>NC_081824.1:336475202-337100202 GCF_030867095.1 Alligator mississippiensis | reverse complement strand
GAATTATTTTTGGTAAGATATTTTCATTAAAAATGCTGTTTTATTGAACCTGATATATTTTGGCAGACACATCTTGGGTTCAATGTTTGATGGAGTCTGGAATAAAGATAAAGGCTTCTCTTCCTCTCCAATTCAGTCCCTAGCAATGTCAATAGCTTAATTTCTTGCTTCTGTTCTGACTCACCATTCCCCAAGTCTTGTGGGTCTCTCAACATAGATAGATCTCACTCAGAGAGATAGTTACCAGGCTGCTGTGTTTTGTTGCATCTTAGTGTTATCCCCAGTACCTTAACCATGTTCTTTCCCAGAGTTCAAATGTTGTGATACCTTGGTTTACAGTTTGGGAGAAACTTTCATTCTGAGCATTAGAAATCTGAAATTCAAAATGTAAGGCTTCAAATCCTGCAAGCCTTATGTGCAATGCCTAAAATAAAACATGTGCACAAGTCTGCAGGATTAAGGCCAAGGTCAGTTTTGACTGGCAATTATTTCATAGAATTATTTCCATTCTTTATTAAATTAATATAATCCCTAGAATCAGAGTTCCAGTCTTAATATTTGTATTGTGTTAATATGCAGAATCTTCAAATTCACATTACTTTATCCCTTAGCAGTACAAGTTCTCACAAATATTTTTGTCAATAATCTTTTTGTATAATATTTATAGCTAAATAAGTTTAAGAGGCAGAAACAAATCTCCATGTTTATCCAGTTCTACTATAAATGGAACACACAGAAAAATATGAAGCAATGAGGTTTCCTAAGGTTGGAAAAAGCTTGTAGATAATATCATATTCTATCAAAGGCATTATACTTTCTTATATTTCTCATTGATTTTTTTTAAAAGAAAAGGGGGAAAAAGCTCAAAGATACATTATCTTAGTGTTATATTTTGCAATTATTTTGCCTTGTCAGAACACATATATCATTATTTAAATGTTATTAAGATGGTAAAGTGAGCTATAAAGCATGCCTTCCCTTTTATTGTGCTGCTGTTAGAATCATGATCACACTAATAATGCTTGCAGTGCATTTACTTTAAGGAAAATGTTATCCGACAGTGTTATTGATGTGGCTTAATAAAAGAAAAAAATAAGAGTGCTGAATCTGATTTCTCATGAGAATAATCACTTCCTTGTAGCTAAAGTAACTCTTTTTTTCCCTTCAAAGCTAAGTACTTTAAAAGATAAGAGCTGATGGAGCTCATTGATCCATCCATGTTTCTATTGCTATCTATGCATACCGTCTGTCTTTTTAATATTCACATGGCTTTTACACTTGGTTTGGGGTAAGATTCCTGTTTAACTACTCTAGGATGTTTAATTTCATGAATGAACCCTTAGAGTAAGCTCTTTCTATATGGAAAAAAGTAACATACCATGCTTCTAGTGTATTTAAATTTTATGTCCTTTTTTTTTGTAACTACAGTATTGGCATCTTATAGATCTATGTTCTGTTCACATAAAAGTGCATTTTGCATCAGAAATGGATCCAGTAAAAAGAAAGCCTACAGATTTTTAAACAACGTTTTAACTAGATGCTTCTACTTTTCCTCTTCTCATACTCATTAGGCTATAGCAATTATCCTTTATGTAACATTTCTGAGTGCCTGTATTTCAAGGAAAGAAATAGCAGGTGTAGACCATCAAGATCCATATTCATCACAGATTGGAAACATGTGCTTAACTACTTTTTAGTTGGGAAATGTTCAGGAACATCCAAATAAATACTCCAAATACCAGGATTCCACAAATGTGAAAAAATTTACATTGGACAGAAAACCATGCTGGATAAAAGTGGTAGAAGTGGTACTAAAATGCGAAAAGATAGATACATAAAAAGAAAAAAAGGGTAAATAAATGGCAACCTGTAAATTAGGCAAACAAGGTTCCTTGGGTGAATCTGATATCTTTTATTAGACCAACCCAAATAGTTGGAGAATAGTTATTAAGCAAGCTTTTGGGTTCAAAAACCCTTCGTCAGGCTAAGGAAGTTTCAGCAGTTGGTGTGTGCTCTTCCTGGATAGAATGAAAAGTAAAGAAGCCAGGGGCTGGGCTGGGCTGGGGAGTCAGTTGTCAGGCAGATTATAATCTGTCATAAATCCAATGTCTGAACACACCAAAAGGATCCAGACCATGCCATGACAAGAAATGCAAAACCTGCCAACACATCTCCACCCCTCCCCCCATTACTACACCCCACAACAGAGCCATCAGCATCCCAGGATCTTACAGCTGCACCTCCAGAAATGTAATATACCTCATCCAATGCACCAAATGCCCTGATGGAAAATACGTAGGAGAGACCAAACAACAACTGTGCACCAGAATGAATGCACACCGGAAATCTATCAAAGACAGAAATACCCAATTACCGGTGGGGGCACATTTCTCACAAGAAAACCACTCTCTCTCCAATCTCTCAGTCCTGATCCTCAAGGGAAACTTACACAACACTTCCCAGAGATGAGCCTATGAACTCCACTTCATCAACCTCCTGGATACTAAAAATCATGGACTAAATATAGACATTGGATTTATGACACATTATAATCTGCCTGACAACTGACTCCCCAGCCCAGCCTCTGGCTTCCTTACTTTTCATTCCATCCAGGAAGAGCACACACCAACTGCTGAAACTTCCTTAGCCTGACAAAGGGTTTTTGAACTCAAAAGCTTGCTTAATAACTATTCTCCAACTATTTGGGTTGGTCTAATAAAAGATATCAGATTCACCCAAGGAAACTTGTCTGCCTATGTCCTTAGACCAACACGACTACAACCTATGCCCCTGCAACCTGTAAATTACACATTCGAAATGTATGCCATCGATTAGGAAATAACAATGGCCACTAAGGTTAAAGAAAATAAGAAAATATTCTTAAAATATAATGCAACTGAGAAATCTGTAGTCATAAGACCATTGGTAGCCATAGGAAAAAAAACCAAGTTTAAATCGTGATGTAGAAATAGACATAAGCACTTTATATTTGTAATGAAAGTAAAACTGTATCATTTCATCTGACATCGTGGATAAAATACAAAATTTGCCATCTGCAACAAAGGAGAATAGGAGGCAACACATACTAAAATTAACATTTTCAAATCAATAAGCCCTGAAATCTTGCATCTAGCAGCTTTTAATGAACTAGCTGAGGAGCTTTCTGAATCAGGGTAAAAGAATAAATGAAAGATAACAATTCAGAGAAAACCTTAAGGAGACTTTCTTGTTCTCCTTTTGCCTTAATTTCCAGGAAATATAAAACTATAAGGAATACTTTAAGTAACACTGGCCTATAGTACTTCACAGATAATTTCTGAGATGCCTGGATGAAAGGTCCAATAGGAGTGCAGCACTGTAGAAATGTGACAGGTCACCATAGCCTAAAAGAATACTGGTAGGAAGAATAGTTAATGATGAAGGCACAGGGCTCAGTTTTATTCTCAGTTTCTGGTGACAGATCTTTACTGCGTTCTGGTGAGTCCACAGTAGGAGTGTCTGAAATGGGCCATATTCAATTCAAATTTGGATTTGGCCTGAATTGGGGATAGTGATTCAATCTGTTGATTTGGATCACTGTCCCCGATTCAATTCGACTGAATCCAAATCTGAAAATTCAATGCTGATTTGGAGAACCAGTGATTCGACCATACACACAGCTTTAAACATTTTTTCTACATACTTTGAGGTACCAGGTGTGGCTCATGAATGCTGCAATGCTGGGGCAGATAGAGAATCCCACAAGAATGCAGGGAGGCCCCCCACAGGCTCGGCAGTTGACCAGAAGTACTTCCAGTCCACTTCCAGGCCCCTTCAGCCCCACCGGCTCAGCCATCAGGCATAGGCAGATCCCAGGTGCCACCCCAGATCCAGGAGGTACCAGTCGCCAAGCCCCCTGAGCACTCCCCAGCAGACCCAGAAGTAGACCAGAAGTGCTTTCCCTCTTGAAAAGCCCCATATATCCTCTAATGGTGCTGTAATATGTCAAGTACAGGTCCCTCTATGATAAGCCTGCCCAGCCCTGAGTTGACAAGTCCTCAGTGGCGAAGCATGAAGAAAAAGACATTAGAATCTGAACAACTGTGAAGGTGGACAGAGGCTGCAGTGGAAGAAGATTCCCAATTGCCTTGGCCTACTTGCCACTGGATTAAGGTCCCATCCTGTCAAGAACTGTGTGGAAGCTTATGTGAAGCAGCTTCTCTATGATAAAAGAAATCATGCACAGGTGTCTTTCATAAAAATGACTTTATTTTTCAAGCCCTTTGGTGATCAGCTAATGGATAATGAGAGCAAGTAGACAATGGTGCCCTTTGGTGATCAGAAGTGGACAATGAAAGCAAGATATGAGGTCTGGAAGCTCCTAGTCATGAACTGCCATGAAGTTACATGGAGAAAATTACATGTAGGCTTTCTAGTACTGGGACAAGGCAGGAGTGTGATACACTGTAACTGTGACTGAGCAGCCCTCTTCAGGATCCAATGTGCTCACCCCAGAGGGGGATAGAAAATATGCGCTAAATATATCCTGTTTACCTTCTTCCTGACTAGATTTCCATATCCAGTGTGATTACCTTTATTGCAGTGGAAATCAATGAAGACATGCAATCAGATTTGGAACCTGGAAAATCAGGACCCTCATGGACAATCCTAATAGTGAATGCCCAGAGTCCTTTACTATAGTCACGGATGGGGAACTCAGGTGACACAACATCCATGTTGCTGCACTGAATGAGACTCAGGAAGTGGGAGATGGGCAGCTCAAAGCACTGGCAAATTACAATCAACAACAATGGGAGAAGGTCTGCAGCACCTAGGGTGCTTTCAAGTCCATCATCATTAGCTTCTGTGAAGAGACACTTAGATTCCTTATCAGGAAACATCAATATTGGTTCGACGAGTATGACTAGGAGATCCAAGAGTTGCCATTTTGTGCTTGGCAGAGTGACATCAACGTCAAGCAAAAGAAACTGAATATCCAACAAGCCAAGGCAGAGGTCTAAAAGAGAACATGTACTATGAAAAACAGATGGTGGGAAGACAAGGAAAAGGAGATTCAACATCTCACTGGCATCCACAATATGCATATTTTTTTCAATGCCACCAAAGCCATCTATGGTCCAAGCACTCAGGGAATAGCCACCTTGAGACCTTAGGATGTGTCACAACCCAAAGTTGTGATTTTTGTTTTGTGTGTGCTTTGGCACCACTGAATCATTTCCCGCCAAATTGTAGCTTCTTTGCACAGTGGAGTTTTCCGCTGCAAAGGAGAACTCCGGGTGCAAAAGAAGTTCCCGCCGTTTTGTAGCTTTCTTTGCAGGGTGCATTTCTTTGTTGCAGCACAGAGATGCACGTTGCAAGGAGTTCCTGCCATTCGTATTCAAATTTGTGCCCCACCATTGGCTAGTTTTAAAATATGCACACGTGGCGGCTAGTGATTAGCTTGCTAGCCATATAAAAAGCTTGAGTGGTTTCTGCCCAAGTTGGAGGACTCCACGAACACCAGGAGGAGGAGACTTCATGCTGTGTGAAGATCTCTAAGCGCTGCGGATCCTCACGGACCCAACGCATTTCAAGCAGGCAACAGAGGTCTGATCAGCCTCTAGCCTCTCCCCGTCACTGAGCACAATCCTGACGTATCCTTCTTCCCTGCACGCAAAAAGGATCCACGGAGCCTAGCAAACTTCGTGTGAGTGAGTGTATTCAGAGCTCTTTACCGTACGTACTTTCTCCGTTTGGGATAACGGGCTCGCGGTTTAGAGCCTCCAACCGGATGGGCTAGAAGAGTGTTCACGGGAAGGAACTCTAGTCCGCCTCTCTTCTTTTCTATCTGCAACTGTAACTCAAGCAAGTTTTCTGCCTGCACCGTGACCATCTTGGGTGTAAGTAAATAATCTTTTCAATCAACCACTATGCGTTTGTGACTAATTCTAGCTCGCCACTGGTTTTCTCCGACTCCGCGTGCCTGGGCTGCTGGCCACAGCCCGCGTGCGCAAAGACGGGCCGCGGGTCGCCCCCCCCGACTCACACTTGGTGGCGGGATCGGGGCCCAGCCCGCACAGGATGGAGGAGACCTGATTAAGGAAAGGGGACCCCATTAGAAGGAGCATTTTGAATATTGTCTCAATCAAGACTGTTGTTGATGAGAGTGTTTTCAACTCCATCCCTCAACACCCAGTCAGAGACAATCCCAGAATCCCTCGATAAGGTGAGGAAAGTTATCATAAGGATGAAGAATGACAGGGCATCTGGAACTGATGGATTCCCCATGGAAATTGTCAAGCAGGGGGCGGGGGGTGAGGAGCTCATATCACAGTTCCATGCCTTCATTTTAAGGATCTGGATTAATGAGCAAATCCCAGATGACCTCAGGGATGCCATGATCCTGACAATCTTCAAGGAGACAAGTCTGACTGTGGAAATGATAGAGGGATCACCTTGCTGTCCACCACAGGAAAGATCATTGTGAGAACCTTCCTGAATTATCTCCTTCCACTTGCTGAAGAGCTCCTTCTGGAAACATCAGTGTGAGTTTAGGGCATCAAGAGGCACATCTTTCATGCTTATGATCTTCACAGCTTGCCAGCTACAGGAAAAATGCCAGGAACAACATAAACCCCTGTACATGGCCTTCTTTGAACTCATGAAAGCCTTCAAGTCTATCAACTAAGAAGCTCTGTAGAGGATCCTTTTGAAGTACATTTGCCAACCAAAATTTGTCACCAGTCTTTGTCTACTCCATGACAGATAACTTTGAGGTTAAGATGGGAGTTAAGCAAGGCTGCATCATTGCTCCAAAACTCTTCTTGATATTGCTTACTGTGATGCTAAATCTGACCACCAACAAGCTTGCACCCAGAGTAGAGCTAAACTACTAAATGGATGGTAAACTATTTAATCGCTGAGCCAAAACCAAGACTACATTAACCTCAATCATTGAGCTCCAGTACACTGATGATGCTGTAGTGTGTGCTTACATGGAAGTAGACCTTCAGGCAATCATCAACATCTTTACTGAGGCATATAAGAAAATGGGACTGATGTTGAACATTTAGAAGACTAAGTTCTTTCATCAGCTAGATCTTAACAAGCAGTTCCCAGCTCTGATAATCTAGATTCAAGGTAAGACTCTGGAGAATGTTGAGCATTTCCTGTACCTTGGGAGCAATCTCTCACAGAAGGCTGACATCAACAAAGAAATCCAATATCACCTCAAAGGTACAAGTGCAACCTTTGGACACCGGAGGAATTGGGTATTCAGAGATCACAACATAAGATCTGAAACCAAGCTCATGGTTTATCAGGCAGTTGTGATACCCACTTTACTGTATAGAGCTCAGACATGGACAACATACAGAAGACAGCTCAAGTCATTGAAGAAGTACGATCAATGTTACCTGCAGAAGATCCTTTGAATCTAATGGGAAGATAAACACACCAACATCAGTGTCCTCTTGCAGGCAAAAAGTACAAGTGTCAAGGCGATGATCATCTGATATCACATTCTCTGGGCCAGCCCCGTCATCTGGATGTTTGACTCCAGAAGGAAACTTTATTCTCCCAGCTCAGTCAAGGCATACACTTAGGAGGGCAGAGAAAGTACTTTAAAGGACAGTCTCAAGGCCAACTTAAAAAAATGCAACATTGACATCAATTCATGGGAGACTGTTACTCAGGACCACCCCAAATTACCCAGGTCTGCTTGCAAGAGAGAGAATCTGCTGCAAGAATCTCAGTATTTTGGAACTTTACAATGACAACAAGAGATGGAAAGGTGGGAGTGGTAGAAATAGCATGTCAGGGACCAAATGAAGAATGCAGAGCCACTCGCCCCACATGGAAACACATGCCTGAGTTGCAATGGAGTCTGTCAATCTTGAATTGGCCTCATCAACCATCTTCAGACCCACAAATAAGATGCTCATGGAAGACAATCATCCTCGAATGTAAGGGGCTGCCAAAGAAAGATTTTCAACTTTGATGCTCACTCACTGTGTGTCACTATGGGCAAGTCATCAGTTATTGAAAGGTAAAATGGATAAAATTAATATTCAGCATAATTAATACTTCAGTGCTTTGAGAACATGGGATAAAAAGTGCTATAGGAAAGCAAACTGTTTTTGCTTCAACCACTTTAAGCATGAATTCCCTTGCCACATATTTTCAAAAAGTCTACATTCCTTACTAGGGCTAAATGACTAATTCAAATTAATAATTTATCTGAAGACTTTTGCTTTGTTTTCTCTTTGCAAATTGTTCTCAAATAGACTGCAATATTCTTGGGTTTATTAGTTATTCACTGAAGAAATCTGTAAATAATGTAATATTTCTTGGTTTGGAGAAGACTGTGAACAGTTATTCTTTGCAGTTTGGGCAGATTTTGCTCTTTCCTTTCTCTGACTAAATAGTTTCTGTAATTAATGAATGCAGTGGAACTGGCCCATATAGCAATTTTATAATTAAATATAAACTTCAAAATTCATAGATTCAGGGATTTGAAGGACAAAAGGCTCTGAAGATCATTTAGTCTGTGTAACACAGGCCATAGACTATCATTCAATTACAGCTGTGTTCAGCTCAATTCATTATTTAACTAAAATATTTTCTCTATTCACTCAAGTTAATTTGGAGCCTTCAAGAAATGGGAAATGGAAGCAGTTTCTTGGTTTGTTTGTTCCGATGACTCTGTGAATTTGGCAGGTTCTATCTTCCAACCATTGGATCTTGTTACGCTTTTTAAATAGCATTCTCTGTGAAGGTATAACAAAATTAAATACTGTGTGATGTGTTTGAGGTAAATGGATCAAGACCTTTAGCCACTTATTGTAAAGATATTTTTCTTCAAACCTTTGAATTGTATGTTGCTAGTCCTTTACAGCCTTCCCAAGTTTTAACATTCAGTTTTGTCCAGAGTTTTAAAAAATTGTTCTATTCCAGCACAGGTCTCAACACTGTTGCATGCAGAGACAAAAGTCATGGTCTAGTGATTAGACACACAAATATCCCCTGAAGCATACAGAAAAATATGATCTGACAGGAACTGGACAAATAATTGGATTTTGGGTGAGTGGATTTTGGGTAGATAAGCCAAAAAAAATTTACATTAAATAAAAAATAAGAAAATGGTGTGAATTGAAGTAGAAACTTTTTTTAAATTCTTTAGTGGGGAAAAAAATTGCTCTGGTCAACCCAAGAAATAGTTGACTCAAAATACTTCCCCTCCTCCAGGTTTTGGGATGCTTATCCTTTGTCCTTTCTTAAAATTTATTTTGGGTCAATTTTATACCCAAGACACTTTTGAAACAACAACAACAAGATCATTAAAAATGCAGAAAAAATACAGTACTTCAACATTTCCCACATGAAACATTTAATTTAGAAAATATTTAACTGAAATGTTTTGATTAAAAAAAAAATTCCCTTTTTCTTTTTGGCTAAAACTATTTGGTGACTTCAATCTAAATTCATGAATATTCTACGTCCCTTTGATGTGCCATTTCCCAGAATATATGCTTTGTTTAAAAAAAAGAAAAAATATGACCCAGCTTTACACATGACTTGTTAACCAACATATCAATAATTGTGAATGTTGCAACTACACATTTAATAACAAAGCTTTTAAATTAATATTCAAACTTAAAATTAGCTTCCCATATATGTCAATCTAAATCATTTGAATATAAACAGTAGGCATGGAAGAAAGGGTCAGACATCTAACTGAACCAACATTTGTTATGAATATAAAAAATATTCAGAGATCCTTTTTTTTGGTTTTGTTTTTTACTTTTGGTGCAACAATATTGCTTTCATTGTCTAATAAATGTGCAAAAGTTGACTTTAGGGTAGATCCGAAGGCTTTTAAATCAATAGATATTCTCCCATTGATTTCAATATATATTGGAACAGGCTTATATTCAGGAGCTGTTTGGCAGCTTACAGCAGGTTATATGAATGGACACTTCCCTTTACTCTGTGCCTTCACCATCTGTTCTGCCCTCTAATTACAAATGCAAAATGAACATAATTAAATATTGGCATCACATAGAAATAAGCTAGAAGTTATTTCAATGCATATGCACGTTCTTTATTAAATGCAACAAGCATCTGTTTTGTTTTCTTATGTTTTGAGACACAGATAGGGGGAAATTGCTTTTTCCTGACAGAAAGGATATTTTTATTAGTAAATTGGAATTCAGTGCATGAGGGTAACACTTTACAGCAGTTGGTAAACTGCATAAGTTCTGTAAATACAGATTCAGGGTTGAATTCCATTTTTCTGGAGCAGCATGAGAGTAATTTGGAACAAGTAGGCTATGATTATACAGGGTGCTGACTGTTCGGAAGAGATTCATGTGGGTACATATGCTATGATGTTTCACTGGGATAGCATTTCCAAATAATGTCAGGCTTGACCTAGAATGATCTTAAACTAATCACGCCATAATTTCTTCTGATCGTAGGCACTTGTATGGCCACCGGCCCTACCTTTGTATCTAAGCACCTTGCAAGTTTTACAAAGTATTATTATCCCAATTTTATGAGCAGCTCAGCATAGAAAGACTAAGGCCTAGATCAGGGGTCGGCAACCCCTGACATCCATGCTGGAGCATGGCATGTGAAGCCATTTTGCTCGGCACGCTAAAGCTGGCCTGGTCTGTAGGCAGCTGCTGCCGGCCGTGGAGCCCAGGCTCCTCACAGCAGGTGACATCGAGGCTGCAAGCAACTCAGGCTCTGTGGCAAGTAGCAGCTGCCCAGAGCCCTGGTTGGATGTGGCAGGCAGCTGGGAGGCTGCAATTGGTGCACCAGGGTCCGGAGCCCCAGCCTGACTCTGTGGTGGTGGCTGCACGTGCAACTCAGGGCAGAGAACAGGAAAGGTGCCGGGGGCAGCACAGCTGGCCCTCCCCACTCTTTTCCCTCCACTCTCCCCCTTGCAAAAGGTGCCAGCTGCAATAGCAACATCTCTGGTTCCCAGGACTGAAGTCAGTGATGGAGTGCGGTGGGGGTTGAGGCACATAATGAAGTGAGTGCCTGTGGGGCCAGGGAGCACCCCCCCCCCCACACACACACACACGCGCTCCTGCCCCAGCTCCTGCTGCAGGTGCTGCTCTGCCCTGGGCTCTGGGCACCTTCACCTTCTTCTCCCTCCCCCTCCCCCACATCCCGTGGCATGAGTTTGCACATGGCAGCAGTGGAGAGGCAGCACAGGCAGCACAAGACATGCCACAGCCCTGAAAGTCAGTGCCACAGCAGTTCTGGCTGAGTGAGTCCCTAAAGAGCTGTGGGCTGCTGGCAGTGCAGGGGGGCTCAGCAGCAGCAGCAACAGTGGATGCAGCAGTAGTACTCAGGCACCAGCAGCTCTGCCCCTGCATTGTGCTTCCCTAGCAGCTGCCCGCTCCCTGCCACTTGTTGCCATTATAGTTTCATAGTTTCATAGGAGCTAGGGTCAGGAGGGACATGAACAGATCATCTAACCTGACCCCCTGCCACAGGCAGGAATGAATGCTGGGTTCACAAGACTCCAGACAGGTGATCATCCAAACTCCTCTTGAATTTGCCTAAGGTAGGGACGAGGACCACTTCCCTGGGAAATTGGTTCCAGATTCTGGCCACCCTAACTGTAAAATATTGCCCTCTGATCTCTAACCTAAACCTATTCTCCATCAGCTTATGACCATTGTTCCTTGTCCCCCAGGTGGTGCTGGCGAGAAAAGGCTCTACCTATTTGCTATTGATCTCCCCTGATGAGTTTGTAGGCAGCCACCAGGTCCCCCCTCAGCCTCCTCTTGCTGAGGCTGAACAGGTTCAGATCCCTCAGTCTCTCCTCGTAGGGCCTGTCCTGCTGCTCTCTTACCAAGCGGGTGACCCTCCTCTGAACCCTCTCCAGGCTGGCCACATCTCTTTTGAAGTGCAGCGCCCAGTACTGGACGCAGTACTCCAACTGCAGCCAGACCAAAGTCACATAGAGGGGGAGTATCATCTCTCTGGACCGGCTTGAGATGCATCTTTGGATGCATGACAAGGTATGGCTGGCCTTGCTGGCTGTGGTCTGGCATTGATGGCTCATGTTCATCTTGAAGTCAATAATGACTCCAAGATCCCTTTCCACCTCTGTGCTTTCAAGAAGGGAACTCCCCAGCCTGTATGTATGCTGTGGATTCCTTTTCCCAAGGTGCAGCACCCTGCATTTGTCTACGTTGAACCCCATCCTATCCTCGTCTGCCCACTTTTGTAGTCTGTCTAAATCTATTTGCAGCCTCTCTCTTGCTTCAAGTGTGTCCACTTCACCCCACATCTTAGTGTCAGCATCAGGGTCTATCAGCCCTCAAAGAGCTTCCTACTCCTGTCCCTACAGGACAGAGTCATTGTTTCTATTTCAGGCCTTTGAACTTCAGGCATTGCAAAGTTTGAACCAGAATTAAGTCTAGAGTTTCCCAAAGTTCAGTTGGGAGTATATGTGCATGTGTGGGCAGAGGGCAGAAACAGGGGGATACAGTGGTGCAGCTGTACCCCCTTCAGGTGTTGCATACAATGCCTGGTGAGCTCTCTGAGCTCGCTGGCTGACTAGCACAGGTCCTGCCAGAACTTTGCATACTGCAAGTTGTCCGAGCTCACCAGTTGATCAACCTGGATCCTTCCAGAGCTCCACATTCACAGTGATCTCATAGAGCTCTTTTAGGCCCTAAGCTGACCAGCACCAGCCATTTTGCTCAGAGAGCTCACTTCATGCAGAGCTCTATTTAGTGAGCTCAAAAGAGCTCCAGCAGGACCAGTACTGACCAGCCTGTGAGCTCAGAGACCATACTTCATGTGCCCTGCACAGCCAGAGGGGCTGCTACCTGCACCAAGGATCCTGGATCACCTATATGTGCAGGTCAGTGGTCTCCAACCTTTTTAAGTAGGAAATCACTTCTTGAATTAAAAAGCAACCCAGGATCTACTGCCCCCCCACACAGACACACACACCCAGCAGGTCAGTCTGTGGGGAGGGAAAGGGGGGCAGATCAAGGTGGAAGGAGAAAAGATTATTTGGGTGTGCCCTACAATGAAGTTTTGGGTGGCTGAAGTCCCCCACATAGCCCTCCTCCCAGTGCCATTGCTGCCACCCACCCTGAGAACAGCCCAGCCCAACACCCCTGCCAGGAAGAGCCTGGCAGTGCCCCAGCCCCACCCCGACCCTTCAGTAGCAGCCCACCCTAGCCCCATGCTTTATATTCAGAACCCTGCCGTAGCTGGCTCACGAGCATCCTGATGCTGCATGTGTCCCACCACTGGGCCAAGGCAGCTGCAGCAGGGCTCAGGGCACAAAGTACAGCATGCAGCAGCAGCCACCTCCTCCCCATGCACAGATTAGGGGACACATGCTCCCCAGGCATCCATTGGGGTGCTCACAGTGGTGGGAGCCCCCCACATCCCTGGAGCTTCCTAGGCTCCAATCCTCCCACCACTCAGCCCAGCCATGGCCCCACTCATCTTAGCTCCTGCTCCGGCCTGTGCTGCATTCCCTTTTCCACCACAGGGGCCTCAGTCTGACTCCCAACCATTCCCTTCCCCACAGACTGACCTGCTCCCCAGCCTCAGATTGACTGGAAGAGGATCCACAATTGACCAGTTGATCGCAATTGACTGGTTTGTGACTACTGGTGTAGGTAGACACTTTCTTGTTGCTTTTAAATTTGTCTTTGAGAGGATAACATTGATACAGGGTGATACTTCACACAACATGGGATGGAAGGAGTTTGTTTTGCTTCCAATTCTGTTAAGGTGTTAATTTAAAGGAATAATCATATAAACATTATTTATAACCAGGGATCCTGGTTCTCTCTGATAAAAAAGCCCCAATTTTTAGTTAAAAAAGTAACCCAAAATCCACATTTTTCAGATCAAAATGAAACATTACTATATATATATATATATATATATATATATATTAGTGGTGTTTCATTTTTAATAATGGAAAAATGGATTTTATGTTACTTTTTTTAACCAGAAAATTGGGGATTTTTTAATCGGAGAAAACCAGGATCCCCATTTATAACACAATTTTTAAGTAAACTGCTGTGGTAACGGATAGTTATAATTAACCAGTATGACCTTAGCTGCCTGGATACTATTTTCTTTTGGTAAAACTATAGAGTAGTAAACTTCAGTGAAAAGGAACTGTAAACTTCTTTTAAAAATCAACAGCCTTAAATAAAAGACTTGAATATAAATAAGGAAAATATCAAACACATGGGAATAATCAAGATCGTTTCCATATCATTCTTTTCTTTTTAAATTGTTTTAAAAGTTTCCCTTCCTTGCCTTGGCAATGTGCTGCTCTGTAACATGAGACAACGTATTTGTTCAGCAGCGGCTGAGAAATAGCTAGTTGCAATGTAAGGTAGACCAACCAGATCCAAGGTCCAGTCTAGTCAATGGGAATCTTTCCATTGGTTTCCATGACCATCACAACTGATCCTTAAGCTGAAGTCCCAGTCCCTATGAAATCAATGGTAGTTTTGCTATTTACTTAATTGACTTCCAATGACTTCAGGAAGGCTAGGATTTCATCCCTTGCACCCCGAAGACAAATGTGTGAACCTTACTTGTACCGTCTCATGAAGTTGGGGAGAAAAAGGCCGTTGTGCTTTTTGTTACTTTTTGAATTAAACACAACTTTCTAACAGTGTAGAGAGAACTGGACCACAGATGGTTATGGGGTACATTTGCAATGATGCTGAACACTTCAGCCCTCTTGCATCTCCACAGTTGTGAAGGAATTTTTGTCTCCCTTTCTGCTCATCCTAATTAAGACGTAGTGGCCATTGAGGCTCTGGGGCTCTTTCTTCAAGCCATTGTTTTTCAGTGTTGTTTTAATGACACATGAAAAAAAGCTCAAGGGCAGGAGTCGCATGGTGCTTTCTACTGAAGCTTCAGCTCTAAAGCTGGGACTCAAGACTGCTTTACTCTACAGCTGACAATTTAGCAAATAGTCCGTGTTATGCCGCTTTGATCTTGTGAAAGTTTTCAAAAATTTCAGCCTTGAAGAAAGCTACAGGCCCAACAGATCCCCCAGTTCATTAGCAAGCCTTTAGCAGTTCCAACAATTAGAGCTGTCAGCCAGCTGAACTCCATTCGGAGGCTGCAGATTCAAAATCCCTGACTAATGACTTGGTAAAAAGACTTGACAGTGTGTTGCAATTTGTTATAATTGAATCTAAGCTGCATCTGCTGTTTGAGGGGCTGAAATGTTTTCAAACATTACATTGATTTAAATTAATGCCACAAAAATATTCAGAAATCGTGTCTGTCAGATTTGGTGCTAATAATCATGTTCTCTTCAGATATGAAAGAGACATTTCATCACCAGCTTGAAAGCATTGTCAAAAAGGCAGTTTAAGCCCTCCATCTTCTAAATGAAAAGTAAGTTTATAATCACTGTATTTCATGAGTGGAAAGTGCTAGGTAAGTGGAGTAGGACTTGGTGGGATGTCCTGATATAGTTTACATCACAGAACAAAACATTTCTGAAGCAACTGAAAAATAAATCTCCTTCAGTGTAAAAGCTTGTAAAACCTTAAAGCTTATTGCAGAATGGTTTATAATAAGAGAAAGTTCAAAAAGGAGATGCTTGCTTTCTAATTCACTGTCTGTATTTTAAGAATAAGCAAGTAATCTGAAGATTTTCATGTACTCATTCAGCACAAACTTTTTTGTTTAAAAATTGTATCTACTTTCAAAACTTCTCTCACTAGTAATTGGTGGGACATAAAAAAAAAATCAAAGCAATTTGGCTTTACAAATAAATTATTGCTCTGTTTTCTTTTAAATCTCTGTTTCTGTTACAGTTAGTATTTTATTACAATTAGTATTTGAAGGGTTTTGTTTTACATGGGGTTGGGCTCCTGGTGGAAAATCTAGACATGAGCTTTGAAAATATGAATGCTCAGGAGTTCAGGACTGGGGTTTGGGCTTAGTCCTCCATAAGTATAGAAGCAATTTAAAAAGTCAGCTTTGGATAGAGTGTAGAATTTCAAGCATTCTCAAAATCAGACCTATATAGACTCAGATTTGGTTACAGATTGTCTGTGGGTACCTCTTTGTAAAATGAGGACCATTTGCCAATAAGTTACATTTTGAGGTGTGGCATCTTCCTTGTGACCAATGTAATTCAAGAAACATTTCTTTTACAGCTTTTGAAGCTGTGACTGGTTTGTAACGGTGTTTCCTGATTTACAAGTGTCAGAGAGCATCAGTATCCTTTATTGAATATATGATGATAGCTGGCATAATAATGACATGATATTGACTGACCTGAGCATACTGAGAGCTAATTATACATTTCTGACCCATGTGGATACCTCATGACACCAGTTTGAATCTTTCAATATGCACTGAACTCCAACTGATGTCCAAAAAATGAGTTTCTGATTCTGTAAGGAGACTTTTGGTGTTTGCTGGCTATATATTTATATATTAGATTAGTATTAGTATAATGCATTGCATTTTAATAGATTGTTGGGTAGATAAAGCCTAGGATAAATGTATTTCATGATGTCAATAGTTCAATAAATAATAAAAGCAATGGTATTATTTGAACACTGAAGAATATGCTTGAAGAGATCCACCATGCACACTAGCTGAAAGAATTTAATCTTCAGAACTTACTTGGATACAAATGTAAGGTCTTTCTTGTATACAGCTGTAAAAACACCTGTAAGGTCTAAAGGAAATGGAGTGCATTTTAACCCTATCTGAGTTCTAGAACTTTCATTCCGTAAATTTGTAAGATGGAGTGTGGGAAAATATAAATCTATTAATTTCACCCAGGTAATTAACAAATGTGAATCTGAAACTTTTTATATGGGAAAAAGCCTGCTGACTGGTTTATGAACATTCTAAAAATATAGACAATCAAATTTGTTTTCTTATAGTGTAACATCAATGACTTTTGCTAAAAGTTAAAGCAATTAATTGTGCTTTTAGTCACTTTGGGTACCATGAACAGATCACAATGGAATGCTCCATTATACTAACTCTGCTTCAATTTCTATGTAGTAAATATTCACCTGAATATAAGCCTGTCCCATCCTGTTTAAAAAACCATTAATGGGTCAAGTTTTGTAATATGCCTTTATCATAGACTTAAAAGTAAGTCACAAAAGAAGCAAAGAAGTAGCAAATTCATCACCTTTTGCATTATTAGGGTTTCATGGACTCAACCAAGGTGAAACAGGATCACACTGAGGTACTTCACCTTTGTCTGACATAAGACTTGGTCCAGTAAGTTAATTTTGTTATAACCAATTACTTCAACTATCATGGTCCTAATTCCATTATAAGCTCTAACTCCAATGAACCCCTATGTGTAGTGATCTTGATGGGTCTCTTAACATTGCTCCTGCCAAAGGGATAAAAGTCAGTTCAAATACCTGGTTAGGTCAAAAAGAGTTACAGGGTTTTCAGTAGAGAATGTTCTAGCAGTAAAATCCATGGTATAATAATGAAGAATTTATAGTCTCACAGGACTATTTGGTCTTAATTAAGCCCTCTGAATTTCTTTACAAAGAGACAGCTATATATTGCCCTCTTATGTCCCTTAACAAATCATTACAACTCCATGCCTTATTTAAATAATTATCTTCAGCTTACACAAAGTCATTAAGGTCCTATTAAAGTGCCATAGCACAGCAATCTTTGTATTGACAATCGAAGATTTTGAAAAATAGGTGGCTGAAGTTAGATTCCTAAATTCATATTCAGGAACCTAAGTCCATGGCCAGATTTTCAAAAGCACTGGGTACCTGACATAAGGCATAAAGACAGATATTACACATAAACCAGTTTAAGTGATCAGAAACTGGTTTAAACCTGTAACAGAACAGATGTTCAGTGCACATAAACCAGTCTGAAAATGGCTGACACTGGTTTAAGATAAACCTGGTTGAATGTAGTATCAGACTTAACTGATTTGGCTCAAACTGGTTTATGCAAATTTTATCCCAGATCCCTTGCTGGTTTAAAATAAACCAGACTCCCCCAGCATCCCGGCATGCTCTCTGGGCTGGCAGGGCTCTCTGCTCCACAGCAGAGTTAGCCCATCCCCTCTGCTCCCTGGTTGGAGCTCAGCAGAAACTGCAGGTACAGGAGGGCCTGCCTGGCTTCCTCCTGCCCTCCCCTGCTGCTTGCTGCTGAAGCAGGGATCCAAGCCTTCCTCCCTCCCATCTGCCATGGCACAGACTCCATCTCCGTGGACCCGAGGCATGTGGTATGCTAGCTAATGCCAAGATGTGTCTGTGTGTGCATGTCTCCAATTTCACTGGGACAGGCAGACAGAGCAGTGACCGCTTTGGGCTGTTTGGAGCTAATCAACAGGTCAGCTGGTAAGCTGTTTAAGGAGAGTTTGAACTAATGGAGTGAGGCTATTGTTTTGCTGATAGGGTGATAAAGACTGTTATCAACTCCCTGCTGGATTGCTTGCTTGTCAATTTGCTGCAGACAGTATAAAGAAGCAGGGAGAAGGAGATTGAAAAGCTCTGTATCATCAACAGATGCATGCATTGCACACCCCCCTTGCCTCAGAGTCCTAGCAGGGGGCTGGACTCTGGCAACACTCCCACACCTTGAGCACCCAGCAGCCTGAGATGGTGCAGGCAGATCTCCCTAATCAGAGGTTCTGCCAGGGCCTGGTCATGCCCCACCTCAGCTCAGCACTATAGAAGGGAGGGCTGCTCTAGTGCCCCACAGCTTCTAGCCTGATCCACTGCAGGCATGTGCCTGAATTTTCTCAGTCCAGAGAAAATATCTGTCCAGTTACAAACCAGTTCAGTCTAGCCAGGTTAGACTAACCTGCAAAGATTTAATCAATTCAGGCTCAGGCTTTTTGAAGGTTTGTCTCTAGCCCTAGTGACATCAAAGGCTAGTGCTGGACACTCAGCACTTTTGTCAGTTAGATCATGGGTTTAAGTGCTAAAATATGGATTTGGTAGCCTGACTTTAGAGACCAGTTTTTTTTTTTTAAATATAGGGTAACACAAACAGAAAAACAATTATGACTCTATAATGGGATATATAGCTACTTCATCATAATAGTTCTGTTTCCACATACATATTGGATTTATGTTTTACCTACTGTATTTCTGATTCAGTTTCATGCTGCTACAGTTCTTTCTGATATGTCATTACAGAAACATTCTGGGTTACTTTTTAAAGCAATCTCCTAAGCACCCCCAACCACCTTTGTGAACCCCTAGCTTTAATTTTTTTTTAAATATATTTTTATAACTCCTGTTTTGCCTTATCCCTTCAGAAGGTCTTTTGTTCAGATGTTTGGAATGGTTTTTATTCATTATGAAGAAAAATATTTAACACAGAAACAAAGAAAATCAAAGAAAAGCTGATATAGAAAAATGTTCAATTATATAAATGTGTGATATGTACAAAAAGGAAGCCAAGTCACAAAAGGGTTATCCATTTAATTTAAAAAGCCAACTTAAACAAGGCATAACTGAGGTTAAGTTAGCTTTCCAGGCATTTATAAACCCATACTTGGGAGGTCGAAGGAGGGAAGTCAATTAGCCCCCAATGGTGTCTTGTTTAAGTTGGCTGGTTGAATGGCTAACTCTTTTGTAACTTGGCTCTTTGTGTAGATATCACACCTTTATTAGGCCTGAACATTTTTTCTAAGTTGCATTTTTTGTAATGATGATAAATATTTTCAATCAGATATAACTTTTTGGGAGAGAGAGGCAGCAACCTAATTAAATAGTGAGAATGCGGTCATCCATTTCATTTGTAGAAGGAAAAAAAAAAACATTTATGGATAGGCCTTTCCCTGCTCAACAGGCTTTATGTTCACAAATTCCTGAAACAAAGCCAGGCACCTAATTCACTGGACTATACAGAGCATTTGGTGAAAACTTACTTGAATTTCCATGTGTTAAATTATCCAACAAAAGAAACATCAGTTGTTCATAAATGTAACATTAAAAATTAGAATAAAAACCATAATGACTTAGAAATATATGTTCTGCTCTTTGTACTACTATCTGGGTGCATCTACATGAAATGCTTGCTGTGCAGCAGCTCGTTACTACTGCGCAGTAGTGTCACCGGGCCCAAACCATGATGTGATGCTACTGCACGGTAGTAATGAACTACTACACAGTAAGTCGTGTTAGGCAACTGTGCCGGGACACTTCTGTGCAATAATGCCTGTTACTGTGCAGTCATTTAGTATTTGCTTACTGCACAGTGGGTGGCTCATGTAGATGAATCCTCTGTGTGGCAGATTGGTAGATGGGTGATAAGCAAACTGGTTACTTAATGCCATGGGTTAGATTGTTTTTTCATTGTAAGAGCCACTACGTTTACCATTAATGGTTGTTCTATAAAGTTAAACAGAGTCAATGGAGTTGGATTAGGTCTTTGTACAGATGGCACAAAACATGGGTAGAAAAGGAAAAAAAAAATGTACAATTTGTATGGCAACATCCAGGCCTCCGAACGAGCCAACGGTGAATGTGAAAAACTGGTGCACAGAATAAGTAATAGTCCCCATACAAGAGAACTAGATTGGCTGTGTGTATGGTGTGTGTGCTTTGTAGTTGCTCCTGGTGGTTATATTTTGTGTTGCCTTTGTTGCTTGTATATCTCACATAATCTAGAAATGAACCACATACACTGCCAGCCAGCTAGCCATTTCCACACACCTGTGTGGATCCCCAGTTTTCTTTGCATGCCACATGAAGATGCAGCTTCCACGTTGACTGAGCCATAATATTTGGTTCCCATTAGAAGGCTCCTAGCATTCAAGCATTTGTGTATGCTGCTCTAGTTTTCTACCCTTGTGATACGAAATGTATCACTGAACAGATGCATCCCCCAAAGTGTTGTGAATGCTATTTGCTCCCAGGATCCCAGAGCTAAGGGATCATTGATTGAGAATTATTGGTCTAGAGTGACCTCCTGCAAGCAGCACTAGTTGTGTCTGCTCCCACTTCAATGGTAACCACAGACTTTTTAAAGCTGATGATACATGCCTGGTAAGAGCAAGTAAGCAGGGCTTATTTCTTGACAGGGTCCTGGAATATCTCATTAGGCTGCTTACTCCACACTGAATCTAAAAATTTTAATTTCTGCACTTTCAAGTTAAAATCTCCTTTGATCTCTTAAAGTTTAAGGCCATACCATCAGTTACAATCCTTCTCACAATGATGTAGAAAACAAGTATAGCGTGGTCGGTGTCATTCATGGGCTCATTATTATTTTCAGTAAACCCTGGAATGGGACTAAGCCAAGAAGAACTTTTCTGCTTGGAAGTGCTGGAATTATGTAGCTGTCCCAAGACACATTAATTTAAAGTGTTAAGCAACTGCTTTTTCTAAACCCTGGCCTGATGTGATATTTGACCAGTCTCAATGTGGGTAGTTAAAATAATCTATTATTATTATTTCAGTAGATTTTGTTGCCTCTTTGATATCCTTCAACATTTTGCCCTTAGAATATCAGTTTCCTGATCTAGAGGCCAGTAGCACATGCTCATTAATACATTTGTAGAATTTAGTGAAACTTGGCATATGTATAATTAGCACCCAAATGGCACTGGATCTTGTCATTGCTGCCCCTCAACAGAAAAGGAACAACATAGTCAGGGCAGCTTTTTCTTATTACCGCACACCAGATGATCTGAGCGCTGCCAATAACAGGAAAGGCATGTGTGAGTTCATGAGCTTAAGATAATAAAATTCCACTAAGATTTTTTTTTCAAAGTTTTTATCCCAATTTGACAGACTCCAGAAGCCTTAGATACTTAAAGACCCCATTCCTTCATCACAATATAGTTTTAGGACATTATTTCACTGGCAAAATATAAAATAGCTTTAATTTTTTAAGCTTGATTTCTTGAAGTGAGATACATAATGGTCCATATATAATAGTATAAGTGCAGCATCCCTGACTTCAGTGGAGTTGCACCTGCCTTGCATCAGGTTTGAATCTTAGCATTATTTTCAAATAAGGCTTGAAGAGGATTCTTTCCACTCATTTGAAAAAGAACAGATTAACCAATTGCTATTGTAAATATAATATGTGTGCAAAAATTTGTCCAGATTCTTAAAATCTCAATTTGCATTGCAAAGCTACCTCCTATCATGTGAGGTTAAGAATTAGAGCCAAAGTCCAAATTTTAGCAGACACAATATCCTTTCTGCCAAAGAGCATTTAATCATTGCTGTTAATCCCCCTGACTTTCCTGCAAATATATTCAGACTGATTAAACTGCTTTTGGAGTATGATTTGATTATAATCTTCCAGCTCTGATAGTGCTTTGCAGACTACGGTTATAATGTAATAATAAAAACAATCACTACTTCCTTTTAAAATGCAACTTCTGGGTGTGTTTTTTATTTGTTTATTTTTTCCAAGGTGTAAAAATGAACAATTCCAGCAAATAATTTTTATGTGGTTGGGGCTGCCACAGCTTGCACAGGGCAAAGAACAGTAGCAGGAAATAAAAGGGTAACTATGGGGGCTAGCTGAATTTTGGGGTGGCCATAGCCTCCCAACCCCCGCTAGACCTGCTGCTGCTCACCCTGAGCAAGCTGCGGTAGCTCTGTCTACCCCACTCCCACCCCCAACACAGCCCCCACACAGGGAAGAGGACTACGCTTCCTGGGACACCATGACAGGGGCTGCTGCCTCTGTCAGGGTCCCTCCCCCCTTGCTGATCCAGCAGCAGGGGCGAGGTATGGTCAGATGCTGGTCAGCATGGCCCCTGAGGTGAAAGGGGCAGTGAGGGGGTTTATTCCTCCCTTCCTTTCCTTTCCCCACAGGGGACCCCAGCTAGGGTCTGCCTGGCCACAGGTGAGAGACAGAGGTGGCAGCTGGGGCTGGTAGACCCCAGCTGTGGTCCCCCGGTGGGAGAGGGGGCAGAGAGGGAAGCATGCTCCCTCCTTGCCCCCTTTACCTTAGGGGGCCAAGCTGGATGGACATCTGGCCATGTCCCTACCCCTGGAGTGGCAAGCAGGGACTGACCCTAACAGGGGCTGCTGGGTCCCAGCCAGGCAGACTCCAGCTGAGGTCCTGGGGGAAGAGAGGAGGGAGGGGGGAATAAACCCCCTCCCTGCCCCATTCTCCTTAGGGAGCCATGCCTGGCTGGCATCTGGCCATGCATCCTCCCCTGCTTGGGCTAGAGAGCATAGCCCTGCTCTCTGGAACAGACAGGACAGCCGAGCCCAGGGCTGCAAAGCATGCTGGGATGCTGGGGGACTGTGATTTAACTTAAACCAGGAATAGGGTCTGGGACAGAAGGTTCATAAACCCTTTTAACCTCAATCAGTTAAGTCTAATACTGCTTTCAACCAGGTTTATCTTAAACCAGTTTCAGCTATTTTGAAACTGGTTTATGTGCACTGAGCTTTTGTTCTGTAACAGGTTTAAACCAGTTTCTGATCACTTGAAATGGTTTATGTGCAACTTCTGTCCCTAGCCCACATGTTTTGGGGGGAACAGAGAAAGGAGGACTAACTAGGACTATAGGTATGCACAAAGTCCATGAGGAATTATGTCATGTGTATCTCATTTATCTAGGTTTCACTTAGCTAGTATGTTGATGGGTGTTGATGGGTGCTACAGAAAACCCTAAGACATATAGGTACAACTAGTAACCACTACTTTTTCTTACCAGATTTTTTTTTAAGAAGCATCCATTTGCCACATAAATCTTGCCTTTAATATCACAGTGGTAGTGGATGATAGAAATACAAATCATCCCTGTAGCTGAGCTAATATTTTCTCAACTCTAGTACTTCAGCACTAAATCAGGCTTTTTTGATTGTGGTCCCAAATAAAGTAATAAAAGGGCTCTTTGTACCATTACTGGAAAGCACTTGTAGTGCATTTTCAAAGGCTTGCTATAATTGTTCCTTCGCTTATTTCTGATCATCCTATAGCTGCTGTGATTTGACGTGTGATTGTAGACTTAAATATTTCCAGGAATTGTCTCTTTTTCTTAACAACAACTGCAATCTGTCATGCTCTGCTCGGCTTTTTATATCTGTGCAGTGACTACAGATGTCTTTCAAGCAAGACTATCAAGACAATGCATTTGCATTCTAGTGAGCTCAGCCGGGCTGGTGTTGAATGATGTTTGGCCTATGGGGTGTTACTTCCATGCAGCCAATCTGTGTGATTCAAAAGGCACAGCTGTTGGGGGAGAGGAGGGGGGGATGCCAAGTTTTCAGGCATTCATCAAAAACATCAGATGCTAAGATGCAATAATCAGCTGTTATAGGTATATCTGCACATAGACCTTTCCTCTTTCATCAGCTGTGCTATCTCACTGTGGCTGTCTGAAAGAGAGACAAATTTCCTTGATAGAGGAAATCTTAATTTTTCATTCAGAAAATATATCCTGATCACTGTTTAAGTGTGAAATGTTACAAAATGAAGCATCTTGCTGTTTAAATTGCAGGCTTCAAGGCACAATGGGTCTGTTAATCTCCTTACATAGTTACTGAATGGCAGCTTGCATGATGGCATCTCTTCTTATCACAGCAATAATGTGATCCAAGCAGAAACTATTAAACTGTGATTTCTTTTCTTCCAGCTTTGACTTTCCTTCATACTCCCAGAAGACTTGGGAATAACAGGTGTTCTATTGGCATTGCTTAGTCACATCATACCTCATACATAACCTAATCGTATTTGTATCACATAACCCTGACTGACCTTGAGGTACACATTTAACAAGTAAAACAGGACAAGGATATTTTCCAACTAGCCAACTGCAAAAGTACACCCATGATTCACTACTATACTCCAGGAGTGAGCACCTCCATTGCTCAGTGTTGAGTGCTAACTTGTAAGCTAAATCCCTTGCCTGAAGTACATCGCATCATGTCACTCTGCACAGGCATTAGGATGGTATTATTCAAGCAAAGCCTTCTCTTCACACTATTAGAATGTCAGGACATTCACATACCTCAGCTGTGTTTGAAGGAAAAGCACATTACTGGGTGCAAGCTCTGGGAACTAGCACAGTCAGAGCTATAAACCACATATTAGCTCTTTAGAAACTTTAAACAAATTCTTGTACAGTTGTTGAGCATCTTACACATTGCCCAAACAGAATCTATCTTTGGGACGACTAAATCTTAAAACCTGAGGGGGTAAATTTACTTTGCTTAAGCAACTATGCAAAAACAAGCTGCTTATCCAATTCTCTTAAGCAAGTATCAAACTGGCAATCTCATGCTATGAGGTATTTTGAACCATGAACTGTTATTAGACCATGTAGACTGTTCCCAGGTCTGGGACATAGTTGACTGGGTAGGGAGCAGGCCCCAGATCTGGGACAAAACTGTCCCTTAGTCCTTAAAAGGCATCCTGTGCATCCCGTGTTTCAGGACATTTGAAGCCATGCTACTTCAAATGCCCTGGCATGCAGGCTCCACCATGTGGCTTTTAAATGTCTCTGTGCGCAGAGAGCCTGAAATCAAAGGGCAGTTTTTACATGAGCTCCAGACATGGCAGTATGTTTAAAGGGCTTGCATGTTAGCGGGGATCCCCAGATCAGGGAGTGGCTCCCTGATCTCAGGCTCCACACACCCTTCTGCACTAGCATATTCAAAGGGCATGCACGCAGCTGAGCTTCATGTGAGTACAATGAGCCTAAGATCTGGGAGTACCAAGGCACCTTGGCACGTTCATGCCATAACTTCAAGTAAAAATGAGACACAAAGAAGCCATAATGCAGACAGAAGTACAGCTCACCACTCTAACTGACAATGCTTTGCAGGAAGTGTTCTGAGTTACAATGGTCCCCCCGACCAAACAGAAGTTCATTGTTGTTTCCAGGCAGGAGGGGAATCTACCTGCTGGCTGCTAGCCTGCAGCCATTTTTCCCTAGCAATGACCCCTTCTCCCTGAGAGGCTGCAAAATTTTCAGAATGGGAGGTGGAAACAGAGCAGAGGTAGCTCATTCTAGAGGTTCCTCAACTGGCACTGGAGGGTGGGAGGGTGAATTGGACTTCCCACTTCAGGGGTGCTTCAATACATCTGCCCTACCGTCCAGCAGGGCTGAACCCCATCTCCCTCAAGACTGAACTCTCTTGATCTGACACATCATGCAATGAGGGTTCAGTTTTTCATCTGATTGGCCAAATTTAAAGCAGACTGCAGCCATGCACTTGTGTTTGGTCATGGCTATATACTGCTTTCTGTGGCCAGCTGAGGCAAAAATAGTCACTTCTGTCTGTGCTCAATGTGGAACACCCTTGTGGTTGGTTTACCATTTTATTGCAACATAAATTGCTTGAATGTGTGGCATACTACAATTTATGGTGTGATTTAAAGCATTAAATATGTAATAATCGTGAGGAACAGCTATATAGGCTGATGAAGAATGTCTTGTATTTAAAAGCTTGTGTAAGTCTATCCCAACCATACAGTTAGTCCAAAAAAAAAAAAGATATCACCCAACCCTAAGAAATCCTTGACTCTTGTGTAATTTCTGGACCATCATGGTGACAACATCACTCTTACACTACTATCATGGCAATTGCATTCATGTAGCTGCTTTTTCATGTTGCTGACTTTATATAACTAGTGAAATTCTCAGAAATCTGCTTCATTCATTTTTTGAGTTTCAACTATCAGCACTATGTAACATAAGATGGGCATCATCTTGTTCTTCTATTACCTATTTCAGTCAAAGGCTTGTCTTCCCTGTAAGGTAAACTCAGTTACAATTCAAATATTGTCCTCATATTAAGACCTATTTACCACCCACAAAAAGCATTAATCCAAGTGAAGTGCTAGTTTTCACACAACGTACAACCAGAAGTACAGGCTAAGGCTTGAGTCAATACAACTCATCAGATGTTCAATGACCAGTGTGTTGAAACAGACTAGCTCCATTCAAGTGGCACCAGGACAAGTGTTCTATTTTCTTTTTGTGGATCGAAATAGCATTTTTCTAAATGACTAAGGAGCATTTTTGGCACTAGCACACAGGTTGTGTCCATAGATTGATCATGCACCTTAGATTATATACTAGTCAGGTAGCTATAATTATATCCACAACAGAAAAAGAGGTATAGGGGAAATCCTCCCATGTTTTAGCCATTATATCTGAATGTTAGGAAACTTGCTCAGGAAGCTAGAGACCCACATTATAGGTCTTTCTTACTCAGGAAGGCTTGAATCTGTATTTTTCTGACTTCCTGTGACTGTATGCTAACCACCTTACCACAGGCTGGGTTTTGCCAGGATGCCAGTGGGTCCAACTCAAGGGAAATAACTTGACTGTAGCTCACTTAGGATGCTTATGCAATATCGACAAAGATTTTCTGACACCATTCTTAGAAGCAAGAAAGTTGATTTTCCTTACACATCCTTTGATTTTGTGTTTTCTCTCTTTTCATTAAGTAGTTCTCCCTTTTTTGGAGTAGACAGACCCCAATGGGATGTTGACCTAATTGATCTATCCATGGTTAAAGGATTTCTCCCCTAAAACAAACTTGAACACTGAAGAAAGCTGGGAAGTGGATATATTTGAAATTTTTCAGGAACACCTGTTCTGGAATTAGCCTAATGTACTACTCATTTTCCATAAAAAATGCATGAAAAAAGTGTAGGGTGAATTAGGTTACAGTGGAAATTGTACCATATGATGATGTGTACATCTAACAGAGATGGAGGAGATGGATACGTTAGATAATCCTGCCCCTCTGTTGCTTAACAGCAGCTTTCATTTGGCTCAGAGCCAGGCTGTATAACAGTTGGTTTTGAGCTTTGTTCTGTTCTCACCCAACTTTGTAGGATTTTTTTCTACTGAGTTAAAAGAGATGAATGATGTTTTTAGAGCAGAATTCAACTCTATGATCCTGCCACTGTTTAGGATGTCTTCCCAAGAGGCTTCATCTATAACTTTTGGATACTTCTCGGTAACCTGCTCCAGATTCTGACAGGCTTCACAAAATGACTCTTCGGTACCTACTTTTAAAATACTGGCATGACTAGAAAGTTTTCTGGTCACAGGCCCACAGATTTTACAGTCCATGTTTTTCTACAGTTGATTTAGCCATTCCTGAAGCTCTGAAACTACTTGGTCACTACAAAAGCCATGTAAAGAACATGCAGAGCACAAAGATAAGACCAACACAGATTGCTGACATAATGCTTCAGACATAATCAAAGCTGAGTTTGAACAAGAGATCATGTGGTTCATGTGGTTTTGGTGCTTTCTCCACCTGCTGACTGTAAAGTTTAAACATAATAACACTGGAGTATTGTGAAAATGAAAAGCTATTCATTTAGTTTTATTTCCCTATAAATATTTATCACCATTGTGTGATGCACATAACTGGAGTCAAAATATTTATGTTTTGTTTCTCATGCAATGTGGTGTTCACTAGGGCTGTGTGAAGCTTCAGATGCTGATTCGATTAGGAGATGATTCATCTCTTTAAAAAAAACAAAAACAAAAGCCCTGCACAAACCAGCTGCTGCAGCAGCTATTGGGGGTTCTGGGGGCTTGTGGCAGATCCCCCCATGCAGCGGTGATTGCCACCCCCCCACCCCTGCCTGGCAGGAGCCAGTGAGTGCGGGGCTTTTTTATTAAAAAAAAGAGCCAGGAGCTGGGGCTGGGAAAGTGGGTGGGAGATGGGGGCTCATGACAGTGCCCCCCCCCAATGTGGGGTAGTGGGGAGCAGTGGAGATCGCCCCCTACCCCCCACTTGGCAGCAGCCAGTGAATGCCAGGCTTTTTTTTTTTTAAAGAGCTGGGAGGCTGCGGCCAAGCAAGGCAGCCATTGATGGGGCTGGGATAGTGGGCAGGGGATGGGGCCTGTTTGATTTAGATATTTGGCCAATTTGGCGGTGGTCAAATATCTGAATCAGATACAGCCGAATTGATTCGGGACCTTGATTTGAATCTCTGAATCAAGTCACTGCCCCCTGAATCAGCTGAATCTGAAGCAAATACTAGCCATTTTGCACAGGCCTACTGTTCACATATGAATCCGAGGAAAGATAGTTTTATAGTTGGTAGGGTCAGAAGGGACCTGTGCAGATCATCAAGTCTGACCCTCTGCCATGGGCAGGAAATAATGCTGGGGTCAAATGACCCCAGCTAGGTGTCTATCTAGCCTCCTTTTGAAGACCCCCAGGGTAGGAGTGAGCACCACTTACCTTGGAAGTTGGTTCCAGATCCTAGCCACCCTGACTGTGAAGTAGTACCTCCTGACATCTAGCCTGAATCTACTGTCCATCAATTTATGGCCGTTAGTCCTTGTTACTCCTGGTAGAGCTTGGGGGAACAGGGACTCTCCCATTGCCTGCTGGTCCCCCTTGGTCAGTTTACAGATGGCCACCAGATCCCCGCTCAGCCTTCTCTTGTGGAGGCTGAACAGGTTCAGGTCCCATAGCCTCCCCTCGTACGGCCTGCCTTGCTGCCCCCTGATCATGCAAGTGGCCCTCTTATGGACCCTCTTGATGCTGTCCACATCCCTCCTGAAGTGCGGTACCCAGAACTGGATGCAGTATTCCAACTGGGCCTGATGAATGTCGCATAGAGGGGGAGGAACGCTTCCTTGGACCTGCTCATGATTCATCTGTGGATGCACAACAAGGTGTGGTTAGCCTTCCTGACTGTGTCCCCTCATTGTCAGCCCATATTCATCTTGGAGTCAGTAATGACTCCAAGATCGTTTTCTGCCTCGATGCTGTGCTGACGATGATACAATAACACTGTGTATGGAATTATACCTTATTGATTAGGTTTATCTGAAAGTATTATTTTCCAGAAATGATGTATTTTTGTCCACCTAAAAGGTGTCTGAAGATATCCTGCATTTATAAATATCATATTTCTTTTTCACAAAATCATTGATTTACTCTTATTAGAAATATTTTCCTAATTTCCAGTCTATATTTTTTTCATAGATTTCATAGACATTAGGGCTGGAAGGGACCTCGGAAGATCATCGAGTCCAGCCCCCTGCCCAAAGGGCAGGAAGTCAGCTGGGGTCATAGGATCCCAGCAAGATGAGCATCCAGTTTGCTCTTGAAGGTGTTCAATGTAGGCGCTTGAACCACCTCCGGTGGCAGGCTGTTCCAGACCTTGGGGGCTCGGACAGTAAAGAAATTCTTCCAGCCTGAGGTGGTCTTGTAGTAGTTTATGACCATTCGACCTAGTCGTCATCCCTTGGGGCGCTCTGGTGAACAAACGTTCCCCCAGGTACTGGTGGTCACCCCTGATAAACTTATAGGTGGCCATCAGATCACCCCTGAGCCTGCGCTTTTCCAGGCTAAAGAGCCCCAGGGCTCTCAGCCTGTCATCGTAGGGTCTGCTTCCCTGACCTCTGATCATGCGCGTGGCTCTTCTCTGGACTCTCTCAAGCTTCTCCACATCCTTTTTGAATTGTGGAGCCCAAAACTGGATGCAGTATTCCAGCTGCGGCCTCACTAAGGCCGAGTACAGGGGGAGAATGACGTCCCGGGATTTGCTTGAGAAGCATCTATGGATGCAAGCCAGCGTTTTGGTCACTTTACTAGCCGCAGCATCGCACTGCAGGCTCATGTTCATTTTGTGGTCAATGATGACCCCCAAGTCTCTTTCTTGCATAGTGTTAGCCAACATAGCACTGCCGAGCCTATAAGAATGCTGCAGGTTTTTCTTCCCAAGGTGGAGAACCTTGCATTTATCGGCGTTGAACACCATCAGATTCTCGTCGACTCCAGTGTCCACATCATTAATGAAGATGTTGAACAGTATGGGTCCAAGGACAGAGCCCTGGGGGACCCCACTGGTCACAGGACACCACAATGAGTGACTTCCATCAATTACTACCCTCTGGGTCCGACCCCGGAGCCAGTTTTCCAGCCAGTGGATCATGGAGGACCCAAGGCGACAATTGACCAGTTTCTCTAAGAGGTGATTATGGGAAACCAGGTCAAAGGCTTTTTTGAAGTCAAGATATATGACATCAATCTCTTCTCCCTTGTCCAGGTGATAGGTCACCTGGTCGTAGAAGGAAATGAGATTGGTCAAGCAAGACCTACCCGCAACAAACCCGTGCTGGCTATCTCTTAAGATGCTGGCGTCGGCCAGTCCATTAAGGATGGCCTCTTTAATAAACTTTTCTAAGATCTTCCCTGGGATAGAAGTCAGGCTAATGGGCCTATAGTTAGCTGGATCCACGTTCCTCCCTTTCTTGAAGATAGGCACCACGTTGGCCTTCTTCCAGTCTTCAGGCACTACACCAGAGTGCCAAGAGTTTTCAAAGATCCGCGCTAGAGGCTGGGCTATGATGCTCGCCAGCTCCTTGAGTACCCTGGGGTGAAGATTGTCAGGGCCGGCTGACTTGAAGGTATCCAGCTTCTCAAGATGTTCCTTCACAAAGTCAGCATCAATGGAGGGCAGGGGATCACCCTCACCCGGACTTCCCTGTCCCGTAGTGGGCATGGGCATCCCATGGGACTGATGAAAGATGTAGCGGGCATGGGCGTCCCATGGGGGTTTATTCTTGACCATTTTGTACCTATTTATTCTTGTGGCACCATTGCCTCTGAGCTCAAATAGTTGTTCAGCAATCACTCAGAGCCAAGAAGTCTTGCAAAAATCTGCTTCATTCGTTGCCTGACTTCCATGTGATCAGCATTGTCTAACATGAGTCTCATCACAACATACCAGCTGCTTCCAACTGACTCACACCTTCAAAAGATTCAGCTTCCTAAGCCCCCTTTCCAGTGTTTACCACACTGACGGTGGATTCTTGGGCTGGTGGATGGTGAATTTGAGCTCCTTTTGTAGTATATGGTTACTGTTATCCTCACTATTCTAGAATCCCTTCTCTGTACCTATTGCATTTTGATTTCATTTTTCTTGAAAATGGACAACCAGAAATGTGCATAGTTTTCTGGTTGAACTCTAACCAGTGCTTTGTACAGTGACATTAGTACTTCCCTTCTGCACTGAAAAATTCTTCACCTGAGACATTCACCTTTTTGTGGCCACATCATATTAAAAATTCAGTCATCTTGTGATCAACTAACATACCTACATCATTCTTGTCCTCTACTGATGATCTCACAGATTGTATCATAACCCTTTATTAGTAAGTTGGTGAATGATCTCATGCTTCATCCTATCAAATTTCATTCCATTTCTATTACTCCGGTGCTCAAAGTCATCCAGTTTAACTAACATGATATTCTGATCTTCTTTTGTATTAACAATACCTTCCAGCTCTGTGTCATCAGCAAATTTTATTACCACACTTTTACTTTTTATGATAGGGTTTTTAATAAAAATATTAAATGAGATCAGTTCTGAAACCAGCCAGGCACCAACCAACCAGACACTCTATTAGTAACCTCCCTCCAATCTGAATGTTTCTCCTTCATTGTTATTTCCCCTTTAGCTAGTTTCTTTACCCACCTTACTATTCTTCAAATTCCCTTCTCCTCTTGACTAACAGTCTTCCTTGTGCAATGCATCAAATACTTTTTTGATATTTAGATAAATTAAATCAATAACATTTACCTTGTTTTAAGGGGAAAATAGTCTACCTTGTCCAAGGAAGATATTTAGCCAGGCTGGTACAATGTACCTGTGATAAATCTTTCATGGATTTTATCCCAAAATCTCAGAATTCCAAAGCAATTCTTGGGCAAAAGTTAGGCTTCATAAAATCCAGGAGGTAAGTATATAGTTTTATTCCAAGAAATAAATAAATCAAATAATTTATTCAGGGTCACTAATATGTGCATAAGCTGACCGCAGAATCAGGAACCTGAAATCTTGCTTTTCTGGTTCCATCTTTCAAATGTTACTTTGATTCATTACACTATTCTACTTACCTCAACTGAAAAATGTATTCACAAAGGAAACTTTGATAGAGGTGGATCTGCTTTAGCAAAAGATTTAGGCTGTTTACAGATGTGAATAAAACGCAGTGCTTTAAGCTCGGTACACCCTCGTGCCGAGTGCAGCACATACCCAGAAGAGGCATCACGTTAGTTTGACCCAGCTAACCCAATGTCTGTATAGATTGTGCACGTTAGTTGGACTTTTTGGCACTTTTATCTAATAGTTGATTCAATCTATTAGATAAAAGTGCCAAAAAGTCCCACTGAAGCATGCAATCTATACAGATTCTGGTGAGTTGGGTCAAACTAATGTGTTTCCTCCTCCAGTAAAGTGCTTTTTTTATTTTACATCTGTCAGCAGCCTTAACTATGGTTAGTACAGACATTCAAAAAGCCTGTGGTAGAATTGATCTAAGTTACGGGGTTTTCTGTAAGCAGCATTGTTTAGCTCAGTAGTGAACAGAACATACATTGCCCCTTTGGTGGGAGGGGCAAATTTTAGACCAGATGTCACCATTTTTAAAGCAGTCTATGTGTGTAGAACTGTGCTCTGTTTTGGGTATAGACTGGTTTTGTGTGTTGAACTTCTTTTCTGTTATGGGTATAGACTGGTTTGTGATTACTTATAATGGTAGAAGTGTAATGTCTGTACCTGGTCTATCTGTCCAAGTTCAAGTACATAACTGAGCTGGGCTATTAAGGGGCTTAACAGTAAGCATGAAATTAAGTGCTTTGCTGGGGCTTAAAGAATTAGATCTTTGTGCTTTCTCCAGCAAGTCAAGAATATCATACGGTTTGAATTAGAAGGAATGGTTGGTATAAAAAGAGTCCATTCCCAAGAGCTGAATATAAAGCCAAAGTAGCATGGAAATCCCTTCCTTTTTGAAAATCTAGAGATTTCAAGAAAATTACAAATTCTTATGTTAATATCTATGATACAATGTTTGATATGGCAGATCAAAAAGAAGTGTGATTCGCAGATTCATAAAGGTTAAAGCCAGAAATCATGTTAGTCTCTACATTAGAGACCTTGTGTATTACAAGTCATTACATTTTAGCCTGTTACCCTCATATCAAGCCCAATAATTTGTTTGACTAAAGCTTGTCTCCCAAAAGATTTCTAGTCTTTATTTGGAAAGAGCAAGAGATACAGAATTTACCATTTCCTTTGGTAGTTGCAGTAGCTTAGCACTTTTGTTAAAACATTGGGCTTTATATGTCATTTGAATTTGCCTGGCTTCCACTTCTAATCATTGGTTCTTATTATGATTTTCTCCACTAAATTAAGTCATACATAGTAGATTCTCTTTGTGACAGGGCTTGTACTCCTCAATCAATTCACCTTTCAATAATCTTTTAATAAACTAAACTCAGCTGCAGAAATCTTTCACGGACAGTCATTTTCTCAGAACTTAAATAATTTTTGTGTCTCTTTTCTGCACTCTTCTCAGTTTTTCAGCATCCATTTAAAGCGTGGACCCAGAACAGGATACAGTCTTTCAGTATTTGTTTCAGTAGTGTTATATAAGAAGTAAAATCACCTACCTACTTCTAACTCCTACCTCCCTGATTATTAGGGATCCTGGTTTTCTCTGATAAAAAAAATCCTCAATTTTTAGGTTAAAAAAAGTAACCCCAAATCCACCTTTTTCCATAATTAAAATGAAACACCGGTAATACATAGATATATGTGTATCATAGTAATACACTAGATGCCCCATGCAGCGTTGCTTGCATAAAAATTCATTGAGCCAATTTTTGCTTGAGATCACATTTATTGCACTTCAACAACTTCACAACACTTCCGCATACACAAAATCCTGAAACATATCACCCTTTCTTACTGTAAGAGCATTACAACACTTCCATATACACAACATTCCTGGTTTTGTTACTCAAGTCAGCAGTCACTGCAAATGAAATGTTTTCTGGGTGGGAGATTCTGGAAGCAGCCACATATAGTTGTCCATGGGTGAAGACAGGATCCCAAAGGAACACACCTACTCTTTTTAATGTTTGCCCCTGGGCTTTATTGATGTTCATGCTGAATGCCACCTGCACAGGGAACTGTCAATATGTCCATGTGAATGGAAATGTGTTGTCAGACGGCTTCAGTACTACCCAGGGAATTAGTACTATTCTTTCTGATCCAACAATTTTTGCCTCAAGTAGTTTGCTGTTGATGACAGATTGCACCAATAGCCATGTTCCATTGCACAGACCATTCTTAGGGGAAGGTTTCACAGAAGCATCCCAGGCTTAAGGTGGAGCTGATGTTGAGGCAAAGCTGACACCTCCATGGAATTCAGGCACTCAATTGGCACAGCCATAACACCTTCATCCTCTGAAAGAGCGTCTGTGCTTGTACAAATACATTCTTGGGCTGGAAATTTTGCCACAATAGCATTATTGACCTCCTGTATAATGGAGAAATGTGGTGCCAAAATAGCTCTTTTAGGTGTCCATCCTGGATGTTGATAATTATCCAAAAGATTTGAAAATGTCCATTCTATCGCTGCTGAAAGATCCAGAGGCATGCAGAGCTCAGAAGGCAGGGTAATGATTTCATCAATATTTGGAACTTGGCCATTTCCCAAATCCAAAAGGCACTGAGTGTATTTTGCACTTCGTGCATCAAAACCTCCCTTATGTATTCTCATGTTCTCACAAAGTTGGAAAATCTGGAAGTGGTTCCACAACTCATATCGCTTTAAGCATGCCTCTACTATTTGTGGCCATGAGGCATTTTTCACAATAGGCAGGATTTGCTGAAAATCACCCCCAGGCACTATCACCTTGCCACCAAAAAGTAAATTGCTCTGCAGTAAATCTTGCAGCATCCGTTCTACAGCCCCAGCATGTACTGATGAGCCAGTTGTGCTTCATCCCAGATGATGATAGCTGCTTCTTGAATCAGCTCAGCAAGGTCATACTGTGCTGATACGCTGCAGGTGCTGATTTTCAACACATTCAGAGGTACCTTGAACCTTGAATGCACAGTCCTGCCTCCTGTAAGCATGGTAGCAGCAGTTCCACTGGATGCAACAGCCAATGCAATCTTCCCTTCCCCATGTACTGCTGAAAGAATTGAGCTGAAGCAAAATGTTTTTCCTGTACCACCAGGTGCATCAACAAATGCACAAAGTGACTTTTGATTCTCCACTGCTTTCAAGATTGCATCCACCATTTGTCACTGGAAGCATGCATGGCTGGGAATCTTGAGCAATTTGGCATTGCTCCTGATGGTTATAGTACAGCTCCTTTTCTAATGCATCTGACAGCAATTGAGTGGGGATGTCTTCCAAGAATGTGCAAGCTTGCTCTCTGAGATCACGGCCTATCGATGGGAGGTAATACTCCTTTAACTCTTTGCCATGGCTGTTTAAATGTTTTTCAATATCGAGAACAACCATAGCATGAAGAACATCCCTAGACAGTGAAGCTGGTTTTGTATGGAGCTCAAAGTCACCAACCATTGCATCAATGTGATGTTCAAGGAGTCCCGCTGGATTTGATGGGCTGCAAAAGAGGAGCATTGTGACATATAGCTCCCTTATCTGATTGCACATGTGCATAAGTGCAGCGTCAGATAAAACACTGTCCCATTCATTGTCATCCTGTAGCATTCCCAGTGCTTGGCAACCCTCCTGACACGAAGGGTGCGAACGGCCAAATACGGCCTATATATAGTAGGGCTTGAGAGCCCCAAACGAACCCGACATAGCTACACCCTGCTTGAACGTTCAGTACCATAATGGCCTGAAGGGTAATGCTGCATGTAAGCCTGGCTGGCAGTCAGGCAGCAACTCGCCCACGCGCACACATCGGTGAACTCAGTTCTCTCACTCAACTCACTCTCCGAACAATTTCATCAATTGCAGTGAGGCTTCATACTTACTAACGGAGGTGGCATTCAGTACACATAATAGTATAGATATATCTCAAAATGTAGATTTGGGGTTATATATATAACTCTGTATCTATATAGTAGCGTTTCATTTTGATCACAGAAAAATGTGGATTATGGGTTACTTTTTTAAACGAAAAATTTGGGATATATTTTTTTAACAGAGAAAATCAGGATCCCTGCTGATTATACAGCCAAAAATCTTGCTTGCCTTTCTGCCAAACTGTATGAGAATCTGATGTTGAATTCCTTGATCACTACAATAACTTTCCCAAGGCACTCTTTCATAGTATATAGCCCCACAGTCTACAAGTATCTGTAGCATTTCTTGTTCCTACATACACTTATTAAAATGCATTTTGTGTCAATGGGCCCATTTACCAAGCAATCTAGATCACTCTTAATGACTGTCCTGTTCTCATAATTTATCAGTCTTTCAGTTCTTGTATTATTCAGAAATTTTCTCAGCAGGAATTTTTATATTTACTCTAGAATCATTGATGAAAATATGGAGTTAAATCATTCCTACTAATGTTCCCTATGGATCACCATAAGGAGAATGCCTTGAAGATATTTCATGCAACTCTAAATATATCTAACACAGCTGTTCAGTTATGGGGAGATCAAGAAGGGAAGGGTAAAGGGTGCAACCACACTTTTCTTTTGCTGTGTATTGCATGTACAATGAATTCTCTAGCTTGACAGTGTGAGAAGCACCATTTTCCCATAGCTCTGGAGGCCAAAAGGTGAACATTGCCACCATTTGCTCCTACCCTGCCCCCACCAAATTCAGCATCAGGTAAAAGTGGGGGATAAGTATCAGTAGCACTCACCAGCTGGGCTCAAAGCTACACAAATGTGGTAGCTCCCACACTGACAAGCTGGTGAGTTCAGAGAGCTTGCACCCACACAGCCAAAGGGGTGACTGCATCCCTCCGCTCACCCTGTACCTACCACTGAATGCAGTTAACTTTTTCAACCAAGCTTGTAATCCCAATAAAAAATGATTGATGATACCTAGATTCCATAACACCTCAATTACAGCTCTTTACATCAATTGCATGTCCTTTAATTATTTATCAATTGAATATGTATCAACTTTTCTGTTACTCTGCCCAGAACTGATGTAAGAGTGAATATTAATACAATATTAAGACACTTTCAGTCTTTTCTAGCTCCATATTATTCCAAGATTTATAGAAAATTAACATCAGTGGAACAGTTATCTCTCAGCCAGACCTTTTAGGACTTCTGCATATAACTTGTCCAGATGTGGATTTTTTTTACCCCTACTCTATTTTATCCATCATCCTCCTAAATTACTAATAACCTGAAAATTATTTCATCTTTATGGGATATATTATCCTCACACTGCCAATAATTATAAGATTTAGGTACAGCACAGGTTGGTCTGGATTCCATTTCCAGCTCTGCTGCAGACTGGCTACGCATTCTTTGGAAAGACAATTAACCACTTGGTTCCCATCTATAAAATGAGACTGATAATAATTACCAAACACAGAGGAATTTTTGAAGCTTGCATTGTTAACACTTGTAAAGACCTTTGAGAAACTTGGATAACAGTTCCTATAAGAGGGCAAATCATCATTATATTTTGATAGTAACTAGAATCCTGAATCAGGTTTATAGCTATGTCCCATTTTATGAGGTACAGATGGTCATTGCCTTAAAACAAATTAACATTGAGCCATAGACGGATAACAGAGATAAGTGGCACCCGTTCTAATGAGTGAAGAGAATGGTAGAAGGAGGTTCCAGTTTGGCATTCTACTCTCTGCATTTGTGAGAAAGTACGGACTTCTTTCTCTACACTTCTGCAGGAATGTACTTTAACCTTGTGAGGGGGGTTTATCCTTAATACTCTTGCTCCCAGCCTCCAAAACAGGCCAAATTTGCTAGAGGAAAGGTGATGCAGAATATTCAGGCCTCCTGCACAACAGGATCATCATCTATGTTCAGGTTAATGTCTTTAAGGTCATATTTTAGTCAGATGTTGCAAGTTACCCCTTTAAAGTTGGTCAAATTTGTAGTGTAGTTTGACTCCCCTTGGCTGACAGTTGAAGCTGTTCCATGTACTTAGTTTTACAAATGATGTTCTCTTCTAAACTTCATGGAGAATCTTTTCTCTATAGACATAATTTCAGAACAGACTGGGCGGGCCCTTCTTAGGTTATTTAAATTCAGTTACATATTAAGTTAAATGCAATTACTTATATATATAATATAGTTTAATTCCTCTCTATAGCCTTTTTTTTCTTTTTTTGCCTTTTGTTTTGAAATCATGGGATATGTCTTGGAGAAGGGTGTGTGGTCATGAATTCTCCCTTGGTTTATTTGATTGGTGCTCCTATCCAGCAACGGCTGTGCAGAATAAGAATTATTTCTTTCTTGACATGTTCTGAACCTTCCTCTTGGATATTGCTGATTAAACTGCCATACAAGTTAACAAGCTTCTTAAATCTGTGCAGCTAGTCAGCATACATAAGCATTTTTAGGTTTGTTTCTTTTAATCTGTACTAGCTTTATTTGTGTGTGCATGCGTGTGCGCACACACACGCAGACTCTCTCACACACACACATAGTTCCTGGCACATTTTGTATAATTTATTTTTGTGTTATATGTTCTTTCTGGTGTTCCCATGGATTCATTAGACTGCATAATTTCTGTCAATAATGAACACAGGAACCCACTACATGAATACTTGACGAGATGAATATATGCATAGGTTATACATATCAATTTGTGGTGAATGTATGAAACAAATGCACAGAAACTGATTTAACTAGCAAGACACACGGATGAAATAGATAGCATATAAATGTAATTACATTACTTTCAGACAGATAAGGAGGTGTGCATTATGCTGTGATGAGTATGTGGATATTGTAATGAATATCAGGGCAACGAAGGAGCCTTCTGCAAAGATGATGCATCGGTTTATGTCTTTGAAAACACAGCAGTAATAAAAAAATACCAATAAGCAGGCAGAGTTAATAGGTAGAGGACTAAATGTATTCATACTGAGAAAAATCACTGCATGTTAGGAGGAGGGTACATGTGTAAAAATGCTTGTGTCTATGTAGAAGCTAGTGATGAGGCCAGAATAACTGAAGACCCATTTTTGTTAATGGAAATTGTGCCCCAAAAGATTAAATAGTCCATGTACAGCATGACCATTGTCCTTAATAACATTAATCTTCTTGTCTTTTATTTGTGGCCATAATTAAAACAAATTTTAAAAACATAATTTTTGCAAATTTCTTAGCCTGTAAAAATGTCCTTTATGACTGGATAATATTTAGATGGTGTTAAAGTGATATTGTTGTCATGATGGTCTTAGAAAAAAATATCCAAGAGGCAAGAATTCCTTTTGAGTGATCTCTTTTATTGGACCAAATACATATTCCAACTACATATGCAGTTGGTCCAATAAAAGAGATCCCACACAAGAATTCTTGCCTCTTGAATAATAATTACCATTATTGAGGGAAGTAATGGTTTTGAGATGTTCAGAACATCTGATGAGACTGCAGCTACCCAGTCAGGTGATGCAATAAAGGTCATAGTCCTCACGTGTCCATACTGTGTTTGTCATTTGTTTGAGATCTGGACATCTGGACCAATATTTTAATGTCTCACCTCTTCTGGGGTAAGATTGTCCTAAGCATCTCTCATCTCTCTTTCAGATCTTTCACCCACAGCTTTCTGCCAAACACAGTGCCCCTTCTCAATTGTTCCGCACATTTCCCCAGTAGTCTTCTGTTTGGCACTGCTTTGGCATTGTAACATAACCCCCAGTTTCTTTTATATATATATATATATGTATGTGTGTGTGTATACATATGTATATAGGTGTGCATTCCCTTCTGCAACTATTTCTGACTTTTCCTCTCCCTCGCTATTCCCTATAGATAATTATAAGTAAGCTAAGATATAGGATAAGCTTTAAAAATTTATTTTAGGTAGTAAGTTGTATTTTTCTCTCCCCTCTTTGCAAATCAGCGCCCTGCTATTTTGATATAGATATCCACTGTTTTGTAAGGGATAAGCATTATGTTTGTATTGGTTTTTTTTTTTACAGCTTTTATATTGTATGATTACTGTTTTAGGCCTATATATGTAAGTTAGCATAAGTCATGTCAAGTTGCCATCTTGTAATGTCAAGCCTCCATCTTGTCTCCCCTGTTGTGCAACCTGTGACTCACACTTACCCCTCCTATGTAACTTGATTCCTGAATGAATAGGGATGAAAGAAGGTATTTGAGAGACAATGGCAGTAGGTCTAAAAACAGCTCCCTCTGAATGACCGAAGCATCAACACCAATACCTGGACCAATGACCCAGCCCTTGGAACCACCCTCAGCATTCAAGAAACAAAAGATGAAGCAAACCAGCATTGTGCCAGGCTGCACATGCTCAGTAAGAACACCTGGACCCTCTGGGACAGGACTGACATTGCTTGGACAGGCCCTCCCCATAGGAGATCAGAGGTAGTCTGCCCCATAAAAAGGGGTAGTGAAGACTGACTCCTCAGGAATGCTATTTCCATCTGGACCAGACCAGCTCCATGTCACATCGCCTATCCACCCCAGAGGCCCTGCTGGTGACCCTCTCTGGACAACACCGAGCTGAAGGAGACCCCAACTGGCCATTGAGGACCCGCTTTCAGCCTGGGAAAGGTAGATATCACCTGCATATTTCCTCCTCCAGATTGGACTCTATCTCTCTGCTTCCAGACTTCAGCCCCTGTACCAAGCCTCTTTAACCCCTGTTGCCATTATCTGTGTGTGTGTCTGTGTGTGTGTCTGTGCGTGCGCAAAGGAACCAATAAAATATCATGTCACCATCTCCCCTATTCAATAAAACCACTATCATTTGTAACCCCAAGTTGGGTTGTGTTTTACTGAGCCCCGGTCCCTTCCCTATCTTAAATTCCAGTCTCTGTCTCTCTTTCCCTCTTGGCTCCAGCCTCACATTTTCCTGATCTCTCAATTCTGTCTCCCCTTTCCTGCCACCTCTCAGCATCTTCTTCTGTTCCCCTTCTGCAGCCTCTTGGCCCCGTTGCTTTCTGCAGGCTCTCAGCACTGCTCCCACCACTTTTTGCCTCCTCTCTGTCCCTCTTCTGCAGGCTCTCTGCCCCACTGCCTCTGCTTTTTGTCTCCTGCCACCTCTCCCCAATCCCTATCTCTCTCTGCCTTCTCTTTCACCCTCTCTGTGTTCTCCAGCCTTCCCCCACAGCCCCACTCCCAGTTTTCCTCTCCCCACATACCTCTCGGCTCCCCTGTAGCCTCCTTGCTCCAGCTCCAGACTTCTCCCCCACATTGCTCTTTTGCTTTTCCAGCTTTTTGCTTTCAATTAACACCAATTAACCTTAAGTTACCCCAACTCCCTTCCAGTCTGTCGGTTCTAATCCCAGCACCGGCAACTTTCATCTCAGTCTTCACCAGTGGTAACCTAAAGTAACCCCAAGCCTCAGCTCTTCTGCCCAGCTCTCTCTAGTCTGCTGGTTCTAATCCTGGTCCCAGCAACTTTCACCCCCTACACTTTCTCTCGCTCTCTTACCTTAACCTTCCCCCAAGTACACCAAGCACATACATACACACTGCAACACCCAAGTTAGGAACTCACCTGTGTGTATGTGTAGGTGAGTGGTAAGTATGTGAACTGATATACATGTATGCCACTGTGTGCATGATATACGAATCAGTGATATGTGTATTGGGTGTGCAGGTATTGGTAATTGATTCTGGTCTAATTTCTTTTGGTCTGTATAGTGTGTGTAGGTGCTTGAATTAGTGAAAGGTATGCATATGCCTAGGCTGGTAATTTTGGATGTGTATGTGCCTGAATTGGTAGTGTGTGTGTGCACGCCTGGTGGGGGTGCATGCACCTAGAGTGTGTGTATGCGCCTAGTGTATGTGTATGCACCTAATTGATTTTTGACTGTGTGCATGTGCAATTGTACACCACGCCCTCCTGTCTAACAGCACAATATTGAGATCCTGAGAGTTGGCCTGACCCCACAGGGCAACAGTATCATACATTTCAGAGAAGACAAACCCCTGCAGGCTCTCAGAAATCCCAAGTGAGGATTCAAAATAAATAATGTTTACTTATTCTGGGGGGTAATTCATTAGTACTTCCGGGGTTCTCTCTGATTCACATTCTCTTTAAAACGCCAGCTTTTCTGGTTACCTTCCTTGGCTGTGCCTGTCACAAGGCTTCCACTACAGGCTTCCTTCTATGCAGGCTGGGAGCGGTCTGAGGCTTTCAGGGGCGCACGGCAGGCTGTGGCCAGGAGCCCGCAATGGTAGGGCGGGTACTTTTGCACAACGGACTAGAATTAGGCATGGACTCGTAGCGGTTAATTAAAGATTGTTTTACTTACGCTGTAGGTGGTCACGGTGCAGGCAGGAAAAACTTTCTTGAGTTGCAGTTACAGACAAACACAAGTGGAGTTGGCTAGGCTCCACTGAAGACACACGCACAGAGTTTGCTAGGCTCCGCAAAAACAAACACGACAGAGCTCTGGATACCCTTGACGAGTGCGCAAAACCGTAGATACATCTTAAGAATTTAACGAACGAGACGGGAAGAGGTTGGTGGTTGATCAGACTGCCGAACTCCTCTGAGACACACACAGTTTCTATTACTCTGCCGCGTGCTCAGAGTCCCCAGGAGATGGTTGTGGAGTCCTCTACAACTTGGGCGGAAACTGCTCAAACCTCTTATATGACTAGCAAGCCAATCGCTAGCTGCCACGTGGGAATAATTTAGAAACAGCCAATAGTGGGAAACAAATTTACATATGGGTGGCAGGAACTCCTTTGTACCGGGGTTTTCTCTCTGCAGCTGAGAATTGCACCGTGCAGAGAAAGCTTCATGTGGCGGGAAATAATTCTGCAGTGCCGAAGCGCACACACAATCATTGGGTCATGACACCTTCCTTATAAGAAACCAGTTGTTAGTTTGCAGCTAGGATTTAAGATAATTATGCAAGTCTGCATGTGCAATTAATGCAACTGAATATATTCCAGCTCCATTTGAGCCAGAGTAAATTGATCCTGACATCACCGTCTATACATGCATTTAAGCACAGTAATTTACTGTGATGCTGGATACCACTTATATCTGATGGGACTATCTACACCCTAATTGCCATGCATCTGTAGATGGTGATCCTGCACTGCACAGCAAATTAGGCTGTTGTGCAGTAAAGTGTCTCATGTAGATGTGCCCACTGAGTACCGTATCCCAACAGGTATAGCTAGGGCCCCTCAGGTTCCTTTTTTTTTTTTTTTACCCAGTATAGGGTTTATATGTATCACTTAAATATAAATATAAATGTTGTGAGTAGTTAGAAGTTAAAGTGTACCTTGGCTGTTTCAAAAACTCAATTTAATATAGCAAAGAACATGTTTCATATCTAATCCTGACAGTGAAGGATCTCGCATTGCTTTTTTACCAATACAAATGACAGTGATTCATCAGTTTTTATTCCGATTTATATTGCTCTGGTGCACCAAAATTCCATCAGCTAGAAAAAGTTCCTCTAATTTGTGATAAACTTCATCTATTGAGTTCCGTTGCTTGCTGTCTTTGAATTCCAAACTCTGTCTCTGAGAAGACTTTGATATTTCTGTTACCTTCCTGATCTTCTCATCCTGAATCATTCTCCCTAGTTTTTAAAAGGAGAATATAAGGACCTGAGCCTCCTAAATGTTTCTGCAGTTCTTGATACCCTGCCATCTCCTTGATTGCTGCATGTGGATTTTTCTTTATAAATTATATAGTATAAACTGTCCAAACCATGTAGTTTAGCATACCCATAAGATATACATTATCATCAATATTAATTACTAACTTGTTCATTAATCATTAGTAAACTTGATTTTGGGACACTAGTTTGATTCATCATTTTTTGTGAATAATATGTTGCTTTTGTCTTTTCTGCACTGATCTATATTTTATAAATGTGGTCCACACAGTTGTTCTGATCCAGATTCAGCACTGAATACAGACCCAGAAGGCTAACCTGTACACATACCTGATTTAGGGACTAGGGTTGAAATTTTGGCTCAACTTACATAGCAGCAAAATCTTACATAAACAACTGTCATATTTTTGGTCCAAAATCAAGAAATTATTGTTTAGCTTTTTTTGTGATGTTTCTACAATTCTAGGCTAAAGTATCATGACAGAAGGGCAAAAAGAAGTTAATCACATTCAGACCAAATCACAATAGTCTTTATTTCAGTTTTCAGTTGATTCTGGATTCACTCAGGTACATTTGCATCTGGGGAGTTGAGTCTAAATGCATTTGACCCTACTTGAATTTGGAATGGGTTTAGGATTTGTAGCCCTTACTATGCTCTGCACTTTTACTTTTACACCCCCACCTTCCCCAACACACACCTCACTCACTGTACCCACACCCCTCATACCCCTTCACACCCCCCTACCACATACACATGCCCACTCCCCAAGCACACATTTCCCCAACCAAACACCACATACTCTGCACAAACACCGCTTTACCTCCCCCACAGTATATAAGAGTAAGACTGTATTTGAGCTATTATGCAATTGGCTTTCTAAATACTATGTAAACACAAACAAATCAGGTCAAAATGGTTTTTGAAATAAAATTAAAATATGTTAGTAGATATTTGATTTTTTTTTTTTAGTGTATGATTGGGGGGGGGGGGGACTGGGGGCAAGCCCAACCTAAATTAGTTCATGTGAGTAGATGAACTAACTTAAACTGGGAATAGGTTAACCTAATCCAGTGAATGTCTTCATATGTTCCGAGAGCAATACCAGCACTGGGAAAGCCCAGACACTCACCCCAAGGCTTCTATAAATTTGCCTGAAGATTTCCACTGAAAGCTGAACCCTAATCCAAGTGTCTGGGATCAGCCCTCCAGTATTTTCTGCAATAAATACATTTATGCTGATGCTGTTTATCATGCAGTAGAAGTTGCAGGGCACTTTCCCATTGGAGAAGAAAGTATTGATGTACAGACCAGGTATACTTGCTTCAGCATGTTCATTTTATATTATCTATGTCAGTCTTTGAACAGAGGTAGTTACAGCCAGCATGTAAGTAATCCTGTCTTTAAGGAATGATAGTACAAATACTATGCTATTCTCAGGAGCAACTGTCAGCAATATTGATTATAGTTAGAGAGACTACAGCAGAGAAAAAACACGTTGGATGTTAATTACAGCTCCCTAACAACATCCAACACTAATGATAATTTAATTTTTTTTCCCCAAAAAAACATTTAACAGCGTGTATAAGACTATGTGTAATAGCACCATCTAGGCTAGGAACAGACATTCAAAAAGCCTGCACCTGAATTTATTAAATCTTTGCAGGTTAGTCTAACCTTCCTAGGTTGAACCAGCTTGCAACTGGACAGACATCCCCTCTGGACTAAAGAAATGCAGGCACATGCCTGCAGTGGCTCAGGCTAGAAGCTGGGGGGAACTAGAGAAGTCCTCCCTTCACTTCCACAAAGATGAGCAAGTGGGGGAATGGCCAGGCCCCAGCAGTACACTCTGATTAGGGAGGGGTGTAAACCGCCACCCTACATGCACCGTCCCAGGCTCTTCCCCACTCACTGCTCAAGGGACAGGAGTGTTGCCAGACCCCAGCCCTGGGCTAGCACTCTGAGGCTGAGGCGGGGGGGCTGCAGTGCATGCATCTGTTGATGATACTGAGCTTTTCAATAAAGCTGTGTGAAGCTTCATTCCCTGATTCAATTCGGCGGAGATTCGGCCTGATTCAGTGGCTGAATCTCTGAATCCAAATTGAATCAGAGGACCCTTTAATCTGTTTGAATCGAATCAGAATCCTCTGAATCGATCTGGAGAGATTCGGAAAAATTCAGCGATTCAGACATAGACACAGCTTTAAATGTTTTTTCTATATACCTCTAGGTAGCAGGGGCTCATGAATGCTGCGGTGCTGGGGCACATGGAGTGTCTCAAAGGAGCACAGGGGCTCCCCAGCACACTCGGCAGCAGACCCAGAAGTGGACCAGAAGCACTTCTGGTCCACTTCTAGGTCTGCCGGAGAGTGCACTGGGGGGACCCCCGCAATCCCCTGTCTCGGTGACTGGTGCCTCCTGGGTCTGGGGCGGGGGGCACCTGGTGTCCCCCTGAGGCTGACTGCTGAGCCAAGGGACATAGGGAGGGCCCTATTGCACTCCCTGGCAGACCCAGAAGTGGACTGGAAGTACTTCCAGTCCACTTCCAGGTTTTCCACTTAGCACATGGAGGGCCCCCTGCACTCCTGTGGGGCGCTTCATCCACCCCAGCATTGCAGCAATCATGAGCTATGCTGGTACCTCAAGGTACGTAAAAAAAACATTTAAAGCTGTGTCTGTGTCTGAATCGCTGATTCTCCAAATCGGCTTTGAATCTTCAGATTCGGATTCAGCCAAATCGAATCAGGGACGGTGATCCAAATCAATTAATTGAATCACTGTCCCTGATTTGGACTGAATCTGAATTGAATAGGGCCTGCTTTGCACACTCCTACTTTTCAAACTCTCTCTCCCTGCTTCTTCATACTGTCTGCAAACCTGACAGGTGAGGGAACCAGCAGGGAGCTGATAACAGTGTTTATCAGTCCATCAACAAAACAAAGGCCTCTTTCATTAGTTCAAGCACTTAAACAGCTTTTTCCAAGGAAGGGATGGAAATACATTACCAGCTGACCTGTTGATTAGCTTAAAAAAGCCCTAACTGGACACTGTTCTGTCTGTGTCCCCCAATGAAATTGGAGACACATACACACAGACACCTCTTAGCATTAGCCAACATACTACATGCCTAGGGTCCATGGGGCTGGGGTCCACACTGTGGGAGATGGGATGGGGGGGACCCCTGCTTGAACAGCAAGCAGTGGGGGGCACGGGGGCAGAGGGAAGCAAGGCAGACCCTGCTGTGCCTGCAGTCTCTGCCAGAGCTTTGGCTAGGGACCAGAAGGGCAGGGCCAGCCCTGTTCTCTGGAGCAGACAGCATAGCCCAGCACAGCCCAGGGTTGCAAAGCACCTGAGATGCTGGGGGACTTTGGTTTAACTTAAACCAGGAAGAATCTGGGACAGACATTTCATAAACCAGTTTGACCCAAATCAGTTAAGTCTGATACTACATTCAACCAGATTTATCTTAAACCAGTTTCATCCATTTTAAAACTGGTTTATATGCACTGAACTTATGTTCTGTTACAGGTTTAAACCCATTTCTGATCACTTAAACCAGTTTATGCGTTATGTCTGCCCTTACCCCTAGTGCAGGGGTGGCTAACCTGTGAACATGTGCCACAAGTGGCATGGGCAGCCTCTGTGTGTGGTACATAGCAGATCAGGGAAGGGGCAGACAGCACAGAGGCAACAGGGCACAAAACATAAAGTAGAACAGCAGACTAAAGAGGGGAAGGAAATCAGAATGGCACTTGAAGAGGCTGTGGGGTAATCTGTAGCATGCAATGTAGAAAATTGGCCCCCGCTGATTTAGTGAATCCTGCTACAAAAGTGGTTCTAGCTGCTCAGTTGGTAGCTACAGTTTCAGGACTTGTTTTTTGCTCCCATTGATTTCAACTGGGAAACTTCTATGTACTTCAGTGAAACTGATGAGAGGTTCTCTGATTTATTTTCTATTACTATGCATATTTCTAGAATTTTAAACAAGAAGTTTTGAATACAAAAATAACCAAGCGTATATTTATCAGGTTTTATCTGTTTCATCAACTTTATCTTCCTATTGTGCTGCAGCTTTGAGTGGCTGAAGAAGTGGAATATAAAAATCTAACGTAGCAGAGGCACAACAAATAAGTCTTAGTCTGTTCTCAGTCTCATGAGTTATATGCAAGTGTAGATAACTTTAGTAGTGTTACTCTTGATTTACACAAGTGCAAGTAAGAACTGAACCAGGCATTATGTATCTGATATATTCCCTAAAATTATTAGGGAATATTCTTCTTCTTCTCATGCTCTTGTTACAAACTAGATGTTTTTCCAGAATTGTGCTACAAGCAATGGCTTTTTCCATTGCTGCAGAGATCTTCCTTTGTACAGGTCTCACCAAGGAGTTGGCAAATTAGCAGGTGCTCCATGGTATGCACTTCACTGCACTCACATATATTTGTGTCATTAGTGTAGCCCCATTTGATCATGTTTGTTTTTGAACTTCCAGTTACATGTGCAGGCAATTCAGTCATCATCATGTTGGCCAATGTAGATCTGCCCCTCTTAGAAAGTCCTCCTGGGGTTCCAGATCCATTTCAGAGCACGTAATTGCACACAATCTTTCCTTCCATAACATCAGTCATGCCCTGTCAGCCGTCGTGTCCAATGGTGCAACACTAGTCACCAAACTCTTTTGTGTTTTAAATCATTTAGTTAGTTCTGTGTGACGACAGGGTGGATGCCTGGGGTCTTCCATCTGTCATGATCTTTCTTTTTGGCATTAGACATTTATCTGTCATTTATGTTCAGGAGCTATAATAAAGTTTTTGTATTTTTTCTTAGGAGCTTCCTCATTTAGGTATGGGTTTGTTGTTGACTCTCCTTGTATGTGTATGCACATGTATATACACGTACACACCCTCACACACCCTTATTACAAGCATTGATTTATCCATGTGTGCCTGCCTCTGCTCGACCAGGTGCTCTTGAGCTGCTCTAGCCCAAGTGGCCGTTCTCACTGGCCACGAGCTCACGAGAGAGCCCCGGGAGGTGCCTCGGGTGGTGACGGGAGACCCCCTAACCTCGCCTGCCATGACTTCGAATGTAACCTCAGTGGTGGGGGTCTCCGTTAATGCGGCCTCCCGGGGTCATTGCGCCTTCGGCGGGCACTCAAGGGGCTCCAACCTCTCCTACACCCCGGCCAATCGCCACCTGCTGCTGCGGGTCTTCTAGTGGCCTTCCTCTGGCGGCCCCACCGCGTTTCCGGTCCTGAATCTCCCGGTGGTCCTTATTCAGGGGACCCAAACTACCCAGGCTGGAATTTGCCTAGGGGTCTCACCCCCTCCTGGTTTCTCGGCTGCCCCTAGCCTGTATTGCCCCGGGGCCTCCGCGACACTACAACAACGAGCGAACCAAAAGAAAACGAATACTGAAACTCAAACTCCTTTATCCCGCCTAGCCCAGGCTCTGACCCGGGTGCCTAAGCCCCGACTGATGAGCTCCCCCTGGCTCCCGGCCTGTCGGGAGGTTTAAGGCCACTGACTTCCCTGGGTGCCTACTCTCTGGGCTCGTGGCTCCCTCTCTCTGGGAATCTTGTATCTGGCATCCTCTCCCTCGCCGAGTCCACTGCTGGCTCCCTGCCGGCCCGTCTGTCACTTCTCTTGCGGGGTCCGCGATCAGTTGCCTCACCGGCTCCGCCACCCGCTCTCCTGCTACGACTGTAGCCAGTTCCCTGTCCCACCGTGCTGCCGACGTTGTCTTCCTTTTTACCCTCGGCTCCTTTAAGAGCGCAGCTCTCACTGCTGTAGCCGCAGCTTCCTCTCCCGGCTCCTTTAACGAGGCGGCTCTCCCTGCCGCTGTCGATGCTGTTATCGCCGCCGCTCTCACAGCAGCTGCTCCTATTAGTGCCACTGCCTCGGCTGGCTCCGTCGGGCCAGATACATGGGCCCTGCTGGCATGGGTCCCGCTCCCGGGGTTCCCTGCGGGCTTCCCCCGCCTCTCCTCCGGCCCTGCTTCCGGGGCCGCCTTTTATCTCTGCTGGGCGGCGTCTCCCACCGACGTCGCCCGGCCCCAGCTGGATATAAGCGCAGCTTACAAACCGTGCCGGCGGTCTCCCCGCGCGCGTGCCCCTGCTCACTCCGGCCTCTGCGTGGGGTAAGTAGGTGGTCACTTCCCCCCTGGTCTGGCCCTGGGGTACCCTTCTAACCCCGGTGTCCCTGGGACACCAACTGAGAGGGAGTCAGGTTTTTTATCCACCTGTTATTTTAAGTAGCAATTTCATGTCATATTAAAACTTTTCTTTCTAAGTCACATGCAACAAACCCTTTATCTGAAAGGGCAGAAGGTTTCCTGTGATTCCACTATGCTATAAGTCCTAACCTATATGACTTTTAATGGCCCAGTATCGGTGGGTCTATGCTGCAGAGCTGGCATCCCAGAGAGTACCATGATATTTTTATATATGAGATACTCTTATTCTCTTTTGCCATGTGATGGGTAAGAAACTAGAACATGAGGTTCCCCTATCATCATTGACTGAAATTCCAGCATACAGGCATATGCCACTGCAAAATATATTATATGTGAAAGTATTTTAAACATGCATATATTAGAAATGTATCCTCTATATGATGGGGAAAATATGCTTTTTTAAGGAAAAAAAAATCCCCACTGTAAACATTAGGAAATGACGAATACTCTCAGGACATATTTATGTATCCAAAACAATATAAATTATTAACGCAAAAAGGGAAAAAACAAAATTTATCTAAAAATAATGCAGAGTGTTTAATAGATTTGTTTAAGAGCCATAAACAAATAACCCATGAATACTTTAAAACAGTTAGTGTTGCAGAAACAGATACCCAGAAGATTTTATTAAAGATTCAAACATTTATGAAATGGGCTCTAGAGGTTAAAGCAGGGGACTGCCAGTTCGGAGAATCGATTTCTACCATAGTCTTGCTGTGAGCTCCTGATCAAGCCCTTTGAACATCAGCGTGTGTGACTATTTAATGGACATGGCCACACTCCCTTTCATTTGAGGTGTATAGTCAACTCTTAATTAATGCACAATTACCTCTTTTGACATAAGAAGAGGCCTATAAGATGGTCCATAAAGTATTGCAATACTGGGAGTATTGCCTGCTAGGAAGTCTCTGAGACTGGGAAGTGGAGTGAGTCAGGTCCCAGTAAAGCTGATAAGCAATTTCCTTAATGTTGTTTCCCACCCCTCAGTCAGCCTGCTCTGCTGCTTTACCTTAGTGGCTGTACAAACAGTGGCAGGCCTCACTGCACAAGTGCAGGCTGAGCAGGTAAGCAGTGTGCCATCTGTTCTTCTTTCCTGCAGCCAAAAGGCTTCAGGGTTTTTTTTTCCGGTACCTGCTCCCTGCATTTTCTTTTCAGGGTGTGAATCTTGTGTTATTGAGAAGAAATATGTATATACACCATTTTCTTGGGTCACAGTCACATTTTCTGACTTTGGTGGCAGGGCAAAAGGGGCTGAAACAGTTGGGGGTACAAGTGGCTTGTAAGTACACATGGAGCAGAAGAACCACAAGGTCAGGACAGTTAGAGTGAGCTGGAGACTGACGAAGACTGCGTGTGTATGTTCCCTTTTATGGGATGAGAGTCCCACTGTGGCTTATGTGATTTGCATTGCCTGACTATTGGCTTCTGGCTGGATTTTACGGGGGCGGTTTTGTAGCATATGAAGGCCTAAATAACTTGGGATCTGCCAGCTTGAGAGCGTGTTACTCTCCCCAGTGAATATATTAGTATATTTTCAGTATATAGCAAAGGTGCCTAGAGCCTTGAATTTTTTTAATGTACTGTATAAATCTAAATAAATAAATATGCACCTCCCTCACAGGGGTGCCATGCACTTGCCCTTGGGTAGCAGCCCTCAGCTTAATGCAGGCAAAATCTGCTGCAGTATCTCAGTGTTTTCCATTCTGAAACTCCCCCATCCCAAAATCTACTCCATGTGTAGCCAAGATCCTATTTGTGCTTAGGAACATGAGAAGGGCTGGGTGCTCATAAGTGTCATGCTGAGAATCCTGATCTAGTGGAACCATGAAGAACTCTCCAATAGAATGAATAGGATACCAAGGCAAAGAGGAATGAGCAATGCCTCTGCCTGAAGACAGTCATCATTTAATGCAGTCATTGGTCCCCCAGGATACATTGCAAAGAAACCTGTTTAAATCAGAAAGCATTCTGATTGACAGTAAATGCATGGAAAGTCTGGGAGGCCACCCAGAAAGGCTGTGTATGAGCAAGTACAAAATTGCAAATACATAATAGGAAAAAAAGCCTGGCTAAACAATTCTATTGCATGAAGACTAGTGAAACTAAACCTCCATAATGCAACCTTCCCCACAAAATGCGTAAAAATAAACTCCTGCCATTCATCATAAGATTCTGTCTTAAACATGCAAAGGTTGCTTGGGTTGTAGACATAGGGGCCAACTGAAGGGGAAATTGTGATGGAACAGGAGTTACAGAGCAGAAACTAGTAATGGATAGAGACCTCTGGATTGCCAGTGAGTGTCTGTGGAAGGATGAAGTGGCAGAACTTAAACTGTGCTCAGGCATAGCCAAGATCACCTTCAGTGTTCCTCTTTTTGGCTGTTCTGAGGTGACAAGAGCAAGAACAGGCAGCCCATGTTGTTGCTATTAGTTGCAGTATTACAGCAGCGCTGACAGTCCAGCTAAAATCAGGAACATTTGTGCTAGATGAAGAAATGATTCTGCCTATATTCTAAATTTAAAAACTAGGCAAAGAATGTGGAATAAGAAAAGATTCTTATACTCCAACTTATACGTGGGTTAATAAAGCACAGAAACTAAAGGCAAGAATCATGTGGGAGAAACAAGATGTCTAAAATACCACATTAGTCCAGTGTTTGGGTGCTAGAGTCAACCATATTCCTTGCTTAACACATAGGCATTTAAACCCATAGGCATCTCTGGGCACCTAAGTTCCTGCTCACAAAGACCCATAGACATCTAAGATAATGACTAGACTACAAACTTACTGTGAACTGGAAGTGGCATAGCTGCTTCTGTGTGGAGCTATGAGCATTTTAATTAGGGCGGCTGAGTGACAGTGCTAATTAACCTCTTGCAATATACTGATCTGTTCACTTGCAATTCACAACCTCTGGTCTACCCTTTGAGGAGAGATGTCTAATAGCTTTCTGAAGATAGAGATTGAGGGCATTCACATTTTGTCCAGTCGCTAGTTGCTATAGGACTTGTCCAGGTTATACAGTGGAAGATCCTGTTCTTAAGCCCTCTGCACTATGAAGGGGATTAAACCCACCTCTCCTACTTTTTTGAAGTGCCATAACCACTAGCATATCTAATAAACTAGAAGGATGCCTCTTCATCCCCTCCTTTGGAACTGAGCCACTGGATGGCCAAGACTACATAGGTGTTAGAGGCCAGCCAGGACATAAGCTGTCAGGGCCTGATCTTAAAGAGTTAATTGAGTCTAGGACTTGATTGCTGACAAGGTCAGGAAAGCAAAGGGCCAAACTTGGCTCATGAACAAACACCATCAGAAACTAGGAACTAGGGACTAGGAGCCAGCAGCAAGGGACTAGGTACTTGGAACTAGGAGCTAGGAATTCAAAGGTGGAAAGGGACAGAGGAGTTGGGAACCAGGAGCTAGGAACCCCCAGCAAGACATGTATTCAGTTTGGAGCAAGAAGCCAGGATCTAGGAAGGAGTGAGCAGTCAGCTGGAACCAGACAAAGAAGAATAAGCCAAAAGCCGGGGCCTGGACAAAAAGGTATCTGCTATGTTGACTAACGCAAGGATTAGATGGTGACAATGGGCAAGTGCTCATAATCACAGAAGGAGCTTTCCTGCGGGGTCTCCCAGGAGCCCAACTTATTTCTCTTCCTGTTCAATGTGTATATGAAGAGGCTGGGCAAGATAATGTAGTGATTTGGTGTGAGATGTCATCAGAAGGCTGATAATAACACCGAGCTCTACTTCTCTTTTTCATCTGGCTCAGGACCTACAGTCTCTGTCCTTTCTCAGTGCCTGGCCACAGTTGGAGGTTGATTTTAGCAAGGCTTTTGAAACAGTCTCCCACAACATTCTTGCAAGCAAACTAAAGAAGCATGAGTTGGATGAGTGGATGTTAAGGTGGATAGAAAACTGAATGGATTGTCCAGCTCAAAGGGTGGTAATCAATGGCTTGATGTCTAATTAGCAGCTGGTCTCAAGCTGCTCCAGGGGTTGGTCCTGGGGTCAGTTTTGTTTAATATCTTCATTAATGACCTGGAAGATGAGACAGAGTGCACCCTCAGCAAGTTTGCAGATGACACCAAGCTGGGGGGTGTAGTAAATATGCTGGAGGGTAGGGCTAGGATTCAAAGAGACCTAAAAAAACTGGAGAATTGGGCCAAAAGAAATCTCATGGGGTTCAGTAAGGACAAGTGCAAAGTCCTGCACTAGGATGGAGCAATCCCATGTATTGGTACAGGCTGGTGACTGACTGGCTAAGCAGCAGCTTTGCAGAAAAGGACTTAGTAGTTATAGTGGACAATAAACTGAACATGAGACAACAGTATGCTCGTTACCAAGAAAGCTAACAGCATACTGGTTGTAACCCCATTTTTTTATGAATCTACTGAAACTGAATCCACATAAGACAAAAGTAATAGTGGGCAGATCATTTGACCTGAAGGAGATTGGGACACTTATCATTGACAGGGTTCGGCCTCCCCTTCTCACTCAAGTTTGTAGCCTTTAGGTCCTTCAGCAGAGGTGGAAATGATGGCTATGAGTGCATTTCAGCATCTCCATCTGGTGTGAAGTCTGCAACCCTTGTTTTCAGATTCAGGGCTGTCCACCATCATCCATACGTTCAGAACCTCAGGACTAGATTTATTGCAATGCACACTACACAAAGCCCTTGAAGGCTGAAGAAGCTGCAGCTGGTGCAGAACACAGTGGCTGCTTTCTGACAGGGGTGAGTTGCCAGTCTGCATTGGCTCCCAAAAAGCTTTCTCAGTGAAATTCAAAGTTCTGGTTTTGACCTGTAAGTTTCTAAATTGTCTGGGCCCTACATACCTTAGGGACTGCCTTTTCCTTCATGCCACATCATCATCCCTTAGATCAGCTGTGAAAAACCTCCTTCAAGTGCCATCAGTGCACCAAATCCTTTTGGCAAAAACAGGTGGGAGGTCATTCTCAGCAGTGTGCCCAGTGTGCCAATCTTTTGGAACTGCTATAAAGACCTTCCTATTTGGGTAGGCATTTTACAGACAAAGCTAGGCTGAGATATTGTTTAGAGGGGTTCTGTTTTATGTTGCTACTTTAGTTGCTTTTTATGTTGTTTTATTCTCTTGTTTGTTCATCTGTTTTATAAGCTATTCTGTTCTTTTATTTTAAGATACCCTAGGCCTTTGTTGGGAAGGGCAGCATATAAATCAAGTAAAAAAATAAAGGGAATAAATAAATAAGGAGTACTGAGAGATCATCTGCTTATATGTCGCCACACCTAGATTGCCCATACTTAAGCATATGGCAGCCGGACCTACCTCGTAGGGCTGTGCGAAGCACCATTGTTTCATTTTGACATCCATTTCACCATTTTAAAGGGACAATGTTTTGTTTTGTTTTGTTTCGAAGCGCTGTCCCATTTCATTTAATTGAAACTGTTTCACTGTTTCAGTGCGTTTCAATGCTTTGCCCACAGGCTATAATAGGGAATCATGAAAATGCCTAAAATGTTGCCATTTCTTGCTTGATTTGGATGAAAATTGCAGGGCTGGTAGCCCCTCTGAGGGCACGAAGCATGCCAAGTTTCAAGGAGATCGTTGGAGAGGTGTCTTAGAAACTGCACCTCAAACTTCAAAAAGCAAAACTCATGACACTTGCTTGCAGCAGCAGCTTCCTGTTATCCAGTGCAGATCCAGGGGCCTGCACCCCCAGGAGGGCTGCGAGGCTGTGCCAGACTCCTCCCAGAGATGCGGGCCCCCCAAATCTCTGCTGGATGACAGGAAGCTGCTGCTGCCACCTGGGTCCGGTGCTGGGCACACCCTGCACCCAGCACCAGGGAAGATTGATGCTGCCACTGGCCCCAGCCAGCAGCAGCAGCCTCTTGTCATCTGTCCCAGTGGCAGGAGGTGGGGGAGAGCCAGGGCTGTGCTCCGAGCAGCTCTGCAGCCCCATGGAGCTCAGCCCTGGCTTTCTCCATTTCCTGTCACCAGGCTGAGCTCCGTGGGGCTGGTAGAGCTGGTCAGAGAGCAGCCCTGGCTCTCCTCATCTCCCACCGCTGGGCTGCACTCTGACCAGGTCTGCAGCCCCATGGAGCTCATCCCAGTGGCAGGAGGTAGAGCACAGCCCTGGTTCTCCCCACCTCCTGCTGCTTCAAACCTCGAATCATTTTGAAACTTTCGAAACGTTTTGAGTGCCCTCATTTTGTTTTGAAGCTGTTTTGAAGTTTTTTGTTTCATTTCAATTTTGCTGCTTCGAGCTGGAAATTCATTGAAACAGCTTCAAAACGAAACACTCTGCAAAATTTCGCACAGCCCTACTACCTAGGTGATCAGGGTCAGCTCTGGGCTTGTCAGTGTTCTTGTTGCTGTCCTGCCTAACAATGAAGCTAAAGAGAGCCCACTCCAGTCTGCTGGCTTACAGTCCTCCTGTAGAAAGAGGGAATCCTGGGTCCAGTCTCTGGATAAATTCAGAATTGTATATCAAGGCTTTACATATTGGTATTCTTTATATTGTAGAAACTCTTAAATGCCAGAGCATCAGTGTGCTCAGATAAAAAAAAGTCCTGCCTGCCACAAATGAGTTTGCAGTCTAATTTCAAGAATGAGGCCACTGGTAAATACAACAAATACCACAGCTGTAGGATAACAGAGTAAAAATGAGGTGATTGTGATCAGCCTGTAAGTCAGCCATCATAAGATTCTTGCTACCAAGTCATTGTCTTTTCAATCTAAAATATGTGTGCACTTTTAAAACTCGACAGACAATGATATGTGTAATGAAAACGTTATATGTATACTTGCTCTCTCGACACTGCTATGATAGAAACATGTTCATTAGGCCTCTCATGAGTTATGCTATCCTCAGTGATTAATGAAAATGAAAGTCAGTTCTACTGTTCACCATCCCAGTAATTTTTATATAGCTGTGTATATATGAAACTATTCCTGGAGCAGTCCTCCTCCCTCTACCCCAGAGACTAGATTTAGTAAGTTTCTCCTGTTTTGTTTTTAAAATATCTTAAAGGAAAATGACAGACGTGCATTTCTACTTTGAGAAAAAGGTAGAAGAGAATACAAATATCCCTGTTTTCTTGTAATCCAGGCTCTAAGCAGATTTAATGGCCTGTTATTGCTGAACAAAATTAAGTCCTTATGAAACATGTTACAAAGTACCTTTGTAGATCCCATTTTTCAATAAAAAAGGGTTTAGGTCATGTTGAACAATCTGCTACTTATTAGCACTTTGCCTCCAATAGGTCACCTTTCATAGCACAATACTGTGTTTTCATTAAACATTGAATCCAAAGGGCTGCATTTTAGAATTCAAGCAGAATATATAATATATTGTGCACACACCTATGAAGACATACAAAGCATTTAACTAAAAATCTTTTGTTCTGTACAAATCTGTCAGATCCAGTGCTTTTAGTTTTACTATACACTGTGGTCATTGAAAGACTAGGTCATGTTTTTTAACATGTAGAATATAAAGTGTAACATTTGTTGCCCAGCCAGAGGAAAGGAAGAAAGGAAATATTTGAAACAGAACTTGAACATAGAACTTGCTATGATCATCTGGTCTGCATCTCAGTAACAGGAACACCACAGAAAAGGGAACATGAAGTAATATAAAACTTAGTTTGCAATTAATTTTAATTATTAAAGAAAACTAGATGACATATGAAAAACTTGTTTATTACTTCATATTATTTCAGGTTTGCTTTAGGAATATTTTTCAGGATTCTTAAAATTTTTCCTGTTCGCTGTCATTCATAATCATAGTTACCTCTTTTGAGAAATAAAATCTATGTCCATGATGATATTTCCTGGGTGTTACTCCAGCACATTATCCCACTAGTTTGCTGCTGTTGACTTGCTCTTATTTGGCTTCTCCAACTGGACCAGATTCTGCTTGATATAATATAGAGAGGAAAAAGGTGGAAGGTGGCAGGATGAGGGGGGAAGGAAAGAGATGTGACTTCCTCTCCCATTTGCACTCAAAGAGATAGGCAGAATCACCATCCAGCACTTTGGAAACCTCAGAGGCTGCTAGCTCCCTAATCCTTTAGGAGTGCAAAGTTTTAAAAATAGGGAGGGGTGGGGAGTAGGTGGAGCTATGGTTCTGTCTATCTCTGCTTATCAGTTTACTGAATTGAGCAGCTTGGGAGGACAGGAATAGTGAGAAATAAGGAATAGTAGTGAATGTGCATTCTCTTAGGGCCAAATTTTCAAAGGGATTGAGACATCTAATGGGACTTAAAAAGGTTTCAGAGCAGCTCAGCTAGTTTACATAACTAGTGGAATCAGTAGAAGCGAGGGCACCACACCTGTTAGGTGCTCCTAAAAATCCAACTGGAGATCAACCTGCCTGTTTTAAGTACCTAAATGCTGTGGAAAACCTAATCCAGGGTAAATGAGAGTACCATGTCCCGTTTAGATCAGAAAGTCTCAAAATGAGGTAGTGAGGCTGCATGGTTAACCAAAGATTTCAAAAGTGGAGTGGCTTTAAGTAGACATCAAGATTGAAATCTTGGTTTCAAAAATCCAAACTCAGAAACAGTGAACAGATATAAGAAAATGGCTAGGCGGTGCTATAAGCCTGAAAACCTCGACAGACTCAACCTAAGGCTTTCTGAGCTGCCTCTAATACTATAGTAACCCACACCTATCAAAAGGCTTATCTACTAACATATATCGTCTTCATTAAGGTGCACAAGGGTCTACTCAAGCCACATGAAACTTTCTAAATTTCAAAATTACAACCCAGTTTAGCGCTGGATGTTAGGTGGCAACTACTCTATGCCTAAAGAAGGGTGTTTGTACCTGCAAGCTTGCAAAGAACAATTTTTCCAACTATTCAGTTGGTCTAATAAAAGAGATCACATCTACTCAAAGAACCTTGTCTGCAGGCAACAAATCAGGCACATAGTCAAGTATAAATGTAAGAAGCCAGCTTTATCTGAGTATGTCAAGGTTGAAACCTAGATAATTTAGTGAGGAATTTATTATGACCAATTCCAATGAAGGGTTTAGGTGCCTAAATAACATGCTATGATGCTTAGGCACCTGTTAAGCAGGTAGCTTCTAGACTGAAATCCAAAATCCTGTATTAGGCACCCACTAAGCCTACATAATATATGGGAAGAATAAGGCACCTCAGAATGGTGCTGAGCAGAGGTGTAATAGGGCAGCATTACACTGTGGGCAGAAGCAGTGCACAGGGCAGAGGTGGTGCTGTGATTGACCAGCAGCAGCTGTTATTTTTGCGACCTCAACCTCCAAGTTGACACCTGAGGTTGCTGCCCTGGCCATCTCTACTACTGGTGCTAAGCGGGGAGCCATATCAGGTCAGCATTTTAAAAAGCAAGTCATCATGGGAATGCTGAATGCAGGGACTGAGACTTAAATCTTGTCTTTAGAGCACTTTAATTTGGGACTGCAGGGAAGTGTTTCCATTCACTTAAGATCCACAATATAGAATCCTCTCTTGTTTTTGTCACTTATTTTAAAGAACTAAGAGGAGCTCATTCTTTTTCTTTTAAAACAGAATGAAGGGAAGAATCTCCACCCTTTTAGATGATATATTAGTGGTTAGAGCATTTGCCAATAATGTAGGAGAATGGCATTATATTCTCTTAGCTGCTTGTGGAATTTAAATTCACATTGTCCATTTCCCAGAAGAACGGCTAAATTGCCAAGCTATGGGCTCCACCACTCCTTTTATAGCTGGATCACTGGTACAAAAAAGAATTGACGATTAATTATATCTGAGAAAAAGGAAAAATATGGTAGAGGGAGAGGGGTTAATTCTGTATCCTAGTGGTTAGGCAGGGGTAGGCAAAGTTTTTGGGCAGAGTGCCAAAAATACCTGCAACCTGGACTCATAAGATGTTGGTGTGCCAGAGACAGATGACCTGGGGGCTGTGAGGGGTCCGATCCTTGTTGTGGCAGTGCAGACCTGGCCCCTTCCCCACCATCCCCCCAGAGGCACACATGTCAAGCAAAATGCCTTCACATGCTACACATTGGCACCTATGCCAGGGGTTTCCTATCCCTGGGTTAGGGCATTGAGGATGCAAGCTGGATAAAATCACTCAGAGGTTGCAAACAGTGGAACACTTGGCTTCTGGGAGTTTAGGCATAAGACACACTGCTCAGCCTTGTCAAAGCTGAAGCTCTTCTGTGCATGTATAAAATCTGAATTTTTAGGCACCTGGGGAACTTTAATGTTGAAAATGGCCATACCAAAAGATAGTAGGTACTCCAGGGTGAAGTGGTAGAAGAGCAGCTTTTTTTCAGGATTGTAATTTTGAACATAGATGCCTAAATCCTATCTATGTTCTTCTTTAGGCTCCTAAGTCCTTTCTTGTTTCTGCCCCCTTATTCTTTTTACTGGGCAGAAATTGCTTAAAGGTTTTTGGAGCTTCCTGGCCTGAGGATAGAACCTGAGAGTTGTACCCCTTTTGCAGTGTAAACATCTTTTTTGTGGCACTTATCAAAGTTTAAATAGTTTTCATCTATTTAATGTTACTAGTCTAGAAAATCAGCTATCTTATCAAATAAACTTACTATGTTAGTTTGGCATGATCTACATTTGCTAAACCTAGGGTGCCTTTTATTCTGTTTTGCATTTATTGTAAGCTTTTTAGCTAGTTGTTCCATTCAAATTTGTTTATATTAACCACACTATTGGGGCCCAAATGTCTATGTCACAGTTCCCCATATTTCCAAAAAAATTAAGATTGTCTCTGTAAGGACATTAAAAATGTTGAAACTTCTATTAAAAACAATGGTAAAGTGATTCACATGTATATTTAAGCAGCATAGAGGAGCTATTTAAAGTATAATTGATAAGTATCAGCACTGCTTTAGTGTGTTTCTGTCAAATAGAGAGATGATTTACATGGGAACTCTCTTCACTGTAGCTAAACAGAATTTTAACTCTCTCCTTCCACTCTCAGTGGATTAGAGGAGATTCTCATCATACCATTAATTTTAACCAGTACATTCTCCCTGTAGACCACAACCATATGTACTTGGGCATTTTTTACCATAAATGATATTTCATTTGCAAATTCCATTTTTAAAATATAAACTCCAGTGAATATTGTAGAAGTTTGTGTTTAATATATGGAAACATCATTTGTATTTAATCACACTGTTGGGAGTAGTTATAGTAAGTAAGTAGATGCAGACAGTTTAAAGCACACAGATTGTTCCTACAGCCTAACTTGTCATAGGCACTTTTGTTCCCTTAAAAGAAAAAGAAAAAATGTCAAAGTCCCAAATAAATACGGGTGATTACCTCCATGAGTGACCAAATTTCTGTAATCTGTAAGTTACCCGTCAATCCTATTTACTAAGGTCATAAAGGTAAGTGCTCAAAAGTCTGGAAATATAAAAATGAAGGCCCAGCTTTCCACCTTACTGTCACCTTTTGTGAATTTTCTGTGCACCCTACAAAATATCTGCCACAGTAGTAGCTTTACTTCCCATAATCAGGTGCAGTCCAGGTGTTCCCATATGTGTGATAAGCAAGGATCCTAGTTTTCTCTGTAACTCCCTCCCCCCCCCCCCCCCCCAATTTTCAGATAAAATAAAGTAACCCCAAATCCACATTTTTCCATGACTGAAATGAAACATTTTAATTGTAGAAAAATGTGGATTTGGGGTTATTTTTTTAATCTGAAAATTGGAGATTTGTTTTTTATCAGAGAAAACCAGGATCCCAGGTGATCAGTTCTCAAAATGGAGGCAGTTTTGGCTCTTCATCCTCTGCAGGGAAAGTAGCATCAATGTTCTCCCTACTGCACTGTGTTGCTTCTAAGATACACGCTAGCTATCTCCTGCAGTAGACCACAAGGGACAATTTATGTGTGTGCAGTGTTAAACCTGCCCTTGACCAAGAACAGAAAATATTGCATGTGTTTGCTGTGGTTGTTGCTATAACAAGTTTCAAGAAATAATTAAATTAAGTTAGATTCTGAATACCTTCAGGATATACTGCCAAACCATTTTCACTGATAAAGTTTTCCTATCATAATTGTAGTGATCTGATAGCATGTGTGTGTGAGAAGAAAACCACAGATTTTACCTTTTACTGAAGGCAAATGCAGATTTATCATTTTACTAGAGAAACCCATGACTTTTGCAGTTTTGCAAGCAGCTCTCTGCAGGCTGCCTGAGTTCTAGCCTGCAAGGGGCTGGGAGGGAGTGGGAGAGGATGGTCAGGCAGGGGGTGCCATGTGAGTCAGGGGGTGCCAGGCAGCCTGGAGAGCAGCTGCCGCAGGTAAGTGGTGGTGGTGGGGGCGGGGGATTAAGGGCCCCATAGGCAGGGAGAGAGGGTGTTAGGCAGGGCTGGGACTGGGGCTGCTGCCTAGCCAGGTGGTGAGTGGGGCTTGGGGTCCAGGGCCACAATGTGTGGCCACAGGACCCGAGCAGGGAGCAGGACAGAGCCATGGGGGGGAGGTGCAGTGCGCACTCCTGAGGGGGGACAAACCTGTGCCCCCCAGATTTGTAAATGGGTGGGTGTACACTGCCCACTGTGGGCTCAGGTTCCTGCCCAGCTGCCCTCCCCAGGGCCTCCTGAGCTCAGCAGGTGCAACCCAGTGCTGCAGGGCACACCAGGGCTGCACAAGTATCTCCTTGCCACTGCAAGCACTGTGCTGCCTTGTGATGCTGCCCCTGGCGACGCATTCCCTGTGGACATGGCACCAGTAGGGGCAGCAGCATGGGGTTGTGCTCCTCACTAGTTTCGTGAACACAGGGAATGCATTGCCAGGGCAGCATGGAGCTTGCAGTGGCAAGGAGAGCCCCATGAAGCCCTGCTGTTCCCTGCAGCACTGGGTCACACCTAGGCTGCAGAGGCCGTGGGGGAGGGCAGCAGAGTGGGAGCCCAAGCCCACAGTGGGCAGCCCACCCCTACCCCCAAACCTGTGCACTGATCTGGGGGGTCACAGGTCCCCCCTGCCCTCCTGGGAATGCATGCAGCAGTAGGGAGCCAGGCTCTGCCCCCCTCCCCAAGTCCACAGCAGGCAGGCAGTAGGGGTGGGGAGCCAGGCTCCACTCTGCTGCAGCAGCCACCACCTCCTGCCAGGGGCAGGGGACTGGGGACCTGGGTCCCTGACCCCATAGCCCTGGCAGCTTGGGGCCCCCTTTGGCAGGGCTGGGGGAGCAGGGGGCTGAGGGTTCAGGGCAATGAGTACTAGCAGGGCTGGGGGAGGCTGCGGGGGGGAGTGAGGGGCACCATCAGGGCCAGGGGGTTGTGGGGAAGGCTGAAATGCAGGGCACCGGCAGGGCTGGGCAGGAGCTGTGGGAAAGAGTGAGAGGCCTTTCATTTTAATCACAGATGCTGGGGTTTTTATGAAAGAATTAGAAATTTTTATCAGGGAAAACTGGGATCCCTGGTATTCACATGCCCCCTTCCCCCACCTTGCATACACACACTTGGTAAGCAATGTTTCCTGTATTCTTAAAGCCAGAAAAGGAAAGGAAAGGAAAGGAAAGGAAAGGAAAGGAAAGGAAAAAAGAAAACAAAACTAAGGACTCTATAAAATCAGTTACATTAAATCTAACTAGCTGGGGAAGCACTTAAATGGCACAGCAATGGTCCTCAGAGAAAAGCTGATGTTATATAAATAGACTATACAGTTATGTGCTTCACCTTCAGAGCTACAAGAAATTCCCTACAAAATAATGAAACATGCTCATGCCCACATAATATAGCTGTTGGAAATGGAAGTGTTACACTTGGTACATTTTGCTGCCTCCTACGCTGGTGTAATACACAGCAAAGCATCGAAGTGTTTGTTCCCCCACCTCCCATTTTCCCAAAGAACAAATGATTTGCTTGTGTGGAGTTCAGTAACATAAGTGTACCAAATTAGTTACAAAGGAAAATGTCGGAGTTGATATTCCTGACACAGCCTTTTCAACTGTTGTAAAGTCTAATACTTGCACATCTGAAATGGAATAATGCAGCAGTCCAAGATCCCAGGAGGCTCGTGGTACCATTGTCTTTTAGGTTTTTAGCCTGTGGCCTTGATTGAAAGGAGAGCTTCAAATGGAAGTACTCATTCTTTATTATTATTTTTTAAATGGGCATTTTTGGCGTGCTTTTGTGTGGCAGAAAAAGGGGGTATAAAATATTTGCTCTCTGCTCCTTTGGAAAAAAAAAAGAGTTCTGAGATGGAGTTTGGCAATTGATGTTGAAGTAGAGCTCAGCTGCCTTTGAAATACTTACCTCATTCACTAGTATTATGGAAGATCTAGATCAGTGCAGGCTAGATTCATAGGCAGCCTTTTGCATTTCTGTGATCAAAATGCTTGTGCATTTTGAAGGGCTTATCATCAGAGCTGAATCTATACAGTACCTAACCTGAGAATAGCTAAGTAAAGCACATATTTTGAGGACTTTGATAGTCTGTGGCACAATAATTCAGTGCTTATAATGGAAAAAGAATACATGACAGATTTTCTCTTCCTTATAATTCATAATTATTAATTGTACATGTAAAGTGTTTTAATAAGAAAACAAGATAAAATTTCTTGAATAAGCTATAGAACTGAGCTTGCACTGCTTTTCTCATATCTCTTCTTTTTTTTACTACAATATTGGGGCAAGAATGGACTGAAGGACAAAGATCTTAGATTCAAGAGTACTTTTGTATGATTATTGCATACATTACTACAGTGGTCACCAACCAATGGATCTCAATGCACCAGTAGATCTCAGAGCCTCTTGCAGTAGATTTTGGAGCCTCTTGGAATTGTTGGGGGGGAGGGAGGAGGCTGATTGCCTGTGTGCATGCACACACGTGCCCCAGCCCAGCAGCTCAATCCATGGGGGAGGGAAGGGGCGGGGGCTAGATCGAGGCCCCTGTGATGAGGGACAGTGCTGCAGAGGCAGAAGCAGGGGTAAGTTGAGTGGGGCTCCAGCTGGGTGGGACTTACCTGCTGGGGAGGCATGCCCCCAAATTATTATTTCTCCCTCTGCCTTGATCTGCACCCCTCCCCCCCCCCCCCCCGCCATCTCTCCCTATAGACTTAGCTGCTGGGCAGGGAGGGGAGGGGGAGGGGTGATGGCAGTGCATAGTAATCCTTGGGGTGCTTTTAAATGCCAAAGTTGATCTCCTACTTAAAAAGGTTGGAGGCCACTGCAGTACTATATGTTTTACACACCCAGAACAAAGCATGGTTGTCTACCACTCTATTTTATATACTTGAGCTTATCATAAACATGTGCGGTTATTTAAAATTGAGAAGCAATAGAAACAGGAGTCATTTTAAATATTAAGGGTAAAACTTTGCATCTTTGTTTATTCTGTGCACAGATCTTTTGAAATCAAAATTTGTAAGAGATTGTTACATGTATTACCTACCAACTGAAGGGAGTAATTAGACTATCCAGACCTTGGGAGCTTGCCATTGGCTTCAGAGGAGCCAGGTTTTGATCCAAGGTCTAAATTTGCTCTCTTTAGTCAAACAATATCTGTGGATGCGGAATGTATACAAAAATGACTTTAACAATATGATATATACAGAAAACAATTTTAAAAAGAAAAATCTCCTTTTACACAGAAATTAGTAGCTTGGATACCGAATGGCTTTATTATATCTATTAGACTTGGCTACTGACATAGGCAAATACTGTTTAATTGGTTCGTATGAATACTCCAGATCCACCATCCTCCAGGAGACAAATGACGGCCACCTGTTTACCTATATCCTGAGATAAGTGCTCCTAGTCTGACTGCATCATTATTATAGGCTCATTTGTATGCTTTGTTCATGTGCCACTAAAGTCTCTGTGAACTTGCATTTTTCAAGAAAGCAGGGTACTATAGAGTATACAAAGACTTAACTCCCTGCCTTCCCCTCCAAATTTCCCTGCTGTTCTTCCCTGCCGTCCTTTTCCTTTTGTTAAGTAAAACAATTAACACACACAACACGTTTTGTTTTCTTCTTTCAGTAAAAATTAGTGCTTTCTTCTCTTAGGGGAAAAAAAATCCCACATAAGTAATGATCTACTTAGTAATTTAATGAATTAAGTGAAAATTTCCTCTGCGGTTTAATTAATTGCTAGGGATGTACAACCCAAAATCATACATTGCCTGAGCATACAAATATTGCCTTTTGTTTTTAATAACCCAGTTTTCTGCTGGTATCAGAAATGTTTGCATGCCTAGGTATCTGGGTTTTACAACTTCAGAAAAGGCCCATCAGCCCCAGGCCCTATTCATGGGTCCCAGGACTCTTCCCTTACATTTACTGTGTTCCGAGACAGGTGTAGAGAGTGGGTGTAATTTCCAGTTCCTCTCCAGTACTGAACATCTTCACTCACTCTTTGCCAGTTCTTCAAGGGGTACCATATGGCACTCTCCACATTCTTCAGTAACTGCCTGCAGGGGCTCCTAGGTAGAGCTGCTGCTTTTTAATACAAAGAAAAGCTTTCTGAGGGGCTGAAAGTCTTGTTCTTGAAAGGCATGTGCCACCTCTGCTGCATGCTGGATTCAGCACACAAGGAAGATATAAAAATGAGATTATATATATATTATTTATATTATTATACATTAATTTACCATGGTCCAAGCAAGGTCTTAATAAAAAAACAGGACTCTTCTGTATCAGGTGCTGTAAAAAGAAGACAACGTGGTCTGTGAAGACACTGAAAGCTAAGTAGGCTTGACAAATGATACAAGACAAAAAACATCTAAGCAAAATGGCAAAGGTACATTGCTTTTAAATATTTTATTAATTATTCTGCTCAAAACCCTCCTGAAGAGTCAGGTGCCTCAGACATGCATCCCCTCAGTGCTGACTCCATTTTTCTTTCTGGTCTAGGCCACAGAAATAGATTCAGGTTTGTTTTTTGTAAAAGAAGCCAAGTGAGCTGTGTGCTGTATGTGGATTGCCTATAAGATTAGGGACAGAAGTTATATATAAACTGGTTTAAGTGATCAGAAACTGGTTTAAAACTGTAACAGAACAGAAGCTCATTGCACATAAACCAGTTTCAAAATGGCTGAAATTGGTTTAAGATAAACCTGGTTGAATGTAGTATCAGACAACAAATTGGGGTCAAACCGGTTTATGACACCTTCCTGGTTGAAGTTAAATCGCAGTCCTCCAGCCCATGGGCGACTGGTGCCGCCTTAGTCGGGGGGGGGGGCACATGCCCCCCCCACCGCGACCAGTCCCACCAACCAAGGGGTGGGGGTCCCCTGTGGGTGATCCTGCAGACCAGGGGGGTCTCCCCCAGGTGATCTCGCGATGGCCGATTGCTGCAACCAGTCACTGCAATCTCTGCAGCCGCTTCCAGTAGTGGTTGTGGCCACATCTGGGAGCAAGTGCCAGCCAATCACTGCAGCCACTCCCAGAAGCGGATGCAGCAATTGCAGCGATAGCCTAAGGGGCAGGTGCAGCTGGACAGGGGATGCACTGGTGTTCTTGGGGGTGCACATGCACCCCCCCCACACCTACTACATGTTGCCACTGCTCTAGCTTCCCAGCATGCTTTCCAGTCCTGGGCTGGGCTGTGCTGTCTGCTTCAGAAAGCAGGGCTGGCCCTGCTCTTCTGCTTCCTAGCTGGAGCAGTGAGGGCTGGCTCTGACAAGGGGAGGGGAGATGGGGGGATGCATCAGAAATGCAAGCCTGGCTGGGAGTGCAGCCCAGTCAAGGGTGGGGGTACTGCTCCCCCCCCCCCGCCCCCGACAAACCCTGGCTGGGGTCTGGAGCCAGAGATGGGGGTTAAACACCCCTTCCCTCACTCAAACTTATTGCTGGCTGCAACTGTGGACTAGAAATCCCAGAGGCACCTGGAAGTAGAAAAAGGAAGTGATGAGCAACCCTGCAGAGTCCTGCTGTTGTAATTCTGGACTGCAAATCCCAGAGACCTCAGGGACAGCAGGAGGAGGAAGTGAACACACAGCCAGAGACCTATGCTGTAGTGCCCCCTGGCTGATAGCCTGAGGCACTGCAGGCATGTGGCTGCATTTCCTGAATCAAAGGTAAATGTCTGTTTGCTTCTGTTTCAATTTAATCTGTGAAGTTTATACTAACCTGCGAAGACTGAATCAATTCAGTCTCAGGTTTTCTGACTCTGTACCTAGCCTAGTGGTCAAAAGTTAATGGATGATGTAGTTTCAGCAGTTCATACTTGTGATTCAACTTAAAAAAAAATACATTCCAGGTACTGGAGTAGAAGTTTTGTCATGGCATACTGTCTTCTTACAGATATAATCCATTCTTCTCAGAAATCTGTCTCTGCCAGTGAAAAGAGGCAATGGGCAAGTTGAAGCTCATTTCTTCTTTTGAGAGGTAGACAGTACTAATTGTCTGACTTTTCCCAGCCTATGCAATCTGTTTCCCAGATCCCCCAGCAGCAGAGTGACTTACTGGCTGAAACCTAATCTTCTTCCTTCATCACTTCTAGTATTTATTATTATTTCATTCTACAATAATAATACCTTACATCTAAGTGAAGTTAGTATTTCTGTTTGGCATTATTCTACCTAACCCTGGCATTGCAATGGTATAGAGCTGGATTTCTCAATCCGTATATATCACCTGAATTATACAAGAGTCAGATGAAGAATTTTTCTTCTCCCAAATTAGTCTATAGGGTCTTAATTTAATGCCCACTGAGGGGAAAAGGAGATTTCTACTGACTTCAGCAGTCAGTAGTCCTGGCCCAACTACAGGTGTTTGTACAATATGAGTTTTTTTCAATTCTCATAAGATCTCTGAATTTCCCAACTAGGAATCTGTCCATAATTCTGCTTTTCAATACAATATGGTAAGTAATTTATGTGTATCTCATTCACTAGGTCATGATCTTAAATCACCTCTGTAGAATTTCTCCCTTTCCAGCATATCTATAGCTGTGAGAACTCTATTAGTCCAGGTTCTTGGAGCATTCTAGGAACTTTCTCCATGGCCTGGTTTGTGCATCATATATCTGTAAATAGCTGGTAATTTTGTAAGCAGAAAATTGTGCTAATGTTCACACAAGCACTAACATTTGAAGTCTGTTTTAACTCCAGTGTACCAGGAGAGTGTACAGAATCCCATTGCTGATCAACAGCCAAATCATTACTAAGTCTGACCTGTGCACCCAAACAGTCACTGAACTTAAGATATGTAAATCAAAGTTTAATAAAATAATAAATTCAGGCAGCATCTGAAATACCCTTCTACATAGCAGGAAATCTCAGCTGTTTCAAGAGAGAGTTTCAGTAAGAGAGCATCAGCGAAGAACATTTCAATGAGAGAACATACCTGTATGTGAAATGTGTAAAATGAAAGTAATAACAAAAAAGAGGAAAAGGGTTGCTCCCATAGAAAGCTGAATTTTAAGTAATAGGAGCAAGCAATATAAATCATAGGAACATAGGAAAGCAAGGCTGAAAGGAACCTGATAAGGTCATCCAGGCCCCTGTTAAAGCAGGATCATCCCTGATTAAACCATCCTAGCCAAGCATCTGTCCAACCTGCTCTTGAAAATTAAGAGGAATGGAGATTCTGCAGCTTCTGTAGCCTGTTCCAATGCTTGAGCACCCTCATAGTCAGGAAGTTCTTCTTAATTCCCAGCCTAAATATCCTCTGCTGCAGCTTGAGGCCATTGCTTCTAGTCCCTTCCCCTACAACGACAAGAAAAAGCACATCTCTATCCTCTCTATAGTTGCCCTTCAGGTATTTAAAGACTGATATTAAATCTTCCCTCAGTCTTCCCTTCTCCAAACTAAATAATCCTAGTTCTTTCAGCCTTTCCTCCTAAATTATGCTTTCTAGGCCTCTACTAGAAAATATCTGCACCTTTCCAGGCCTCTCTCCAATCTGTGCATATCCTTTTTGAAGTGTGGACCCAAAACTGGCCACAGTATTCCAGGTGAGGCCTCACCAGTGCTGAATAGAGTGGAAGAAAAACTTCCCCTGATTTGCAAGTGACACTTCAGTTAACACAACCAAGTGTACTGTTGGTCTTTTTTGCAACAAGAGCACACTATTATCTTATATTCAGCTTATAGTTTACTATAACCACTAGGTCCTACTTTGCAATACTGAAGCCTAGTCAATCACTTCCCGGTCTATATTTGTGCACAAAATTATTTCATCCCAAGCGCAGGACTTTGCACTTGTTCTTGTTAAATTTCATCTGGTTGATTGCAGACCATTTTTCCAGGTCATTCTGTATCTTAGCCCTATCCTCCAGAGTGTCTGCAACTCCATCCAGCTTGGTGTCATCCACAAATTTGCTAACTGCACTCAGTCCCGGTGTCCAAATCATTAATGAAGATATTAAACAATACGAGATCCAGGATAAACCCTTGGGAAATCCAACATTTAGGGGGGGAGGGATGAAATCTTGAATTATAGAGAAAAGAAAGAGAGAGAAATACAGCAGAACTGATTTGCTACCTGGCTCTGTAAATGCTAAATTAGTTTGGCACTGTAACACCACCTTAGGAAAGTTCTTAAGTATATGCTTTAAGCATAGGTTTAAAACTTGGTTCCCTCTTCTCCAGAAATAATATGCTACACTCCAGTCTGATGGCTCAAGAGAACTCAGATGTAATGAAATAATCACCACACAAAATATTAAATGACAAGAATTCAAAGACAACTTCCTACTAAAAAGACAAGTGTACTTCTAGAATAAGTACTATCTATAGGAGTCTCTGCAGGAATAATATATAACACCTCTAACTGACTACACATGAAAACTTAGATACAGAGGAAACTAACACATTTCCAATGTAGAACTGGGAAATCTTTACACCAGGTCATATATAAAATAAAACAATTTTCTAAAGCATTTGAAGGCATAACAAATATGTAATGGCTTGAAGTGAGAGAGGAAATATAAGGAATGACATGTGCCCTCTCCTGAAACAGGCTCTCTGTAGCTGAAAAATCACATGTAAAAGCTGGTTGAATTCTCCTGATCATATGGGCTGAGCTCAGTCAGTCACAAGCACAACGGATCACTAGGTAATCTGTGGTATCTACCACAGACTAGGTAGACTCTCTGCTGACTGACCTCTCTGGTTCCCATTCACTCTCTCTCCTCTCCTTGGCTGTAGCAGTCACTGGAGGAGAGAGAGGCACTCAATTCTGTTGGAGCATCAAAAGCTAAGGTTAAGCAGCCCTATCACATGTGCAATGAAGCAGATAACTTGTAGAGGAGCCTTGTAAAAGGATCCCTTTAAATTCACACCACTTCTACAAATTGCATTTGCTGTACAATGATTGTAGGTACTTTATCTGGCTCCAAATGTTATGTTAAATCTTACTTCCCTTTTATGACTAAGTGATTGTGACTACATGAGACAATATGGCACAGTAGCAATATAGCTCAGTAACACTGTAGCTCATTGCTACCATGTAGTAGAGTCGGGGAAAAAACTATGCGGTGATAGTACTGTGCAGTAATGCTAGTTACTGCACAGTCATTTAGTACAGTAAAAGCTTTGTTATTCAGCACCCACAGGGAACGGAAGGTGCTGGATAACAAAATATGATGGATAACTGAGCGGCCTGAACAGGCGTCTTTGCCTGTTCAGGCCGCCGCCTGGCTGCTATGCGCCGGGCCGTGGGGGATTGGCAGCGCAGGCTGCTTTCCCTCGGGCCGTCGGGGCTTTGTAGAAACCGGAAGTGCCACAGTGGGCATTTCCGATTTCACTTTTCCCTTACAAGTCCTTACAAGCTGGCATGCCAATTATCAGAGCATGCCGGCTTGTAAGGTGCTGGTTAACATAGCTTTTGCTGTACTTGCTTATGCTTAATGTCCTCCTGCCCTGGCAGCAGGGAGCTCCCAGCCCCAGCTCCCTGATCAGGGCAGGAGACTTGGGAAGAGCTGCAGGAGAGGGGTGGGTCCCAGGCCCCTGCCCCAATCCACCAGTGGGGTAGCCACCAGTGAGCCCCCAGCTTAGCCAGGGCCTCATTACTAGCTGCCTCACAGTTGGATGGAGCAGGGGGCTGGGAAGTGCTCTGCCCTGCAGCTCTTTCTGAGCCCTGTGCCTTGATTGAGAAGCGGGGCTGGGACCTGCCCTTGACTGAGTCAGTTCCCAGCCCCCACTCCATGATTGTGAGGTGGGGGTTGGAGAGCCTGTTCCCAGCTCAGCTCTGTGAGCTTGGAGCTGGTTGGGGAACAGGCTGGAAAGCTTGTCTTCTGCTCAGTTCCCTGGTCATGGGGCCAGAATTGGGAGCCCCTGTGGGGCTCACATTGAGAGATAAGGATCTTCCTGCACCAGTCCCATGACCACGGAGCTGGTGCTGAGAGATAAGGATCTCTCAGCCTGAGCTCTGTGACTGTAGAGCTGCTATTGGGAGATAAGGATCTTCCAGCCCCCTGTTCCCCAATCATGTTAACGAAGTAGAGGCTGGGAGATAAGGGTCTCTCAGCCCCTGCTCCCCAATCTCACAGCCCAGGGTCTGAGATTGGGTTTGAGCCCAGGGATAAGGATCAGGGTCTAAGCCCAGAGATAAGGGTCTCCCAGCCCCTGTTCCCCCTGCTCTGCTCATGATCTCAGAGCAGGGGGCTCGGAGCAGTAGGACCTGCTGCCCAGGTAGGGGGACATCATCCCTGCCTGAGTTCCAGTGGCACAGCCCACCCCAGCAGCAGGCAGCTCCTGGGGGCAGGGAGCAATCTCCTGCATATTTGCTTTCAGTCAGGCATCTACACGAGTGTTATTGCACAGTAACTACTTGTAAGTAAATTTGCTACTTGCATTTTCAGGTAGCAAATTTATTCACTATTAGTAAGGTTTACTGTGTAGTAAGCATGTGTACATGTAGATGCATATGATTACCAAACAGTAAATTATGTTACATCACAGTAAAGAGTCTTGTGTAGATGTTCCCCTTCTCTAGCTATGATTACCCACACTTCCTTTCTGAGTGTACTCAGTAGACTGCACTAAAGTTGTGTAGGTTCCCCACTGAAATAGAATCATACAGAATGCACTTTAAGTGTTACTCCAAAAACTTTAACTGTACAAAACCACAACTAGCTCATACTGGATGCTAGGGCCTTTCCACTTTTGAGCCCATATCCTAAGCAGAAAATGCAGGAAAAAATATGTGGGTCAGAAAGGAATAAGTAAACGATGAGGAGGGTAGCTCAGTGAGGTAGATGTTGCTCTAAGTGTGAGGGAGCTTTGCTTTCTGGCCCCGCTCCCATCCTCCTTTAGGGCAGAAACTCTCTTAATCCTGTTAATTATTTTATCTCATGAAAATTAAATACAAGGTGCAGAAAGACATTAGGGACTTTACAATCCTTCTCCTGGCTGCCCAACTTCAAGAGGATGGCTGGAGGGTCCTATAGGCAGTTCCTGGTGCAGAGCTCTTTGCTGGGAAGGAGGAGATGCCACTTAACAATTCGTCTGAGTGAGGGAGGGGCTTTGCATTTCCCTTGAGCACATGCCTTAAAGACTATTATGATATGAGCTAAGAGCTAGGAGGGCTGTATTCTGCTGCCACTATCATTTGACCTCTGGCAGGAAAGCATGCACCCGGGTGATCTTGTTTGGCCACGGATGAAAACAGAATACAAACTGTACTAAACAGTAGAGTTACACAGTCGTATTAGTTCTACTTAAACATGTAAAGGTGAAATGGGATTTAGTCCTTGGTTTCTACAATGTTTATGTCCCTCTGGCAAGTCATTTAATTGCTGACTCATTCCATTTAAGGACTTCTAATTCAGTACTACCTTTTCAAAGTTTTGGAATGGTTTGCCAAAGACAAAAAATTCTTGGGGCTTAGGATGCGACAGGTTTAAGGCTGTACCACAGTCCAAGACCATTTCTGCAAAAATCACTAAGTCCTAGGCTGTTGGAGATTTGAAACTAACAAGAAAATAACTTTTCATTCAAGTGTTTATAATGATTCTTACAATTCTTCTAAATAATGATCTAACTGCAAAGGGCTTATCTATAATTATTGGCCATAGTGTAGAAGATCTCAGTTCCCACAGTGATGAGAGCTACAGAAAAGCTAATGAACAAATAAGAAAATAAAGATGTCACCAATGTTCCAATACACATCTGGGAAAACAGAAATGGCATAGTTAAAATAATAATAATATAGCAGAAAGTAGAATCAGATGGAGGTTCCTGGAATACATATTTAAAACAGAGAATTCTTTAAAAAACACCTGACTAAACGTGATTTGAACTGCATGACTGCATGACAAGAAAGAAATGAAACTGCTAAGGCTAATCTTAGTGTTTTAACAAGATACTATATGCAAAAACAAAACCATGTTTCATGTGGCTGTGCATTTTGTTCTGGAGATTTCATTTTTTTTCTATTCTGGACTAGAATAGGAAACATCTTTCATGAAAAATGAGAGATACCCACAATGTGCCAATAGTTCAGTGTTTAGGACACTACTCTGGGTCATGGGAGACCAAAGTTCAAGTGCTTGGTCTCACTGAGACAAAACTGGGATTTGAATCTCAGTCTTCAACATTTCAGGGAACTAGGCTGATCACTACTCTGTGGAGTGAAGTTTTTCTCTTCGAGTTGATTCACTGGGCCAGAGAGAGTGAGAGAGAGCAAGTCTTAATAGCCTGGGATGTGACAAACTCAGCTTCAAGTCTCTGCCCAATAGTTAGATTAGCAGATTAGAAAAATTAAACAATTGGTAGAATAGATTAGCCCTGAACATCTTCCTCTGAAAATTAGAGACCAGATGTGGACCGAATGTGAGGACAGTTCTGCCACTAACTTTCCCTGAAGCATCTGGTATTGGCCGCTAGCACAGTTGGGCCAGGTGCAGATATTACACTTTTGCCAGTTTAGTTGGTTAGAAACTGATCTATACCCATAAAGGAACAGAAGTTTGGGGTACATAGACTGCTTTACAAATGGCAGAGCCTGATCTAAGATAGATCTGGATTGATATAGTATCAGATTTACTCAATAAGGTCACATGGGTCTATCAAACAGCAGTACTGTCTGCTTGTGAATCAAAGTTAAGTCACTGTCTGCAGGTATCTTGGGGGACCTTGCAAGCTCGCACTGGCCCTCCATCACAGGGGGCTGTGGCTGGAGCCAGCCCTACCCCCAAACTGTCTCTCAGCTGCAGGCAGGACATTGTGGGGGGAGGAGCAGGCCTTGTGAGCTGCTGGGGGGGAAGGGGGTGCCAATGGCACCCCCTGCATTTCTAACCAGGTTGGTGGGGTACAGTATCCCACCCCTGTTCTGAGCCCTGGGACGGTGTGCTGGAGTGGTTCCAGAAAGGGCTCAGAGGATTCCCTTCCCCCTGCCTCTCCCCTCTTCCCCCCTGCCCCCGCAAGCCAGTGCCAAGTTCCCAGTTGAAGCCACTTTCTCCTATAAAGCTTCAGGGCTCTGGTCCCTGGGGAGCCCTTGAAGCTGCAGTTCCTAGCAGTGGGCAATTCCAGTGTGGGGACAGGGTTGCAACCTGGGGAGCCAGGCGAGCCCCCACCCAGCCCTGCCTGCCACTAGCACCAACTGCTGCAAGCTGGGCTGGGTCAGCTCAGGCCAGTTCATTTTCCAGGGACAGGGGAGGGATGCCCGTCAGCTTTGCCAGCACAAGGAGCCGCTACCCCCCTCACCCATCTCAATACTAGAATTGCCCCCTTCCAAGCACTGCAATCACAAGGGCATGGCTGCTCCCCACTCAAGGACTGCAGCCCCATGGCTGCAATGGAAGAAGAGGGTTCAGCCAGGAACTTGCCACTGGCTTTGGGGGGGTGGGGGGCAGAGGAATCCTCTGAGCCATTCCTAGAGATACTCTAGCACATGGGCCCAGGGCTCAGGACAGGGGGAGAACACTCTGTGCCCTGCTGACCCGACTGGGAATGCAAGGTGTACTGCTGGCACTGTTTCCCCATGGCAGTTTGTGAGCCCTGCTTCCCTCCCCCACCTCTGTCCTGCCTGGGGTGGACCCCTGTGTTGCCCACCCCAGACAAATCCCAGGGATCTCCACACCACCAAGTGGGGGTGAACATGCTGCCCTCTGCTGGCTGCCTGCAACTGAGAGCTGGCTGCGAAAACAGGGCAGTGCGGGGAGGCATGTGCCTGACAGCCAATGAGGGATGCCCCCCCACTTGGCTGCACTTGGGTGTCCTCAGCAATGTCTGGCACGCTGCGAGTTATGTGGGACACTGCAGCCTTCTGGCCTCAGCCAGTGCAGGAATCTGCCTTCCTTCCCCCACCAAAGGGCTAATGTGTGTTCCACTCACTCCCGATCCAATCTATGTAGCTTAGAGAAACCTGTGTAAATTGGATCAATTCCACCCTGGGATTTTTTAATGTTTGTACTTAGCCATAAGTATCTTCAACCAAGAGGACCTCAAACTAATCTGGCCTGCTGTCGGACCCTTTCACCAGAGCAACTCTTAATATTAAAGAACTCCTTGAAACTGGCAATCTGACCAGATACAAGCCGCAAGATCACAAGCATATGAATGTAGCCTAGAGAAGACTGAGAAAATGGCTTCTCAGATTGGCCAAATTATTTGACCAAAATATTTTCTGATTAAACTTTCTGGTATAGATGCTAGGAATTGTCTCAGGATGATCAACAAACAAAATATTAAATGAATTATGCCAGACAGGGTTCACTCTATTACAAATTACAGACTCCACAGGCTTATCACACTTGACACAGAAAAGGCTCCTTATTGTATCATTGGATGGCTTTTAGTCCACAGCTTAGAAAAGTTCAAATCTGTTCATAACCAAAGTCACTTTTATAATTGATTAAAATCTTTTTATATTTACATGGCATACAATCAGAAAAATGTCTATATCCATGGAAGGATGAAAAAGGGCTGCATTCTTTAGTCCCTGTGGTTTGTGGAGACTCTAGCATTTATGATACAAATGTCTCTCTGAGTTTGATCCATTCTGACTGTAAGCAGTAGAGAGACTCCCATTGATTTCAGTAGGAGTTGAATCAGTCCTTACTTCCAAACTAAAGTATTTAAGTTGATGGGTGTGAATGCAAGATAAAATCTGCAAATAGTGCTATTTTGTCTTTTTTAAGTAAAGGAGCTCCTCAGTTCCTTTTGAAGTTATGCAGAGGATTATCTGGATTTTAAATCAATATCAATAAGTCTGAGGCAATTTGCTTGGAACATTTAATTACATTTCCCATCCCAACAGATTTCTAGGCCAGCTGGTTACCTCAGGGCTTCAAATACCTCGGGATCCCTCTTTTGCCCAGAATAGTTCTCAATTAACTTTGCATGCTGCTTTAAGATCTTGGAGCAGACAATCCTAGGTGGAATAATCTTCTGTTAATTTATGACCAGAGCCAACCTAATAACAAAGCATATCCTTCTTCCATGTACTGTATTTTTATTAGTTCTTCCAGTATGTATTCCAACATGGTGGAAGAGGGAACACAGAAAGGTCAGTTGAAATGTTTTCTGGCAGAGAAAAAGATACTGGATCAGCTTGTTAAAACTGCAGAGTGCCAAAAATAGCAGAGTAATTAATCTGTCTAAGTGGAAATTCTGCAAATACTTTAAATAGGAAACTGTCTCCACCATGAAGGAACTTAAGAAAAAGACCTGGCAAAGCTTCCTTTGATTTTTTAAAGTTGCGTTTACTATAACGGTATTCCCCCTCCTTCTACACTTTTAATACACTATGCTCTTCACAAATGGTTAATTACTTTCTAGGTAAACCACTAACAGCAGTTCCTGGGAATGAGATCTGTGGAATGTAGTATTTTAGAAAAATAGTGGCAGAAGCCTCCTTACTTGAGAGATGCGTATTTATGCTAGATAAATCTCTAATACACTGTGGGTGCATCTATATGTGCAATTAATGTGACTCAATAAACTTTGGAGAAGTTCAAGTCAGAGTAAACTGCTCTTCAGTACAGCGTCTATATGTGCACCTGGGACAGCAGCAATTTGAGCTGGTTTGGAGCAGAACCCTGGTTTGCAATTTACGTCTACAGTCAGCATCTACAGGTATGTTTCAGTGCAGTGAAGTACTCTGCCTTAAGATAATACTGCCAATGGCAGTACTATCTTACAGCAGAGTTAATTAGTTTACGGCACACTAATATGGGTGCATGTGTGGACAGTAACAGTTACTGTGCAGTTAGTCTACTCCACAGTAAAGTCACATGTAGATGCATTTTGCAGAAGTAAACTTGCACTGGCAGGGAGACTGACTAGAGAAATGGAGTCCAAAACTGTTGGGAAAAAAGTTTAAAAGAAAACGTATATCTGCAAATGTTTTCCCTGAGTTATGGGCCATTTTTTGGAAATGGAAGTGTTTACATTTTAAACACTGGTGAACAGATGTTTTAAACACTCTGGTGAACAGACGTCTGTTCACCAGAGTGCCCCAAGGGATGACAAGGTCGAAAGGTTACAAACTCCTCCATGACCGTTTCAGGCTGGACATAAAGAAAAAATTCTTTACCATCCAAGCCCCCAAGATTTGGAATAGACTGCCACCCGAGGTGGTTCAAGCACCTACTTTGAACACCTTCAAGACACATTTGGATGTTTATCTTGCTGGAATCCTATGATCCCTGCTGACTTCCTGCCCCTGGGGCAGGGGGCTGGACTTGATGATCTTCCAAGGTCCCTTCTAGCCCTAGTGTCTATGAATCTATGAATCTATGAAAAATTAGTATTTGGATAAGCATCATCATAAGAGGACAATCAGGATTGACTGTCCAGGCTGAAGGATCTCCAGGAATAGCTATCAACTTCTCTTAAGCTTAAGTGAGTTTGTAGTGAGAGATGGGCCCATTTCATCAGGAGAGGAAATGGATATACTCCTTTTATTAATATATAATATATTAACATATAAGTAGGGCAGGTGCACTGTGTGGTGAAACTGCCTACTGCATGCAGTTCCCTCCTTCCCATATAAAGTAAAGCTGGGACACATCTTAAGACTTAACTATATAAACATGTATTAATATATAAGAAGAGTCAAAAATTGGACATATATAATAAAGACATGGGAACTATGTGCAATATATATATACAACTCTATGCAAATACTCTGGGTGCAAGTGAGGAATCTGGGAAACAAAGGGTATCTGTAAACGTCATGCAATCTTATACTCTAGTTAAATACTAATATACAAAGCATGAGGCGCAAGTTCATAAAATATAAGGGGACACACCACCAATCGCTTGGAGCCCTTCCAAGCCGGCAAGCCAGGCTGCTGCCAGCCAGCTCGCCACATACATAGACTGAACTCTTTAAATATCTCACTGTAAGGCAGTTTCTCCAGCTCTTAAATATTTTTTGTGGCTTTTCTGTACTATCTCCAGTGCTTCCCCTTCCTTTTTAAAATGTGAACATCAGAACTAGCAGAGAACAAACCAGTACTGAAGTATCAGTCTTACCCACCCCTGCATAAAAGGCAAAATCCTCTCCCTTCTGCTAATCACTACTCCCTGGTTTATATAGCCAGGGATTACAATTGGCCTTTTTGTCACACCTCTGCTCTAGGAGTCCATACTGAGTTGCTTGTCTGCGTGACCCTTAGATTCTTTTCATAGTCACTATTTTCCATGATAGAATTCCCCATTCTGCTGGTATGGTCTGCATTCCTTGTTCCTACACTTGACACATTTCCTTTACACTTGACTGTATTAATGTGCTATTTGTTTGAATGAGTCCAACTTACCAATGATCCAGACAGCTGTGTAAGACCACGTATCATATTTATCCCACTTCCAATCTCATCTCCAGTCATCTATTATTCTATTTCTATGCTTTCTCTGAAGCATCTTTACCAGCCACCGGTTAGAGACTGGTGTTGTTCTGTAAGTTCCAGCCTGCCTTGACAGCTATAGATATCATCAGCTTTTCTGTTCTTAATAATAATAATAGGAAGAAGAAGAACATTCTGCCACAAAGGAAGTAGCTGGTCAGATTCAGTAAAGCAGTTCTTATCATCTAATATTCCTGTATTAGAAAACAACACACTGATTCTGTAACTTTTTCATAACATTGATTACTTTATTTCCAAATACTATTTACCCATCGTCCTATTGATAACATACTTGCTTACATGACAGTATTGGTCAGTATAAAGTAGAGAAGAGAAAAAAAGCTAAATTCATTCTGATAAGTGCTGCTGCTTGACAAAATACCCCATTTTGCATATGTTCTTCCTGTGTACATAGATATATGTGGCCCAACACTTAGGCAGACAAGGTTCTTTGGGTAAATCCGATATCTTTTATTAGACCTACTCAAATACTTGGAAAAATTATTCTTTGCAAGCTTTCAGGTACAAATACCCTTTGTGAGTCTGAGGAAGTGTTTGCAGATGGTCTGTGCTCTTCCTGGATAGAGTAGTAAAGCAGCCAGAGGCCAGTACCTATGCAAGAAAGCCAATCCATTAGAATGTAAATTGAGGTGGTCAGTATGTGAGAGACAGGTTGGGGGCAGAAGGGGAATGAATGTAGCTGTAGTCATTGGATGGGGGGCGGGGGAGGGAAGGGAATGAGAATAACTGGTAAAAAGTAGAGGGTTTACCTGGGGAGCCAGATGTTAGGCAGGTTATAACGTGTCATAAATGCACGGTATATATTTAGTCCATGATATTTTGTATCGACTAGATTGATTAAGTGAAGTTCATGGGCTTGTCTGTGAAAGGTGTTTTGTAAATTCCCTTTCAGGATTAGAACTGAGCTATTGGAGAGAAAGTGGTTTTCTTGTGAGAAATGTGGCCCCGCAGGTAATTGGGTATTCTTGTCTTTGATAGATTTCTGGGCTATGGACAGACATTCAAAAAGTCTGAGCCTGAATTGATTCAACCTTTGCAAGTTAGTCTAACCTGGCTAAGCTGAACTGCTTTCCAACCGTACAGACAATCCCTCTGGACTTAGGAAATTCAGGCACAGGCCTGCAGTGGCTAAGGCTGGAAGCTGGGGGGCACTAGAGCAGCCCTCCCTTCCCTTCCACAGAGCTAAACTGAGAGAGGCATAGCCAGGACCCAGCAGGGCTCTGATTAGGGTGGGTTGTGAACCCCCACCCTACCTGCAGTCCCTGGCTTTTGCTTGCTTGCTTCTCAAGGGGCAGGGGTGTTGCCAGCCTGCAGCCATGGGCTAGCACTCTGAGGCAAGTGGGGGTGGGGGGTGCAGTGCATGCATCTGTTGATGATACAGAACTTTTCACTCTCCCTCCCTGCTTCTGTATACTGTCTGCAGCAAACTGACAGGCAAGCAAGCTTGGGGGTGGGGGGGGGGAGATAATAACAGTGTTTATTGTCCCATTAAGAAAACAAAAAACAGACATTACCATCTATGTGTTGTTTCAGCACAGATCCAGCATGTGGTCTGCTGGCTAATACACAGACACCTCAGCAAAGCAGAGGGGACGGGGGAATTTCTGCTTAGCAGAGAGTGGTGAGGGGGAGGGAGGGGAGCAAACAGCTCTTCTCAAAGATTTCCAAGGAAGGACATTAAGCTACCTATTGATTAGCTCCAAAAAGCCTGTCTGCCATTGTCTCTCCCACACAGGGACTGTAGCCAGCATGTGGTCTGCTAGCTAATCTGGAGGTGTCTGCTAAAGCGGGGGCGGGGGGGATAATCCCTGTTTAGCATGGAGAAGCCAGGCAGGTACAGAGGGAAGGGGACAGCCCTGATGTGAAACAGAGAGCCCCGCCTAGTCCGGAGAGCATGCTGGGATGCTGGGGGTTGTCACAACCCAAGGGTGTGATTTTTGTTTTGTGTGTGCTTTGGCATCACTGAATTATTTTCCCGCCAATTTGTAGCTTTCTTTGCAGTGTGCATTTCTTCTTTGCAGCTAAGAAATGCACGTTGCAAGGAGTTCCCGCCATGTGTATTCTAATTCGAGCCCCATTATTGGCTTGCGTTAAATTATTCACGTGTGGCAGCTAGCGATTGGCTTGCTAGCCATATAAAAGGTTTGAGTGGTTTCCGCCCAAGTTGGAGGACTGCACGAACACCAGGAGGAGGAGACTTCACGTCTTGTGAAGATCTCTAAGTGCTGAGGAGTCTATTGGACCCAGCGTATTTCAAGCAGGCAACAGGGGTCTGATCAGCCTCTAGCCTCTCCCCATCACCGAGTGCAATCCTCGACGTATCCCTCTTCCCTGCATGCAAAAAGGATCCATGGAGCCTCGACAACTCTGTGGGAGTGATCCGAGTACTGTTGGAGTCCTCAAACGAGGATTTAAGCGGAGCTTTGCCTGGGAAACTGTTCAGCCTACACTGCGACCATCTTTGGTGCAAGTAAACAATCTTGAATCAACCATTACGAGTCCGTGCCTAATTCTAGCGTGTCGCCTGCTTTCTCCGACCCAGCGTGCCCAGGCTGCTGGCCACAGCCCGCGTGGCGCGAAAAAGGGCCCGGATCGCTCCCAGCCCGCACAGGGGTGTTTGATTTATCTTAAACCAGCAAGGGGTCTGGGACAGACAGTGTATAAACTGGTTTGAGCCAAATCAGTTAAGTCTGATACCACATTCAACCAGGTTTATCTCAAACTGGTTCTAGCCATTTTCAAACTGGTTTATGTGCACTGAATGTCTCTTCTGTTACAGGTTTAAACCAGTTTCTGATAATTTAAACTGGTTTATGTGTAATGTCTGTCCCTAGCCTTGATGTGTGTTCATTCTGGTGCAGAATTGTTGTTTGGTTTCTCCTACATATTTTTCATCAGGGCATTTAGTTCACTGGATGAAATGTGTTATTGTGGGGGTGGTGGAGATGTGTTGGCAGGTTTTACATTTCTTGTCATGGCATTGTCTGGATCCATTCCGTGTGTTTTGGGCTACAGGAAGCTTGCTTCTGGTGATGAGGTTGGCAAGGTTTGGTGCTTATTTAAAGGCTAGGTAGGGTGGTTCTAGGAAGATCTCTTTTAGAATTTGGTCTCCTTCTAGTATGGGTTGTAGTTGTTTGAGGATTTTCCGTATAGGTTCCAGGGAGGGATATGTCATAACCAGTGGTATGTGGTTCATGGGGGTTCTTCTTTTGTACTGCAGCAATTCTTCACGTGGTATCTAAGTAGCTCTTTCAAAAGTGCGACCTATCTCTCTGAAGGAGTGTCTTTGTTGAGTGAAGGCCCTTTTGAGATTTGTGAGGTGATGATCCTGGGTGTTCTCCTCAGTGCAAATCCAATGGTATTGTAAGGCTTGGCTATATGTTACGCATATGTTATGCTTTCTTGGTGTGTTTAGGGTGATTGCTGGTTCTGTGCAGATATGTATGTTGGTCCTACACCCCTAGCCTAAGACTTTACATTTATTATTATCAAATCTCCCTATTTCCTGTACCTGATTGTCCTAATATTGCAAAGTCACTTTGGAGGCTCTTGTATGCAAGATAGGACTCTTGTACTCTCCTATCACTTTAAGATGCTTGAAGATGTCAAAATTACCTCAAAGAACCACCCAATCAAGAAAGCACTAATTATGGAACAACCACACATGATGCAGATGGACCTAAACAATCTCTGGAAATCATTAAAACTACAGAGTAGTGATAGGAAGTGTTACTGCTCGAGAACTGACAGGTGGCTTATTGTGGGGCAGCAATAGTTGTGTGGAGTGTCTGGAAGGATTCTATAAGATCCTGGTGGCCTCCAAAACATTTTGAAGCATTGTTTTGGGAAAGAAGCATGCTGTTTTGAAGCCTATTCTATCAAAACACCAGCAGACCACTCCCAATCTCTGGTTACCAAGACTTGAGGACTGTTAGAATGATGGATCAGAGAGCTGCAGCTAATATAAGTGTGAGTTGGTCATTGCTGGAAAAACAGAACTAGAAGTTCTGTTTTATAGCAACAATATTAATTCCTTACCATTTCAGGGAGGGATTGTTAACCCTGAGACTTTAAACAACATCGTATATTGTAATTAATTAACAGAGGCTAGTCTTGGGAGTAAAAGGAGACAGGTACTAAGTTGGAAGAACAGTGTCTATAATTGAAAACTAGGGTCCTTGAGGCAGTCCAGATGAGGTGAGGAAGCAAAGAGGATATTGTAGCTTAGTACTTTATTTTTTGTTTAGTACAAGTGGAACAGGGTTGTCACATGCCTTATAGTTGAACATTTTTTATGAAGGAAAATACCAGTGTGCCAGTGAAGAAGAGTTGGACTGCATTCTGAGTTAGATTCCACTTTCCTTGCAATTACTGGTAGCTATTGACAGTCAAGTAACAGTTGTAAGTCACTGGTGAAACCTGTAGAGTTTGCAGATTTCTTAGAAAATAAATTGTTAGCTAAAGCCCAGTGGGGAATATGGATCAGTCAAACAGAGCCACATTTATTTTTATTCAACAAAGCACATTTTAAAAGGGGCCTGTTTCCATGAAGTCTACAAGACTTCTGCCATTTTAACTGTCGTGACCAATGACTACGCTGATTGCTGCAAGGAAGTCAAGTGACCTACAATCTCACTGTCTCTTTGTGGGAAAAAGAACATCTGAGCATAGGAAGTTGGACAGTCTGGGAATGTGGATATCAGAAATCCTTGTTTGGAGAGTGCCAACACATTTAACAACCATTTCAGACCCTGCCAGATGCAACTTTGATCCCAAATACCATTAGATTCCCAACTGCACATTATGATTTAACATGCATTTTTTACTCCAGAGAATAATTTATTGAGATGGTTTGTCATATTTACGGCTAGTGAATGTCAAAGGTGCTCCATGCAAAGGCACACTAACTCAACTGGTTTACTAACATCATTTTGTTATTCCTACCTAGGGGATTTAGGGAAAACACAGTTCCTGACATACTTACCATGAAGGCCTAATGTTCATAAATGCCAGGTTGTCAGACTCATCAGGGCTAAGCAACCGAAATAGAAGGTGCTTTTTAATGCTACCCCAGAGTCAATTAAAATACAGTAATGCTGACATCTGCAGAATACAAAATGATCAAAGTAAAGAATGCCCATACAGCTTCTGACATAAAAACAGTGTGTTTGGCGGCAGAGTGACACAGTGTAACAGGTCAGGTAATTATGAGAAAATCTATGATGTATCTGTTGCAATTGCTTAGCTTCTTCCCATTATCAGAGCCATCAAACAGAACAGCGCTCTCACTTCTCCTGATGGATCGTAAAGCTAGTGACACCCTCGCTTTCCTGATACAGATGGCATCTCAGGAGCGGCTGAATTAATTTGACAGTAAATAGGTGATAGCAATTGCTGTCTTCTCTTTTTTATTATTATTATTATTTGTTTTAATTGCACCAGGACAGCTTTTAGCACTTCTGGGAATAGCTCTGAAAGCCAGGACCATGATTAGCATTATACCCTCTTTTCCCATAAACCCCCTCCTATGCTTTTTCTGCTCTTTTATTTACATGATAATTGCTCAATGGCTATAACATTTTATCCCCCCCCCCCCCACAACTAAAACCCTGTCCCAAATCACAGTCTGAATCATGTGCATTAATTAACATGATTAAGGAATTTTCTGACTTTTTTTCCTTGATGTGTTTATTAAATTAATGAAAGAATCTGACACACAGGTTTTCTATGCTTAGGGTACAGTTTTGCTAAAGCCATGGGTATATTTTAGATGGCTGCATATTTTCTGCCTCAGTAACATTATAATTGGCTTAATGGATTTTCAGCTATGTGCATTGGCTTTTTCCCCTCTCCTAAAGCAGACTAATTACAGCTTTTTACATTAAATTCTAATAGATTTCAATTTATCTCCTCTAAATTATCACAATAATTACAGTAATAAATTAAACATGTAGATGGCATTAATCTAAGCAGTTTGAATGGGGTATCATAGCAGCACAGCACAGGCTATGTTTCCTAAGTGCATATTCAAATATATGCTTAATTGTATAACCATGGTGTAGGTGGGTCTGATTTCCCAACAAGCTGTAAAACCCAGGAGGCGGAATGGGAAGGGCTTGGGGGGGGGGGGGGGGGATGGAGAAGTAACAGCAGTGTTAAGAAGAGAAGTAAAAAAAAAAAAAAAAAGTGAAGTTGGAGGGAATATTGTAGAAAAATTAACAATGTCTAAATAATTAACTTATTCAGGAATGTACCTGAAGCTTTGTACCAGACCACACACTTCATCATGAATCACTCTTTCCTTCCTTTCTACAAATATGTACAGCAAATGTTTTCCTTGTTCAGAAACAGAATTAAAGATGACTTAAACTTGAAATTTTCAAGTTCACAGGAAGTACTGGCATTTGGAAACCTGGATTTGTTCCACAAAATGTTCAAAATTTTCCACAAAATGAAAATTCTGGGGGACAAACATAATTCAGGAAATAAGGACATGTTCTTTTTTTTTCAAAATTCACTATGTTCCCCAAACCCTGGGCTGCTGTTGAGGGAAATTGACATGATTCTTGTCAGTTTCATGGCTGCTAGTAGTAGACAGTAGAGAAACTAACAAGAATCATGTCATTTTTACTCAGCAGTTGCTAGGTGTTCATAGCTGGCAGCTCTGGTGGAACTTCACCCTCAGGACTGCTTCAGGGCTAGGGACCCCCTGGTTTCACAGCTGGCTCAGTTTGCCCAGCTCTCAGGATTACTGTCTCACTCTGCTGCATGAATTGGGCAGATCCTCACAGCCCTGACCCAAGAGTTTGGAAGCTGAGCACTCCTTGGCTCTGAGGCAGTTGCATGTTGGGGCTGTCCCAAAACTAAAGATCCTGGAAACCTGGCCCCTGCAGCAGATCTGCAGATGAGCAGACAGGTTACCAGTAGACACCTTCAAGTAGTCCCATGATCTCAAAAAGGCTTCTTAAAACATTTTCCTTAAAACTTATCAATGACCATTTTTGGATGAAATGGTATTTCATCTGAAGATTCTTGGCAAACCCCATCTATAATTAATTTGAATTATACAGATAACAGTTATCTATCTCGTGTGAGAATCAGACATGATTTTTGGTCAATACCCTAGCCAGCACTGCCTCTCAGATAATCCAAAGGTACAAAATTTGGATGCAGGGATTATATATAACACTTGAACACACTACACTTGAACACATATTCTTGCAAGAACACAAAAAAATACAACTTCTCCATCTGTATTTCTTAAGCTGCTACAACGTAAAGAACCGTGAATAGTATAGCTGTAGGAAGTTTTTTTTTTTTTTTGTCTGGTTCTGCTATAAACTACAATGGAACAGGTGGTTGCAAATGTTCACAGTATTAGACAGATGAACTTTGTAAAAAACTCTAACTTTCCAATTCCTCTTCTGTAGCTACATAAAGCTGGCTTTAGAACATTGATACTGTATATATATTACATAATGTTTTAAAGCTTTGCTGAACACCTAAAGGGAATATCTAATGTGCAGTTTCAATTGAGTTTCCATATGCAAAGACACTTGTTACATTCCTGTTATATCACCTGTAGATGAAAAAGTCACTAACATTTTTCCTGGTGATTAAATCATTTTGCAAATTCAGGATCTTCTTTGAACCTGGAGAGGTTCAAACCAGCAACACTTATAATAATGGCACATTGATTTGTGATACTCTATGGTGGAATCCTCTGGAAAGATGTATGACCTCGCCATTAATACAACATGAACTTCTTATGATACTTTAATGAATATGCAGAGTCCCCTTAGTGACATGAGTAACATTTGAAACCTTTATGCATTTTGAATGGGCATTTAACTAAGCTAATCCTCAGAGCAGTTTCAGCCACAGTCATATTTCCTGCAATCTGCTTACAAGGTTATGATTTTTTGACAATTTGAGATATGCCACTTTCTCAGAAAAAAAAAAAAGGCTTGAATGGGCAGCATGCCAAGACACGATTCCTACAGTGCATGTTAGATCTGAGGTAAGTGTGTTCTTGTGTTTCACACTTCGTCCTATGTGGAAGATTGCAGCATTACAGCTCTCTCTGTCCTGATGGTTGTGTATAATATTCATCTCATAAGTAAATATTAGAGATGGGTATTCTATTGACTATCTGGTGATCAAAGCTCATTATTGGGATTCAGGATGTTTGGACTGAGTTTCTGTCTCAGACACTGACTCACTGTGTGACTCTCCCTGCCTCAACTTTCCCATTTGAAGAATACCCTTTAGAGGGGTATTTGAAAACTTAGCTAATGCTAATAGACTGCTAAAGCCTTTTGAGTTCTGTGTATGGTTTATGGACTATAAATATATACTTATGATAATTATTATTAATGAGCATTACTAAGTGCACTATTACACAGCACACACTGTGCTATTTGCATCTCTAAAATATTTATATTTAGAAAAAGTACCATACTATGGAAAATATACTGCACAATACTAATAATTGCCTGGGAAAGCTGGGACCTAACTCAGTTACTCCTTAGGTCCCCTTCTGGTCCTGTGCTCCTAAGAAATCAAGACAAAAGGCTGAGGACATACTGTTGTAAAAAGAGTGAAAAAATGAAGCATTAAGGCTATATGGGATGAAATGGTTGCTAATCATGCATTTAGCTCACACCTTTGTAAGGGAAAAAGGGGAATGGCATTTCTATGTCTCCTATCTAAATCTAAGAGCATTGCTAATTGAATTGCAGTGTTGTTTGATCAGTCAGTTGCACAACCTGCAAAGATTGCTTGGTTTTTTTTGCATCCAGCACAGAACTTGAAAGCTTGGCACATGTCCAGCAAGATACCAGCAAGATACTTCAGCCACTCTTTCACTGCACCCCACATAGTTTACGTACCTGATGGCTATTTCTCTTTAAGGTATTACTGGAAGGAATGAGGGAATGCATGTGTGTACACATGTACTAACTTTCTGACAGTTAGGTCAACTTAACTATCAGAGTGTACACATGTATGTGGAGCAGAGTCAATTTAAATACACCTCTGAGGTGTATTATCTTGAGTTGCATTAGTTAAGTCAACTTCGCTCACAAGAATGGCTGCCACCATATCAAGGGGCTGTATGTGTGTATGCTTTGATGTGCCTCTGACATGGCTTAAGTTGCTTTATTTTAAGTCGACTTAGTACACATGTACACACCCACTGTCTTTACAATTTCTAAGAAAATGTACTACTTAATAGCAAAATAAAAGAGGGAGGGAAAGGAAAAACATAAACTTTTTTAAAAATTATTACACAGAGGTAATACGTAGCATGGGCTTTTTATTATTTATATATTTAATGCATCCCAAATTAGCATTAGCCACCCTCCATTTAAGTGGTGACATTTTCAGATTGTTTATAGTCAACGAACAGCAGGGATGAAAGGCTTAAGTGAAGTAAAAGGAGGAAAAAAAGAATAATTAACTTTTACAATTAATTCATGACCTAGTTTAAGAGGACAAGGAGAGGGTTATTAATTAATTAAGGTGGAAAACCCTGTAGGCATATGAGATTTGGAGAGTTTTAACTTATCAGGCAGGTTAAAAGGCTTTCTAAGTGTGTGCTCTGTACTCAGTGCATGCAGAATGTAGCAAATATTAAAAGAAAAGGTTAAAAAATATATTGTAAATGGATTTCAGGCAGAGAGAGGGGGAAAAGCTGAAACTTAATCAGGAGGAAGCCCAACAAATATTTCATCAGGGTAAGGGCCAGGTGCCTGGCTGGAGAAAATGAGCATAAATCTATTGACTTCAGCAAAGCTGTACTGATAGAAAGGTTTGTTCCAGATATCTCTCATGTGATTTGCTTAGGCCTTTAAACTTTTAGCAAATCCCTATCATTGTTTTTGTCAGAGTTGTTAGTATTATTATCATAATTATAATTATCATTATTATGAGTCTTATTATTTAATTATATAGAAGCACTATATTTCTAAACAGGAAAAATAATAATGAGATTTGATATGGAGAGCTGTGCCTTATATGGCTCAGTCTATGGGTCTCACATCCTTTGTTGCATGCTACTGAAACTTAATATTGTGTATGCTTGTCCATATTTGTGTGCCTCTTTAGGACTCACTGTAGACACTGCGCTGTCTACAGTGGGCATACAGATATCGCAAAGAGGGGCATAAAATGAAACCTAGATGATGACTTGTTTAAAAAAATCCCCATTTTTTTGTTCCCTTGCTTCTATTCTCTACCAATTCATCTAGATGTCCTTAGGGGTTCAGGTTAGAAACCATCTGGCACAACCATAAACAAATAAATAATACTAATAATCATCATACGAACTGATAAAATAAAGTGTCGTTTCTTTTCACTAGCAACATCATGTTTGAAGTGCAGCACATGCCTCATTGTTGATTTATTTAGTCATTCCTATATTTGAATCATCTGCTGAGAGATATCAAGACTAATAGCATTCAGCTGACTTCTAGTGGCAACTTCTTTTGTTAGCTGATATTGGCTATGTGTCTCTGTCTCTCCAGCATTTGGCAAAATCTCAATCAGAGTTCAAACATTGTTGTATAGGCTGTAATTATGCAGGCAATCTTTACTTCTTTCCCAGTTGTCCACCTTGGAATATCAAAGATTGAAAAAAAAAATAAAAGCCCAAAATTGTCGGAAAAAAAGAGAGTGAGAGTGATACTACAAACCATTAGAAAATTAGGGGAGAGATGAAAATTATGATCACTAGAGACAGGCTTCTGCTAATGGAATTTGGGTCTCTTACAAAAAAAAAAAATGTCATACTAGCTGCGTTCTATTAATGTTCCCTAGGCAAGTAGCAATCTTCATTGCTTTATGATTCTCTTTTTCTTTATCATACTACAGCATTTTGGTGTTAGAATTTTAAAATTAAATCTCCTTATTGTGCAGGCAGGATGTCCAGTTTTATTCTATCAAATGCCACAGAAACAAAGGGAACAATCCATTTTTCCTGATAGAAGCCAACAGTTCGTAAGAGGTTTGAGATGAGTGTGAGGATACAATTTGCCTAGAGAGTGCCTGAGGATCAAGACAACCTGACTTTCCACGGAATGAGTCTGTCAGCTGGCATCTTGCAGTAATTGCTTCCCATGGCAGGACCTTACCAGCCGAGGGAGGACTGCTCTCGTCAACCCAAGAATCAATTTCTACAGTAGCTGAATGATAATTGTTTGCTAAGGCTTGGGGAACTTGTTGCCAAGTCTGAAAAAGGGGCTGAAGCAATGATTGGCACTCATTAACCCGGGATTTGGGTTTGATCATTTACCTTATTCAAAGAAGGGAGGGTGAAGGAGAGCTCTTTTGTTTGGAAGAAACAAATGAGATCAACTATCGGGAATCTGGATGTCAAGCCCAAAACTACATAGCCAGCTTTATTCACTCAAAGTGGATCAAATAGCAGCACTAATGCTTGATCTGAATGTTTTTATTCAAGTAGAAATATCTACTTGGATTTTTTTCCCTCTGAAATATACAATAGCGTGTTTATTTTGTTCATTATGGTGACTAGATTGTATCACTGATGTACTGAAGTAGTGTTGCTTGGCCATGTGAACAAAAGAAAGAGCAAAAAATATTCAGTTGATAGAGAAGACTTAATTTCAGGATGTCTTATATGTAAAACAAATTTTAACCTTTATACATTGATTTTTGTACTCCACAAATCCAATCTACAAATATTTAGCATTTTTTAATATGGTTGTTCAGAGTTGTATCAGGTGCTACAAGGATGCACACAATTTGTTTTGGTCCACCCTAACCTTTATTCGGTGGTTTAGTGTTTAGTTTAGTGTTCAGATACAGATAAGACACATGAAATGAGAGAAACTAGGGTCAGACATGACAATATTTTGTAGTGTATACAAGACCATAGAGGGATCTTTAACGGTAACTTCTCTGGATGTGAACTTATTATTGTCTGTCTCAGTTTCTGACAAACATCAATAATGTATTTTGAAGCCTATGTGTTGTTACAAGACCAATTTTATATTTAGATTAGAATAATTTAATTTATATCTGCCTGATAGTACTGAAGTGAGGAGCAGAATGGTTTAGGAACTGGGGGTTGTAAGTCTCTGCTCCACCACCAATTCTGTGTGTGACCTTTTGCAAATAACTTAGGGCCCATTTTCAAAGGTATTTAAACATCAAATGGGATGGTTGAAAGTGTCTAAGAAAATTAGACATTTAGGATAATTTTTCAGTAACAAAATCATCAACAACATTCTAATTATAGAACAACACCTGCAAAGCACATTTGTTTTGAGTAAATTCATTTGTTCAACTTGAGCAACGAATTCTCAGAGCATGCTCTGATTTGAAAGAATGGATCTAGAAAGAATGTAGGTATAACCCACTATTTGATTTTTTTTGCATTTTGTAATTTAAAAATAAACACCCCTTCTTTCAAGATTCAGATTCACTGAAACTCCATTCCTTTTACTCTTGCATGCGTAGACACTCTTGACCTAACATTATGAAATAACCCTGAAAATATACCAAATGTTTAACTCCCTTGCTCATGTTTTAATTGAAACTCCTCATTTGCATTGTTTCCATGCATACCACTGTTCAACTTTCCATCTGTACTCCATAGAAATGTAAAAGAACAATAATCAGAGCCAAGTGAATAGTTTTACTTGAACCAAATAAAGGGTTGGGACCAGTTTTGGTGAAGTTTCAAACCCAGAAACTTCCATGGCTCATACCATTTTTTCCAATCTACAGAATGTTCAGAGAAACAATTGAGAACCATTTTTTCAATGTAAGATAGTTTTAAAAGTTATCAGGTTGTATTTTGTGAACCTGCTCATTGAGAGAAATCAAATTATTTCGCTTAACTATTTGAAACTGTAGCTTGGGTCAATGATGGTCACATACTACAGTTTTGGATGTAGTATTTGAACATATGTAGATTACATTAGGTAGATCAGCTAAGTAAAAGAAAATTGTATCTGGTTTTAAGAGAGAGAATCTGCACTTAAGTGACCTCTAGAAAATTCATAGAAAAAAAATGCATATTCCTAGCATATCCCCATGTCATTCTGAGGCTGCCAGAAAGTTCCCTATTATATGGATATATTCTGGAATTTTACTTCCTTATTCTGTATTTCATGCAATGCTTATGTCTTGATATTGTGGCAATATATATTCATGCCTAACCATTCTGCGGTTGCACCAGATCTGAATCTCATCCTCACTGTCAGTTCAAGTTAACCGCCAAATCCTGGGATCTCCTGGGGTCAACCCCCTCCTGCCCCCATAAACACACTGCAAGGTAGTAGCATGGGCAAGGCTTGCACATGCAGTTTATGACACTGCAGGTCTGCTGCACCACATACCACATGTCTGTGCTTGTCTGGATGCAGCCACTGGGGCTAAATTGTGCTTTTCAGTGGCATCTTCAGGTTCTTTTAGCCCCAGGGTACTGTTTCCACTATGTTATCCTACAAAAATTCTCCAATTCAATGACTGTAATGAAGAGGATTTGCAGGCTCTAACCTGCCCACCTTTATTTTAGGAAGTCTAGTTCCAGTAGATGTGCCATGAACTTAGGGAAGTGCAGGTTCCATGGCACAAAAGTAGAAAACTATTTGCTTCTTTTCCCCTACCATCATATATACCAGGGGTGCTCAACCCCTAGCCTGTGGGCCAGCTCTCACTCTGAAGTGCCGTAGGGTGCTCCCTGCAGGTCCAAAAATTTGGCAGTGGAGAAGTGGCCTATACTTCTCCGCGGCTGTCAAATTTCTGGACCTGTGGGGAGCCCCACTGGCCGGACAGGGTGGCCCCGTGAGCTGGATCATGCACTTAGGGTGTCAAGGGGCCCAGTGTGTGGGGCCAGATGCAGGCAGCACAGGGCCCTGCAGGGGCCAGGTGCAGGTGGCATCACCCTTGGGCCTGATCCCAAAGTGTGAGGGCTAGGTGGGAGTGGTGCAGGAACCCCAGGGCCTGATCCAAGCATGTGGGGACTGTTTGAGGTCACACAGGGGCCCAGTCCAGCCCATACACCAGCCCCATACTCTTCATCTGGCTTTCAGAAACAAAATTTTTAGCACCACTAGTATATACTCTTATCCACAGGATGTAAAGATGTGGACATGCATGCAATCACACAAGCTGACATATGACAGCTCTTTCTAAGTGGCTACCTGTAGTACCTATCATTACGGCACCTCGTCACAAGGTAGCAGAAAAAGTCAGTTTGCACTGAACTGCCATATAATAAAATTGACTAGGGGAGCAGACACAACTGCTATATCAGCATCACTTACATCAGTGTGTAGTTATCCTTTACCCAAGGGTGGAGGGGGTAAATTTACCCAAGCTTGGAGTCACATACACTGGCATAGGGCTGTGACTTGTATGTACATTCAACATTAATCACTGCATAAAGGCAGTTTACTTCCTAGTAAAAGGTGTCTATACCTTTAGTTAGGATGATGTGGAATTAGTATTATTCAAGTGATAGGCATTTTCATCCCTTAAGAAAATTTGTTTTCTAGGAGTTAAGTATTACATAAAAGGTCTATGTTAGATCTTGCACCTAAATGTTCAAACAGTTTCCATAGAAGCTTAGTTACATAACTCATGGAAATGGACTCAAATCCTTGCAACCCACTTTAAATGCAGTGTTTAAACTGAACATTGCAATATCAAAGGACTTTATGGCCAAGCATATTTGGAAATTAAATTGGTGAAATTTTATTAAATTAATAAGAAACCCTATATCCAAGGATGTTTTCTTTGTTCTTTTATAAAATAATGCACATCAAGGTCTCTCTATTTAAATGTCTTTACAGCATAGCAAAAGAATACTAGAGAAAAATCAGGTAAAATATTTTGTGCTTAATAGGTTTTGTCACATTTCATTTCAGAAAAGCATTTCAAGAAATGTTACCTAGTTTATGTTCTCCTTGGGAGAAATTCTAATCCTAATGCTCGTATTAATTTTCTTCCAGTGTGTAAAATGCTCAATATGCACAGTCCTCCATTTATAACTTTGGGAAGCATTTAAACTATGGCATATCCTCCTGTTTATTTATACCTTTATACCACACCCATCACTGTGGCATCTGATCTTGTGCATGCATTTGCTTCTCCTTTTAACTGGATGAAAGAAAATACCTTTGAGATATTTGTGACCTTTGATGGCTGCCTAAAAAGAGGATATAAAGCAAGTACCAATACAACTGACATTTAATGGGACTTCTCTTTTACGTTAGGTGGTAATGGTATATTTCTGGAGGAGAATCTGAACAACATTTCCACTGTGAAGTATCTATCAGATCCTCAGCATAGATCCACTGAAGTCGATGCTTGACACTAGCTGAAGGTATAAGTCCAATTAGTAATTAACTAATAACATTGGGGCCCATTCATAAATGGTGCTATGTTCTGGAATTCCATGTCTTTTCATCAAATGATAGTCCATCCAGTCTGCCTTGACAGCTATAGATATCATCAGCTTTCCTGTTCTCTGTCAAAAAATAATATAGAGTTTGTTGCTGATCTACAGCTCATGTGTTCTTTTATTTATGTGACAGCCTATTTAAATTTCCAAATTGTGTATATGTGACCACAGATAGTTACCCTAATTGAATTACCTGCTCTAGCTGATTTCCTTCCTGATTTGTCATTTCCCATTGGTTTAACCCATCAAGGGTAATATTATAAGAAGAACTGTAAAAGAAAATGATATATGAAAGACCAGGCATCTGATTTTTCTTAACAGTGGTTGCTATCAAGAATTCTCTGGGTCGGGGAAAAAAATAATAATAAAAAAAAAGCCACCAAAGCTACTGTTCCCAGTTCTGAAACCCTTATTTAAATTGAATACTTTCTTATCTCTTGAATAGTCTGGCTGTTTTAAGAACTATTCATTCTTGGTAAGGATCACTGAATCAGGCCCTGTGCTAATAAGGATATTCAAGTTACAGAGCTATCAGTAATTTAGAGTAATAGCCCAGGTGTCCCACCTCAGCTCCTCCACAACCCTTGCATGGTACCACCAAATCAGTGCCGCATACAAAGCCATCCTGTGTGTGGTAAAAGGAGGCTGTGGCAGCTCCTCTGTTTGGCCGATATACTGAGGCAGCCTTTCCACTAGGCTTAAGGATGAAATGCACCCTCAGTGTGTTCCCCGGGATCAGTTAAAAAAACATATATCTGTATGTCATTTTTAACAAAATCCCCCCTCCCCCTCCAATAAATCAAACTCATAGAATACAAAATATGTGAAGAGTATTTAAATGTTAGGGAAAGGTTGTACTCCAGTGCATATCACTGGAAGGCTGCCAGAGGCAGCTAAGAGCCAGTTGGTGGAAAAGTGTTTATAGTGGTTAATGTGGTAATATCAAGGGCAGCAGGGACAACCCAGGAAGAAGCTGCAACAGAAACAACTGAATGCAGAAAGTGCAGAAACCTAATAAACAGCTTGTGAGAAGTCAGCAATGAGAGGGGGTACAGCTAATCTTTGGAAAAAAACTGGTAACTAATTTCATGAGCTTGGTCACTGTAAAACAAGTCTGCTCTGACATGGCATGTTGTTAGTAGCAGACCTTTGTACTAGAAACAAATAAAGAGGGTACAGACCTCCATCCTCGCGTGACAGAAGCTTAAAACTGTGACCTCAGCATCTTCACTTCTGTTACCAAACCTGTATAGCATGGCAAGCATATGCCCTCTTCAGTACATTTCACATATGATAGTCTTGATGCTGTTTTTCTGCTTCCTTGTGATTTTTTTTATTTTTTTGCCTTATTTTCTCCTTCATAATGGAGAAAAAAGGTTAGATGAGAAAACTTCAATTAAGCCTTTAAAAAGGCCATCTGCTGAATGCTGACTGGGGTTTCATGTAAACAAAATGCCTGCGCTGGTTACAAACAAATGATCTTATCTATTGTATTGTGTTACAAATTAAAATTAGATTAAGCCACCTACATGGTACCGCCGCTGAATCTTAAATTTCTTATGGAAACTGAATGTTTGCTGCAAGTATTCATTCGGCCTGATGAGAGCCTCATTATTTTTGTACCAGCAGTACACACTGGGTATAGCATAATCAAAGCCTGGGGGTACGTATTAATTATCCTTTTGAATAGTGATGAAATTTTAAAAAGATCTCCTTTAGGCTCACATCATCAGCAGATGAAACAAAGCTTTGCACAGCTTGTGAGCAGTGGCTCACATGTGTTTTTACATCTGTTCAGGATATTTCAATTTGAAGCGCAACAAGCCAAGTCTGGGATTAAAGAGCAGGAGAAAAAAAATCTGCAACAACAAACAGGCCACACCCCCTCTGCCATCTATAGGGGGGGGGAGAGTTTCTTGTTAAAAATGCATAGCTTCATATTTTTGTTTTGCTATTATTATTATTATTTAAAACAATGGTTTAACATTTAGAGTCTGTCATGTTGTCTATGTGCCAAGGCTGATTAAGTGGTCACCTGTTATTTTCAGCTATTGCCTTTGTATGCAATCATGCAAGCTCACTGCTATTTTCTTCTTTATTACACATTGCCTTAGTATGAAAGGTAACATGAAGTCTTGCTCTCCTGAATTCCTGCAGATCAGTGTTTTCCAGATCTCGACAAGAAGGAACAAATTATGGGGACAAAGAAGCCCATTTGTCAATAGGCATATATCATTGTCTCTGATTTGTGTTGCAGCCACATGGAAACTGCTTTGAAAGAATGTGAATATATTAGACCAAAAAACAAAACAAAACAAACCCTTGATCTGGACAATGTAAAAGCCGTGAGCAGCAGAAAGCAACAAAATGCGATTTGACTCCTACTGTTGCAAGAATAATAATAATAATAAAAAAATAACAAGAGTGGCCATTCAGGATGGAGATGCATTAGTGATCGCATTGAACTTCCTGAAGGTTGTGGGTTTCTTACAACCATAGGACCAGATTTTTGAAATGGCCACAAAGACAAAACTGCTATTAAAATAAGCTGAAGCTTTGCCTTCATAAAGACTGGAATATTAAGCTCATAAGGGTCACAAGTCTCCATATATAAATGCATTTTGGTTTTGTTTTCATTTAAAGTCTTTGTCTCATGAAAAAGTTGAAAGCCGAACTGAAATGTGGAATGAGCAGGTAGCATGCTACTGGAATCTGTGGAGATCTGCCTGCTTGCAGGAAACCTGAACTTAGAGCATAATAATACCCATATGATTTTTAAGTTTATTTGTTTAGATAATATATGCACCACTCTTAGTGCAAGTTTTCTGATCATTTTTATAGAGTTACACCAGGCTAACTACAGACAGTGAAAAAGCCTAAGGCTGAATTAATTCAATTTTCACAGGTTAGTCTAAGCTGCATAGATTGAATGGATAAACAAGTGAGCAGACATTCACTTTTGAGTCTTGGAATGCAGCCACTTGCCTTCAGTGGCCCAGGCCAGAAGCCAGGGGATGCTAACGCATGCTTCCCTTCTGAGCTGAAGCAGACAGCTTGGGCCAAGGCTAGCCCTCCCACCCTGTGGGGGGGGAGGGAGCACAGTTCCAGGGCAGGTGCAAAGCATCCTGAGATGCTGGGGGACTATGAGTTAACTTGAATCTGGAGGGGATCGGGACAGAAGTTCAATAAACTGATTTAACTTAAATCAGTTAAGTCTGATACTACTACATCCATCCAAGTTTATCTTAAACTGGTTTCAGACATTTTGAAAGCAGTTTATGTGCATTGAACTTCAACTGTGTTACAGATTTAAAAGTCTCTAATCACTTATACTGGTTTATGTGTAATTTGTGTCCATAGCCCTGAGGTCAATATTACCAGGGATCCTGGTTTTCTCTGATTTAAAAAAAAAAAATCTTCACTTTTCAGGTTTAAAAAAAGTAATCCAAAATCTACATTTTGCCATGATCAAAATGAAACACCATTATATATATCTATGTATTAGTGGCATTTCATTTTAATTAATGGAATAATTTGGATTTTGGGTTACTTTTTTAACCTGAAAATTGGGGATTTTTTTATCAGAGAAAACCAGGATCCCTGAATATTACCCAATTAATTAAATGAAGGCAGTCCCTATATATATGAAGATAAAATATGGCTTTCAGACTAAAAGGAGGATTTTGGAGTTCTTAAAACACTGCAAAACTGCTTCAGCTAGATGTTTTACAAGGTGTGTAGTAACGCACAAGCCACCAAAGACCAGAAAATGCGTTGTTAGATTTTAAACCCAGATCTCTTCTGTGTTTGGAATGTCTTCAAAGCTGTGCAACCTTCGTAGGTTTTTAATCCTCATATGGCAGATGAGGATTAAAGGAGCCACTGGACTTCATAGGGTAAAAATTATCTTTAGACAGACTCAGTAGAGTATTACATCCCACCATGCTGATCTCTGTTAGTATGCATTTTATGGAACGAGAGAGACTGATGGAATCACCTGTCAGGAGCCAGAATCTGAGGCTCAGAGCCTCATTCTGCTGGTATACATAGGACTCTGTGCTGAGCTGTTAGCCTGGTATGCCACTTGAAGTCAATGAGAACCCTATGACCATTTAAAGATAGAATTTTGCTTCTAGCTTGGAAGTGACGAGTCTGCTTCTCTTCTCCTGGGCATCATTGGGTAGTTTTGCCTGTGTAATGACTGGAAAGAAAACTCTTATTTGTTTATAGTTTGGTCTTCAATTAAAGGATGAATGCTGCTGTATTAAATGTTAATTAAACTAATAGGTGGAACAGCATGTTCCAAATTGTGTGGCTCTGTGAGACAACAGCTCTGGGTGGTTTTGTCTGTGCATTCAAACCTGTCTGACTTGTCATTTATTATTCCTTACAGGCTCTATAGCCTAGACCATAACAATATAAATATGGATCCACACTTAAAAACATGATTAAAAATAGTTACTGCACATGGACGCTAGCCAATTTGCAAACATGAATAAAAGCTACACTATTTTTAAAAATGCAGCATGACATATAATGGACAACCCTGTAAAATTTAAATAATGAAACTTTTTCAGAGTTAAAAATGACAGGGTGTTAAAAACTGCTTTCCTGTAAAATAAAAAGTGACCAAAAGTATTTTTTTTCATATTTATAAAAAAAAGTGCTCGCAGGCTGAGACTTTGCATGCCAAGTTTCAGCCTAAAGCGAATTTTAACAGCTGAGTTATAAACCCCTAAAAATAGGGTTTTGTAATGGAAGTGCTGACACAACTTTATCCATCACAGTGAGAATGGCACAGCTATAATTAAAAGTACATAGTGTACTTTGTCTTTGACTAACATAAATAGCTATCAGGATAGTCTACAATATAGTTTCTTCATGTTACAGTGACTGCAGCACAAGGAAAGTAAAATCTTATTTATGCACTGGGGTGAATTATTGGAAATTATAGGGTCCACTGATTTCTCAATATTCTCCATTCAAATGCCCCAGAAAATCATTATATAATAAGGACTCCAGCAATTGGAACAGACCACAATGCTACTTTGGCTCCACATGGTGAGCTGTAACTGGCTTTTCATATTGTTATCTGCACCACAGAGATAGCGTTCAGCTGGCTCCCATTGAAATAAAAAGATAATGTCCATTGATGAATCAAAGGATCTTGCTTAAAGGGGCCATAAAAGGCCAAAGCATTATTGTCACTTGTTATTGCTTTGTAGGTTCAACTATTTTTAGTTATACGCTTGTTAATAGGCACTACATAATTAAAACAAAGCACCTATTTTCCCTTTCCCACAAGTTTTCTACTTAATCCACCCTCAATACTTATATTTTCTAGGCATAATCACCCATGTTTATATATTTAAAAACACCCTCTTGAACTTTCAAATTACCTTGCTGCCCTGGAAACAATAGTCTTACCCCCACCTGATCATTTTCTTCCCCTTTCTCTGTTTTTTTTCCTATGAGTTTACTTCCCTGAGTTTACTTCTTCTTCTTTTGCTTTCCTCTACTGAAATCTCCTCTGGAGTCCTTCCCCATCTGTCTCCTTCTTCTCTGATGCTCCTGTCTTCTTCCAGCAGGTCTTGAACCTATATATCTTTCCCATGTAAAATTCCCATTGAAGTCAATTTTGGATACTCATAAGAAGCAACAGCAAACTCACTTGATTTTGTCTCCAATTCCCCTTTTGTGGAAGGCTTTGCAGGTTTAAATTGGGCAGTAGAACTATTGTAACATTTAACAGCTTTATTATTGAATAACACAAAAGAGTAACTTTATATGAGTTAATTACTTGCCCAGTTATCTGAAGGATTGGCCCTAAAACTGTGAAATACTTTTGATTCAACTCTTTTCTAAGAGAAAGAGCAGAGAATCTTTCCTCTCCTGAGTTGACAATCCCTATATTAGCCAATAGGAGGCACTGCTAAAAAAAAGTGTTTCATAAAGACGTGCCTGGAAAAACCATACTTCCAAATAAACATGTCCAAGCAGTATTGAAGAGGGCAGATCCTCATTGGATGTAAGTTACAATTGGCCCTTTGACTTCAATTCCAGGAAATTAAAATTGACTTCAGTGGATCTAGGCCGTTGACCTCATTGGAGCTATGACAATTTACACTAACTAAGGATTTGCTCCATAGGTTTTAGGAACATAATGTAAAGTTGTGGCATGGAGGTACATGTAGGGAGGACCACTTTGTAACTATGATTCAGTGAAAGGTAGAAAATTGATAACAAAGAAAAATGAAATATTATAGAAAAAGTAAAACATTTTTACAAAAGATGTAATTGCTATAAATTAAATATCTTCTTGAAAATTAGGTGCTTTTTCTAAATGTTCTGCTTTTTTGCATTCAAAACATTACTAACATTAAAATGTCAGGAGAACTGGATTAAAAATGTATCCCCCATTTTCAGATAATGCTCCAAAAATGTGGTTATTTCTTTTTAATATATGAAAATTTCCTCTTATTTTCAAATTAAAAAAAAAAAAGCTTTGGGGCTATTTTTGACAGAAAAACAATTATTAACACTTCCCCAATAGAGTAGAAAATAAATATTAGATTAAAATAATTGTAGAGGAGTGGGTTTTTATGAGCTTTTTTCCAACATATTTACAGATAACTTGTGGAACTGTTCTTTAGCAGAATAATTCCTTCCTTTTGTTCTCCATGATAGTTATACAGCATTGTACTAAAAATGTACTTTTTTTCTGGGACGTTGCTTCTTCTCAGGTGACTTCAGCTCTTGGTTTTTGGCCTCATGCCTAACACAGCTTTCCTGAGGCATAGTGATATTCCAGCATAACACAAACCTTGTCATGTCTTATTGCTTAAATAACACAATAAGGAAATTAAAAGGCTTGCTGGTTATGATTTTCATTGTTATGGCATAAAAAGCCTTGAAGAATTTCAGGAAATTGATTACCCAGGGGGGTTTTAGTACCTATTGCTAAAAAAAAATCCTCTGACTAAACTTCTTTTGATATTAATACAAAATATATACCCTTGTCCATCTTCACAGATCTAGGATCATGCAACAATTTCACAGTAATGTGATACAGTAATAGTGTACCATTTATCAGTTCTAAGGCTGAATCAGTGTAAGTTTAATGCCCTCTACTGGGAGAATCGATAGGTTAACTGCTTTTTCTTCAGATCCCTAATCAGCAGTGTTGCACCTAAGAGATGTGATTAGGGCAGACAAAAAAAGAAAAGGGTTTACCAATTTCACGTAAATCCTCCTTTTGCCAAATTATAGCAGGGGAGGAGAAAAGAACAGGCTATAATTAATACCAACAAGGTTTCATGAAACTGCAGGGACACTAGCAGCAAGGAAAGGAAACAGTGTATAAAGTAGAACCTAGGAATATACTGTTTTAATGCCAGTGCATTCAGAATGCAGGTGAAGGCCCTGATTCCTCAGTGCTTTGTTCATGGACATGTGTGTCTGCACACAGTACCACAGATTGCAGGTGCAGCATGCATGGGGGAAGCAGGAATCCATCTGCGCACAGCAAGTTCCACAATCATAGCTTATTATGCAAGTATTTATGGTAGTTTGCATAGTACCATGTAGATAAGCCAAGTACAATGCCTATGTCTGACTTCCTGAATTGAAGAGTGGTTATACCTGTGAGTTTTCTGAGTTAATGCAAAGGAGTACAGCAATGAAAAATGCATGTATTCCAGTGATGTATAGCCAACACAATAGCATGATGCTATCTTCATTGCCATTCAGGAGGATCTACTTATATTCCTTCACAATTGCTGCCTCCCTCCTCAAGGCAGGGAGGCAAATAAAACTTGGAGGGCTAAGTGCTTAATTGCTAAAAGAATAAAGTGGCTCCTATCATTTCAGCAATGATTTGAGGCAAAAAAAGAAATATGCAGTTGGTCCTTGAAGGGCGTTCATTCTGGTCCTTCTAGATGAAATAGGGGTGACTGTGACATGTTATAAAGAAGCATCAGGGGAAAGCACCATGGGACAGAAAAAAAAGGCTCACAAAGCAAGAAGAACATTCTTATACATTGAGAAAAGAATGACATACATATCATTGCATTAGTAGTATCCAGAACTGTTCCCCTTATACACATAAAACTCCATGGACCTCAGTGAAATTCTGTGGAAGAAAAGTCAGTAGGATTCTTTTGTTTAAAGCAGGTGAAGAGTAAGGCAAGGGCCAGAAATTACACACAAACTGGTATAAGTGATCTGAAACTGGTTCAGATCTGTAACACAACAGACGTTCAGTGTACATAAACTGCTTTCAAAATGCCTGAAACTGGTTTAAGATAAACTGGATGGATATAGTATCAGACTTAACTGATTTAGGTTAAACAGTTTATTGAACTTCTGTCCCAGTTCCCTTTCAGATTCAATTTGATTCACAGTCCTTCAGCATCCCAAGATGCTTTGTACCTCCCCTGCAACCCCATCCCCCACCCCTTTCAGGGTGGGAGGCTAGCCTTGGGTCAAGCTGTCTGCTCCAGCCTAGCATAGAATTGTGCTCTAGCACCCCCTGGCTTCTGGGCTGAGCCAACTGCAGGCATGTGGCTGCATTTCCCGAATCAAAAGTGAATGTCTATTCACCTGCTTATTGGTTCAATCTATTCAGTTGAGACTGACTTGAGAAGATTTAATTGATTCAGCCTTGAGCTTTTTGACTGTCTGTACTTAGCTCAGAAGCTACTAGGCACAGTATTCACCTCCTGAGGGAGTTGACTAAACATGAGGAAACATCTTTTATAATCTTTTTCAAAAATTTTTGATCTGCTATGGGGTTTCTCTATGACCCTGCAACCAGTTGTGAGTCCCAGAGACAGGCTGTACAGATCCCTAAAATCTTTAGGAATTCAGAGATCAGTGAGCTATCTATAGGGTGGCTTAATACCCCAGTGTAAATCTGCATTGGTGTTCTCCAGTAGTATTGTTTCAAGCAGCCCGGTGATAAAAGTATCTCCACCAGTAAAGGCTGCTCCTTCCAATCCCCCAAGTGTATGTAAATTTAAACTAAAACAGATGTTGCATTTGTCCTGGGACAATTTGTATCTTTGTTTGTCCCAGGACAGAAAAGTTCCAGGATTAGTGTCTACACACATCATCCTTCCAATCAGGATTTAGTGAGGATCTTAATGCACTACTGCTTTTCTGCTATTGATTCAATGATTCAGCCCCAAGACAACAGTTCAGATGCACCTCACTATGTCCCAGGACAAAATGTTAGCACTTCTTATCCCTTGGACCTTTTTAGGGTTTGTCCCAGGACAACAGACATGGATATCTGAATGAATGCACTTTGTCCTGGGATAAAATGGTTTCTCTTGGGACAAATGTGACATTTGTTTGTAGCCGTAGTGCAGCTGGAAGCTGTATTATTTTTCCAGGGTAAGCTCCAGAGTCAGAGGGGGTAAATTCTAGTTGTTCTGTTACTCCCCTTTCTGCTTCCCTTTTGTTTCAAACTCCTTGCTCATTCTATAGGAGAGAATGGTGTTTGTTCCCTTTCTCTGAAGGAGTTGGGGATCTGAGCAGTCACGAGAATTATTTTTAAAAATATACAAAACACACTCAGCTTTTTCAAAGGGTCTGATTTTGGATGTAAGAAGGCAAACTGAATCTTTGTGACCAAGCACTCTCTTGAAATCAGTATACTATGCTATGTAATGCCCAGGCACAACTGGGTGGGATTATTAGACTGTTTCAACTTTACCTCTGAATTTGATCCCTAACAAGGGTTTAAATTACATCCATAATGTTATTTGAATGGATATTTTTTTATTTAATTCCCTTCGCTTTTTTCACTGAGATAATTAAATGCGAAAGGAAAAAAAAAAAAGACTGGGCTAATTGATTGAACTGACTCCAGAAGAAAATGTTACTCCTGTTTCTCTTTTGCTCTGTTTAGTTTTCAAACAATTTAAAAACAGAGTTTAAAAATAGAGCTGTTTGAATCTTGCCAATATATTTCTATGAACATATGATTTTAAAATGGATTGTCTTCATATGTGTTCAATAATCTATGAACATTTGAACAATCTAGTTTGTTCACAAAAGAAAACAAAAACTTAATACTCACAAAAATTGAAGTTGAAATTTAAGTTCTCTCAGTAGTTTCATGAGAAACTTGCTTCTGAGGTTTATGAGTATCAAATGCACCATGAGATATACAAGGCCAATAGTAACTAACAACACAATCTATATTTTGTATTTGAATAATATGCCATAGAACAAATAACATTTGTAAAAAGAATAATTTGAAGTGTAAAATGTCTAATATAACTGAGAAAATCATATTATTAGGGATGGACAAGGTTCTATGAGCAAATGTGATAACTTTTATCAAACCAACTAAATAGTTGGAAAAATTCTTCTTTGCAAACTTTCAGTCACAAACACTCTTCTTCAGGCATATTGAGAGTCTGCATATTATTATGGACAAATTTACTAATATTCACTTTATTCATCATAACTGCTAAATTAATATATATTTTACAAGGAGAAGGTAGGGCAGGGTGGCACCTTAGAGACTAACTAGTCCAGTGAGCCATGAGCTTTCATAGGCGACAGCATATTTTGTCAGTCAAAGGAATGTCATGTTTCTCTGAACCAGTTAATCATACTAATAGAGCTAACCAGCTGTCTGCTTATAGATTTTACAAAAGTTTATAAAAACAGTTAAAATTAAATGTTTTAAATGTTGGCGATTATTTTGTGAAATGTTTTTATCTGGTTGTAAAAAATTGCTTGTTTGTTCTTCAACCAATTTATTGAATAGGTTTCAAATTTCAAAAATTTCAGAAAAAAATTATTTATGAGTAGTTGTCATGTTCAGGTTCATGAGTCTTCAAAAATCATGTTTAATGAGCATCCCTTCTGCTAGTCAAAATTTGAGATTCAGTATTCAGTCTTTGTAAGGGTGAGATGGCAGAAAGGTTAAGGTGTCCCATTCTATATCCAGATGAATGATTTTGATATTTGCTTTGGTCTTATGCTGGCCAACCCAAACCAATCCATCCATAAATAGGTACATGATCATTTAGGCTGGGGAGTGAAAGGTGACTGACTGTGAGACTTGCCACATCCATCCTTTGTGTGCTATGTGATCAATGCATCACTTGCAAAAGCAAGTACTAAATGACTGCGCAGTAACCGCTGTAACTAAATGATTGTTCAGTAACCACAGTAACCATTGTAGCTCATTGCTACTGTACAGTAGTTTCTGCATCAGGGTTAGTGCCCACTGATGCTACATCACCACAGTGATGAGCTACATCCCTGTAGCTCATTGCTACAGCAACATAACATCTCATGTAGATGCGCCCACTGACTACAGAAACTGATGTTCCTTAATTATGTCAGCCGAATGGACCATTAGGCTTAGGAGAGGCATCTGACCTCTCAGTATGTGTGATTGTTCACCTAATCACATAGCATGGCTTCTGTTTTCTCAACACATTACTTAGCCTTTGGAAAAGGAGGAATGCTGAAGAAAATATCAAGACATTGAATTACTCAGGGAAATAGAAAACCCACTAGGGCTGCATCCCCACAAGTAAGAATGTGTGCTTTGTTGCACCTCAAAGGCTTTTTAGGCACTGCAAAATGCACATGGCACACATGAATGTGTTCTGCATGCTGCATATTTGCAGCATGGAAGCAAAACTAGATACAGGAACTTCCAGCATCAAAAATAACACTGGGGCAAAAAATAGTGGGGCAGAACATATGGGTGCAGCATATGCCATCCAAAACTAGAGCCTGGCCAGCCACAGCCATGATCTAGCTGCTGGAGAGGCTCCACATACCTAGATCACAGCTGCTGCAGACCTGAGAGGCTCCTAAGCCCCCAGGTAAGTCTGCTGGGGCCAGCACAGTTGCTGGTCTCAACGTCCCTTACTCCATCAGGGGCAACTTGCTGTATGCCAGAATGCGCATGCAAAGGCATTCCCTGAGGACAACTACAGCAGCAGAAATATGTGCCACTGCTAGTTGTCCCCAGGGAAATGCATGTGCATGCTCATGGGGACACTCCCTAGGAGAGCAGAAGGAAGAAAAGTTGGTAAGCAGGAAATATTAGGACATTCAAAAACTGCTCTCTTTTCTTTAAGACATAGTTGACTATATATGAAAGACCCAGTTTTAAAAATAGCTGGGTTCTTTCATAACTGAGGGAGAAAACAAGACACAAACCAGATTTATCATACATCTAGGATATTTATATTCAGACAGGTGCAGAAAAGGACCTGTGGGTTAAAATGGATCAGAAACTGAATATGGGTCGATTACGTGTTACTGCTGGGGAAAAAATGCTTTAGTCTAGAAAAGAGAAGACTGCAAGGGGAATATGATCACAGGTGGAGGGGGCAGCATATGACCACCAGGGATCCTGGTCTTCTCTAATTAAAAAAAAAATCCCCAATTTTCAGGTTAAAAAAAGTAACCCCAAATCCACATTTTTCCGTGATCAAAATAAAACACCGCTATATATACATCTATGTATCATTTTAATCACAGAAAAATGTGGATGTGGGGTTTCTTTTTTTAACCCAAAAATTGGATTTTTTTTTTTTTAATCAGAGAAGACCAGGATTCCTGATGATCACAGTATTCCAAAATGTTAAAGATCATTAAAAAGGTGGAGATCAATTCTATGTCTATTGGGGCTGGGCAGTTCAGTGTGCAACAGAGAAGAATTTAGTCAGCTATTTGGGGAAACTTACTACTAAGATAACAAAGAACTGGACAGACTACTTAATAAGGCTGTGGCATCTCCTTCATTGGAAGTTTTTAATAACCAGTAGATAAACATCTATGAAGGATGATCTAGACATGCATACCCTACTTCCCAGCAAGGGAATGGACTGGAAGATCCCTTCTAACACTATATGTTTATGATTTCTATGACTTCCTTTTTGGGACTCCCACCTCATAATACTATGTCACTCATGTGATGAAAAATTCAGGTATGTACACGCATATCCATACACGCCTATAATGGAGAACTGAGCCCTTCTTCCCTATAATACTTTAGGGAGTCATAGTTTCCTTCTCAGCACCTTTCCCTTTTACTCCCAGGGTTTGTCTACACATACACTTTATTATGCATTAGCCTATTTTAATGCTCATTAAAGTGTCACAAACAGTGCTTTTTAGTGAATATGCATTTAATAGGCTAATGTGCCATCAAGGTGCCTATACATGAGTTGGGAGGCTGCTCCACCACTCTGTACTTACAGTGCATCAGACCAGACTAAATTAATTGAGTCTGCTGGATGGCAGTAATCACCACAGTCCAGCCAGCCTCCACGTCTCATGTATCAGCACCCCCATGCTTCAAAATGGTGGTGGGGGTGCTTTAACTAAGTGGCTCTTAAAGCTGCTCTAATTAAAGTGCTTTCCCCCACATTCCTAGAGCATATGTAAAAATGCCCACACAGGGAGGTACTAGATTTAATGTGCATTACCTAAAACACATTCATGAACATGTAGATGTGCCTCTAAAGAAACAAGGTAGCCATTTCAAATCATTAAACCCTCCCCCCCCCCAAAACAAAACATGAAAACTGTCTAGATTGTAAGATTTAAAATATATATATTTTTTTCAGGTTCATTTTATTTTCTTCTCATCTGAGCCACCACTTAACTCTTGTATCACTTTCCCAAGTTTTTAAAATGTAATTATGAGCACTAGAAACTTAATTGAAAATGAAAGCTTGGATAGCTCCTGTGGAGAAGAAGATAGGAGAACGGAGAAGGAATCCAAAGATGATCCACCCCTTTTACTTGTCTTAGATGAAAAGAGACCACCAGCAGGAAGCAGGATCCTGGGCAACACTTCCAGAGTTGCTGCTTCATCTGGATTGGCAGCTGGCAATCCCAGGAAGGTACTTCCGGCTTCTGAGAGGGGACATCCAGGAGAGTCCTGAGTATTCAGGAAAAGAAGATGCCAGAGAGACTCTCCACCGAGGAGCTACATGCGTCCAGCAGTGACAGCATGGAGCCAACAACATGAGTCATTGATTGGAGGATTGCCTAATGAAGAAGACACCAAGTGCCAGAATGCCATGGTGACCAGTGAGAACCTTATGGTAGACATCTGTCAGGAGAAAGAGAAAACCAGGTCAGATGTGGCTTGGGCAGGCAGAGAGCATGGGAAGGGCTACTGCGTGTAGGTGTAGCCCACAGAAGTTCCATTTCTAAGTAAAGACTATTGAGAGGGTGTGAAGAGAGATTGGTCTCTTCTGACATGGACTATATGTGGACAAAACAGTAGGCAACCTGGACAGGATGTTGCCTTCCTCCAAAGGACTGTTGATTTAATTTTGGAGGGGCAGCATCCAAGAGGGATTTACCTGCTTTTCGCATGTTGGGGAATGGGCTGTGTATAGGACTGACCCAGAGAGGGTTGCCATGCTTACAAGAGTAGAACTTAGGACCTGGAGGAGTTGTCTGGGGATTGGCTTTCTCTGTTTTGACTTTTGTTCTGGAAGTTTGGGCTGTGTCTTTTCGTTTCATTTATGCCTTTGGTAGGACTAAATTAAAAGACTCTGAGCCAGAGGGGGAGCCAGAGGGACCCACCTCAGCCCAGTTGGCCTAAAAAGCCTTAGGACTGTAGCTAATAACAAGGAGCTGTCATTATCATTGGCCCAGAGACAAGGGAGGGAGAAACAAAGGGAAGGGCAAAACTTGCAACCTCCCTCCTACCAGATCTCTAATATCATCCATCAGTAAAGAAGTGGTTAGGGTGGGGTATAGGGAAGGTAAGCCCCATAACCTGTCACAGGTGCAGAGTGTCACTCAGAGGGGAACTGGCTCCCAATAAAAGCACAATCAAAGTCATGGTGAGTGTCGCAGAGCATCAAGGTGCTCTGCTCCTAAAGAGGAGAAACTGCTAGAGAAAAGCCCTAGCAGGGAATAAGGAGCCCACCTGCAGGTTGCCAGGGCAACCGGAGGCAGCAAACAACCCACACCTGCCAGCGGTCAGCTGGCTGTAAGGGGCAAGGCCTGGCTCTTATAAAGCCCAGGAGCTGGGAAGAGGGTAGTTTCCTGCCAGCAGCCAGAGAGAAAGGAGCTCCTGCAGCAATGATGTGAGGAGAAGCCACAGGTACAGCTCAAGCCGGGTAAAGGATGGCAACTCTAGGATGTCTGAGCCATGTGATTTAGCCGGGCAGCTTTAAGTTATGTTATAGCCTAGGGGCTTGTGTTTTGCTTTGTTGTTGTATCACTGGTGGTTTGGATGAGGCTATTAGGGGTTGGAGGAGGCCTCATAGGGGACCCACAGTAGCGTGGGGACCCCAGTGCCAGTAAGGGTGTGATGTATGGGGTGCATAGACCCCAGCCCCAGGAGGGGCACTATTGAGAAGCCCCAGTGTGGGTGTAGTGAGCCCCAGAGAAGGGGGCAGCAGTGCTGAGAAGGCCCTGAGAGAGTGCAGCAGTGCTGAGAAGGCCCCAGAGAAGGGGGCAGTACTTGGGAAGGCCCAAGGAGAGGGCAGCAGTACTGAGGAGTCCCAGAGAAGGGGGCGGCATTATCGAAAGGGGCAGCATTGTGGAGAAGGCCCTGGAGAGAAGGGCGGCATTATTGCGAAGGCCCCAGAGAGAGGGCGGCGCTGCAGAGGATCCCTGAGAGAGGGCAGCGCTACGGAGAGGACCCCAGAGAGGGCGAGTGTATAGGTGACAGACCAACGTCTATTCCAGCGTGGTATAAGGGGTGGTTGGAGCCACACATAGCCCATAAGGCTAGGGTGTCTGGGAAGCACCCATCATACAGTGGGACCCACGAGGGGCCCGGGATTCCACGGGGACAGAAATCACAATGAACCGTGTCCAAGAAGACGTAAGGCAGCCTCCCAAACTTATTTAAACAGCAAAGACGTGGCGGGCAAGAACTAGAGGGTGCCCTTGGGCCGACTTGGCACGGAGATAGGGGGCCTTAAGGAGATCACGGCCCTCCTGTAGGACCCTGCTGTGACAGTGGGCAAGAGGGAAATGTCTCGGCATAACTGAATGATACTCTCCTGATTCCCACCTTGTCATTGCTTGGTAGAAGGGCATCTGTCTGGAAGGGACCTAGGCCATATAGCACCTTTTGGCAATAGCCCCATACTTCAGTCACATAAACCTAAGAGTTAGGACTTTGTTAGAAAATGCTTAGCATTGGAAATCCATGCTAAAATCATGAATTTTGGCAACACTGAGGAGCTTACCACATTTCAGCTCTGTTGTTGGCATGTAATATGTGTCTGCATATTGTAGAGGTAGGGACACAGTCATCCTGTGGAGATTGCTTTTTCTCTACTTACTCTATGCATCTATAATGGTAGGAAGTACAGGGGAGAAAAGTGGATGGTCCTGTGTCTTCCTTATTCCTCCTCTGGGAGGTTAGTTATTTCCAAACCATAAATGTGAATTTCTGGAATGTTTACCCAAATGGTACTATACATGGAACATCTTGATTCTGTCTATTTGTCCATGTGCTTGATATAGCTGGTATCTTATTGGTACCTAGAGGTCATGCCTACATGTGCAACTAACCAGAAGCAATTAACAAGAAGCTTATTGCCCCGGAGTTTATTGCTTCCACATACACTATATGTATGTGTGCCTGGGACATGTGTGCACATTGAGCCAGCAGGCAGCCCCCAAACCAAAACATCCTCATGCCCCAGACAGTCAGGGCAGTATCTACAAGTGCACTGCTGCTGAGTTGTTTGTTGTTTTTTTTTTTTTTTTATTCTTCAGCAGGATGGTACTTGTGAATACAAGTAGTTGTAAATACAAGAACTATTCTGCTGTGGAGTAAATTGATTTACTCCAGCCTAAAAGGGGAACATGTGTATACATGCATGTTTACTGCAGAGCTAATTAGTCTACTGAGCAGTAAATGTCTATGTAAATGCCCACAGACTTGCAGTGCTTTTGAGACAAGAGGTAAAAAAAAAAAAAGTCTTATGACAGACTTAATCTAAATATGTAGGGAAAACAATTGTTATTTCAGGTGGTGAGATTCCCAGTAGAAAATCACTTTACTTAATTAATTTATTTTTCTAATTTATAAAAATACGCCTTGGGTGACCTCTAGGCACATGTGCAAAAACTATAAAACCAGATTCATACATTAATCTGCTGACACAATGTTAAACCACAACAGTAAAAAAATGCAACAGATGCAAGCAAAAATCAGTCCCAAGCCCCTACACATCCCTTCAAATGTTCTTTGTAAAAAAATCTTTAGGAAATGGATGGATCTGGCAACATGCCTTGAAATTCATCAGTCTTGGTCTTTCTATATTTTGGAAGATAGAATTGATTCCAGAGGTATGAGGTTGGTGATGAATGATGGACACTTTCACTTATTTATTTTTTAAACTAATATTTCCTAATCATTTACTTAAATAGAAAGTAATGACCTCTTCAAACATTTGTCAGCAAAGCAGTATTATTTAGTTGATAATAAACTGGGTTGAGGGTGGGGGAATCTAGTAACCTTTGTTTTGCTCCTGACACTTTCATGGTCCTCCCCATGTGATCTTGTGCAAGCCACTTTGTTTTTCTTTTTTTGTTTGTTTGTATTTAGCCTATTAGGCCCAAATTTAATCCATCTTTAGTCAGTGAGGTAAACATTACATGGCTGACTTTAGCCACATCTGTGCATTTTGCATCAGTTATGCAGATTTTTAGATCCTAGTCCAGTTTGGGAAGGCATGTGACTCTCAAAAAATGGAGGATGAGAAGGAGGATTCTCTCACATTTCCCTAGTGATTAGGGGGTTTTTCAGGCCATGTGTGGGGTATGTTCAAGAGAAACATAAGATGTATTGATTATGAACAGTTGCATTAATAATTGTATTCAGGGCCTATAACTAGGGCAGGGTGAACAGGAAAACTGCCCCAAACACCAACTTGGGGGGGGGGAGGGGCAAAACAAAGTAGCTGTTGCTGGCAATTGAGATCACAGCAAAGAGAAGTTGCTGCTATTCCTGTGCCCCAGGCTCTTGACTGTATTCCTATGCTGTTGGTTTCATAGGGTACTGTTTCTTTTCAAAGTTGTAACCGAGGCGCCATGTTTACCTGCAGTTTTGGTTCCTGCTCAGAACAGAAAAGTTGCCAGCCCTGATAGTTGTGTTAGCTTTCTTCCCTGTGCTAGTCTAGCTCCCACGTCTGAGTCACTCTCCACTTCTCCTGTTCAAGTTGTCCCACTAGGCAGCCAAGATTGGAAGGGCCAAGATGAGGGGCCAGGCATCAAGCCAGAAGAATTGTGGCCTAGTGAAACAGGCACTCCCCTTGAAATGAGGGGATCCTGGCCAGCAGTTATAGCTCCCAGAGGTGATCTTGTATTTAGAAGTCATGGGATAAAATGGCTAGAAAATGGTGGCAAAGCTTTCATCCTGTAAGAGTACATTAAGGTAAGATGTGGTAGATGGTGTGAAAGGAGGATGAATAGTTTACCAGACAATAGTGGCCAACTTGAAGAAGTATTCCTAACTGGGGGTTTTATATTGAACCTACCCCCCCCCCCTCAAAAAAACAGGCTGTAAGGCACTGTTACTAATGTTTATTTGATTCTACCAGTACACCTTATTTGTGTAACCCTAATATGCTAAAACTCATAGCTGTTTCCAGAATTTTTAACACCACATTACAGAAGTTTGATAAGTGCGAGCCTAACTCATGGTATTAAAATTGCCAGAAATTGGGCACATCTACACATTGCCCTATGGCAAAGTAGCAATGAGCAACATCACTGTACAATGCACTATGGTGATAGAGTGATCACATGGGTCTACACACGATTGCCAGCTAAATAGTCATAGTAGCGTGTTCCCTCAGTATACTGCACTGCTACAGTCACGTAGCAATGAACTCTACCCAGGTGCCATGCAAATGGCACAGTAACCACCCGTACTGCACTGTGCTTTAGTAGTTCTTAAAGGAAGTACTAAAGCATGGTTCGATATCAACACCACTGTACAGCAACATGTGGACACACCTTTTGACTATACTGGAGCTCCCAAAATTTCTATCATCCTTCTATCTGAACCAGGGTTAGCAACAGTGAGAAATTATAATAGAATTTCTCTCATGTGAAAAAGGACTAAATAAAAGGAGCTAGGACTTGAGAGAACAAAGGACCTTGGTAAGGCACATGGCTTTGCTTGTGAAAGACAAAAGAAAGCTGTTGTCACCATAGCAAGCCATTATGAACAAGATTGGAGAGAAAGGAATGTGAAAGGAGCAGATGTTGCCTTTGAGGGATTATCTTCACTCAGGGTTAACTGAAAATCTCAATTCAGATGCAGTCCCTAACTTGTCTCCCAGGCACACAAACCCCTTTGGCCAGAGGGTGGTGTTCCTTCATATGTACCCATGCTAGCTGGCCTATCCTGATGAACACACTAAAGCCCAAGTGCTACTCTTGTTCAAGATAGTATACAGCTGTCCATTTTGCAGTGAAGATACAAACTAAGGGAAAAATTCTATTACATTTTGCATGTCCAAATGGGAATTACTATCTTGTGCAATTATGCACAATTTGTGATCCTATTACGTGTACAGCGCTCTGGCTGGCAAGTACCCACCTCTGTATGGGTCTCTACTGGACAAGGATAGATAACAAAACTGTGTTCAGCAAAAAACTTATACCAAATGGGTGTTGGATACTAAAGGAGAAGGCCTCTCTAATACATCAGTACAATTGCCTAGTGGCTGCAATATTCAATTCAGATTTGGATTCAGCCTGGATCAGGGACAGTGATTCAATTAGTTGATTCAGATCACTGTCTCTGATTTGATTCAGCCAAATCCAAATCTGAAGATTTGATGCTGACTCGGAGAATCACTGATGTGGACATAGACACAGCTTTGAAAGTTTTTTCTACATACCTTGAGGTAGCAGGTGTGGCTCATGATCGCTGCGATGCTGGGGTGCATGGAGTGTCACCCAGGAGTGCGGGGGGGGGGGGGGGGCTCCACATGCTCGGCAGCCACTTCTGGTCCACTTCTGGGTCTTCTGGGGAGCACCCTGGGGGTCCTCTCTGTGCCCCCCTGGCTCAGCGATAGGCTGCAGGGGGACCCTGGGTGACCCCCCCCCAGAACCAGGAGGCACCAGTCGACAAGCCGGGGGAGCATGGGGGGGCCCCCAGTCCACTCCCTGGTGGACCCAGAAGTGGACCAGAAGTGCTTCTGGTCCACTTCTGTATCTACTGCCAAGAGTGCAGGAGAGCCCCCCCCCCCCCACCATGTTTCTGTGGGACACTCCATGTGCATCACTAGCCACCTGCTACCTAGAGGTATGTAGAAAAAACATTTAAAGCTGTGTCTATGTCCGAATTGCCAAATCTTTCTGAATCTCTCCAAATCAATTTGGAGGGTTCTGATTCGATTCAGAGAAATTAAAAGTTCTCTGATTTGATTTGGTTTTGGCAATTTGGCCACTGAATCAGGCCGAATCTCCACCAAATCGAATCAGAACCAAAGCTTCTCATAGCCCTAATATTTATCAAGAAACTGGGAGATCCAGGCTTTAGGTTCCCTCTCACCTGGAGGTGGCTTGATCCCATATCTTTCCTGCTTCCTACTGCAGTTTTCTAGCCAGCAGGTTGTAAGGTAGGCACAATTTAGCAACCTCACTAGCTCTTCTTTTGTAGTTAACCCCCGGCCAGTCAATAGGTGGAGGAAGTAGGGTCAGGTAGAAACAAAAAAAGCTATAAGGTGAATGGTTAATAGATTCATGGATTCATAGATGTTAGGGTCGGAAGGGACCTCAATAGATCATCAAGTCCGACCCCCTGCATAAGCAGGAAAGAGTGCTGGGTCTAGATGACCCCAGCTAGATACTCGTCTAACCTCCTCTTGAAGACCCCCAGGGTAGGGGAGAGCACCACTCCCTTGGGAGCCCGTTCCAGACCTTGGCCACTCGAACTGTGAAGAAGTTCTTCCTAATGTCCAATCTAAATCTGCTGTCTGCTAGCTTGTGGCCATTATTTCTTGTAACCCCCGGGGGCGCCTTGGTGAATAAATACTCACCAATTCCCTTCTGTGCCCCCGTGAGGAACTTATAGGCAGCCACAAGGTCGCCTCTCAACCTTCTCTTGCGGAGGCTGAAAAGGTCCAGTTTCTCTAGTCTCTCCTCGTAGGGCTTGCTCTGCAGGCCCTTGACCATACGAGTTGCCCTTCTCTGGACCCTCTCCAGGTTATCCGCATCCTTCTTGAAGTGTGGCACCCAGAGTTGCACGCAGTACTCCAACTGCGGTCTGACCAACGCTCTATAGAGGGGAAGTATCACCTCCCTGGACCTATTTGTCATGCATCTGCTGATGCACGATAAAGTGCCATTGGCTTTTCTGATGGCTTCGTCACACTGCCGGCTCATGTTCATCTTGGAGTCCACTAGGACTCCAAGATCCCTTTCCACCTCTGTGCCACCCAGCAGGTCATTCCCTAGGCTGTAGGTGTGCTGGACATTTTTCCTCCCTAGGTGCAGCACTTTGCATTTCTCCTTGTTGAACTGCATCCTGTTGTTTTCTGCCCACTTGTCCAGCCTATCCAGGTCTCCTTGCAGCTGTTCCCTGCCCTCTGGCGTGTCCACTTCTCCCCATAGCTTTGTGTCATCTGCAAACTTGGACAGAGTACATTTCACTCCCATGTCCAAGTCGCTGATGAAGACATTAAAGAGTATCGGTCCAAGGACCGAACCCTGCGGGACCCCACTGCCCACACCCTTCCAGGTCGAGACCGACCCATCTACCACGACTCTTTGGGTGCGACCCTCTAGCCAATTCGCCACCCACCGGACAGTGCAGTCATCCACATCACAGCCTCTTAATTTGTTCACCAGTATGGGGTGGGATACCGTATCGAAGGCCTTCCTGAAGTCCAAGTATACGACATCCACCCCTCCTCCTGTGTCCAGGCGTTTCGTAACCTGGTCATAGAGACTAGGTTGGTCAGGCATGATCTGCCCGCCACAAACCCATGCTGGTTTCCCCTCAACATAATTTGTCCTGCCGGTCTCTCACAAATGTGAGCCTTGATAATTTTTTCAAATACTTTACCAAGGATGGAGGTGAGACTGACCGGCCTATAGTTGCCCGGGTCCTCCTTCCTCCCCTTTTTGAAAATGGGGACCACGTTAGCCCTTTTCCAGTCCTCCGGGACTTGGCCTGTGCGCCACGAGCATTCGAATATTCCCGCCAGTGGCTCTGCAATGATGTCGGCCAGTGCCTTCAGCACCCTCGGATGGAGCCCATCCGGGCCTGCCGACTTAAAGGCATCCAGTTCTTCCAAGTGACTCTGCACCACCTCAGGATCTACGCATGGAAGTCTGGCGCCTTGCTGCTGCCTCTCTACAACCCCAGTGAGAGACTTGTCGTGCCCCTCGCTTAGGAACACTGAGGCAAAGAACTCGTTGAGGAGTTCAGCCTTGTCCCCCTATCTGTCACCAATTGCTTCTGCCCATTTAGCAGGGGTCCTATTCCTCCCTGGGCCTTCCTTTTACTCCCTATATATCTAAAAAACAATTTCTTGTTGTCCTTTACTTGGGTTGCCATCCTCAGCTCCATGGTAGCTTTGGCCCGCCTAACTGCCTCCCTACAAGCACAAGCAGAGGAGGTATATTCATCTTTAGTGATCTCACCCTGTTTCCACTTTTTATGTGCTCCCCTTTTGGCCCTTAGGCTGCCCTGGATTTCTCTGGTCAGCCATGGAAGCCTCCTGGCCCCTTTCCCTCTTTTGCCTCGCTCGGGGATCGTCTTGCTTTGTGCCCAAAGGATCGTTTCCTTTAGGCACAGCCACCCTTCTTGGGCACCCATCCCTTCAAAACTCCTACTCTGCAGTGCTTCCTTGACTAATCGCCTGAGTGCAATGAGATCAGCTTTCCTAAAGTCTAGCACTTTCACCCTACTAGTTACCTTACCCACTCACCGTCTTATGTTGAATTCTATTTTAAGGTGATCACTGTCTCCCAGATATCTACCGATCTGGAGGTCCCCTATCATGTCATCTCCCGTTGCCAATACCAGATCCAGTATGGCATTCCCCCTAGTGGGACCATACACCTCCTGTGTCAGGTGGAGGTCCTGTACACAAGTTAGAAACCTGCGTGAGCGATGGGACCTTGCTGTCTGCGTTTCCCAGCATATGTCCGGGTAGTTTAGGTCCCCCATGACTACCGCCTCTTTAGCTTTTATGGTCTCCGAGAGTTGCCTCAGGAGCCCCGCATCTATTTCTTCTACCACCAAATCCCTTTCTCCTTGCCCCCCATGTAGCCTAACCCACAATCCTTCTACTTCCTCATCCTTGGATTCTGTCTTGATGAGGGTTGATGTATATTGCTCACTGACATAAAGTGCAACCCCCCCCCTTTCTTCCCCGACCTGTCCTTTCTATACAATCTATAGCCCTCAATATGTACCGCCCAGTCATGGGATGAATCCCACCAGGTCTCTGTTAGCCCCACTAAGTCATAGGTGTTTAGCGCAAGCAGGAGCGCTAGTTCATCCTGCTTGTTCCCCATGCTCCTAGCATTAGTATAGAGGCACTTGAGCCCTGCGACTGGCGCCTTTGCTGCCCCCCCGCTCCCAGTCCCATGGGGCCCATTGTTTCTTACCTTCTTGTTCCTTACCTGTTCTGTTGTGCTGGCCTCCCCATGGCTTTCAGGTTCCCAATGTTCTCCTTCTTCAGGCTGGGCTGTCCTTGTGGGTGCCACATGGTTTGGTGGTCCACAGCTTCCCCTGCCCTCATACTCCCCTCCCCCCGATGAGCCTAGTTTAAAGCCCACCGGAGGAGATCCGCCAACCTAGAAGAAAACACACGCTTACCTTTGGGGGACAGGTGAAGCCCATCCCAGCTGAGCATGTCCCTCGTCGTGATGTGCGGGTCATGGTCCAGGAAGCCGAAGCCTGCCTCGAGACACCACTGCCGAAGCCGCCAGTTGGTCTCTCTGATGCAGTTCTCCTGCCGTCTTCCTTGTCCGGTCACTGGTAGGATGGAAGAGAAAACCACCTGGGCACCGAACTCCTTCAGCACGCCGCCCAGAGCACAGTAGTCCACCATCAAGTGATCGGGGGTTCTCCTGGCCGCATCATTAGTACCCACATGGACTAGGACCATGGGGTAATAATCGGTGGGTTTGATCCTGGCCTGGATTACCTCCGTCACATCCCGAATCTTTGCTCCGGGGAGGCAGCATACCTCTCGTGCCGAGGGGTCCTGGCGACAGATGGGTCCTTCCGTACCTCTCAGGATGGAGTCTCCTATGACGAGCACTCGTTGCCTCCTCCTCTGGGTCATCGTGGATCTCTTGATCTGTTTGGAGTGTGAAGAATGTGGTGTTTCTTCTTGCCCAAGGGTGTCCTCCTCCCCTTCCATCTCCTGCAGGGTCGCCAGGGCCTCGTACCTGTTCACCAGTCGGACTAGAGAAGCTGGTACCGGTTCACTGCGTACCGCTCCGGTCCTGGCTGTGACCGTCTGCCACTCTACTGTGGAGGGTATTCCCCGGGGTGCTTCTTCCTTGGGTGCCTGGGCCTGCAGGGAAAGGAAATAACTGTCAATTTCATCCTCCGCCTCCCTGATCCCCCTCAGCCTGCTAACCTCCTCCCGGAGCTCCCTCACCTGCGCCTCCAGAGCCCTAAGATGGGCACCTGCTGGACAGGTGTGGGGGCCCCCAATCTCTGCTCCCCCCGGCCCTGCTGGGGATACCCCACAGGCCAGGAGGTAGGGGGACACTGGCTCCCCCATGGGCTCAGTCTGGGTGGAGGCCTCAGACCTGCCTCTGGTAGCCCTGTCCCCCTGGGCAGAGGCCCTAGCAGTACTCCTCGTAGACACCATTCTACAAGCTGCTGTTTGTAGACCTGCGTGGTGTCTACGCCCTACCCCTACAGGAGTCCCACTCCTGGCCCGCCCTCCGGCGCGAACGCCCGTGCAAACGCTGGCGTGCTCTTACAGAGCGCGCCTGTTTGCGCGCTCTGTTCGCACCGCGCGGCTCGGGAGCGCGGCTCCCTACCGGCTCAGCTATATGGAATCCGGGGGGCTTCCCCTCCAGATCCGGCTCAGCTGCACTGGGTCCCTCTGCCCCACTTACCTTCGGGTAAATGAAATATTAAATGAAATATCCTCTGAATTGGAAGGGGTTCTGGGTTCTAACCTGGACCCTTGTTCCACATAAGACAGAAACTTCTCTATTGATGTTCATCTATTTTAGCTAGTGAATAGTAAATGCAAGGTTCATCTGCTCACCTTCAGTCTATGGCCTGGTGGTTAGAGGACTGTGCTGAAAAATTAGACAGATGACAACTCGCCCTCTGCTCTGCATAAAGGGTTGGGGGAAAAGTAGTTTAGGACCTTACTCTCCTACTTCCTGGGTGAGGATCCTAGCCACTCAGCTAAGGGGCTAGCTCATGTGAGTGCTCCAGTCTCCTGGTTTTTGCCAGGGTACAATTATGGGCCTTCTGGTCCAATACATATGAACAGAGCCATGTACCTGTCCAAAGAGAGTGCTGACTACTGCACATGCTCAGTAGCCATTTGGCAACTTATGCATCCACACTAAACGTGGAGTAGGATCTCAGTGCCAAACATGCCAGTTATGCAGCTGGGTAACTGCTATTTTGGCATGTAAAGTGAAATTGGATTATCCCCTAAATCATTCAAATTATGTTTATAATTAATACTCCAGAAGGACAGGCAAGCTCTCCCATAGTAGAACAGCTTCAATTTACTACTACACTAAGAACCATGGGTTATGATCCCAGAAGTGTTAATGACATGCATTATGCAGCAGAATGAGCGTGGCTTTGTAATTTCTCCACCCACACTGCTCGGGGGTGGTTTATCCCAAGTGCTAATTATCCAGGTAAACTCTTCAATGAAGGCATGCCCTGTGTTAAGTCCCAACCACCCCACTGAAATCTTCATAGCTTGCATTTTGAGTTGCATTCTCACAGGTGTTGCCATTTCTCCCACTTTTATACCACCTGTGAATTCATTCTTTCTTTTAGATTGTTTAAAATATATATTAAATAGGGCAGAACCTAATGCAAAATTCCATTGTGCTTTGAAACCTGTTATTTGCAACCTGCTAACTGACTCTTGAACATCGAGTTCCATTCGTCAGTTACTGGTAAGCTATGAACAGTGAGACTGGTCATTCAAAAAGTGCGTACATTTTGGTAATTTTTTAGATGATCCACATGAACCTGGTCTATTTCACACCAAAATTGTAAAAACTTTAGTTGACATAATTAAGATTGGCATTGTGTCTAGTATACTTTACGTGTTGCATACAAGTTTTATAAGATGTAATTAATGAATAGTAAGAAAGTGCTTTGAGATCTTGACTAAAACGTGCTATAGATACTCTAAATATTGTTAATACTGTTATTTATTGTTATGTGACCAGCAATTGTAGATTTTCTGTTATTACCTCCTTGTTTAGCATTAGAAAATAACGTACATAGTTTATTTTATAAATAATCATATATGAAAACATGATGGAATTTTAGTTGCTATGCAAACCAATTTTCCCACATTAATAAAGACAAATTTGTGTCTGGACTTCCCATATAATCCCCTATTTATAACCATGTAAAAGAAATTCCTTTGGGGTTGGATTTTAGTATTTAACAGACCAGGTTCTGTTCAAACTGAAGAATTATTGCTGCAAAGGGTACAGATCATGACGGAATGTATCTGAGTTTTTAGGTAGGCATACCCCTCCCCCCTCCCCCCCCCCCAGAATAAGTCAGACAATTTTTTTTTTTTTGCTTTCTATTCAAAAGAAATTACAATAGTGTAGGCAGTTTAGTTTTTTACTTGCTTTTCCCTTTAAAAGTATATAAGTAATTAAAAAAATTACTTTCCAAAAATTTTTGAGTTTTACATTCTTACATTATGTCCAATGGATCCTGGTGCTACTGTTGTGTAATCATGACCATACCACATTGATGGCATGGTATAATTACTGTTCAGAGAGAGATGTTATACAACAAATGTATTTTCCCCAGTATAAATATACCTGAAAAAACCAGGAACATTTAGACACTTGTCCAACTCGTATAAGGCCTTTTGCTGTTTATCCACTTATATAGATTAAAATAACTGCAAGGTTGGCACTGATAGCCACTATTTTCAGCAGCTGACAATTTCTTCTGTTGTACATGGGAGGAAAAAAGAATCTTCAAACATGCACATTCATTTTTGCACATATGTCATGAATTGCCTCTGCATATCAAATAATTGCATGTGTAAATCAATGGTAGGCCTTGTGTATAAAATGTGACTGGATGAATACATATTATCTTCTGCCTCTAAAGAAAATATCTCTTTAATAGTGGTTGATATGTCTTGAAAGCATAGTAATGTTTAATGAATTAAAGAGTAGAACATAAAGAAAAAACTATTGGATCAAGATTCCCCACAAATTTCAAGGAAACAGGACTTGCATGTTGCTAATGAGACTTGGTTTCCTGTGAACTGAGGCCAAGTTAACTTGAAAAAAGATGATCCAATCAGAATACAAATATGACTGTAACCTACTAAAATAATATAACCTAAGGACATGCATGCCCTAAAACTATATTAAAATAATAGAGAGCAAAGAAATGAACCACTAAGGGAATAACATACCAAATGAGCACCAATAAGTATTAACAAATGCTATTCCCCCTTAGTAATACTAGAGGAAATAGTGTATATATATTCCCAAATCACACTTTTTTGCTTTACATATCATGGAAAACACTCTTTTAGTTAGTGTTTTGTTTTTGCATAAATTATATATGTAACTTCTGCATCACGTCTGTGCATATGAGGACATTATACTGTGTACACTACTAATGTGATACAGAAATCTGAACATATTCTAGCTCTTTTCTAATATCTTGTTAGCATCTGTTTGTGCTAGGCTGAGATGATGAGGTGCTAATATGATACAGTGAAGGAAGTATAATCCATGAACATTTTTATGTCACATTTGTATAATATATTACACTAATCTGACCAGACTTTCATGTGCTATTACTGTAGGAATGCCATTCCAGCTCCCTCCTCATCAGTGCCTTTGAACGTTTGTGAATGATTTCCTGAACATATTCTTTGTAAGAATGTGCACACATTCTTTTACTAGTCAGGAAAAAAGTGTTTTCAATGGCCATTTGTTTTCAGAGTAATGATGTTCATGAACAAATTGCAATAAAGTAGGAAACATGTTCAATTTTTCTCTCCTTCTCTAGTCAGAAGGAAAAAGAAATTGAGGGTGCACACTCCTTGAACTACCCCAAATTCCATCCAGGCTGTTTTGTGCAATTGTTAGAGGGGACATTATTTTTTCATAATACTATAGAACAGTTTAGAGGTTGCAGAACAGGAATAGTAAAATGCCCAAACTTGCAGCCTTGGGCACTTCATTCTTTGAGAAGTCATGTGTACCTGTTGGTTAAGCACTGGCTTGAGGTTTGGGTGACCTGGATTATTTTCCTAGCTTTGATACTGACTTATTTTGCATCCTTGTCTGTTTCTCTGCCTCCAGGTGCCTTCCTACCCTTTATTTGCTTTGTCCTTTTAAAGAATCAGTTCTTCAGGACAGGAACAAACATATGCTATGTATCTATACTGTACCTGACATAATCTGGCTCTGATCTTAATTGGGACCTCCAGTTGGCATAGTAATACAAATACAGTAGAAAAGGAACATGTGGTAAAGAAAATAATAGCATTAGAGTAATTAAATGTAATGAGTCTCATCTTGCTGACCCTGTTTGGGAAAAATAAATCCCATCAAAATTTAAGACATGTTAAAAATGAGAGGGTTAAAAATTCTTAAAGCTTCCTGCCATTCATTGTATATTTCTCTTGTTAATATAGCAATAGCGGAAGTCAGAAATTACTAGAGAGAAAAAGAGGGAAACGTATAATAGTAAGGGATTTATAATAATAACAACTCAATAGTGTCTGGAACCTCCATGCAGGAAGCAGTGAAGAAATGTGAGCACAATTTCTATATCTACAATGAAGGCTTCAGTGAAGTATAGACTTAATTGAGCTAGCTATAAAATAGTATCAGAAGAAAAGGCACCAGAATCAATCTATAAACAGCAATATAGAGCTCAGGGGAGGTTGCCTGAGACTGCCAAGGGGCATAAGGTGATTCCAGTAACTGATCCAGCTTGCTTGCACCTGGTTTGGGTATCTACACTAACCCAAAGTTTATGCAGACAATAGTCTTCCAGAGCTCTGCAATGCATATCGGCAACAGCAAAGGTTTCATAGACATTAGGGCTGGAAGGGACCTCGGAAGATCATCGAGTCCAGCCCCCCCGCCCAAAGGGCAGGAAGTCAGCTGGGGTCATAGGATCCCAGCAAGATAAGCATCCAGTTTCATCTTGAAGGTGTTCAATGAAGGCGCTTGAACCACCTCCAGTGGTAGGCTGTTCCAGACCTTGGGGGCTCGGACAGTAAAGAAATTCTTCCTTATGTCCAGCCTGAAACGATCTTGAAGTAGTTTGTGACCATTCAAACTCGTCATCCCTTGGGGCACTCTGGTGAACAAACGTTCCCCCAGATACTGGTGGTCACCCCTGATAAACTTATAGGTGGCCATCAGATCACCCCTGAGCCTGTGCTTTTCCAGGCTAAAGAGCCCCAGGGCTCTCAGCCTGTCATTGTAGGGTCTGCTTCCCTGACCTCTGATCATGCGCGTGGCTCTTCTCTGGACTCTCTCAAGCTTCTCCACATCCTTTTTGAATTGTGGAGCCCAAAACTGGATGCAGTACTCCAGCTGCGGCCTCACTAAGGCCAAGTATAGGGGGAGAATGACGTCCCGGGATTTGCTTGAGAAGCATCTATGGATGTAAGCCAGCGTTTTGGTCACTTTACTAGCCGCTGCATCGCATTGCAGGCTCATGTTCATCTTGTGGTCAATGATGACCCCCAAGTCTCTTTCTTGCATAGTGCTAGCCAACATAGCACTGCCAAGCCTATAAGGTTGTGACCCTCAGTCTTCTCACTGGATGTGGAGAAGCTCAAGAGAGTCCAAAGGAGGTCCACGCACATGATTAGAGGCCTAGAAAGCAGGTCATGCTCAGAGAGGCTGAAAGATTTGGGGCTCTTCAGCCTGGAGAAGAGAAGACTCAGAAGGGACTTGGTGGTAGCCTATAAGTATATTAAGGGCATGCATCAGGGCCTGGGAGAACATCTGTTCACCAAGGCCCCCCAGGGGAGGACAAGAAACAACCGGCACAAACTGATTGAAAATTGCTTCAGACTAGACATAAGGAAAAAACTTCTTTACAAGTCGACTGCCAAGGGTTTAGAATAGGCTCACCTCCCAGAGGTGGTTCAGTCAGCCATTCTGGTGAGCTTCAAAAAGTGTCTTGATGCCCATCTTGTTGGGGTGATCTGACCCCAGCAGTCTTTTCTGTCCTAGGGCAGGGGGGCTGGACCTGATTATCTGTAAGGTCCCTTCCAGCCCCTAATATCTATGAAAGCATGAAATCCTATCTTTGGTCTTGTAAGGCTCTCAGTACCATTCTCTGCCTTGATGGGTCAAGCTCTCTAGGTAGAGGCCTCTTTTCATTTGGGAGCATTCCACTGGGAAATGGGGAAAATGGGGGGTTTACACCAAGCTTCTCCTTGCAATGGCTTAAGAGTCAAGCTCTGAGCCAGTGAAAACAGATTTTTCTAGCATCTTATGGCTATGTCTACATGAGATGCTGACTGCACGGTTGTTACTGTGCAGTCATTTAGTACTTGCATACCCAAGTACTAATGAATGCACAATGACCAGCATCCCTGCACAGTAGCTTCCCTGCACAGCTTCCTGGTGATGTTGACTTCCCAGTAGCTCATTACTGCTCATTACTACTGTGCATTAGTGTCACATCATGGTTCTTACTACTGCAATGCTACTGCACAGTAGTAACAAGCTATTGTGCAGTAAATGTCTCCTATAGATGTGGGCTCTGATTCCTAGTTCAGTCCCACAGGAGCCCCCTACTTGACAATACAGTTCAGAGGAAGGGTGTGAGGATACTAAATCTGTTAGGGGATCATATTTGCAGCATATTTGTTGCATATTTGTGTGCTAAACAGTCAGTACTGGGGGTAGTTATTTAAGGGTGGGAGACTGGTTGATACAAACCTCAGAGTAGAATTCTATTCTTTTCTTCATCCCTTTGTGCACCCAAATGATAGTTTCCCAATAGGGTACGTGTTCTTTCTGGCATTTATGAAGTTTACAATTCTGTTACACCTGCAGTGTGGAAATGTTAACCTGAGCATACACAATTGGTTACACAGTGGCTGAGCAGATATGTGCCTATGTACCTGTTTGTATGCAGAAGCTTAAATCACAGAATTATAGCTGAACAAAAACCAATGGTTGACACATGGTACATACTGAAGGAGGATAAGGGTGCTGCTATGTTTTAGCCCCAATAACTGAATGGTGATAGAATTCACCCAAGAAACACTCTAAGCATCATATCACAGATTAGGTATTTTCCAGTCGCTTCTCTCATGTTCCTTTTTAATCTGGAGCCCTAGGCAGGCAAAAAAGGGAGAAGTTTGGGGTCAGAAGGATATGATGAGGCTAGAGGGTGTTTGGCTTAGTGAGCTGGAAGCTGGCCTGGAAGGAAACTGGCCTGTGTTTTCAGCTTGGACTACTGTTCATAATGAGGTAGAACCTTTTCCACTATTCTCCCCATACTTTATACATCTATTAAATGTCTGGGGCAGTGGCTGAACCCTAAAAGAGAAACTAGAGGTAAGATAGTGGCCAATGTTTAGTTTATGGTGTAGTGATAGGAGACACTCTGCTAGAAAGTTTGAGAGATGTAAGTTCAAATCCTCTTTGGTACAAGAGGGCCTAGAACTGATGCCCCCTACTTCCTGTGAGTGCCCTAGCCATTCAACTTACTAGTTCAAAACATGGGAGAGCCTTCGTTTTTTCGAGGACTTCTGCTCAGGTGCACACAAGTAGCTACCTACCTTTCCGGCCAATGTGTAGATAATACACATGTTCAGTATACCTGCACACACTTATGTATCCTTATTGGAGTGGTAAGAGAATAGAAAATAGACATATTTTCCAAATGACTGGAAAACTGTCACTTAGGTACACAAAGAGTAATAGAATCAAAATCATAGACTCACAGAAAAATAGGGCTGGGAAGGATCTCAGGAGGTCATCTAGTCTAACCCAATGTTTGAGGCAGAGGTCTCAACATCCAGACAGACTCAAACTATGGATATACTTTCATGTGCAGTCTCCCATACACACAAACTGATTCACATTTGAAATGTAGGCCAGGTACACCAAAGGGTGTGTCCCGGCTGCAAATGGAAGGGATGAGGGATCAGGTGATAGTGCTGTGAGAGAGATCTGGTCGTCTCTGTGCCAGCTCCCTCTATTCTCTATATAGCCAGGCCAGGACAAGATAACTTAACTATTTACAGATTTATTAACATACATAAATATATACACATAATTATAGGTAAAACCTTTGCTGATAATAAATATGTACAATACAACTTTACATACAATGCTATCTTCAATAATCAAAGGGAACAGTACCACCACCAGTGGCCTTGAACCCAATGCAGGGCAGTAGTGAGTCCTAAAACAAACAAGCAAAAGCAAATGCCAACAGTCCACACCCACCACAGGTAAGCAGATGGATCCTAGAACAAGTAAGTGCAGGTAAATACAACATTATCACAAAATAAACAACAGGTAACTATTTACAAAATATAACCTATTAGCCAGAAATCATTAAATAAGAGAGAGATACATATACTCATGTTCCTAAAATAGTGAGATCATAACAACCCACATATAACAAAATATAAGACACAAACTGACAAAATGTAAGGCGCTTTTGCATCCCTTCAGAGTGCCAATGAGGAATGAAATACCTGGACTTCCCTGTTCTTTGATGGGAGCCCTTGCTGCCATTTGTCAGGGATAGGTACAAGATCCCAGGTCCTCCTGCCTCTTGTGGGTTGGGTCAGGACCCTTGCCCTGCAGGGGCCCCCGTTGGCTCCCCTCCTGTGGGGAAACCCCCTTTCCCTGCAACTCATGACTTCTGTCATCACAGGCCTGTCTCTGGCTCCAGTCAGATTGGCCCTCCACTGCCTGGGCTCTTTCTATCTATGCAGCATCCCACTCATGGCCCCATGCACCGACCCATGCACCACAGGGCTTGTCCTTCTGCCCAGATAGGTTGGAGGGCCGGACCACCTTGTGCAGCACTAAGGTTCAATCAGCTCTTGGGCCCTCTGGCCCCATTCTGCCTGCATCAGTTACCTAGCCGTGTGCCAAGGGATGGGGCTCAAATCACCCAAAGCAGCTCCCAGAGCCCTGAGACCACTGCCAGATCCTCCTTGCAGCGATCTCTACACTGCACCCTTGGCCACTTGCCAAGGGTTACAGACCTGGACTACTTCAAGCAGCCCCTAGGGTCTGAGCTGCGTGCAGCAATGTCTGCACTGTGCCCTGGCTGCCTGCCAGAGGATGCAGACCCAGACTGCCTTGAGCAGCACTAATGGGACTGTGGCATCAGTTCCAGTGAGGGAGTCTTTGGGGCTCTTCTGAGCATTGCTCTGCCCACTAGGCAGCTCTTCCCTAGCTCTTCTCTACCCCTTCTTCCTTCTTCTCCACCTGCCATGTGCTGGGCACACAGCTCCTTTTATTCTCTTCAGGGTCTCCACCCACCAAAGTTCTGCCGGACCAGCAGAGTGCAGTCTTGAACCAGGTCGAGGCTTTTCATTTTTTTTTTTTTTTTTTTTTTCTCTCTCTCTCACCCCTTGCAGGGGCAGGGCAAAGGCCCTCCCAACAGTTACCTGATTGGCAGATGGGCTCCATCAGTCACAAAGAGGATTCTCCAAGCCCAGGCTGTATTGATAAGTCTGCCACAGAGATTTTAAGTAAACTATGTTTTAGAGGTGTTGTGTAAGCAATTGTTAATGCCCTCCAAAGCTAATGATGTGATGTTACCAGTTGATAGAAGACAGCATTGATCACACTTTGCCATGTGCTCCATGGGGTTGTAGTGCATCCTACTGCATTGTTATATGATTCAAAGTGAAAGCTAAAAGACAGGATTTTGAGGCTTGAGTATCCAAGATAATTGGGGATGAGCAGTGTGACAATTAGTTAAGACATTCAAGTGCTGAAGTAATTATTTTTGTAACAGTATTTCAATTTAAGTTTTCATTTTAAGTTTTTTAAATTACATGCAAGACATAAGAAATAGGTCTTATGGGGCCACTCCTATAGCACAGGAATCCAGATAATTGAGTTTGCACGGTAAATGAAATACAATATAAAGAGTCTTTATTGGAGTAAATAATACCTGCTTAAATAGCTCTTTATCAATAGTTCATGACTGCTTATAGGAAGAAGGCATTGTAATTGAAATTTAAAGAGGGCCAGCTCAGATCAAATATTAGTGTAGTTTCTCTTAGATAACAGCAATAGCATGAAATGGGTAACATAAGTAGTGAATGGAGAAGGACACTTTTGCAGCATTTAGCCAGGGTAAGAACTAGACAAATACTTGTTCTATCTTTCAACCAGCCAAAGAGGGTCCAAAATATTTTGAGATAATATTTAATACTTATAAGGCCTTTATTTATCTCTCTGCTACCAAGAATTTGGTTCAGCTCCAGTTAAAGTCAGCTAATAGATGACCATTGGCTTTAGTGGGATCAGGATTCTACTTTCTGGGCAGATCTACACGTGCATATTTACTGAAATTACTGCACAGTGTGGGTGCTCATGTACATGTGTACGCACATACTTCACAGTAAATATGGTGACTTATGCTGACTTAAGTGTAAATTTGATACCTGCATTATGCAGATATCAAATTTATGCCTCATTAGGTACTGTGTAGTAATGCATGTGTAGACACCTTACTGCGCAGTAACACTGAGTGTGTAGACTGATTTGGGACTAACTTTAGTCCCAAGTCACTCTGCACAGTTTTAATGTGATTTAATACTTTTACATGTAGATGGTGGCCTATTCCTGCTTACTGCACAGTAGATTTATACCAGCATAAATGCACATGTAGACACACCCTCCTTTGCCATCTGTCTTAATGTCAAAAGAAGCTTGAAGTATTTTTTTTCTTTATGAAAATGATAAATCCTACATAAAAGTATATCTATAATATGTAGATCTATGTTTAAAAAAATCTTTAGGTATCTTTTAAGACTCCTTTAAGTTTTTTGCATTTATTCTTTCAGGTGAAAATAGAAGCACACTGTCATTCCTCCACACACGCATGTATCAATATTTCATTTATTGATATTATGATTGCTGTTTATTTAATCAAGTAGCCATCATTTTTCTCATTATACAAATAAAGGTCTTTCAAAGGACAAAAGCTGGACTAAGAGTACATAATACATCTATGACTGTCACAAAACCGAAACTCACGTGAGCGTATCCGACAGCCTCAATTTTGTCTATTTTCAAACATAATGAAAAGTAAAGTATAGTAAAATGTACTCTTTGAATGTCTTTTTTTTAAACATGAAGGAATTACTAGAGGATTCAATGCATGGTTATGGAGAATTAAAAACATGCTGTCTTAGCATCATGTTACATTATAAAACTTCATTACTTTTCAACTGTACCAGAAACTAAGCTTCACATAAAAGAGAAAGAAAAAGGAAAAAAAATATTCCAGCTTCTACTATGCAGGACTCCACTTAATCATGATTTTTAGAACTGATTTCAATTTTTACAGTGTTCATAATATTATTTTTCAGATATAACAGGATCCTAGTCCTGTACCCAATGACAACATATGTTTGACTTCAAAGGAAACGGGAACAGTTTCTTTGTGAATGTACAGACTGGTCGGGAATTCAGAGAAGAAGCTTCCGTGAAATTCCATATTTCTTTTGGTCATTTTTTATAGGAACATTTCTTGTGACATTTCTACACTTCTACTTCCACAGCTGAACAGAACTCAGAAGTGCAGAAGTTCAAGAAAATAGTATTGGGATAAAAGTGTTTACATCTTTTTCATACTCTTCAAGGAATTGCTTTCTGGCTTGAATTTATTCTTGTATTTTTTTGGAGGCATCTGTTCTTCCCTGGTTGTAATTAGCAAGATAGTATTGACATTCATTGGACAAGAACACGGCCCTGGGAATAGGACCCTTACGTCCGTCAAATCTCCAAAGATCCTAGAAAATCTTGCAAGATATACAGAGTCTGGGGAATTGAGGGTAAATTCACAATTCATCCTGTATGAATGAAAAAAACCCAGCTCACCTGAGCAAACCTAAGGAGTGGGAGAAATCTATGAAAAAGTTTTTCCTTGTACATTTTTCCTCATTCTTCTGCCCCTTTCATGTTTATCATTAGAGAAGTGGGTGCTCTACTCTGGTTAAGGGCCAAACCAATTAGATGGGACACTGTCTGAGCACTAATAGGTGCTGGGTTCAACTCCCACTTCTAACGGTACTTTGTGTTTGCATTTAGGCAGATTGTAAATATGTTTTAATTGATATTTATCCAGCTATCAAAAAAAGATGCTGTTACTTGCTCAGCTTAAAGGGATGTAGTAAAATTGATCTAATTAATATTTGTAAATGGCATAGATCCTCAGGCAGAAGGTTGCATATTAGTATAAATTATGAATAGGTACATTTTACACATGCAAAATTAAGGAAAAAATGCCAAGCCAAGTAGGATATTTCAGGTAAGGTAACCTTACAAGTATTTTTTTTCTTTGATACTGATTTTCCCTTTTCATATTCTATTACTTTGCTCTAAATACATGGATCAGCCAATAGATCACCTTGCTAAATTATAAACTGAGAGGGAAAATTCCTTTCTATACTCAGTCTAGTAGACTCATTGACTTGAATCAACTGGCAAGAATTTTCCTTGGAATTGTACCTATGCCTATACCTAAACATATAACTAGTAAATCTTTGGTACCACCCATGTATTTGCATTTAGGAAAATCAGGAACACGTACTTTATTGTTGATTATCCACCTATAAAAAGGATGTTGATACTTACTAAACTATGTAACCTTATCTGTTTTCAAGACATCCTTGTGCTCATTTTAAGTCCTCTGTCCATCTACAAGCATTTTATTTAATCCACTTTCCTAATGATTCCATTGTCAGGCAACTTCAAAAGATTAGCACCAGTCTTGTTTTATAGGATGCAAGGGGATTCGTCATTCTGAGCTACTATCCCTGCCATTAACCATTTATTGCAACAAAAGGCCCTGTGTTAACGACAAGGCTCATTATCAGTCAGTCCTGATGCAGAAAAATGTCACATCCACTGTTGGGGAACGAGGATAATTTGGTCTTTGCCTTTTGAGATGGCAGGGGTTGTGAACAAAGTCATTGGTAAATTGGTTGATGTTTCCCTGGTTCTCTTCACAGAAAATGCCTACTGCTGACCTGTCTTTGGAAGGCACCTTGGTTTTAATAGACCTGGACATTTTAGTTTACTCTTACATGTAAAATATGAATGCCCCCCGCTACACACACACTCCTGTCCTACTGTGAAAAGCTGCTTTTACGATGTTGAAATTTAAAGAGCTGAGAAATCAGTATTGGAGAAATAGACGATACCTTTTCTAGAAGTCTCAGAAGGCCTGCGAGTCTGTCTGCTAGTGACCTATTTGCTTTAAAGTTTTGATCTTCCTTTTTATAAGTCTAACACTAAAGATGGCAAGAAAGCAGCCTAGTAGGAGAACATTCATTTTAACAAGTAGCTGAGTTCCACTCTTCTGTACCTAGAAATAATTGTACAGAACTTTCAAGTACTTTTTCACAGCCCTTTCTCTTAAAGTTACTTTATTCATTTTACTTTTCTAGGTTATTAATGTCTAGGTATCGGCACCTCCTTTCTAAGGCACTTATGCTTTCCTAATTGAATTGTCAAGAAAAACTGAAATATAATCTCTGCTGAGTGGGGAAGAGAGAGAGAAGAACACTGCAAAAAACCCTGGTTATACCCTGCTCACTCCACCTTTCAGTATACACTGTCTGCCACTGAATGACACAGGATACTGAGGAAGATGGACCTATGGCCTGACAGTAAATGACAGTTCTTATGTTCTTATGACATTTTGGGCCATTTAAAAGAAATTTCAGGGGGAGCCTTTTCACTGACTTATCCTGCCTTTAGCAACCTTTGAATCAGGTTGTCAGTACATTAAATTTCTAAAGACAATGCACAATAAAACCCCAGGACTTACAGAAAATGTTTGTGTGACCAAATTAGGAAACAATCCCAATAACACATCCATGTATGTTCTGTCTGAAGTGCAGGAGCTACCACTGACTTCACTCTTTGAAGTAGTTTAGGACCTTTGAAGAAGAAAAAGGAGAGATGTAATATGTTTGGATGCTACTAAAGCATTAGCTATAAAGTCTCAGGAAAACTGGATTTTCAAAATTAATTATTTTTTTTTAATGTACATGGTATTCTGAGGTTTGAAGATTGTTCAAAGGAGTATGATAAACAGTAACGTATGAAGTATCAAACTAGGCTAAGGTGTCTTTTGAGATACACCAGGGGTTTGTATTATATTTTATTTAAGTATCATTAAAGATCTGGAAGAGAAATTCAGCTAGTGAATGTTTGTTAATGAAATGTTAAAGGCAATGTATTAATTAAATTCACAGATGATATTAAATTGGAAACAGTACTGATGATGGAAATAATAAAAGGAGGTCTAGGTATGTTGACAGATAAAAGTAAAAGGAGGTTGAGTCTGGTAAAAAGCATGATACACATAGGGAAATAGTTCTATGCAAAACACAGGGGAAAAATCATTAATGTAGAAATACTTAAGATTGATGGTGAATAGTAAAAAAAAAAAAAAAAAAAAAAGCCCTACATAACTTCACACAGCTATAGTCTACATGCACAGAAAATATCATGTGCTGGAGACATGGGAAGATCTAGATCTGTGAAAAGGTGGGTACAGAGGGTGAGGTACATGATCAACACATATACTTTTCCTGTTAAAAATAAACTAGAAGCTTTACTAATATAGCAGGGTCCTAGAACTGTATTACTTGGTTTAAGATTGAAGCAAAAACAAATGTATCTTCATTGGAATGAGTTAAAAACAATCTTCAGGGCTGTGAAATAGGAGCTGCATTACCAGGAACACCTAACAGATAGCAATATTGCAGAAGAAATAATTGATTAATTCATAGAATATAGGCTGGAAGGGACCTCGGAAGATCATCAGGTTTAGCCCAAGCTTGACTGGCGATAGCTTGATTGGTGGAACATCAAGGCTATAAAAAGAAGAGAGGGTCATTAACACCTGTGGAATGAAGAGTTTAGAAGGGATCAAGTAGATGATAATGAGCCATGAAGTCAATTGACTCCCTCAGCACTGGTGGACTAGAAATGCTGCTGCCACTTCCGGGCATTTGGGTGGAGCAGCAATCAAAGAGGGGTGCAAGTGCACCTCTCTGGATCTGCCCCTGGCTGGGTCTGTTCTCTTTTTTTGGGTCTGATGGCACCTGAGGCTTTTTTTATTCATTCAGTGAACTAGGCCAATCTTTACTAGAATTCTACTGATTAATTAATGCAGTAAATGGACCTCACAGTAAAACAACAATAAATTAAGGGGTCTAAAGGGCTGGCTAGCAAGAATTGAGTTTTTTTAAGACCAAGCTAGACAAACCTTGGATGATGGGAGTCTCTATTTTATATATAGGGTATGACTCTCAAACAGCTAGAATAATTCAAACAATAATAAACTTTAAAAGGAAAGTACCATAGTGCCTCTCCCTCCTAATACATTATTATAGTTTTAAATAATTGGAGAGAAAGAACATTTACTCACCATACTTTGGGTTTCTACACCACAGTCTAAAGAGATACCATTAGGTAATTTTTCTTCAATTTAAACCTCAATTTCTCTTTTTTAATTCCACCCCTTGCCCATAGTTATGTTTTTTCCTACTACCCCAAAATAATACTTCTCTCACCTTCAGATAATTGTGAAATGTTAGTATGTCCTACTACAGACACTGCTTATGCATTTAACTCTTTAAACAGCTCTTAATCCATAAAATCACAGAATATTAGAGTTGGAAGGAACCTCAGGAGGTTACCTAGTCTAACCTGCTGCTCAAAGCAGGACCATCCCCAACTATATATTCTCTACACATACAATTAGTCTCAACCAAATTTACTGTGCATTAGCTTAATGTGCGGTAACCAATTTTTGGCAGATGTCTGTATGTGCAGAGAACTGGCACTAAATTTAGTGCAGGTTAAACTGGCAGTAAATTTAGTGCTTTCCCTCTAGCCCTGCCATGTCCACTTGTGGCCACCGGGGAGAGCTCGAGCCTTGGACCTAGCTGGCAGCCATGTCAGAAGTCAGACCCAGCTGCAAATAGTTGGAGGCCATCTTTAACACCCGCCCCCCCCCCCCCCCCCCCGCACACACACACACTCTTTGCTGTCTGGGCAAACACTTCCTCTGCTGGGGGAAGCAGTATGGCCACAGTATGTGGCAGCTCTGCTTCTGCCCCAGCTGTACTTTTCATCCATGACTTCCCAGACCTAGACCCTGGCACCCAGGAACAGGGCCCCCAGATCATTCTGGCAGCCTTGGTTATTCTGCTGGCCCACTCCCATCACCAGCACCTGGCTCATGGTCATCTCTCTCTGTCTGGCTCCCCCACATACAGTGACAGGCTAGATGACTGCTGCATGCCCTGCCAGGGCCCCCACCACTGTGCAGCTGCTGCCATGAGCCATAACAATGAGGGGCTCCAGGATGCCACCTCCAGGGCTTTCGTTGCTCTCTTGGCCCTCCAGACCCACCACCTCTGGGACCACTGTGCCAGCCAAGTCTGGTGGCAGCCCATCGTACAACATGGATGGAATGCCCAGCAGTGGGTAAACACTTTCAGGATGACCCAGGCAACCTTTGCTGACCTGCTGCACCAGCTCCAGCTCCACCTAGAGCACGAGGACATTGGCATGCACCAGGCCCTCCTACCTGACCCTGACACTGGTCAAGCTGGTCACTCCCACCAGCCTAAGGTATGTGGGGCACCTGTTTGGGGTGGGCAAAGCCGCCACTGGGGAGGCTGTCCTGGAGGTGTGTGGTGCCCTCCAGGACATGCTGGTGGACACAGTTCTCTATAACTGTGACTCTCAGGCAGTGGTCACAGGGTTCCATGCACTGGGGCTCCTCCAGCGTATTGGGGCCCTGGATGTGACACATACCCCTGGTAGGGCAGACAGGCCCTACTATAGTGACAGTGGTTTCCATCAGTGTTCATCCAGGAGGTTGTCAACCACCAAGGCACTTTCATCCATGTCAGCGCTGGCTGAAAAGGCAGGATGCATTATGCATGGGTATGCCAGAACTCAGGACTGGGCACACTAGTGGACAGTGGGCACTTTGTGCTGGGGTGAAAGACATGCAGCTGGATGCTGTTGTCATCCCATCCCTCCTCAATGGGAACCTAGCCTACCCACTACTCTTGTGGCTGATGAGACCCTACACCAGGCACCTGGACCCCTACCAGGCCCATTTTAACCAGTGCCTTGAGCTAACCCATGCCTTTGTTGAATGCACCTTCAGCCACCATAAAGGGTGCTGGCAGTCCCTCATGGCCCACCTCAAAATAGCCAAAGGAAACCTCCCCCAGGTCATCATCACAGCGTGTGTGCATAATATTTGTAAAGCCTGGGGAGAGGTGTTCAGGGAGGCATGGGCAGAGGAGGAGATGGCCAGGTGGAGGTAGCCTGGTGGCAGGAGCATGAGCTACAGTGCCAGCGCCAGCTGTGGGTACCAGGTTCCCTGTCACCTCCAGGTCCCTGGTGAGGCCCCAGGTGAGCCACACACCCACCAGTGGGGGCCAGAGCTCCGGGTGCAGGAGGTTCTGGTAGACCACCTCTTATAGCACCCTCCATACCCGCTTGCCCTGATTCCCACACGTCTGCTACCCCCTGCCTGCCCCCAGCACCACTCTCAGGACATGTCTAGGACCTGCCAGTCCTTGTCCTCAGCCTCCACTGTCCAGGCCTGTTTGGCCCCTTGCTGCCTGAGCAGCAAAACTCACTCCAACTGTAGATGCTCCATGATGGCCCAGTGCTCCCTCTGTGCCCAGTCCTGTGCATCCTCCCGGGTGATCTTCCAGATAAAGTCCTCTTCCCTCCACCTCTCCTGGTGGGCCAAGTCTTCCTCTTGCCAGGCCTGTGCCAGTTCCTCCCACTCCTCTGCCACCTCCACCAGGTGCTGGAGCAGGAGGGTGCAGTCTTTAGTCCACTGCTGGTGCAGCTGGTGCATGCATCGGGCTCCAGCTCAGGGTTGTGGCGATGTGGAGCCTGCGTTCTTGTTTGGACTAGTGGGCTCTCTTCTGCATCCACATGTTGGCCTGGCAAAGGCAAGAGACTTTTGTAAAAATTTGCAACATTTCAAAGATAAGATGCTTTGCATCAGGGACTATCTACTGCCCAGCCTTAGATCAAGGGTCAGCTGTGCATGGGTGCCCAGGGACCATGGGAAGTCAGCTGGGTAGGCCCAGACCCAGGCAGCCACTGACCAACCCCCCCATCCCTGCTTGCTTCCCTTGGACCAGCGGGCCACTGGGTGCTAGCTGCAGGCAGCCTGCCACCCCCCTCCCCCTTCCCAGGGTGGGACAGCCCAGGCTCTTCATAGCACCTGTTGCCATAGACCCTGCTGCCTTCCCCACTCCTTCTGCAGGCCTGCCAGTCTCCTGTGCTGCTGCCCAGCCCATGGCACCCGGGCTTGGGGGCATGGGGCTCCCAGATGACTGGGATGAGGAGCTGCCCACCCTCCCACAGGGGGCTTCTCTGGGCATGTGCCCAGGGGCCAGCCCCCCCATGCCATTGCTGCACCCCAATCATGCCCCTGGTGCTTGTTCCCTAGGCAGTACATGAAAAGCTGTTTTCATGGTATGAGAAGTGCCCAACTCACTATGCCCTGCTACTGCTGATGTCCATCCCAGGTGCACCTGCACACCTGGCATAGGACTGTGAACTATGACAGCGTGGGGTGCAAGGCTGGGCTACCCTGCAACCTCCACTGCTGTCTGGAGATCTACCTGTGCTACCTGTGGCTGTGCTACATGTCTGTGCCCCGTGATGCTAAGGAAGACATTGCTGCCAGCAATAGTGCCTTCCTTGGCATGTGAGAGGCCCATGCCCATTTACCTGTAGGGACATGGGCTGCTCAATAAAGTTTTGCACTGTTGCCCACCTTGCTGCATGCTGGGGGGGGGGGAAACCTGGGTCCAGGAGGTGCAGGCGGGGAGGTGGGACAGAAGCAGAAGCTGGGGCAGGGTGGGGCGGGCCTTACCACATGGTCTGGGCTGGCATGGCTGGTGGCTTTGCATGGTCTTGGCTGTCATTGATGGTGTGTGGCTCTAGGTGGTGTCCTTGGATGGTGGGGCATGGTGGGTGGGTGCCTGGCTGCAGACCTCCCCCGGGGAGGAACTGGCATTGCTCATGGCCAGCAGTTTCATGACCAGCTGTGCCTTATGGTGGGGGCTGGGACTGTGGAGCTGGCATGGCAGGGTCTGGCCCAGGCTCCCCAAGCTGCAGGTGGAGGGTGCAGCTGTGGGGGCTCAGTGGGATGGGCTGCTGGATGCCTGAGGGGCCCTGCCCCAGTGACATCTCACCGTGGGTTCCAGGCCAGGGTGGGGGCTTGGCCAAGGTGCCTATGCCGCTGTACACAGCATGGCTGTAGCCTGGGTCCTGGGATGTGAGGATGTCTATCAGTTGCTACATAAAGGTCATGGGCTTACAGACGCTCCCAGACCGATGATTGTGGTTGGTGATGGCAACCCTTTGTGTCCACAAGCCTTGACCTTTATGCAGCATTGCCATGCCAACCAGTTGTGCCTGTGCTCCTGTATCCAGCCTGACAGCCTCCCATAGATATGGGTGTTGGAGTGCTCGCCCTGCTCAAACTGGTGCTGCACCTCCGCCTCAGCCCACAATGCCATGATGTTGCCAGTCTCCTCCTATGACCAGTTGGGATCCCAGGTGATGACCACATATGTGGCTTGGGCAGTGATGATGATGAGGCCATCGTATAGCCTGCACCATCTCCCTGGGCCTCCACACAGCTGTCTCTGTGCTGCAGGGCCTGGGCAGCTACCTGCATCATCCATCTCAGGATCCCAGCATGGGATTGACAGCAGCACAACTGAGATAATGCCTTGCAGTACCTGCAGGCTCAGGGCAGGCTGCTGGGGTGGGCTGTGAGCAGGTAAAACTGGCCCTGGCAGCCAGAAGCTGCCTGCAGCTGGGCATGGGTGCTGGCAGGCCTAGCTGGAGCCTGCAGCACCCTGCAGGCCTGGTTGGTGCAGATCTGGCAGCTGTGAAGCACTGTGGTGCCAGGCAGTGGCACCAAGGTGCAGGCAGGCTGCTGAGGTTGGCCTGTGGCCTGTACAGGGTGACACAGGGTTTGGAGTCATGTCAGGTGCTTGCTGGTGTGCCCTAGGGCTCAAAATGTAGGCTGACTTTTAAAGGCCTGAGACACAGGCTGCCATAGAGACAGCCCAGCCCCAGGGCAAGATAAACTCCTAGCCTAGAGCCCTGGGGCTAGCCTCAGGCTGGCCCCATAGTGGCAGGGCTGACCTGGGAGCAAATTTGCTCCTGGGTCATGTCTACATGTGCATTACTGCGCAATAACTAATCGCAAGTAAACTCAAATTTACTCACTGATTAGGGATTTCTGTTGTGCAGTAACAGTGCACACATGTAGATGTGCACACTTACTGCACAGTAAACTATGCTACTGTGCAGTTAAACATCTCATGTAGACACACCCTTCAGTGTACTCCACAGAGGTAAAACAAACAATTTGCAATCCTCCAGCATTCCAGGATGTACCTCTCTCAGTCCCCACTCCCCACCCAGAGAAGGGATAGAGCTCAAGTGTCCCAGCTCCTAGCCATGTTCCTGCTTACCAGCCCTCTAGTGGCAAGTCAGAGCTATGCAGGCAAGGAATTGTATTAACCCTTAATATGCTACTGCTCACAGCACGTTCCTACTTCAACAGCTTTAACATCCTACAGATGCACACAATGTAAGTGTATGGTCTAAATGTAACATGTAACTTCACCCGTAGCTAATTTCAGGCTTCCCAGTTCAGCCAGTAGGATCTCAACCCAAGTTGCTTTGCTGTCTGCACACTCTGTATAGGAGCGTAGGTGCAGAGCTCAAGATCCTGGATTTCATTCTCTGAGCCAAGAACCTAAGTGTGAGGCACTGATTTACTCTGTGTTGGTGCTCCCAAGACCCTTTTGGGATCTAGCTCAATACCCCGACAGTGGGGAGTGCTATAATAAAATTACTTTGTAATAAAATATATGGATAGAAATCTGTGGTTTTACCACCCACCCCCTGTATAACTGCATAAAACACATAACAAAATACTTTCTGTTTACATTTGGAGATCATCAAGTTCAGCTATTGTCTAGGAAACCTCATTATTAAACACATAATATCCAGTGGTAGTCATACAACATACTGAGCCATTAAAACTGAAGTGAATAGCAAACAACCTGAATTAGCAAAAGCATGCCTACAGCAGCTGCTTTCCGTATTTTTTTAAACTTCTCTCTCTTCTGGTGCCTATGATGAGTGACAAAAGAATACTCCTGCATTTTCCTCATTATCCTTCTCCTTTTCTTTCCTTGGCTAAAGGACCTCCCCCAAGGCACAGTCTGCAGCTTACAGGTATTTGTTCCTTTTTAGGAACGTTGGTCTTGACATTAGCCGGAGAAAGATATTTTCCTTCAGTAAGTGACAATTAAGTAATCAGGGGGTAGTGAAGCCTGTCCTTATTAGACTGACTGAGACCTACTGAAGTCAGTGTCTCGTTGTTGCTATAAACATAAAGGCCTTGGGCCAAATTCTATTCTACTTAGTAGGCACGCAAGCGGACTTAGGTGTCGAAGTGTGAATGGGTGCATCTGTTTGTGTAATACACCATCATCTTGTCCTTAAGACTGAGTCACAAAAAAGCAGTGAGGAGGAGGAGGAAAAGGAGGAGCAGGAGGAGGACCCATCTCTTTTTGTATTAACACCAGTAGTGCAGCTAGGGGGAGGCATATGGAGCACTACCCCTGGGCACTGACTTGCACCCAAGAGGATGCAAAATTGGCAACCTCTGCTGTTGTCATCCCAGCTGGTGCTGTATCCCAAGGTGCACAAAATGCTTGTTATGCCTCTGATTAACAGTCTCCCAGGGACTCAAGCAGGGTGGAAGAAAGTCACACTTATATGCCTACAAACACTTACAAGCCTAATAGGCAGGAATAGAACCTGGCCCCTTGTTTACACTGAAAAATTGAACTCCAGCAACTGTACTGTTATGAGGCAACTTTATACCAGTATAATTATGTCCACTCTATGGCTCCTGCTGCTGGAACCATATGAATACACCTGACCAGTATATTACACAGGGGTAACCAATGGTGTGTAGTTGAGGCTTAATTTGTCATTGCCATATATGAACTTAAATCAAGGATAAATTGCCCCAAAAGGTAAAAAAAATATCCCAGATACTTTCACAAAATATGGGTAATTGTCCTGAATTTTAGTTCTGACCTGACTTTTTTAGGGGCTTTTTATTAAAATTAAAGTTACAAAGCTAATTATTTATATTGTGTGCAATTAATGGAGGGAATGGGGTTATTTTGTATATGTTGTAAACCTTCTGAGGTTCCAGTGAAACAGCTTTAAAATAATCTAAGCTGATGGGTTTTCATATTTTCAATTCAAAAGGCATCTTTTCTCATAAAACCTGACCTGTCTCTCATGTGGACTGGAAAATAGGTCCTATTTTGCTTGTAAATGAGTATATTTTCATTGTAAAAGGGGCCAGCTCAAAATAATCATGATTTATCAAGATTCTCAATGACTTGAAGCCCATCTCCCATTGCAATACATTTTGTATTTTGTAGTACAATAGTATCTTGAATTAAAAATAGTTTTGCATTTATGTCTGAATATTTCTTTACCCCTGGTGAGAGTAAATCAGTGCTTATAAAGCACTCTGATGGTATGTCTATTGCATAAGCTTACTATGGTACATTATTCTGTGCCTGCTACCTCCTGATCCACAAGCAGCATAGTTGTATTTGCATGACATTGGACTTGGACTAATTTTCAGCAGTGCTAATTAGACAGCAGGTAGCACCACCTATATGTGGCTATGCTGCTTCCAGTTCAGGAAGTGGCATGTGTACAGAACAACATAGCATGTCTGAGGGCAACATGGCCTACTACAGTAAGTCTGTGGTGTTAACATACCATGAGAACCTCAGTTAAAAGAGAATGTATTAGCATAGTGTATCATGCTAAACCTGGCAATGGTAAAACAGTGATTTAAGCAGGAGTAGGATCAGTCTTTGTTATTATTTGAATGAACGGTTGGATTGCTAAGATTATACCTACACTGCAATTCAAAAGTGTGATTGCAGATCAAGAAGACATACTTTACTGGCAGTAACAGCGTAAGCTTTCAGCTACTAACTACCTATCTGAAACCTGTGCTTCTGGGGCTTGATAGCTACCAGCATTCCTAGTTTGGAAAGTTAAACATCACCCAGGTATGTCTACACAAGTTGGATTGCAGTCTGAACCTATACCTAGGGGCAGAAGTGAATAACAGGACTGCTACTATAGGCTTTTGTTAGCAGAAGTTGACAGATGGCTGTAATAACACTGACAAGCATTTGTCTGTACCCTGATTTCATTTAATAAGAGCTCATTTATAATTTACTATGAGAAAATCTGGGCAGGAAATTTTTTTAAGGTTCTCCTTATGGAAATTCCTTCAAGTCCTCCCCACCAGGGGAAAAAGAGTCGACTTACCTCCCACACCAGGGATTGCCTACAATATCCCAAGGATCTGCTTTGAATCATGGGAGACTCCCTCTACTTCCACACTGACTGTTAATCTCCTCTAAATATAATAGCACTGTGCTAGTGGCTCTGCTTTTGGAGAGGTTGCCCAGAATGGATGAGTCTTCCCAAGAAATTTAGCATAGTTTCTTCTGAACAGTCTCTGTTGTGTGGTAATTGTTCTCAACCCAGTCCTAATTCCTTCTGTTCAAAATTATAGAGACCTAGATATAGAGAAGTTACTTCAGGCCAATTAAGGAGCTACAGGCAAATGGTGCCACCCAGCAATGGTGGACTCCCCTGCTACCATAGCACAGATGTGATGAGTTCTTGAGTGGAGAATCATAGCCACATAAAATTCTAGGGTCTACAAGTCACCCACAACTTTTTTTTTCCTTTTTTAAACAAATGTGGCAAGTCATATTGTAAATTTTCTTTTTTTTAAAAAGTCTGTAATTAAAAAAGAAACATTTTTCCTTCAACCATTTATTCCTTTAACTTAAACTATTGTTTTTTCAAGGGAAATTTAATATGAAAGGTACTTAACTGTGTGGCCACATCCACACATGCAAGCACATGTGCTTGCAGCAGCTCAAATAGAAGCGATGCAAATTTGAGCCGGGGCTTTTTGCTTCAGCGCACATGTCTGGACATGCACTTTGGTGTGGAACAAAGTGTCCCACTTGGGGCAAAATAACCCTGCCTGGCTTCTCCCGGATCTGCTGCCAGGGGGAGCAACACCCCAGGGCTAGCACCTGTGATGTCCCCAGCCCTGTCCTGGCCCCATCAGTAGGAAAAGAAGCCCTGGCAAGTAGCTCAGGGCTACTCACTCTTAGGAGCTCCTGGGGCCCAGCCAATTGGTATCTGGGGACACTACCCCTTGTGTCAGCTGGAGTGCTGCAGCAGCATCCCAAATCCATTTTTTAAAATACCCCCAAATCCATGTTTTTCTACAATTAAAACAAAAGACCACTCTGCACGTGTGCGCGCGCGTGCACACACACACACACACACACACACACACACACACACACACACACACACACGTATATATCTAGAGAGAGGGGGGGTGGGGATTGATTAGTTGGGAAATGCTTTATTGGTATATTTACAATGGTAAAGCAATTTGGAAGCCTACCAGTGTCATTATCATCATGATAAAATACATTCTAAATACCTATATGTGTTCATGTGTCCTTTTGGTTTTCTTTGCACATGATGGGTGTGTGATGGGGGGACATGCTGTTTCCAGGAAGGGGGTGGGAAGAAGTATGGGGGAAGGCGGGTGGATGTGTGGCTGTGTGTGGAGGGATGTGGGTTGGTGTGTGGGTGGGTGTGGGGCAATTGCTGGGGAGACTGTGGGTGTGGGGGACCTTGTGAGGGGCCTGTTCAGGAGGTGTGGGTCCCCTGGCTCCCACAGGGTGCAGCCCCCCCGCACAGCACATGGAATGTCCCCCCCCCCCCCACAGAGGGCCACGGACCCTGTCACCCACAGGGCCCCAGCTCCCCGCTGGAGAGCCACAGCCCCCCCACCCAGGGTCCCAGGCACCCTGCAGGGCCACAGCCCCCCCACCCAGGGTTCCAGGTACTCTTCAGGACCACATCTCCCCTGCACAGGGTCCCAGGCACCCTGCAGGGCCACAGCCCTCCCCCGCATAACTTACCTTCCACAGCAGCAGCGGGAGTGGGGTGCTCTGAGCCTGCTGCTGCCAGCTCTCAGCTGCCGCTAGCTCCCAGCTGGGTCCTGCCCACCCTGGGGCCACTTGTGCTGCCCGGCCAGGCCGGTCCTGCGGTGCACAGGGACCATGTGCCATGGGACTGTCCAGCCGGGCAGCACGAGTGGTCCCAGGGCCAGCAGGACCCAGCTAGGCTTGGTGCATGGTCCCTGCCACCAGGGGACCAGCCTAGCCAGATGGCAGAGCGGCCCCAGGGCCAGTAGGACCTGGCTGCGCTTGGTGTGCGGTCCCTGTATGCCATGTTGAATTCTGCCTCTACCTGCAGGGAAGTGGTACATGGCAGGACTCAGCCCAGCCCCATGTGGCTCGCTAGTCCGGCTTTGCACCGGAGCAGGTCACATGGCTCTGGGAGGCACAGCTCCTGTGCATGCCTCCAGGAGCCATGCGACTCAGTCCAGTGCAAAAGCCGGACTAGCTAGCCACACTGGTCTGGGCCAGGTCCCTCCATGTGCCTCCAGCTATCACGGCTGCTCTGGCCACTTGCCCTCTGCAGCCGCAGGGACATCCCCCCCGTCACTCCCAACTCCCCCCATATCCTCCTGCCACCCCTCACACCCACCCACATCCATAAACCCCGCCCCCCCATTCCCTAACTCACCTTGGACAGTGTCAGGGGCAGCAGGAGCACCAAAGGGATGCTGTGGCCGAAACCAGAGTGTCTCTTCTGGAGGACTGACTCCATGCTGGCTCCAGGCACGGTCTGGGACCATGACTTTCTCAGCTGTTCTCCAGAGAGGTTTTTTTTTTACCCCTGGATATCCACACTTTTTCATTCCCGCATGTGCCTTTTGACCTGTCTCAAAGGGGTTTGAGACAGGGAAAGAGGCACGTGTGCGCTCATCTGGATGTGCCCTGTTAGTGTAAAGTCAGGAAGCAACTGCAGCACATACAAAGGTTTCTGTATGAAAGTATTTCTTCTCCTACTGATAGGACTGCTTTGGGGCTAACATTTTTAAAGTAATAAAATTGATACAAAATATGTAGTTTTTCAGAACACTTGTTTTACTGGAGAAAAATGGTACTCATATTTCCAGAACTTCCAGAAAGTAGCTCCATTGATATTAACAGAAGTGTTCAGCCCCTTGAATCCCATTCCCCTTGTGCCTGTGTGTGATAATTTATTTGTTGATACACATTGCAGATAGACTGTGGTAACCTCACTAAGCAGTTTTCTTTTTGATTAGTCTCATGGGTTTCAATAAGACTATTTACAGAACAAGGGGCACAGTGGCAAATGCTGAAGCTCTCTCTCATTCTGATATATGTGTCTTGTGCTGAAGGCCATCTCAGTCAATCCAGTTGCTAATGGGTACTTAATCCTTCAGCTTGGAGAGTCAAAGGTAACTAGAGGTGATGACAGTCACATCGCTGCCATGCACTGTCTTGTGTTTTGCCTTGTATTTATCTGTCTTTTCTTAATTACTCTCTAATCTTCCGAGAATTAGAAGTATGCGTCTTTCTAGTTGTAAAAACTATGGTGGGAATTTGCAGTACCATCTATCTTCATGTTGTAGAATAATAATTTGGTTATTGATTTCACTCACAGATCACAAAAACAGCTAAATTGAATGTTGCTGACCTGTAGTAGTAGGAATAATAATAGGTGAGAGTCATCTAAAAAAATGATGGTGCAATTGTGACTATTTTAGAAAGTTCTAAACATAGAATCATAGAATCATAGAAGTAGGGTCGGAAGGGACCTTTGTAGATCTTCAAGTTCGACTCCCTGCCTGGGCAGGAAGAAAACTGGGCTGAAATGACCCCAGCCAGGTAGGCATCAAGCCGCTTCTTAAAGACCCCCAGGGTAGGAGCCAGCACCACTTCCCTTGGAAGTTGGTTCCAGATCCTAGCCGCCCTAACTGTGAAGTAGTTCTGAAAAGAGGGTCTTGTAAAGGAAATGCTTCTTTGCCATAATTATAATCAAAATAAATAATAGCCATAATCATCCTCTATACTTGGGAAAAGACAATGATAAAAATAGGGTAATGGGTGAGTGTCATCGTTGTCACTCAGATCTGGATCCAAGAGATGCAGAACACCCTCAGATCCTATTGAGGTCAGTGATACTTAAAGAAGCTATACTCAGCATCGCACAGGTACCTCTGGCGGCTCTTTGGTAGTTTCTTTAACAACCCAAATCTCTCCTACTCCCAGCTGATCATGTTTTCTGTATTAGAGAACTGAGTGGTCAATTCCCAACCCTCTTTCCAAACACAGAAGCATGGTGCCACCCTGCCCTATCTTCTGTTTGACTTCTGATCAACACAGCTAAACACTTATCTTTCAGTAATGAAGCTTTATGCTCTATTCACAATCCTTCCATTAAAAACAATCTTCTTCTATTCTTTTTTTCTGAAAAATGATTCCATCTTCAACTACTGTCCCATTAGCAACCACCATTTCCCAGTGACATCTATGTTAAAAATGTGCCTACCCATAATTGTCATGTCTATTTTAGGTAACATTGGGGGAGGAGGAGTTTGGGGGGGGGGTGTTGGGGGGGGGGTTGTTTGTGGTTTTTTTGCATTTTGGCTGTTTTAAATTGAGATAATATTTTTTATAAAGATTAGCAGAAAAAAATCTTTCTGAAGTAATTCTCCCCCCCGCACACACACACACAAAACATTGTTGAGGAGAATTGCTACCATGTATAACTACTTCTTAATAATATCCACAATGGATTAAGTTTAACAAAGTCTATAATGTAATACAATTAAAAATGCTCTGAATTGCACACATGGAAATCCAAGTAGGTGTTACTGCAGATTTCTTCTAGTTTAACTGTGAGCAGAGTTTGACTCAAAGGAGAAGAGTGGGGAGCCCTACATGAAAACACCATAAACTGATCACTCTTATATATTATGATGTATTCTTTTGCTTTCTTAAATCAAACAAATGCATAAAGAATCTGTGCCAAATTTTGGAGGCTCAGAGATTTCTGCTATGCTTTATTAGTAGGTTATAATATGTCTAAATGGCACTAGTGAAAAACTGTGGGGTACATTGTACAATGTAATGGGCAGCACCTTAATTGATAAATGAGAAAGGTTTCTTCTTACTATGCCTGTCACCCAATGCTATTTTGACCAAAGCACAGTCAGTGTTTATTAGCTGTGGCTGTTAGTCTTTGGCTACCTAACACAATTCAACATTCCCAGATCACTTAGAAAAATCCCAACTGGAAACAAGATGCAACTTTTCCACTGTTGTGGTAATTTGTCATTGGGGCATCTTATCAGGGGATGTTGTAACTTTGTTATCATTATATGGTGTCTTTAAATTAAGATGGTGTGTCTTTTTAAAAGATTTATTCAATTTTAAACACATACCATTGACCTTAATGCAGGAATTACTGGGATAAGTAGTATGGTTTATGTTATGCAGCAGGTCAGACTGAATGATCACAATGATCCCTTTTGACCTTAAGCATCAATGAATCAAATTTGGTGAACTGGTTTATTTCAAAACAAACTAACTGAAACAATCAAGAGCAGGCAGCTCCCTAAACAAGCAAAAGTGGTTGCTTCATACCAATCATGCAGAAATAAATCCCTTCAAAATGTATTTTCACGCCTGAGCCAAACCTGGAAAAAGAAAGCTTCCCTTTCATAAACAGCCTCAACCCTACACATTAAGAAAAATTTAGCCACAGATGAAGTTTCCCTTTTTTAACAATAAACTATTTAGGAGACGTTGGGTCTTGGCTTCTCACCTCTACAGCAAAATCATTAATTATGACCTTTTTACTGCAGTTATTAAGGTCCCCCCCTCACTCCATTGGAATTCTTTTCCTTTCCTAACAGTATACCTTCTGTGTTGTTTGTTCACCGGTCGGAGTTGTTGTAATTTGTAAGTACCATCTACAGATCAAACAGGCAGGCAAAATTTTCAGTGAAAAGGGGCAATGTTGCAAAAGAAGGCAAGAGACCAAAACTGTACTGGAAAGAAATAACTTTTCTTTCTTTGTTAGAGCTGATAGCCAAACTTATTTTGTTGGTTGTTTTTCATGAATAGCATGACTTCTGAAAACCAATTCCTCCTCATCATATTCCTCTTCCATAACCTCTTCCTCCTCCTTCTACATCTGAAGGATGTGGGTTTTTTTTCCCCTAATATCAGCCACCCACAATCAGACTGATATAAGAGAATTACAGCTCCACTTACTAGAGTTGAACCTGCTTGCACAGTACTACACATAGCTCTAGATCTGCAAGTGGTTTTTCTATAGCAATCGGGGGCACTACACAGTTGGAAGGGTAGCCCTGAGCTATTTAACTGAGCCCTCTAGTCGCTCAGTCATAGTGAAAATTAAAAGATCTCATGACACAGTTCAAATACATAATGAAGAATGGCCAGCATTACTTCCCTCAATAAAATGAGAGACCCCTGCAGGAATTCTGGCTGACTGTCAGAGGTTTTCCAGAGGGAACATAGGTGAATGGCTATTCTTCCACCGTTCGAAAAGGCACACCTTGTGTTATTCCCATGCTTGGTCAACTCTAGCAGCACTAGTTTAGAAAAGTTCTTGTGCTCAGGGAGAAGCTATGATTGTGAGTAGCCCCTCTGAAAAAGGCTGGGCTATTCATGACCTCTCTTGTGCCTGTCTGGGGACTCACATAGGGCAAACCACAATCTGGCACTATATCTGGATGATCATTAACTCTGCTGTCTCAGCTTGATGAAAACTTATTTTTATCCCTCCCCAGAATCAGCCTGGCTTTTGCTGTGGCCCACATTCTATTAAAATAATTGCATTATTATGAAGAAGTAAGAGATGTAGCTTTTTAACATTTGCTTGTGGGGTCAAAACTTAGGTACATTTTCCTGGATAAGTTAATTGTAAGTTAATTTTAAAGTTCTTTCTTTCTTACTTTTGTAGCAATTGTGAAAAAAAAAGAAAGGCTAATTGTCAGTTTAAAAAGGAGACAGAGATTTGCTGCCACCTCCTGGCAATTTAGAACGTTTCACGTGTTCTGTGAACTGGGAAGAAATGGAAATATCAGTGTTTGATAAATCCCAGTTGTTGCTACATGTTACTAAGGGGTCAAGTATCCTTCTGTCACATGAATGCATATCCTACTGATATATTAGTTTGTAATCTGTTGAGAGGCAAGGATTCCTTAGAGTGATATCTTTTTTGGTCCAACTGCATTGTTGGGATAGAGTTAGGCAAGCTTTTGAAAGCAAAACATTCTTTATCCTGTCTGACCAGTAGAAGTGAAGCACAGCATAGTAAAAAACAGTTGTAGGACCATCACTGCTACATCACTCTTACACTACCATAACATAGAAGATATTGAAATCTTCCACTGTGCAGTTGGTCCAATAAAAGATATTGCCCTACATAAACCTTGCCTCGCATAATTTGTGGATGGCTACAACATCACTCTTACACTACCATAATTAGATAACAATGTTTGGATTGTTGGATGCAAGTTAATATAAAATAATAATGAAATCAAGAAGGAGTTATTGTCAGTTATAAAATTAATTCCATTGTGAAAGATCACAAACTTCTTTGCAACAAATATGGCTCATTATTGTTTGTTTGTTTTTATTAAGAACTTGTAGAATTTGTAGGAGTTTTAATATTTGGAAAGGTAGAGATGGATAAGAATTTATAAGGCGGTATCGCTGATGATGGACTTTCTAGTATAAAACCCTCTGGATACTGCCCAGTTCTTGAAAGGCAATTGCTTATTTTAAATGTTTAATCTATCTGCTACATAAATACTGATAACAACTAAATATATCCCATAATGGCCACATACACATGCCCACACCACAGTCACCAAAAGCACAAGTCTTTACCACATATAAGAAAGGCTCCTTTGTCTATCAGGGACTTGCAAGCTGAAAAGTCCATGTGGCCAGCTACAAGACAGATAGTCTTAAGTACTCCCCTCTTAGATAAGAGGATTGTCAATCATTCAAAACTCTTGAGTTAGGCCTCCCAACATCATGGGATTGGCTTTTAAAATCATGAGAGTTTAAAACAACAATACATTATTTTTTCTTGTTTCTGAAGGCTGCTTTTAGGTCTCAATTTTAAGTTTTCTCCACAACCAATCATGAAAGGCAAAAATGTTTTTCAAACATTGAAGCTAAGATTTTCCTGTAATTACCTGACACCAGAAGCTGAAACTAAAAAAAAATCCAAACCCTTAAATCCCTTTGATATGCCATTTTATAATTGAAAGTGGCTGTATTCACAGAGGCACATCTGGCATATTGGTAGGGACGCAACCTTGGTCTGAGCACCGAAAGCTCAGGCCTTTTCTACTGAGCCAAGACAAAGCTTGATTGTATGATATCAGTGGGCTCTTGAATCTTTAAAACCAGCCACCAGAGAGGAACATGACTCCACATTCTAGGGTATGGTGAAATAGGACATAGGGAAACACATCTCATTTTTACCTCTAGCTGCAGAAGGCCTCCTGCTTAGGACAACCAGTGCCTTCAGAGAAGTTCTAATGGACCTATTCAGTCAGTGCACAAATTCTGTGAAGCCAAATGCCACATAGGTGCGTTGGTACACTGACTGGCACCTGAATGGCACTGGTGAAAGGATAGAGATACTGTAACATAGAGGGCATTAGTGAGAGACCAAAAGTGTTGTGGAAGAGGCAGGCCAATGAATTTATCTTTATATGGCACTACCAGCTATTGGGGTCTGTGGAATAATGACACTGGCAACATAGAAAGTATGAAAAATAGCTCAGCGGCCAAGAAGGAAGGAACTTACCTTCCAAGCCCCCAAGGGCTAAGTCAAGTACACAGCCCTGATGGCTGGGCTACATGGTAACTTACACAATAAGGCATGAACTATGTGCAACATAGTCTGCCCCCTGCCAATACTAAGTGATATTTTAGCTGAGGTGACAGCTATTTCCCACTCACCCAAGTAGAAAGCTACTTTGGGAGAATCAAGGGCAAGGTTCAGAGAGGCACCTTAGATGCCTCCAAGTTAGGCAGTGAAATACATACAATTTAGATGTTTGGCCCTAGCAATGATTTTAAAGAAACAAAATTAGGCCCCCCAGACACCCTATGCAGTCAATGAGGAGGTTTAGGAATCTCTGTCTCTATAATCTGACCCACAGAAGTCACATGCTGTACAGGGAGCCAGCTACAATTAGCAAATAGGAAATGCAAAACACAGGGATGTGTGGAGTGGGGAAGAACACTTCCACACTTTAGCTCAGGGTAGCACATTATGTGGGCAGAGCACCCAGCTCTCTTTTGAGGCTCTAAGTGGAGTATGTGGTGCCACTGCTAAAATTGCCCTTTTAAGGAACTGTCTAGTGGTTAGAATACTCAGCCAGGAAGTGAAAGATGGGTTTCAAGCCGTCATCACCTAAGAGGACTAAAAATCACACCTCCAGCCAGCTAAGGAAGTATCCTAACCATCAAGCTGTGGGTAGGCTGGAGGGGGAGAGAAATACCCAGCCTGCCAATTAAGCTGAAAGTTCAAAAGACATGGGGCAAAAGCAGCAGGAGCCTGAGCCTAAATTGAATGTGAGGATGCTCAACTGTGAGCCAAGTTCCTGTTCCTGTGCAAATGGCTGTTTAACATAAAATGTGTCAGCAGTCCTCTGAGATGGGGCTAAAACTCGACCCTCACCTTTTCCATTTGAATGCCCTGACTGCTATTCTATACACACAAGCTCCCTTTTGCTTTTTCTCAATTGGCCCCTTGGCTATACCATTCATGGCTACTCTCTAGGTTAGCCATTCTCAGCAAGGGTGTTGCAGCACCTGGGAGGCTGCCAGATCCTTTGAAGGGTGCCAGGAGATGTGAGGAGCTAAGCACAGTATGAGGGGATGAGCAGATAGGAGATAGCTTGGGCTTGTCTTTGCCTGGCTCCTCTGCAAGGAGGTAAGCACTGTAATATATAAATTAGTGTTTGAAATGGGCTTCCACTCAATTCACAAAAGCTATGGAGGGATACCAGGGGTCCAATGAGGCGTGCCTCAAGTTTAGAAAGGTTGCATTATGGATACTCGTGTTTTAGAAACTAGGTGAGATTGTATCCTTTCCTTCTGGGGTGGTCTCAGACATTTCTGACTTTCTGGGTGACTCCTCTAATTCCTTTGCTGTTATATGTAAGAGGGACAGTATTCACCACTCGCCCCATTTGCTTGGTTTTTTTTAATGGAACTGACCAAATGTGCTACATTTTGTTCTAGACTCAGTGCAATCTGTGTGTTGAGGTGCTCTGAGCACATCCACAGGATTGTGTCCCTCTTGGGATTTGGAACTAAAACACCAATCTGCCTTGTATCTGGATTACAGTGGAACTTTGTCAGGAGCTGGAGGCCTAGCTAGTCAGACTATGGTGCTTCCATACAGACTCAAAAACCTAAATTTAGGGGCCTAGCAACCTGAGTAATCCATAATTTAGGCACCTGATGCCTCATGTGCTGCTGAAGTGTGCATTAAGGAGGAGGAAAGGAAAAGGCTCTCTGGATCTCCCCTTTTTTTTCTGTATTACCAAATTGTTTATCTTGGAGGCATACATCATGGTTTCATAGTGAAAGGTCAACTGAGGTGATTCTAGGCTAAGTGTCTAGTGCAGTGGTTCTCAACCTTTTCTTTCCACGCCCCAATGCTGGGAGCAGAGCGCGGTGGTGAGAGTGGTGGTGGCCCTAGCGGGGGTGGAGGAACTCCAGGCACGCAGTGTGGCTCATCTTTTCTGTGTGGCACCACTGCCATTGCCCCTGCGACCCTCATTTGGGTCATGACCTGGGGTTGGGAACTGCTGGTCTAGTGATTTTAGGGATCTCAGTCTTGAAATGTTTAAACAGAGCCTGATTTTCAGAAAGTTCTGAGCACCTCCCTTTTTACAATCAAGCCAATTAAAGTTATGTGAAAAGGGAGGTACCCAACAGTCACTCACCACTTTTGGAAAATCTCAGCCAGAGAATTTAATTAGGGGGAATCTCTGAACAAAGAGGCAAGTAATGATTTCCTATAGTCTGCAATATACTGATGAGGGTAAAGTAAGTATTGTTATTACAGAGTTAAGACTCAATTTCCTATCACTTTTCACAGGGGCTATTGTAGGGAAACATTTTGGATAACCACATGTTATACTAAAAACCCCCTAAATACCAGCAACATTTCCTTTTTAGGAAATGAGACATACGAATGATTTAAAGCCTGATTCAACAAATTGGCCCCTCCTTTACTTTCCAAAGCAACAGGGGGTTTTGTGGCAAAAGTGCATCGCACATTACCAGATTTCCAGGATTCTGCATTTTCTTAGTCATTAAACTTCACATTAAATACACATCACTTTTCTTCACACAGCTCCAACCCTAGGGAGTGCACAGTCCAAATGTACTTTAATTATATTATTTATTATTTAAATTAATGTAATTACAAAAAATAACAGACTCCACACATGTTTGAAAATGCCAGTCTGTACAACTAAATCTTGAGTAATTGTTAAATTTCTTGCAGGCCTCCTGCTAGGAAGTACTGTTTTTCTTTAAAAGTGAGAACACTATTATATCCGTCAGTGGAAAGTTTACACATTGTATTTCTTCTTTCATATGCCGTTAAACATGAGACTCTTTCATTTCCCCCTTTCTTCAGAAGGCAACAGACCCATCTGGTAATATTCTGCAGATCAGCATTTCTTAAGGGGAGTTTGATTTAAGTGGTGGTTTTGTTGAAGGCAATACAAAAGAAACTTGTGAACCCCAGGTTCAGTACTATGTTTTGCATTGTACTGTTATAAATGTTTTCTTTGCATATGCCGTAACAAAGATAGAGTTGTCTTTAAACTGAAGAAAATAAGAAAGAAATACTCTAATTATCATCCAACATCAGGCTGGACTGAAAGCAATGAGAAAAAGAGCCAGTGGTTGGCCAATGCCTGGACTGCAACATTTAGGTTTGTTTATAGGGTTTGTGAGGGAGGAAAACTAGTTTGGATAAAATATGAGCTACAGCCTAAACTTATGGGGCTACCCAGTTTTTAGAACCAAAATTAAAATGAACAATTTGAGGTTTTAATATGCTTGCATGCTTTTTTATTTTTCATTTCTGCTTTTTGGATGCTCAGGTGCTGAAATACCACAAGAAGTATATTTCCTGCTTCCTTCTGCAGACTGAGGATGCCTACACTGTGTGGCAGCATAATACAGAAATACCTGAACTTGCATTAATCTACCCTGGGCGCATCGACACATGCAATTAATGCACATGAATAAACTGAAGAGCTTATTGCTCTGGAGTTTATTGCTCCTGGGCACCGTGTCATGTGTGCCCAGGACTACAACATGGTGAGCTGAGTCGTAGCAGCCCTGGATAGCAGGGAGCCCCAAAGGTTAGGCTGCCAGTCTAGGGCTGCTCTCCCCAGCTCATCATGCTGCCGAGGGGCTGGCTGGGGCACAATGTTGCTTCAGTGTGGGGCTAATATATATATATATATATATATATATATATATAAATAAAATAGAAATTAAAATATAATTTAAAATATTATATTATATTATTTAAAATATTATTATATAATTTAAAATATTATACTATATTATATAATTTAAAATATATCATTTTATATTATACTTTAAATATAATTTAAAATATAATATAAAATAATATAATAACTGTGCATTTTGAAAATTTTGTCATCTCATTGTTCAGGCCCCCTTTTAGATTATTAATAACTATATAAAATAGCACTGGTTGTAGTGCAGAACTTTGAGGGACCCCACTATATATTCTTTTGTAGTCGTAAAAATGGAACATTTGTTTCTATTACTCATTTCTCATCACTTCGTTGGGTTTTTTTCCATGATAATTCTTATTCATCACCCAAAAACTTCTTGTTTTCTTTGAAAATCTTGTTTCAACAGTTTTCAGAAATCAAAATATATTGTAAGTACCTCTTCTCCTTTACTCATTACTGTTAAAAAATTCTAGTATATCCATTACAGGGTCATGATTTTTGTATCCATCTATTTCACTTTGTATTACTAGTATAACTACTAGTATAATATTGTTAAAGTTTACTGATTATTTCACATTTACATTGGTGTAGATGAGCGAAGAATCAGTATATATGAGTCAAACTCATTACCGGTATAACCTCATTTGGAATTACATCAATAGAGACCTATCAAATTCGAAAGTAGGATACACTGTGGTTCCTTTAATCTCCCCCCCCCCCCCCCCCCCCCCCCCGCTGATTGGTGGAGAGGTCCTGCTCGCAGCATGCTCCTGATCAGCAGGGAGGCAAAGACTGTGATTTTAAATATGGCTGAGGGGCCCCAGATGACCCTGCTGCTTGCTGTTGACTGGCAGAGAGGCAAAAATGGTGCCATGTTTAAAACCATGGTTTTAGTTTCCCTGCTGAACAGGAGGAGGTGGGTCCTCTGATAAGGAGCAGTGAAGGGGGGAGGGAAGGGGTGAGGTGCATATGGGGGAACATGAAGGATTAAAAGAGCCACCATGCACTCTACTTCCACCATGAATTTGGTAGGTCCCTATACACCAGGAATGAATAGGTGCATCTACATGTGCAATTAATTTAAAGCAAAAAACTCCAAAGCAGTTTGAGCTGGAGTGAACTACTCCTGGGCGCAGTGTCTATGTGTGTACCTGGGACAGCAACCAGTTGTGCTGGGGTGAAGCAGTTTACACCAGGGCTATTCATGCCCTGCTTTGCCCTAGGTTCCATGTGGTGGCATTGGGTGGTGTTGGAGCTGGCTGGGGCATGAGGGTGCTGAAAGTGTAGAGCCATGTGGTTAGACAGCAGGCAAGAATCTGGCCCCCTGTTGGTTGGTGTGACCAGGTTTAAGTTCCACCCATGGTCAGCATCTACATGTGTGTTTAATCATAGTTAATTGCTCTGCCATAAGATAGTCCCCGTTGGGGACAGTACTATCTTACGGCAGCGTTAATTAGTTTAGTGTAGCCTAATAGCATCATGTGTATAGACAGTGATGCTTTACTTTGCAACTAATTAGTCTATTCCACAACAAAGTGCAGATGTAGATTTGGCCAATATGACCCAATTTTTCTTCTAGAATGTTGACAGGATGCAAATGATAGCAGCATCTAAGCACAAGAGACTAACTGTGAAAAACATAATTTATTTCAAATGAAACTTTTGTGTACTATTTTAGGGTTTGGTCCTTTATTCTATTATTTTTTCCCAACCCAACACTCCCATAACCTGTCTCCTCTTTTCTCCAGTCATTTTTTACTTTTTTCCCCCACCTTGTCTCCACTGACATTCCATTGAGAAATAGCAGTTTGTTCTGGAGAAAGTTGAATCTCTACAAATGTTAGTTAATTAAAATACGTAAAAGTTTGCATAATTTATATATATTTTGGATACTTTTCCAAATCTAATATAAAATGCCAAATTGTGAAAGTTTACATGTTTCATACTTTTGTCCCTTTTGGGGACAGTCACATGCAGATGTGAAATCCGATATGTTTGGCTTCGCAAGAGAATGGCACCAGTGATATGGAGGAGGGTGACTTTGGAGGACCATCTAGTGCTCAGGGTAATCCTACCAAAAGGGGATGCATTTCACAGAACACTGTGCATTTGGTTCCTTCCAGCCAGAAGGGAAAGGCCAGGAAGAGGGAATGAACAGAAGGGAAAAAATGATGACTCTACAGAAATAAGTAGGCTTTGCTGACATTGAGGTGAGCCTTGGGGCAAAAGGAATAATAGAATAGTAATTTACATTGATAAAATACCTTTCAGCATGGTCTTAAAGCACTGCACAGTTATTAAAGCATAATGCCAAATGTAGCACTACAATAAAAGACAAAACAAAAGTTGTTATACAATGTAAAGAAATATACAGATATAAAATATACCAGACAGAAAGAGTAACTTTAAGCTTTAAAATATTTTTCCCTATGACTGGAAATATGAAATGATTCATAGGGCACAGATTATTGGACTATGTTGTTTTATGAAAATGAGTGTAAAAGAACTAAGGGGCCTGTGAACAGAGAGAAAAATCATTACATGTATTATGGGAATGCCCTAAAAGCAAGGAAATCATTTTCAACATTGCTACTAGCATACTGGTGTTTACTGAAAGTTATTTCAGAATTTGATCTTCTGTGGGCACATTGGGAAAAATAAATCCTCTTTACAGTATCACAAATAACTGTCTTGATGTAGGGTTTACTGGGTAAAATTCAGTGGCATGCACTGGCCACTGCGGGATATAAGATGAGGTGAATACAGTGAACCCTTATGCCTTTAGAATACATTAAACTGTTAATGAATTTTTGTTTACTACTGGTATAGATAATGTTAAGACATTCAACTCTAAACAGCTCTTTGTAGAGAGAATGGAAGAGTAATATCAGAAGACAACACAATACTATAACAAAGCTCAAAATATAAAGATGTCTGAAGATGATTGTTCTTTTAGAGGAAAAGTGGTCAGATTTTTGCCTGAAGAGCTAAGTTAATTTACCTAAAATGAAAGCTTCAGGACAGGTAGAATTTAAGATGGTTGGTCTTTAAGATGGTTTGTGAGTAATTAATATACCAGGCAATAGTCAGGTCGACAATATGATAAGAGCACAATTGACATCCTTTCTTAAATGGAATAGATAAATCAAAGTTTAAGGTTAACATTTTTAGTCCTAGACTTTTAAATGCATATTTAGGCAACAAAATGAGACACTGGCATTCAGAACATTCCATTAATCCTGTGGAAGTCAACCAGAGTTGGAGATGTTTGAAAATCTTTTTTTTTAAATGCAATATGGGGACTACTGATTTATGTGACGCTGTATCTTATAAGACATAAGTATATTTTAAAAGTTTCTATTGAGTGGGCACATCTACACAAGATGCTTTATTCTTCAGTAGAGCAAATTACTGCATAGTATGCGTCGTCACCAGCTACACGTGCAGACCTTTACTGCACGGCAATTTGCTCTACTCCGTAGTTAACTTGCTACCTGCAAATGCAAGTAGCAAATTAACTGCTGATTAACAGTCGACTAGGAGCCTCAGTCAGCGGGGCAGCAGGGAGTGGGAGATTGCTTCCTGCCCCTGAGAGCTGCCTGTTGCCACGGTGGGCTCTGCCACTGGACCCCAGGCATGAACAATGTCCTCCTGCCCCAGCAGCAGGGAACTCCCAGCCCCAGCACCATGATTGTGATCCCAGAGCAGGGACTGGGAGGTTGCTCCATGCCCCCGGAAGCTGCCTGCTGCCAGGGCAGGCTCTGCCGCAGAGCCTAGGCTGGAACAAATTATATCATCAATTCCATCTGTGAATCTGCTGGGTTGATTTTATCAGTCTTTTCAGCATTTTTTAAAAACAGTCTACATTTGGATTGCCACCAATTATTTATAAATTCATGTTGAATGTATCAAATAATTTCAAATGGAAAAAAAAATGAAAAAAATCGAACACTAAATTCCAAACTTCCAAGGGCATCTTGGTATTTCAGAGAAGAACCATCTATTGCCAAGACATACAAGAGTGGAAGGCTGGTTGTCCTTGAACCTAAAGTATTAGATACAGTTGGAGAGCAAAATGATAAAAAGGATATTGGATACTGTTTCCATAGGGACAATGCATTTTTTTTTAACATGAGGACCTCAAATATAAATATCATCTAAATCTATTTAATAGCTGGTACCAGCTTTGCACTTTGTTTTCTTGATATCAATGTTATAATTTTGGGAAGCAAGTATACATACCCGTTATTGACATACTAGTGTCAAAATGCAATTACTTACAAACTCAACTCCACCTTATTTATATGAAACAATTGCTTGTTCTTTTCAAAGCCCTTCATTTTGTAAGTAGTATGCTTAAAACAACTCAATGATCCTTTAAAATATGACTACGTGTCTTGGAACACAGATCTAGTACTTCCAAGCTTATTTACAAGTACTACTTCCACAGGCACCAGAATCAGAAAGCAGTTCCCTTGGTATGGAAGCATTTTAACGGAGGCAACCATACAAAAATAGCCAGAGCACTAAGAAGCCTATTGCAGATCTAGAAAAACTTCCCAAACACTAAGTGAGAATCAATCTAATAGAAAATTATGACCTAAGTTTTGAAAAGATCCTGAACAGTAAGAAACTAAAATGTTACATCTTTTTAAAAGATACTGCTGACTCCAGCTGATCATTCACTCCATATTCTGTTAAGCTTTTTCCCTTGCCTGCTTGCATGTAAGATCATGTGGAAGACTGACAGGATTTTAGGATTTCTCTGATCAGTTTTTCTAGGGCAGTGATTTTCAACCAGGGTGAAACAGGACCCTGGAGTGCCTTGCTAACCTTTCAAGGGTGCCATGGGGTGCTATACAATGTTAAGTGTTCTTAAGCGCGCAAATATGATTGACAAAATAAACCCAAAGATTTCAACTAAGAATCCATTAAATCATCCTGGCCTGTTGTTTCTGAGTTCTTTGCAACAGAAGAATTGCTCTATTATTTTTCTGTAGTTAAAAAATGAGCAAAAATTAATGTTTGGCACTTTCCAAGGGGTCCCTTGATCTAGCAAAGGATGCTTTAAATATAAAAGGATAGAGAACTTCTGTTCTAGGAACAGCAAACTAAAGGTGACAATGATTTTTTTCTTGTCTATATTATATAGGTTTGGAAAATGGACCAAAATCCATGAGCCATCTTTCTATCTTCTTTCCCTTATCAGATCAAGGTTTCTATGGTGAAATCTACTAGACCTAATGCTTCTAAATCAATTCCTCTGCCTCACCAAATTAACTAAAAACCAGTTCCCCCATGAAGTAATAGTGGTCTTCTACTGGAATCAGAGATGCTGATCTGAACCTAGTGAACATTAGTAGGCTGGAGCCTAATTCCTTGTGAACAGACCTCTTATTCAGTTTGATTCCTTTGTCACATCATCCATCACAAACATTAGTTTTAGCTTTTTGCTGTGATTCAGTCGCATTTAATGCAGGGGTTCAACTAATTGCCTGCCCAAGTGCACACAACAAAAGTTTTGTATTGCTAGCTATTTGTTGAATGAACATTTTACAACCTAACATCAATGATAGTCATTATATAGCCTCTTGAAAAAAAAGGAGGAAAAATAATCACCCACACCACTTCTAATTAGAAAATGGTATCATTCAAGACAAATATGCCACTCAGTAGAAAACTGTTAAATAGATTTATTTATGTCTTACAAGGTGAAGCTTCATGTAAAACAGAAGTCCCCATATTGCATAAAAACAACAACAAAAAAACCCCAAAGCAAAATAAACACATACACACAAACAAGGGTTGCATATTAATGGATGATTTAATTAGAAACCAACTCATTTAATCAAGAAGGTCAAAACAAATTATTCATTTCACATAGGAAAAACAACATATTCTTTTTCATACTGGCAATCCATGCTGCTAGCTATCAGCATTTCAGCCAACACTGGCCTGCGTCAAGCTTATATGCTCTTGAATCTATTCTGACAAAGGCCAGTGTTGGCCAAAACCCTGTGAGCTCTCAACAAGCAAACGCTAGTACGCAAAATAAAGGTATTGTTTTCTAGCATGAGCTGGGCAATCTTTATTAAGCTTGATGATTAAGCAAATAAGTTACAGGGTGAAATGCAGTTGTACATATTTTCCTTAGTCCAAGAGTGTATCCATTTCCTCAAAGGGAGTTATGTAAATTATACACAAGGGTTATTTTCCTAGAAAAGGCTAAATTAAACTGCCAGCAAAGTAATTGCATTTCTTGGTGGTATGAAATCCTTGTCTGGTATAGATTATACAAGAGTTAAGATTTTCCAAAGCATTTAAAAACCCATATCACATTTTCAGAAGTGATTTAAGCACTTAGAGCCAGATTTAAAAAGGGATTTAGGCACCTACAGAACCAGAAAGGTACTTGGGGAAGATGACAAACGTGTCTAAGCAGGCTCATTCATTTTATAAATTTTACAAGGGGGCCTATCTGTGCTGTTAGGTGCTTAAATAATTGAAAATCTGGACCTGGGAACCTAAGTCCTTTTAGACTTTTTCATTGAAAGTCAGCCATAGTTACAGTAGGGGAAGCTGGCTGAAAACCAAAAAATGTAGTCAGAAAGTATACATTATTTAAGATTTTGCTGATACTTTGACTTTTTCCTCCTCTCCTCCCACACTAGCAAAAGTAAAGGATATGTTGTACCTGGCAAAAAAATCACTAATTTCATGTAAAAAATATTTGACGAAGTTAGCTCCTTGGCTTGTGCTCTAGAAGATGTCAGACTAGATGACAATCATGTTCTCTTTCAGTGTTAAATCTATGCATCTCTATTTGAAAGCCTGCCAGCTATGGTTCTGATCCAAAGCCCACTGAAAACAACACAAATTTTTGTACTGATTATGTTCAGCTTTGAACCAAGTCTTTTGACAATTTCAGGTAGATTCCACTGAGCATTCATCCAATTGGGAAGGACTCTGTAAGGGAGTTCAGTAGCAAATCAGCCACTGACTCGCTGACAAAGAAGCACAATTTGCTAGTGAGGAAAAGAGAATTTGATGGATAATCATTATACAATCTCTCACAAAGCTTCTATGTGGCTTGAGCATAGTTCACCTCATAGATGAACCTGGTAGAGATACCTATATTTATACACCTGTGCTTTTGGTTGCGTATAACTGCCAAACTTAAGTGTGGATCCTAAAACTGTCTTATATTTTCTTACCTCCTCAGCTTGAATTTTCAGAGGTTTCAGTAAAAGAGTTCAGGCATTTCTAAAAATAAGGTTATAAAAATAGCTTATTTTTGGACGACACTAAAAAGTGTAACTGTTTCTTTGAAGAAATATAGCCCCTCCACAATAAGGAGAAAGGACTTGAAATGTAGCAGGAACGTATTAATAGACCAACTAGTGCTTGTTGTTAAGAAAATTCACTCAAGTCTTCCCACGTGTCACAAGGTGCTCGGAGTGCCTGTTTCTCTAAGAGGAAAAAGGTTGAGACAAGTAGCCTGCAGGTGTTGCAAGGGCCAATTAAAAAGACACCTGACCAGAAGGGGGCTGAGCTTGAGCCATATAAGCCCAGAGCCTCAACTGAGGATCAAACAGTCAACTCCTGAGAGCTACAGGGAGAGGAACTTCTGGCAGCAGAGCTCTTAGCAGAACAGTTGAGCTAGGGTAAGCAGCAGGGTAGAGTGGGCCAGAGGCTTGGGAGCAAAGCCAGAACCCAGGTACAGGCTAGGCTTTGGAAAAGATAGGCCTGGGAACAGGGGCAGTTGAGCCTGTATCCTGGAGAGAGGCAGAGTACAGTAGCCCAGGGATCAGGGCAAAGGTGCCCAGAGATCGTGATTAGGAGCCCCTAGCCCAGAAGGGGCAGGGGCAGGTATCTGTTAAGGTGGCACCTAGTGCCCACACTAGCTTGCATAGGCAAAGTGCCCAGTGGGGAGTACAAGTGGAAAGGTTGCACCCAGGAGTAGCTCTGAGAAGCAAAGTGCCCAGGAGAAGCAGACAAGCCTAGAAAACATATCAGGGAGTGGCTGAGGTGAGCAAAGTGTTTTGGCAGAGGGGCCTAGTCATAGGGCTAGGGCCACATCCCAAGAGGGCTGGTGATGGATAACATGTGTGAGGCATAGGTATGGCTTAAAAAGGATGTCAGAGCCACATAATAAGCCCTTTAGGCAATGACCATGGATACCTGTGGTCAAGATCAGGCTTGGGAAGCCCTGGGGAAGCCTTCCTTTCCTTAAATTAATAACAATCAAGGCATGGTGGGCAAGTGAAGAGGAGATTGCCCAAAAGGACCCAACTTAGCAAGGGCTGACTACTAGGGGGCATCACGACCACCTCTGAGATTTAAGCATTTGTTACACCATGTTATGTCTCTGCAATTTCAATTTCCATTTGTTTAGTGAAGCCTGATATAAACTTGCTATCAAAATCTCTAAAAAGCCCATAGTCTCAATAAAAAGACCAGGTCAGCAAGGGATAGCATTGGGTTGGTCCTACCTTCCTCACCTGCTCCCTGCTTTGGCCCTCTGGGTGTTCCTACCTGTCCCAGGGTTCCAGCCATGCCTCAGGCACCACAGGAGACCCAGGCACAGGAAAATGGAGTTGCTGATCTGTCATCTTCACTATGGAAAGGGATGTGACCATGCTATTGCACTCCACTGCTCCAAGATTCAACCTTGGGCTTGCCTCAGGTGAGTTGCTTTCTTTCAACCAGGGAGATAAATAGCTCTCCCATTCTGGTAATGGGCAGTGTTCAGCCTTAAGTGACTTCAGAGACCAATGCTATTCTACTGGGGACCAGATTCACTTTATTAATACACTAAAGATGCATGATCTAACTGGGAGACCACTCTTAACATATGACTGTTTGGAGCTCCTGTTTTTGACCAGCTGCCCACACTCGCTTCTCTCCAACTGACATAGTTACTTATGTACCAGCCTGGTAAAGTTCCAGTACCTTTACATCATTCACCTGGTGAACTTCATGAAGCAAAGCTCTTGTGAAAAATATAGTGCTGTTAAAAACTGTAACAACATACATGCATGCACAGGGGCTTATATAAATTGTAAAGATAAACTTAATTCTGGTGTTCAACTGGTTGCCTTTTGCAAACTTAACATTCTTTTAATGTAATTTTTGGGGATGTAATTTACTATTTGCCTAGGATTCAAAAATAAAAATAGAATAATAGTTGGGGAGAATGTTGATAGCAACTATGGGAACTGGGATTATTAGAACTACAGCAGTCTTCTGCCACAGGAGATATGGAGAAACTAAAAACAGTGGAAAACCATCTTCTGTGTGGACAAGCCACTAGAGGGAGATAGAAGCAGACACTCCAGAGGATCTCACATCATTTGCTAGTGAGAAAAGAAAGTCAAAGTTCAAGAATTATGGTTCCATTCCAAGTCTCAAGGGGACTAGTACATAATGGTAGAAGGCTATTCTGCTACTATCTTCCCCCACTTTTTCATTCTTTTTACTCTCCATCCCCTTCTTTACCTCCCATCTCTTCTTCATATTTTCCTCTATTGCTCATGCCAACACCTCATCCCCCAACTTTGGATCTTGAATATTCCCACCATGATAGCTCTTCCTCCTCTCCTGCCTTTCTTTGCCATTATCCCTAAACTTCCTGCCCATCTTCTGGATTTTCTCCTGCACACCAGTCCTGGTTCCTGTCTCTGATTATCTCCAGACCCCTATTTCACTTTCATCACTGAATCATAGAATCAATGGACCGGAAGGGACCTGGAAGATCATCAAGTCTGGTCCCCTCCCATAGGGAGGAGGTTAATGAGCTCAAATTAGCTCAGTGAGGTGCTTATCCAGCCTCCTCTTGAACACCTCCAAGGATGGTGACTGCACCACCTCTGCCCGGAGTGTTCCAGGTTCTAGTTACATTTATGGAGAAGAAGTTCTTCCTTACGTCCTGTCTAAATCATCCCTCTGTTAGTATTGGTCCTCATCCTCCCAAGGGGTGCCTTGTTGAAGAGTTAGTTCCCAGATCTTGGTGCTCCCGCCTGACATACTTGTAGGTGGCTATCAAGTCACTTCCCAGCCTCCTCTTACTCGGACTGAACAAGCCTGATTCTTGAAGTCTCTCTTGGTATGGCCTATTCTCCAGGTCCCTGATCATGCGGGTGGCCTTTCTCTGCACCCTGGCGAGCTTATCCACATCATACTAAATCCCTTTTTCTCCTCACTTGTTCTATACCCCTGTATATTCAAAATCAGGCTGTTCCTCCTTTGCTACATTGCCTTCTCACCAAAAGGGGGCAAATGAGAGTACAGGGAAACTGGTCCACTTTTAGTTCCAGAGTCTGACCTTCATCCTGGTCTACAGCAGCCAGGAGGAATATTTGCAGGGTAAAACCTGCTCCTGGGATGGAACATATTGCCTTGTGCAGGTTACAGATTTGCAGAGCAGTCAACAGGTAGGAGCTGTGAGGGTTCCAAGAGTGCTCTGTTTGGTCACAATCCTTCAAAAATAATTAGCTGCCCAACTAACAAGTCTCTGTTGAGCATATATAGACCGAGACTTTTTTTTGAGAGGAAAAATTTACACATGTTCAGTAAAAGATATATTCCTCACCCAATTCCAAATTCCAAGCTCTTATTCCAAAGTAGGGAGCTGTTTTTTGTTGTAGGTGTTTTTGTTTTGTCTTGGAAAGTCAAAAGCTTCACAGATTAAGCAAGTTATGCCAGCACAAATCTCCAGTACTTCTCAGCAAGCTTTCCCACAGTGCTGTGTGTCCATCCATTGGGACATTCCATTTTTTGCCAATTAGAAGTCTCATGCCCAAAATCTGCTTCAGGTTGCTACGCTATAATAGTCATAGACATAAACACTTTGGAGGGCAAACTTACTCAGTTTCAGATATTTTAACATGAATAAATAAGGCCCAGCATAGCATAAAGTCAGGCCAGAAACAGTCCTGCTCCAAATGGTATGAGTCAAAAATAACACAAAATGTTTAAGCCCGCATTAAAAATGTTCATATTTGGTATGCTTTCATTTAATTTTATTTATTTTATCTTCCAGAAAATTGTATTCACTGATTATAGTATCTTATTTTGCAAGATCAAAGGAATCTGTATTTCATATGTAATAGGGGCAATTGTCCGTGCAGTCTGAGATTATCTTATTGGAACATCAAAGCTTGTTTCCTCTAGTCTTCCCCTTGGGCAGATCCTATGTTCACATGAAAGCTATTGGTTGAGATTTGGGGTTGGCTTTTATGTGGAGGGGAAAAGAATATCTCATACCTATAGAGAGACCACCCGAGTTTCTTTGAAGAAGGCTGTGATGCAAAAGGAAAATGTGCAAACAAATTATGAATATGTACTTAGGCACTCCTATGTGATTGCTGTGATACACTCCTGACAAAGAGGTCTGACTTGTGAGCTGGGTTTTTTGCCCCCGGTCTGGAAGCTTGGATAGATTTACATTTTCCTATTGTTAGGCTCACTTGTTTCCTATCTAACTTTAGGCAGGAATTTAAAGTGTTTCTTTTTTTTTTTATGAGTAGCCTCTGTAACTGGAATAAGATAGTGTGTTTTTAAATAGTTTGTTAGCCTTAGATATCTCTACACCTTATAATATAATTCTCTGATAAGATACCTGAGCTGGTAGAATCTATTAGCCGAAGTAGAGAACCATTCTAATATGGTTACACTGTCTCAGTATTTCTTTCTACCTCTCCATTGGTCAGTGTAGACATAAATTATCTGCATACCAGCTAGCTTGGGGACTGATAGCAATCTAGAAGTGGCTGCATGTTGTCCATCATGAGCTCCATAACAATCTACATGAGCTAATGCTGAGCTTCATGCTGCACTTGCTAGACTGGTACCAATATTTGAGATAATTTAGAGCTAGTTTGACTATGTTTGCATTGTATTGAAGTTATTTCTGTAACTGCAATGTAGAACTACTCTTAGTAGGACTCACTGTAATTTGTATTTTCAAAATTGTCAGAAACCTGTCAGTTTGTATGTAGCCAAACTAATGTTTGTGAATGCTATAGTTAAAGTGTTTTTTGGGAGACCTTGCCTTCTATTGTGTAATCTTTAAAGACAGCTGGAGCTACTGACAGCTATATTCCTGCATAGTTCCCACTTTTCAGAGGAACAGCTAACAACTTCAGGTAAAGACCAGTAATTATTGACTGCCAAGTTTGCCTAGGGCATCATAGTGAGCCTCACTGCTGCAGCAGCCAGCGCACTGTTTATGGTAGCTATTTGTCCTGAGGACTATTTTATTTAAATGGCAGCAAGGACACCCTATCAATACTCATTTGTATCAGCTCCTCTGCGTGATTTCCAAAGTTTTACGTAGAGGCTATATAGACCTTGATTTAAGGTCTCAAATTCAAAAAGAACATTTTCTTTAACTACAAAAGATTTCAGATCAGGCTCACAGCCTATTGACACTGCTTTATCAATGACAGATGGGCACTTACGGCTAGAGGGACGTCATATAGCCTAAAACCATGCAAGTAGTTAAAGCTTTAGATTGCAGGACATGAGCCCATCATTAATTACCTGGGGTTCAGAAGACATTTCCATCATCCTTTTGTCGTTGCTTTGTTGTCCATTATGGAGGTTTTGTACCTTTTAAAATAAACAGCACAGGCCACTGAAATAGGATGCTGCCCTAGGCAGATCATTGGTCTCATCTTGTCTGGGATTGTTGCAGGACAGGATCTTTAAAACCAGAGCTTTCATTTTATTTGATTCATTTATAATAAAAAGAGGAGAGCAAGGTGTGTGTTGGCACTTGCTTCACTGAACTGCTGTCCCACTCTTTTTCAGAGTAAACACAATGTGTCTCAGTCTTTAAACTCCTCAGTAAAGGAACTGTTAGGTTCAGTTTGTGCAGTACCTTGGTCAGTATTTACTCATGTATGTAGTCCCACTAATACAGCACATTCTCTTTTGGGATAACTTGACTAAGTGGTTGCCAGTGTAAGCAAGTGTCACACGGGCACGCTCTCTGTATTTTTTTTTAATATATTTTTCCCTGATTTAAATCTTACCTCACAGCAGTATGAGAATATTATTATTAATAATAAAAGATCCTGTGACGGTGATAGATGCTATCAGGGATATTTAAACTACTAGCAAATTGCCCACCAAGAATGACAGGGGAGGAGGGAGGGTACAGGTGGGGATGGAGCCACATAGAGTCTGGCCCCCCGCACCCCTCTCCCCATCTGGCACTCCACATCCAGCACTCCCCCCACCACACCGCTCCTTGTCTGGCCCTGGTGAACAGTTGCTCACTGAGCCCTTGATGTACCCCCGTACTGTAGCTGTAAGCTGCTATCAGGTCCCTTCTCAGCCTTCTTTTCCTGAGGCTGAAGAGTCCCAGATGCCTCAATCTATCCTCATATGGCTTGCCTTTTAAGACTCTGATCACATGGGTGGCTCTTCTTTGGACTCGCTCAAGCTTATCCTTGTCCTTGTAAAAGTGCGGTGCCCAGAACTGGATGTAGTACTCCAGCTGTGGTCTCACCAGGGCTGAGTAGAGCAAAAGAATCACCTCCTTGATTTTGCTGGAGATGAATCGATTGATGCATGTCAAAGTCTTATTTGCCCTACTGGTTACAGCATCGCACTACTGGCTCCTATTCATACTGTGGTCTATTATTACCCTAAGGTCCCTTTCATATGTGATGCTAGTCAGTTTGGTCCAGCCAAGCTGGTAGGTGTGTTGGGGGTTGCTTGTCCTGAGGTGGAGCACTTTACATTTCTCAATGTTGAACTTCATCAAGTTCTGATTCACCGAACTTGTTAGCCTGTCTTGGTCCACCTGTAACTGTAGCCTATCTTCAAGCGTGACCATACTTCCCCATAACTTGGTGTCATCTGCAAACTTGACCAGTGAGCTCTTCAACCCCACATCCAAATTGTTAATAAAGATGTTGAAAAGTACTGGACCAAGCACCAATTCCTGTGGGACACCACTGCCCACTTCTCAGCAGGATGACACAGATCCGTTCTCTATGACTCTCTGGGTCCTGCAGCCAGTTTCACACCCACCTGACTGTCTCAGAGATAAGCCTACAATCCTCCAATCTTCTCCCGAGGACATCATGGAATACTAGATCAAAGGCCTTTTGTAAGTTTAGGTATACAATGCCAACCTGCTCTCTCTTGTCCAGGCGGCAAGTTACCTGGTCACAGAAGGAGATGAGGTTGGTAAGGCAAGACCTGCCCACGATGAAGCCATGCTGGCTGTCATTCAGAATCTTTCCTTCTGCATGCTTATTGCAGATAGACTCCTTGATGAACTTTTCTAGGATGGAAGTTAGACTGATTGGCCTATAGTTACCTACATCCTCCCTCCTGCTCTTCTTGCGGATGGGCACAACATTGGCCCTCTTCCAGTCCTCAGGGACTTCTCCAGAGCACCATGAGTTGTGGAAGAGTTTTGCCAGGGGTTCCGCAATGATTTCGGCCAGCTTCTTCAGCACTCTCAGATGGAGACCATCCAGTCCTGCTGACTTGTATACATCTAATTTTATTAATTGGTCACACACCAATTCTATGGCAATAGTAGTAAGGTGATTATTCCTACCATGCTCATCCTCTACTCTACCTGGCATGGTTTTCACCTTGATCTGCCGAAAGACCAAGGCGAAGTAGTCATTCAGGAGTCCAGCTTTCTCCTGCTGGTAACCAACTCTCCTGAGTTGTTGAGCAATGGCCCCACATTCCTATTTGTTTTCCTTCTGTTTCCTGAAGTCCCTAAAGAAGTACTTCTTGTTGTCCTTGATTCCCATTGCTAATCTAAGTTCGGTCACCGCTTCAGCCTTTCTTATCTGTTCCCTGCAAATGCAGGCTGTCATGGAATAGTACTCCTTGGGACCTGCCCCAAGTTTCCATTGTTTATAAGTCTCTTTCTTCTTTCTTAAGAGGACCATGATTCCCCTGTTTACCCAAGAGGGCTTCCCAACCCTTCTGTTACCTTTTCTCAGCATGGGAATGGACTTCCTTTGTGCTTCAAGGATCATGTCCTGAAGGAACAACCACTCTTCAGGCACACCTTTCACCTTCAGTCCCTGGTCCTGGAGCACTTGCCCTACTGGTGATCTAAGCTTGTTGAAATTTGCATTTTTGAAGTCGAAGACTTCAGTCCTGCTATCTGATTTGTCTGCCTTACATCGGAGAGTGAACATGATGGTTTCATGGTCGCTGTCACCCAGACTTCCCTCTATATTTAAGTCAGCCACCAGGTCATCTCCTTTGGCCAGGACCAAGTCTAGCAGAGCATCACCTCTGGTTGGTCCATGCATCTCCTGAGTCAGGAAGAGCTCCTCAACACAGGTTAGGAAGGATCGTACCCATTCCAACTTGGCCAAGTGTTCCTCCCAGGAGATGTCTGAATAATTAAAATTACCCATGATGATCATGTGATGTGCACATGCAGCCTCTGTCAATTCTTGGGTGAACTCCAGATCAAGTTCTTTCCCCTGGTTTGGTGGTCTATAGTATACACCTACAGTTAGGTCTCTCTCATCATGCCCCTTCTTGCAACTTGACTCGGAGGGTTTCAAACAGTTCATTTTTGAAGTAGATGTTGACCTCCAAGGAGGTGTTACTGCTCTTTCACATAAAACATGACTGTTATCAGATTTTTTTTGCCCAGTGTAGCTGATAATGTCACCAATGAGTGTTGCACATGCCAACATGCAGGTGGCCAGGAATGCAGCCAGGCAGCTTGGGGAACAGCCTCCATGCAGTAACTCTGGAGGGGGTGGAGGAATTAGTGAGTGACGGAGTGGGGCAGGGATGGTGAAAAGGATTCCTAGGTGTGGTGTTGAGGGAGCTGAGGGCATGTGGGAGGCACTCCTGATGCTGTGCACTCCCTGGGGGGGGCGGGGTCTAGGAGGCACATGCCTCCTGGATCTGTGCATGGGGCCAAGTCAGGCTGTTGCTGTGGGCTGGGGTCTGCACCGGCCTGTTCTCAGCAGGGGGCCTGGGAGTGGGGTGGGTGATGGCTGCGCTGGGATTGTTGGCCACGTGGGGGCTAGAGTGAATGTTGGGATGCCCACAGCCCCCCACTCGCCCCCAGCGCTGCCCCTGCTGAGGCACTCTGCCCTGCTGCCTCAGCGCAAGGCTCCTGGGGAAGGCAGCAGAGTGCAGTGCTGCAGCAGGGGTGGTGCTGGGGGAGGGGGTTGGGGGGCTGTGGACACCCCAACATTCCCTGCTGATTGCCCGAGGGGCCCCCATAGCCTCTGCTTGCTGCCCACCAGTGGAGAGACAAAAATGGAGCCAAAATTAAAACTGTGGCTTTTGCTCCCCTGCTGATGAGGAGTGAGTGGCAAGTGTAGCTCTGATCGGCACTGAACTTTGGGCCTGCCCTGAGTGTTCATCAGCCTATGGGTACATGGGGTGGCACATGTATGTTGGGGGTGGGTGTGTGGAGTAGGTTGAGCAGTGGATGCAGGTGCACAGGGGTAGTGGTGCACACGTGTGTGTCGGGGGTGGGTGTGCATTGGGTTGAGCAGTGGGTGCTGGTGCATATCCCCCTGGAGGCACTGCGTGTCCATCCCAGGGCAATGAGCAGCACCGTATGGGTGGCCTGCCCAGCCCAAAGGAAAGGGGCCAGAGCTGGAGCTTGGGGGGCAGCAGCTGGTCCTGGCTGGCACCTGCTGCCTAGTGCTGTCTCTGTGGCTCCCCACACTACTGGCTTCCTGGATTGGGGCAGTGGGGGTAGCAGGACAGGAGGAGCTGCTGGGTGCCAGGGGCTGAGCAGCACCTGCATGTCCTTTTGGCCCAACCCAGCCCTAGCCCCACACAGCCCAGGGTGGGGTGGGGCAGAGTTTTGCAGCACAGCTCCACTGTAGCTACAGGGCTAGGTGCTGCTGCCCTTGCCCTACATGGCTCTGGCTGGGCAGGGGATGCTTCCAGGGCCAAGCCAAGGCCACTTCCATATGGGTCTTGCCTAGCACAAGGGAAGAAGCCATGGGGCCCTTGGCCTGGCCAAGGACACACAGCAACAAGGGGGTGCACGTGTGTGTGTGGGGGGGGGGGGGACCAATAAGCTTCAACTTGGTAGGGGCCCCTGGGCTAGTGTCTAGGAGACCCATGCATTAATCTGCTTAGGTCCAGGCCTCCCCACTGCTGCTCCACATCCGGCCCCACCCCACCCTCCCGCTCTGATTGCTTGGCCCACTCTGCCTGGCCCGTATCTGCCTGCCTTTCTTCCCATCCCTTACTCCTTGCCTGCCAACTCCTCCTTCCTGCCAGCTGTTCTGAGAGGGCGTCAGGGCCAGGCAGTCATGGGGCACTACTACCATGTTCACCCCCTTCACCCTCAGGCAGGGAGGTGTGGGGAATCCCCACTGCTCAGGCAGCCAGGATGTGTTCACTGCCACCACAAACTTCCCCAGCAGCGGCACAAACTTGGGCCTGTGCAGCCCGGGCCTGCACAACCAATCATGGCCTGCCCTCTCAGCAGCACATATGCAGTTGGCCAAAAGCATTATGGACAGACAGACACACAGACAGACTAAGCCTTTTATTATATGCGAAAGTTCAACTTCACTGTGGCATATGGGCTTTTGCCCTAATCCTCCAAAAGGATGTGCTAGGGCAGATGGGAGCTTCTATATTGGATTAGACCCATGGGCTAGGGACAGGGTGGGGAAAAAAGGGGGAGGGGTTGCGCTCTATGTCAATGAGCAATATACGCCAACCCTCATCAAGACAGAATCCAAGGATGAGGAAGTAGAAGCATTGTGGGTTAGGCTACATGGGGGGCAAGGAGAAAGGGATTTGGTGGTAGGGGTCTGCTACAGACCCCCACACCAAGGGGAAGAAATAGATGCGGGGCTCCTGAGGCAACTCTCAGAGACCATAAAAGCTAAAGAGGCGGTAGTCATGGGGGACCTAAATTACCCAGACATCTGCTGGGAGACACAGATGGCAAAGTCCCACTGCTCACGCAGGTTTCTAACCTGTGTACAGGACCTCCACCTGACACAGGAGGTACACGGTCCCACTAGGGGGAATGCCATACTGGATCTGGTATTGGCAACGGGGGATGACATGGTAGGGGACCTACAGATGGGTAGCCATCTGGGGGACAGTGATCACCTAATAATAGAATTCACCATAAGATGTCGAGTGGGTAAGGTAACTAGTAGGGTGAAAGTGCTAGACTTTAGGAAAGCTGATTTAAATGAACTCAGACAATTAGTCAAGGACGCACTGCAGAGTAGGAGTTTTGAAATGATGGGAGCCCAAGAAGGGTGGCTGTGCCTTAAGGAAATGATCCTTTGGGCACAAAGCGAGACGATCCCCATGCGGGGTAAAGGAGGGAAAGGGGCCAGGAGGCTTCCCTGGCTGACCGCAGAAATCCAGGGCAGCCTAAGGGCCAAAAGGGGAGCACACAAAAAGTGGAAACAAGGAGAGATCACCAAAGACGAATATACCTCCTCTGCTCATGCTTGTAGGGAGGCAGTTAGATGGTCCAAAGCTACCATGGAGCTGAGGATGGCATCCCAAGTAAAGGACAACAAGAATTTTTTTTTTAGATATATAGGGAGTAAAAGGAAGGCCCAGGGAGGAATAGGACCCCTGCTAAATGGGCAGAAACAATTGGTGACGGACAGGGGGGACAAGGCTGAACTCCTCAACGAGTTCTTTGCCTCAGTGTTCCTAAGTGAGGGGCACGACAAGTCTCTCATTGGGATTGTAGAGAGGCAGCAGGAAGGCGCCAGACTTCCATGCGTAGACCCTGAGATGGTGCAGAGGCACTTGGAAGAACTGGATGCCTTTAAGTAGGCAGGCCCGGATGAGCTCCATCCGAGGGTGCTGAAGGCACTGGCCGACATCATTGAAGAGCCACTGGCGGGAATATTCGAACGCTCGTGGCACATGGGCCAAGTCCCGGAGGACTGGAAAAGGGCCAATGTGGTCTGCATTTTCAAGAAGGGGAGGAAGGAGGACCCAGGCAACTATAGGCCGGTCAGTCTCACCTCCATCCTTGGCAAAGTCTTTGAAAAAATTATCAAGGCTCACATGCGAGAGCCCGGCAGGACAAATTATGCTGAGGGGAAACCAGCACGGGTTCATGGCAGGCAGATCGTGCCTGACCAATCTAGTCTCTTTTTATGACCAGGTTATGAAACGCCTGGACACAGGAGGAGGGGTGGATGTTGTATACTTAGACTTCAGGAAGGCCTTCGATACGGTATCCCACCCCATACTGGTGAACAAGTTAAGAGGCTGTGACTTGGATGACTACGCAGTCTGGTGGGTGGCGAATTGGCTGGAGGGTCGCACCCAGAGAGTCGTGGTGGATGGGTCGGCTTCAACCTGGAAGGGTGTGGGCAGTGGGGTCCCGCAGGGTTCGGTCCTTGGACCGATACTCTTTAATGTCTTCATCAGCGACTTGGATGAGGGAGTGAAATGTACTCTGTCCAAGTTTGCAGATGACACAAAGCTATGGGGAGAAGTGGACATGCCGGAGGGCAGGGAACAGCTGCAAGCGGACCTGGACAGGTTAGACAAGTGGGCAGAAAACAACAGGATGCAGTTCAACAAAGAGAAATGCAAAGTGCTGCACCTAGGGAGGAAAAATGTCCAGCACACCTACAGCCTAGGGAATGACCTGCTGGGTGGCACGGAAGTGGAAAGGGATCTTGGAGTCCTAGTGGACTCTAAGATGAACATTAGTCGGCAGTGTGACGAAGCCATCAGAAAAGCCAATGGCACTTTATCGTGCATCAGCAGATGCATGACGAATAGGTCCAAGGAGGAGATACTTCCCCTCTATCGGGCATTGGTCAGACCACAGTTGGAGTACTGCGTGCAATTCTGGGCGCCACAATTCAAGAGGGATGTGGATAACCTGGAGAGGGTCCAGAGAAGGGCCACTCGTATGGTTAAAGGCCTACAGACCAAGCCCTACGAGGAGAGACTAGAGAAACTGGACCTTTTCAGCCTCCTCAAGAGAAGGTTGAGAGGCGACCTTGTGGCTGCCTATAAGTTCATCTCAGGGGCACAGAAGGGAATTGGTGAGTATTTATTCACCAAGGCGCACCCGGGGCTTACAAGAAATAATGGCCACAAGCTAGCAGAGAGCAGATTTAGATTGGACATTAGGAAACACTTCTTCACAGTTCGAGTGGCCAAGGTCTGGAACGGGCTCCCAAGGGAGGTGGTGCTCTCCCCTACCCTGGGGGTCTTCAAGAAGAGGTTAGAAAACCATCTAGCTGAGGTCATCTAGACCCAGCACTCTTTCCTGCCTATGCAGGGGGTCGGACTCGATGATCTATTGAGGTCCCTTCCGACCCTAACATCTATGAATCTATTACACATAAACTGGTTTAAGTGATCATAAACTGGTTTAAACCTGTAACAGAACAGATGTTCAGTGTACATAAACCAATTTGAAAATGGCTGAAAGCAATTTGAGATAAACCTGGTTGAAGGTAGTATTAGATTTAACTGATTTTGGTCAAACGGGTTTTTGCAATGTCTGTCCCAGACCACTTGCTGTTTTAAGTTGAATCAGATTCCCCCAGCATGCTGGCATGCTGTCTGGGCTGAGTGGGGCTCTCTGTTCCATAGCAGAGTTGGCCCCATCCCTCTGCTCCCTGGCTGCAACTCTGACAGAGACTTGCAGGTACAGCAGGGTCTGCATGGTTTCCTCCTGCTCTTTTCCTCACTACTTCCTGCTAAGCAGGGACCCCCTGTCTCCTCTGCTTTTCACAGACAGCTCAGCATTAGCTAGCAGACCACATGCCAGCTACAGTCTGTGCTGTGGCAGACAACAGTGTCAGTTTAGGGCTTTTTGGAGCTAATCACCAACTCAGCTAGTAATGTCCCTCCACTCCTTCTTTGTTTAAGAAGAGCTTGCACTCATGAGAGGCTGTTTGTTTTCTGATGGGATGATAAATGCTGATAACAGAGCTGATAAATGCTCTGTTATCAAGGAGTGGGGGGACTCTTCCCTAATCCTGCTGGGGCCTGGCCATATCCCCCTCCACTCAGCCCTGTAGAAGGGAAGGGAGGGCTGCTCTAGTGCTCCCCTGCGTTCTAGCCTGAGCCAATGCAGGTATGTTCCTGCATTTCCTCAGTCCAGAGAGAATGTCTGTGAAGTTGAAAACTGTTCAAGTTAGGCAGGTTAGACTAACCTGCAAAGATTGAATCAATTCAGGCTCAGGCTTTTTGAATGTCTGTCCCTAGCCATGGTCAATCTAGTGCAGTATCCTTTCTCTGACTGCTGCCAGTAATGGTTTAATAAGCAAGCAAGGAATTCTACAGCAGGCAGATATAGGGTATAAACCCTAGTAAATAGAGCTTGGCATAAAGCCTGGAGCATATAGTTTTATTTTTTTGCTAGCATCTTGTGAGCATTTCCTACTATAACTCTATGTAACATTGCCCCATGTAACATGCCAATTAAAATTAAATAGAAACAAATCACAAAGATGTTCCACATTTGAGGAGTAAGATCTTTGAGGCTGATTTACCATTTTTGCAGCTGATTTGCCATTTTTATTGCATGATAAATTACTTGAATGTGCAGGATGTTACAATTAATCATGCAATTAATGTGTGCAATCAATATAATATCTGCCAGAGGCCTATCTGAGTACCAGTGGAGCTTGGTCACCACAGTCTTTCAAAAGATAAGGTAGAAAGTGCATAGGTACCAGGAACCAAATCATTTTCCTAATTCATGGTGCATTGAGAAAACTAAAGAGCAAACACTGCCTTACTTCCTGACCAAACAATTAGTAAGACATGTTGCTAGACAAAATACAGTTTGTGGTCTTACCCTACATCAGATGCCATCAAACATTTGTCCAAGGAAGCATTTGTAATGTTTCCTCAATTTATTTGCATTCTCAGCCTTTTCTCAGATAAAACCCAAACCGATACGTTTATGAAATGATTTTACATAATAACTACTGGATCAGAACTCCAGAGCACAAAGTGCAGGAAGATGGTTTTGTTCGTGGATCCAGTACTGTCCAAACTTGAGTAGCTATAGTTCTTTCTCTCAAATCTTCATTAAATTTGATAGGATTATTGATGTGAGTAGGAATTACTTGGGTATGCAAACTCTTGAAGGGTCAGAACCCGAGTGTCTCCTTATTCTCAACTCTAGCAAAAGAAATATGAAATTTTAAAACCTGTGCTTAGCACCTTCTCTTAGATGAACAGACAAGGAAATAATTTTCTATTGTGTTGTTTTATAAATCTGCTAATGAGCTGGTATTTTAATAGTTCAGAAAGTTAAAATATCTCCTTGGCCAATATAGGGACTTAATTAAAAAAAAACACAAAAAACTTTGACTTATGATTTGGTTTTTTTTGGACTTAACTTGGCTCTTGTCCCTAAGTAGCAGTACTTCTTAAATTTCCAGAGATTTTTATACTACAAAATGTGTGGCTGTACACCTGTGATTCTAAAAGCCCTTGTAAAATTTCTTTTGTTTAAAAAAATGAATGTGCAGTAACTGAACTTCTAAACAAAATAACCTGGGACATTGCTAAGAGGATATTTTCCAAAATATCTAGAGGCATCTAAATATATTACTGGAGTAATATTCAGTACAGAAACACATCTGATACTAAGTTTCATTCTGTGTTTGCGTGTGGTCTGAGAGTCTAAATATACCTGAAGGGATGTTTTTCCTAAACTACAAAATGATTTTGTTCTTCTGTCTGACTTTGTTTGCAAAGCATCTTTCTAGACAGATTTTTGTTCTTAAAGGGCCAAATTTAAACTTACAGAAATGCTGACAGCACACTGATACTGACATGAGATATTCAAATAGTATCAGTAAAATTGTTATTCCATCTTTAACCTTGCTTCATTTAGGTCCTGGGGACAAAAGTCAAGGCCAAACATCAAGAAAGTAATTTGCTGCTACAATACTCTATAAAAGAGCTGACTGTAACTATTGTACTGTGTGTTGCAGCCATTTCTCCCACTCTCTCTTGTACATTGTCTGTCTTGTAAGTTGTAAGCTCTTTGGGATAGGGGCCATCTGCTATTTTGTCTTTGAGTGCCTGATGCAACATGATACCATTCTTAGTTGATCATTAGGCATGAATACATTGTAGATGGTTAATAACCATGATCATGATGACAATAGTGAGTGCAGCTCCCTGCTGGCCTGCATTATAAGCCACCATCTATGCCTCTACAAACGGGATACAAAGTACTACCAGATCAAAATGCTCAACAGTTCACCTTCCATGAGCATTGCATTTACTTTTGAGTTAAATTTTTCTAAAATAATTTGTCTGGTTTTAAGCAGAGTGCTTCCCTTCCAGCTAATGAGGCCATACTTCTGAAATCCAAAGAACCGATATTTTTTAAATAAAAAAGAGAAGAAAAGAATAGAAAAAGGAGCATATTTATTATGCGCCATTTACCTTTCTTTTCTTTTTTTGTCTCAGTTCTGTTTTTCTCTAGGAATGACAGTGTAAATGTCTTTTTTTGACAGCATCTGATGTACTGAATACAATTTGAATAACTAAAATAATACTTCTTGAGGATGCCTATGTAGGATTGATTCTGAACTTTCAGAGTGGCTGGTTCAGTTTATTTACCTGTGATGAGGTTTGCAAAAAGGTCAAATAGCGGGTGCTTTAAGCAGTGTTTTTAATCATCAGTGAAGAAATGTGTCCTGCAAGTCGGAACATTCTTCCTTTTTTTGAAAGAGTCACTTCATTTTTCTATGAATTTCCCTGCTGGTGCATAAATAGCATATGAATCAAAGGTTATGTAAGTTCTGTGCCTTTCCGCTGCTTTGCGTCTTAGCTTCAAAAAATCATAGCAAAATTTCTAGCAACTGAATGATCACCAACTGGAGTTTCTTTCACCATTCAAATGCTGTCAAACTTGGCCAAGTGGCCAGTGGAATGCTGGGAAAGCAAACTTATTCTTTGTCAGTGTGCAAGAGAGCCTGTCAAAGCTTATGTATATTTGTAACATTTTGCATTTGTGTTAAAACAACACTTTCACATCATATTGGGTTGTTGTGGTAAAAAACTGACTTTTGTTCCTTTAAATTATAAACCTGCTCTTTGAAAAATGTTATTTGGCTATTTTACAGTAAAGTTAAAATAGCTGTGAGGAACAGAGGTAGTCATTTTCTCCACATTTCCCTCAAGGCAATCTGGTTCTTTTAGAGAGAGCAGACAGCCCTACTGTAGAAGTCCAGCTGGAGTCCATTAGGTAATAAGGGAGTATTCCACTAGCAGTTAAAAACCCAGGTCATCAATACACATGCGTGGGTGCTTTAATTAGACCAGATCCAAGAATTGCTTTAATTAAAGAGCCCACAGCATCATATGTATTTAGTGTCCTGCTCTTCAAAATGGTGATGGGGCACTTGAACTAAAGCTCGTTTGAGGAGCTTCAGTTTTAGTTTCACCTCTACCATTCTGAAGTGCAGGGATGCTAAATAGATGTGACAGGAAGGCTACTGGAGTGCGTTAATTAACACGGTTCAGCAGACTCGATTAATTGATTATGCTCCAATGCAAGCTAATCAGCACATGTCAGAATAAATGTGTGGCACGTGTATAGGTGACCCCAGGGGAGAGAACAGAGAGCAGTGAGCTAGGTGAATGAGTAGTTTGTGGCCTATTTGTTGTGCAAGGTGCAATGGGCCCAAGCCCACCAAGAGAATTGTAAAGCTCCTTCAATCAAGGAGGCAAATAGAAGCACAATAACAGATTTTGTGGGACAACAAAAGAGAAAAGAGAGATGGGAATGATGGTCACAGGGTAAATAGTAAGTGTTCTGTGTGGGGCTACTAAGCAGAGCACACTGGCCAGAATCCAGCGCTCCTTGAATGAAGCCAAGGAGCCAGCGTACACTGTCCAGTGAAACCGCCATGTTTAAGGAATTCTTTTGCATTCAGTGGAGTCAGAAGCAGATGCTAATATAGGCTGTAAAGCCCCACAAAACTCAGTTTTTTTTCTCATTTCAATCCAAATTGGGTTCTTAGGCAAGGCTTTAGCTAGAATTAACAGAAAATACAGAGATCTCTTCCATTATTTGGTTCACCTCATCTTTAATATACAAAGTGTTTTGCATTCTACTTGTTTTAGCCTGTGAGTACAGTCAAATTTAACAAAGATTTCTGATGGAGAGACCTCCACCAATAGTTGGGCTTTCCAACCATTTACATTTGTTGATTGTGATCTGAAACCCTATGCAAAAAAGTTTTTACAACCTGTTTGCACGCATATAGATTCCATAAAAGATAACCTCATTCTTGAACATCTGCTAGACCCTTTCTGCTAAAGTTTACCACTGTACTTGATGCTGCAGTTCAATTATTTTGCAATGAAGGAGGGGAGAGGGGAAGAAAAAAAAGCTGAAGCTTTTTTTATTAACACCATCTGCAGAATGTGATAGGAAACAAAGGCACATATTTTCACAAGCGTTATTGTTCTTTTAAAATAGACTTCATTTTGATCTTTAGCCATGCTGTCTTGAGCTATCTTAATTTTCTCTTAAGGTAAGCTAAGTTGGGAAGTTTATTAGTCCTATAGGAGATGAGCACAGTACACATAGCGTGGCATCCTGACAAATTTGTCATCTACATGGCATTTTGGATGTAGAAGTAATAAAACACCCCCTTACATACAGGTTGGCATTCTATACTGTGCACATACTCTATGCACCTGGACAGCTACATACATGCAAAGTCTGGTTATGTGTTCTAGGCAAATATGGTCACATGTTCTGGCACATTATCCCATCTTTCCCCAAATAGCTGGGTGGCTAGGGTAGTCACCTGGGAATTGGAGCTTCTGGGTTATAGACCCCTTTGGCCAACCTAGTTTTTAAACCTTGGTGTCTCTGGCTTCCCAGAACAGTTATTTAACCAACCACAGGACAAGACAGACATTATCTGGTGCTTATTCCAGCACTTTTTTGGCAGCTGGCCCCTTGGGCAACCAAGAGAGAGAAGTTTTGGGAGTAAGGTAGGGCTTGGATGGAGTGAGATTGTGAATGACTCAGTGAGGTGGCTGCTGGCTTTGAAGAGAGACTGCTGGCCTTCCAGTCAGGCTGAAAGTTCTCCCTTGCACTTCCCTCCATCCTTTTTTCTAGTGAACGGAGAAGGCGGTGAACAATGGGGTACTGTGGGCTGGTAATTACCATCCTGGGCTAAGAAGTGAACGAGGTCATGACTCGACTGCCACTCTAGGTGCGCGTGCCCTAGGATCTCCAGTATTCTGAGTGCCCTGGCCTGTGATAGTTACAGTGCTGTGCTAGAGAGCAAAGGGAGCTTTGATTCAACCACTCCCTTGGAGGGGATCCAGAATGTGGAACCTCTCGCATCCCAGGCAGATGCTTTGAGCACTGAACTATGTTAGCAATAGACACACAACACATTCTCTTCTCATGAGTCTCAGTCTGTTAGTCATGCATTTTGGATGACTCCATTTTGAGGCCTCTAAGGCTGTTACGTAGCCACAAGGGGCACATACACAGGCCCTGCACATTCTCAGTCAGCAAAACTGTGTAATCGTACATAATCATTTAGGTCTGTGGGGCCAGTGTGTGCACAGTAGAATTGCAACCTGTGTGTAAATAGGTTTTTGTTTACGCATACAAAAATGACATGTAGATGACAAGATCTAGATGCCTAGCCATCTACCATAGAATAGAATGTCCTGAGAACCGGGGTCAGCAACCTGTGGCCCACGAACTGGATCTGGTCCACAGAGCCACTGGATTTGGCTTGCAGAGCTGCAGGGCTTTGGTGAAATTTGTCAGCTCAGAGCTTCACCTGTGCTACACTAAAGCCACGTTGTGGTGGAGGGGGAGAAGTGGCAGCAGCAATAACCAGGTCCTAGTGCTGGACCTCCTTAGAGTCTTTCTGGTTTGCAGCCAAAAAACATTGCTAACTGCTGCCTTAGATGACCAAAAATGTCATGTATGACCAAATCTGGATGCTTATATGACCAGGAAAGGAACAGAATGTCACCCCTACTGTATATTCCTCCTCAAGTTTCACCTCCAATGTCTGTTCTCATATGCTTTGTAGTGTTTCCGTGCTCTGGCAAATAGCTGTTGCATTGCATTGCAAGCATGAGTATATTCAAGAACTGTATGTAGTTATGAGTTAAGGCTTGTAAAATAGAACGTTAATATACTTGGCCATAAAGCACTATAAAATTGCCAGTTATTTTTGGCCAAACCTTGGTTTTCTGCTTAATGTTCACCATCTAGGTAATGATTTCTCAGCAGTTTCAGTGTGTATGTCACCTGAGATAGAATTGCATTCAGGCCTTGATGCTCACAGTGATAATGTTGAGCATGAAGATGAGGATAAGAAGGAAAATTGTGCTTTTGTAGCAAGGATTAGCTGAAAATTTCTTTTTCTGTGAGCAAACACAAATGATTGTTGCTTTTTACCTCCCACCATGTTCTACACTTGTACTGGTATATGCCCTAGAACATAGGCCTAATAATTGTAATTTTTTGGCATGCATGCAAGAAGATATTTATAGTTTAAAAAATTTGAAGCTATTAAGAACTTGGGAAGTCCCTTTAGCTAAGTAAAAAACCTCCCACATTGAGATTTAAGAAAATTTGTGATTGTATCTGGCTATATATTTTCTATACATTGCTTTGGCATGTGGTGTTATAAGAAGAGCACAAGTAAGATTAAGCCATTTTCATGCTATCTTTTACATTTTAATGCAGCAATAATTTATGTTAAGACTTAACCTCCAACCAGCTTTTTCTAGGACTTAAAGGAGCTGAGCTAAATTCCTGGCATTCAGACTGCCTGAGGGTATGTCTACATGAGATGTTTACTGCAGAACTGCCTAATTAGCTCCTCAGTAAAGTCTCTGGTTCTACACGTGCAACCCTATTTGGTCACAGTAAACTAATAAACACCACCGGAGGTTAGTAGTTATAAATACAAGTACGATCCTGTGGCAACATTGTTTACTGCACAGCAGCATATGTGTAGGTGCAGATGGGGCTGGGGCACATTAGCCAGATCAGAGCAGCCCCAGGCTGGCAGGCCAGGTCTTGGGGCCCCTTGCCTTGCAGGGCTGCCCCGACCCAGCTCAACATACTGCAGTCCTGGGCACACATGTAAATATGGCACCCGGGAAGCAGTAAACTCCAATGCAATATATGCTGGACTTCAGCGTGTTGCATTAATTTCACATGTAGATGTACAAGCCCATTCAGGTTAGCTCTATAAAAGGACATAGATACTTGTATCTAAATCTTGGCCACTACTGAGTAGTTTGTTTTTGTGCTAAGAGGCTTCTAATTGAGAAAAGCAGATCCTCGTCTCTAATTTTTATATTTTAGACTTATTTAACTTTCATTTTTCTCTGTCTCTACGTGGCAGCTACTAGAAAGTTGGAAAGTATATGTAAGAGCAGTACTACTAAGCTATATCCGTAAGAATCAAGTCCCATGTATGCTTCTCAGCAAAGGTCTTAGCCAGGAAGGCACATTGAACTGATAGGCTCATAATTGTGAATTGTGGACCTATTTATATAAAGCAAATAAATAAAGAAAGAAAAAAAGGAAGGTATAGCTGTGTGAAGGAAGATATATATTCTACCTGTATATTGTGCACATCAGGGGATGACCAGGACTTGGACAATCATCCCGAGTAAGACCTGAGAGATTCATATGCCAGGGAATCAGGAGCAGGCAATGTCAGGAAATGAAGCTCCCACCAAAGTCACAAGCCAGGGGATCAGGGGTAGACAAGTTTAGGAGCCAGAAGCGGGTGTCCAGACTGGAGCAAGGGGTTCAAGAGTTAGGAGTTAGGGGACATGGAGTCAGGAGGCAAGGCCTAGAAATGAGGAACCAATGGGCAGGAACCAGGAACAGTGATTTAGGCAAATCCCAGAACCCTGGAGCCCAGAGTCTAAAGCTAGACAGAGGGGCATCTACCCTGCTGAGTGGATTGCTGGTCACTGAGGGCATCTTTACACATGCTCAGGAGTGGAGGGGGCAGTTTGTGCTGAAGTGTGCTAACTAGCACTCTCAAACACCTACAGCATCACATGTATTCAGTATCCCATGCTTCAAAATCATGGTGGGGGTGCTTTAACTTGACGAGCTTTAATTAAAGTGCCCCCACCACCATTTTGAAGCATGGGATGCTGAATACACTTGATGCAGGGGCTGCTGGAGTCTGCTAATTTGCATTAATGAAGTCAGAGCAAACATCTAGCACATGTATAGGTACCCTGAAGGTGCTACTGTTTACATCCATGCAGGTAACTGAGGCCTGCTAGAAGTTGTTAGGTCACTGGCAGTCAGGCCCACTTGGATAGCCATAGCCTGAAGACTAATTAGCTAGTGTGCTGCCATGATTCCTACAGGAAAACCTTACCATTAATTACTAATTTATGGTAATACCTGTTAGGTGTTTGGTAACCTAGACATTACAAAATATCTGATGCTGAGTAATATGAAATAAAATAACTACTAGTCATATAGAAATAAATTCAACTATTTCAGAAAAGCTGTGTCAAGCATGGTGTGTGTTATGGTAATTTAGCTGTTCCTCTTGATAACATACCTTATTGCAAAATGACTGGAGAAAAAAATCACTGGTTACTGAGAAAAAGTCACACATTCAGATTACTATATCTAGTTATCATTTTTTATAGGTCATCTCTATGCTGTAGTATCCATATAATCTGAATCACACAACTCATGGTAATAGCAGTGCAAGGCTAGACTGTCTACTGTATGTCTCCACAGTGAGTTCAGAGCCCATATAAAATACTACCCATTCTGATCTAGCAGTTATTCACAACTACTTTTCAGAAGTTCTGTATCATAAATTATTCCATGGCCTCAGTCAGCAATTATATCCTCCAAGGCACATTTGTATGTCTTGGGTGTTTTCAAACATTTTTTGATTATCTTCCATGGAACAAAGCCATGGCAGTTCTCTTGTCATTTCTCAAGACCTCTTTCCTATTGAACTGCCTAACGTTAACATTAAATGAGTGATTTGTTAGAAGATCTATTACTAGTTTATTCTGCAGTGTGTTTACAAACACACACACACACATGCACTCATACACATACAGAAATTGTGTGTGTGTATTTTTCTAGGTATGTAGGTATGTATAGATGCATGGATAAATATGTATTTATCTATTTATATTTACAAACTGGAGCATGTAAATTATAGCAAGGAAAACACTGACCCCAGGAAGGTGTTTGAACTAGCTGGTAGGAAATGCCTAGAAGAGGGAGTCAGGGGTCATATAGGGTGGAATTATCTTTCATTGCTAAGAGTCATAATTGGCACAGAATGTTTAGGCATCTAACTTACCCCATGACCTTGTATCACATAATGGTCAGTATTGCATATACATGACAAGATGCCTTATGTGGCTAAGGTTCTGCCCTTCAGAATTAAGGCTATTTCTATTGTGCAGGCTCAGAGGAATTCAGTATTGTCCCAGATACGCCCAAGTCCATGGTGGAAAAACCACACTTGTCTCACAAGCGTAGTGTTACAGTAGCTATCCAGGACAGGGAATATATAGGGACCACAAGTCCTAGGCATCCAGGCCCTTATTGAATTTGAATCCTACCTTGCCTTATCATAGGGCAGCAACTTAGGCCACAGGCAGACAAGAGATGAAGCATGTTCCAGTTGAGACCAGACAGTTAAGAAGGAAAGTGTCATGGGTACAGAAGGATCCAGTGTTTATTCATTGTTTGGATAGGGCTGATCCTGTCACAGGCAAATGGTTGGAGGTGATGACGTCTGAAGGTCCCTTTTAGCCCTACTTTTCTATGATTTAATGATGCTGATAGTAATGAGTATGTTCCTGTTTGGAGAGAGGGAAAGACAGAATGGTGGCAGGGAACCTTAGGCAGTACCTGGTCCTATACAAGTCCTACCAAGCTGCTTATGTAGTAAGAGGGAAGTAGGATTCTAGGAAGATGGCAGCATCTTAAAACAAGTTAAAATACCCTATTGGGATGAATAGAAAGTCATGGGCCTTCTTCACTGAAGGTCCATCCCTGGAGGCATCTAAGTACTGTCCATTAAAATAAATTGGAGAGCTGTGTCCTCTTGCAGGGCTAAATAAAATTAATCTCCAGATGCACATGGACTGCATATTTACTCTGTACTGTAGAATGCCTTCCTGATCAACTATACCAGGACCTGACCAGCTGTTATACATTAGACATTAGTGAGTAAAATGGAATTTAGTCGATATTCCATAACTCCAGCTTCTGGCACTTTATCTCCTATCTAGCTCTCTGTCTGTCTAGCCTACGAAAGGTCAAGTCTCTCTGAATGAGTTGGTCTATAACTATCTAACTTCTATCTATCTACAGCTATACTCTCTTGAAATATAGGGTTTATTGTTTGTCTGTCTCTCTCTCTCTTCCTTTCTCGGTCCAGCTACGCAGATATGCCCACATTTTTCAATCAAACCCAGAGATTTCTATTTTGAAAAGAAACATCATGGTATTAAAACTGCAATTTGGTTCCTGGAGCCATATTTTGTAATTAAGCTCCAGTGTTTTAATAAGCTCTGTCTCCACAGAAGGAACATGAAGATTGTGGAAGAAATCAAACTTCGCGTTGTGGTTGTATTAGAATTGGCAGAGCCATCTTGGTTTATTTAAAGCTATACAAGTGATCACAAGGAGGGTTCTCAAAGGAACTCTGACCTCTACACATTTACAAGTGTATTTATACTGTAGACAGCGAGAAAAGATGCAGGGTTCAGACAAAGCAACCTTGAGAGAAACAGAAAGATGTTGATCATTCGTTTGTCACATGTAAGCAGTTTACTTATTCAGAAAAAAACCACTGTGTTTTGGGAACAGTTATCAGCTTCTGGTTCAGGGGAAAGGAGGAGGTTAACAAGACACACAGAGCTTAATATATAAAGACAAAACAAGGCATGAAGGTTTTTTCTTATCTTAGAACATTTTGAAACACATAGCATCAGCATCAACATCTTTTTCTCTTCTCTTTCTCTCTTTGTCTCTCCTCTTAGTTAAGTAAGAGGCCTGGTTAAACTTATTTCCACAAGATGTACCATCTCCATGGGTAACTGGTGCCTCCTGACTCTCTGGGGGGCACCAATGGCTGATCGTCGACCATGGGGGAAGGGGGGGGGCCCAGTGGCTGATCATCGATGGGGGGTGGGGTGTCCCCCAATAGCTGATCACCAGCCCCAGAAGAGCTGGTGGCAAAACTGGAAGTGCTGCTGGCACTTCTCAGGGGGGGCCCACCTGGCAAGGACCAATCACAGGGGGGGCACATGCCCCCCCCCCCGTACTCCTTCACGTGTTGCCTATGGCTGTCTCCTTAGTTGCCTTCCATCATTTACCCTCCATTGCCAAGCGCAGCTCTATAGGGAACTCTTGTCCCAGCTGAGGTTATTCTTTGCTCAGCAGTTCCCTGTTAGCCACCTACTACATCACAGGAAAGGAGGGAGGGGTGGCGTAGGCTGATTTGTTGTTGGTTTACCAGCTGGCCCCAGGGATAGATAGGAGGAGTTAAACTTGCTGTTGAACTAGCTTTCCCTGGTCCTAGCACCTACTTAATAGTAAATCAGCTTCCCCCCACAGCCACTGAAGTAAAACAAGAAGAAAAGGAAAGGGGGAAAAATGAGAGTGAATAACAGTGGGCACATCTACATGTGCATTAATGCACCATAATTACTGCGCATTAAGTTTAGTACCTGTAATAACAGGTACTAACTTGATGTACAGTAACTGGTGTTCCAGGACATGCCTTTTTTTAGTGATGCTAATGTGCTGTAGACTAATTCTGCTGTGTATTAGCGCAGCAGCACAGCTTTTGGCATAATGCACTAATGCACACTACAACTAGTCTACTGCATCTTGTAGACACACCCAGTTATAGCTTCCTGGTTCTTTTTCACAGATGTGGGGTGGCTTTGAACTGCCATAGCCCCATGGGAACCATCAACCAGACCTCAGTGCAGTCCAGCTGCTCTCAAGGCCCCACACCTACATCAGGGAGTATAGGGAAGAAAGCGTGGGAGCTGGCTAGGATGGGGACTGTCTCAGGCCTGAGGAATCTACAGAATGGAACTTCTGTGGTCAGTGCCAATTCCCTTTACACTCTGAAGTAGACCTTATGGGTCTTGGACATTTTTAAAATCACTTTTTAAAACACATCTTGCTTGTTGCTGTCCAATGTGAATTACAGCAGAGTCCAGCCTTCAAATTAAAATTGCTCATGAGACTGTCTCTCAGACATGTAAAACTCTCTACCCCATCCTTTCAAGCTCTCCACAGCTCTTGCTCAAGTAGAGTATCAATAAAATAAACAGTTTTCTTTTGCGCGGAGAACTATAAGTTGCAACAATAAATTAAATGGACTCTAAAAGCTTTTATTAGTACATAGTTAAAAACATTGGGTTTATTTAATTGCACTCAAAACAATCCATTTCTGCTCAAAATTGTGTGTCAAATAACTCTATAAAAACATTTTTAAGGAAATTATAAGGCACCAACATAGCCAAAATGAACCCAAAAATGAGTGAAAATAAAAGCTGCAAACCAGGTTCCAATAAATCCTGTTATTTGCTAAAAAGATCTGTGTGGTTTCCTCCCACCCTTCCTCCCTCTGAAAATCATACATCAAAAGCAAAGCAACACCATAGATGTTATAGCTATCAAAGTAAATTGGTGCTGCATAGGCATATCTGATGCATTTGTTGCATCAGAAAAAAATTTACTGCCTGTCTGTTTCTCTGTTGTGAAAATACCGTTCAATTTGTCTATGCTGCCATATGGGACATGCTATCTCTATTTCTATGGACATAATTAGGAATAAGACATAGTATCTGAAGGGCTCATGCCTTTGAAGAATATGACAACTTCTGAATTAATAAAAAGGAGATAGGAAGGTTGCTTCGTACTCTTCCTCTCACTGTGGGGAGCTGAGCATGCCTTTTCTGACTGGCTGTTTAATTTGCTCACTTGTAACTATGGTTGTGTGAACCATTCAATTCCCAGTCTGATACACTTTCTAACAGGCTGTTTAGCCATCCTATGAGTGCTTAGAAAAGTTAACAGGTGATTGGACTGCTATGGACAGAAGGAAAAAAGACAACAAAAAAGTGGGAAATAACACACGGGAAATAACACTGCATTTAGCGTTGCAACTCTGTCACTGCTTGAAAAAATATTTCAAATAACAGCCAAGGACCGAAGTATTGTGGAACTCACTATGAGGTGACCCCTCCCAATTTCTGCTAAAGCACTGCACAGAAATCTGCTGCAGCTCAGCATTATGCAGCAAAGCTAATTGGTGACACCATCTGAAAACATTAGGTTTTTTAATCTGAAGATTAGCACAAAATGGAGATCTAACTGTAACCCTGATCTGCCACACTAGGGGTGGCCTACTGCCAATTTCAGATCCCTGGGGTGCCAGTGGCGTTGGTCTTTCTCCCAGTCCACTGAAGAAAACATAGCAGCCAAGCCGCAGAGTACCCTGAGATCCCCTCCTCCAGTGCAAGGCATGATTCAAACTGGTATATATACAAACTTTAATACAATCTATCTATATATCTGTCTATCAATATATATATACACACACACACAAATTATAGGCACTTGAATTTCTAAATGACACAGAAAGGAAAAAGGAATAACTAAGCTAACAATACTGGGTAACAATCAACAGTAAACAACCCAACATTCACACATTTGCTTATTTGACTACAACGTACTATACTTCATATTGATAACACAGCACTTCAAATACATGGATGACTTAAGACCGTGATGCTCAGGGTGACAGTAAAATGCCTTTTGCAATCTCTCCAGTGGTCGGCAGGGGAGGCACAGCTCAAGGTCTGCTGGGCTCAGCACACACAACCCAGTCTTCAGCTGGGTTTCCAGGCAGCAGCCAGTAGGGGACACGGTGCCCTCTGACTCATCTGGTAGCTGACTCAAGCTTCTGATACCCTCAGACAGTGTTGTCCCACCCCTGGCACAAACTGTAACTCACAGGCAAACACAACACAAAGCAACACAAAAACTACCGCACTTCCCAGCCCCTCTTTGTCTTTCTATAGTCCTCCTCTCACCCCTCAGAGGGTTTCCTCTATTCAACAGCTTCCCTGCATGATGCTCGGTACCCCCTTCTCCCCTCTAGCAGATGCCCTAAGGGACCAGGGACTAACTCCCTCCAGTCTGGCCTTCCCCACACACGGCTTACAGGTTCCTTGTGGACAGTGTGCCCGTGGGACTCAGCCTGTCGTGTCCTGAAGCCCCAGCTTGGTTTTTCAGGGCTAAGTGCCCCTGCATCCTCCGGAGGTCCCCCCGCGAGCTCCAGCTGCCCCCCAAGGGGTGGATCCACCACTGCACAGCTCACTCTCTTGTCATCCCACACACACGCATTCTCTCTTAAAGGATCCCTCCCAGCCAATCAGGAGACTGGGATTTTTTTGCGGGTTTGCTATTGTTTGCCAGTCTCTTACTGGGACTTTCCTCTTCTAAGATGTGTCCATTGAGGCAGGTTTTCATTTGCCCTTCGTCTGGAGTCCTCAGAGGTACAAAATTCATTGCTCTCTTTGGTGCCTTAGAAGCAGGGATCCTGGTTTTCTCTGATTTAGAAAAAATCCCCAATTTGGGGCGTAAAAAGGTAACAAAATTCACATTTTTCCATAATTAAAATGAAATACCACTAATACATAAATATATATATATATGTATTAGTGGTATTTCATTTTAATTATGGAAAAATGTGAATCACAGTTTTCTGTGATCAAAATGAAACACTGCTATATATATGCTGTATATATATAGCAGTGTTTCATTTTGATCACAGAAAAATGTGGATTTTGGGTTACTTTTTTTAACCTGAAAATTAGGGATTTTTTTTTAATCAGAGAAAACCAGGATCCCTGCTTATAAGGGACAAATCTCCACTGCCGCAAGCCCTGCTGTGTCTCGAATGGAGCACTGTGTTCCAAGGTACATGCACTTTAATGCTTGTTACGTAACCAATACATGTTGTCTAGTTGTCCAATCAAAGGCCTTGCAAGAGATGGCAGTCTTGTAGGACCACTGTGTGGCTTGGGAACACAGCTCTATCCATGCTGTGCTGCTACCTTGTAAAACTGTCTTTCACGCTCCTATAGATTCATAGATGTTAGGGTTGGAAGGGACCTCAATAGATCATCGAGTCTGACCCCCTGCATAGGCAGGAAAGAGTGCTGGGTCTAGATGACCCCAGCTAGATGATTATCTAACCTCTTCTTGAAGACCCGCAGGGTAGGGGAGAGCACCACCTCCCTTGGGAGCCCGTTCCAGACCTTGGCCACTCTAACTGTGAAGAAGTGTTTCCTAATGTCCAATCTAAATCTGCTCTCTGCTAGCTTGTGGCCATTATTTCTTGTAAGCCCCAGGGGCGCCTTGGTGAATAAATACTCACCAATTCCCTTCTGTGCCCCCGTGATGAACTTATAGGCAGCCACAAGGTCGCCTCTCAACCTTCTCTTGCAGAGGCTGAAAAGGTCCAGTTTCTCTAGTCTCTCCTCATAGGGCTTGGTCTGCAGGCCCTTAACCATACAAGTGGCCCTTCTCTGGACCCTCTCCAGGTTATCCGCATCCCTCTTGAATTGTGGCGCCCAGAATTGCACGCAGTACTCCAACTGCAGTCTGACCAGCGCCCGATAGAGGGGAAGTATCACCTCCTTGGACCTATTCGACATGCATCTACTGATGCACAATAAAGTGCCATTGGCTTTTCTGATGGCTTCGTCACACTGCCAACTCATGTTCATCTTAGAGTCCACTAGGACTCTAAGATCCCTTTCCACTTCCATGCCACCCAGCAGGTCATTCCCTAGGCTGTAGGTGTGCTGGACATTTTTCCTCCCTAGGTGCAGCACTTTGCATTTCTCCTTGTTGAACTGCATTCTGTTGTTTTCTGCCCACTTGTCTAACCTGTCCAGGTCTGCTTGCAGCTGTTCCCTGCCCTCCGGCATGTCCACTTCTCCCCATAGCTTTGTGTCATCTGCAAACTTGGACAGAGTACATTTCACTCCCTCATCCAAGTCGCTGATGAAGACATTAAAGAGTACCAGTCCAAGGACCGAACCCTGCGGGACCCCACTGCCCACACCCTTCCAGGTCGAAGCCGACCCATCCACCACGACTCTCTAGGTGCGACCCTCCAGCCAATTCGCCACCCACCAGACTGTGTAGTCATCCAAGTCACAGCCTCTTAACTTGTTCACCAGTATGGGGTGGGATACCGTATCGAAGGCCTTCTTGAAGTCTAAGTATACGACATCCACCCCTCCTCCTGTGTCCAGGCATTTCGTAACCTGGTCATAAAAAGAGACTAGATTGGTCAGGCACGATCTGCCTGCCATGAACCCGTGCTGGTTTCCCCTCAGCATAATTTGTCCTGCCAGGCTCTCGCCTATGTAAGCCTTGATAATTTTTTCAAAGACTTTGCCAAGGATGGAGGTGAGACTGACTGGCCTATAGTTGCCCGGGTCCTCCTTCCTCCCCTTCTTGAAAATGGGGACCACAATGGCCCTTTTCCAGTCCTCCGGGACTTGGCCCGTGCGCCACGAGCGTTCGAATATTCCCGCCAGTGGCTCTTCAATGATGTCGGCCAGTGCCTTCAGCACCCTCAGATGGAGCTCATCCGGGCCTGCTGACTTAAAGGCATCCAGTTCTTCTGTCCTCCAACCCTATGGCCAGCAGTCCAGTAGTCCTTCTATCCTGAATCACAAAGAACCTTCTGCTCCTATCTGCCACTCAGTATGGGGATGGGTGCAAAAGGCCAAGTGATTTCTATTCAAGTGGAAGTTCAGAATAAAATGAACAGACCTGGAGAGGAAAGGTAAAATGGCAGAGGGATGATATAAAAAGGGAAATGATGGCAGAAAAATGTCTATTTGTGTAACTCTGCATAACTCAAGTAGAGACTATGCATCATCTTTTCTTGGCTGCTAACACCATTTCCCAAGATGCCTTGAAAACAGATAGAGCATGTTATATCAGGCCTTCAGTTGCATTGTCCTACACAATATTGAGTCCCAGTCCTCTATTATCCTCTATACATTAGATATGAACTACAAACTACACTGAATGAACAAGACAAAAGTGTGAACATAAAAATAAGCGCTACTGGGTTTCTTAGTGGGGTGGTCAAAAGGGAAACTGAGCAGAGCAACCCCAGGCACTGCCGTTGCAGGGGGAACTGCAAAAAATAGTCTCTGCTGCAGCAAGCAATTGGCTGCATCACCACCACTGGCAGCATATCAGATGGAGCTTCTCTGTGCAGAGCTGATGCCCTGCTATGCATCTGGTGGTTGTGTGTGTGTGTGTGCGCGTGCGTGCGTGCATGCGTGCGTGCGTGCGTGCGCGCTCATGTATGCACATGCACACTGCTACGTTGAGGTTTACTTCTTGCAGAAAAGAGAAGTAAACCTTAATCCCCTGCAAATGTCCAAACTAAGAAACTACTTGAAATATCCTTCTAGTTTCCCATACAAGATACAAAAGTTAATTCCAAATTTTTAAGCCAAAATGTTCAAATGATTTTAGATGCTTCTATTACGGGGAGGATCAGTTTGAGATACTTTCCAGGGACTGTGTATTCAAAAGGGCTAAACACCTATTCACAGAGTACCAGGGCCCTCTACAGTGTCTCACTTTTGTAAAATTTAATTTGGTTGGTAGCTTTAAAATGGGAAGCTAATTGGAAAATTTGGGGAGTTTAAAAAGAGAGCTCTTAAAAGACACATTTTTTGTCAATTTAATGCCTAAAAAACCTGCCACATTTTTAAATTTATATTTAAGTATATTAAATTCCCTCCTATACATTTAGAAACAATAAGAACATATTCAGATCGTTACCTTTAAGTATAAGATGTCCATAGGAAGCTTAAATGCGTATATATGTATTATAATTGATATAGAAACAATGCAAAGATATTTAGCTTTGTACCAGCTCTGACATGGTCATAGGAAGGTTAGAAAAGTTACCCCAGCCTCCAATTGATGTTCATTTTTTCCACAGCAAAAACTGAATCTGATCCTATGATGGGATTACTGGTTATAATACAAGGACAAATAAATTTTCAAATGGAATCACTTGGGAGCTATATATTTCTAGTTTGTGCCTCTGGTAGCCTGATAGACTTACTGTATTGAATGTACAATGGCATACAGTAGTGTAACTGCAAGAGTGAGGAAGCGTGATGGGGACAACTGGTCAAGGTGCCAAAGAAGGGGGGGTGGTAGGAAGAGTCTGCTGCTGGCAGCCACCTCTTTGTGTTTGCAACCATGGCACTCACTGGAATTTGTTGCTATCTCTTTGCTCCAGACACCTAGCTGCACCCCTACATATCTATCTTACATATATATGTATGTATGTTTCTGTGTGTGTGTGTGTGTGTGTGTGTGTATATGTATACACATACATACACTGTACATGCAGTTACAGTTATGTGTGTGTGTGTGTGTGTGTGTGTATATATATATATATACACACACACATATGCACACGCACACACATGCGCACATACATACATATGTGTGTGTATGTGTGTGTGTGTATATACATATATATATATATATGTATATACATATTTGTAATAACAGTTATATTTTTCAGAAAGGGGTTCTAATTCCTTTTAAATCCTTCAAAAGTAATCTACTTAATACTCCGCTTTTTAGAAAGCATTTGGGTATTGTACATTTTCTCACTTCTGCTCTCATTCTGTTTAGGGCATGTATGAGATTAGTCCCTCTGTGACCACAACATGACTAACACAACCCACATATAACAGTAAGAATCAACTTCAATATTTTGAGGGAAACACCTTTCTTGTGTTTTGAACCATACTTTTAATAGTACCAAAACATATATCCAGATATTTCTGAGGACAGAATTTCTACTTGGCAAAGTGTTTTGAGATTTTTAGAACTTGACCTTTGTTTTCAAACAAATTCTCGCTCCTCCAGCCCTCCCACACACACACACACACACACACACACACACACACACACACACACACACACCCAAATTCTAACTTTTCCACAAAGTTACATTTCAATAAAAATACTTTTGCATTGCTCAAAATATTTCATTTTGATATCATTTATTGTATACTATATTTTATATAAATGTATTCTACAAAAAGTCATTTAAATTAAAAAAAAAAATTAAGTAAAAAAATCAACATGACTCTTTCCAAAACTATTCAGACATTTGAATATTATAGGAAATGTTTTGAGCAGTAGTACAAACCATAAATGTATATTCTGATCTTAGCTTCCTACTCTATTGATCTGAAATATTATTGGGCCCAGTTTTCAACTGGTGTAAATCTATGGCAATTTTCATGAATTGAGGAGCTAGCCCAACAAATTAATGCAGTGCTAGGGATGAATTTAAGTTTAGGTGCTTGACTATAATATTTGCTTTTAAGAAGCATGTATATTAAGTGGTACAGGAAGATCAACAAAATAGCCTTGCTGATTCAAGTATTTTCGCTGTCTAATTAAATGAGATTAGAAAGCAAAAAAACAATTATATATTATAACTAAAGCTGAGGCACATTATGATAATAAAAGACTGATAAATGCAAGAGAGCAGGAAGTAATTAGTAAATTCTACAATTGCTGAATAAATTAAAAGAAGACTTACAATATTATACAAAGAAGAGACCCTCCAGCAAATCAAAATACCATTAATAGGGAATTATCCCATTTCTCTACAATAATTTGTCTACTTATACAAAGAGAAAACTTTGTGGACATGGGAATAACTAGTTTCCAAGTTCTTGATCTTGCAGCAAGGTCTACAAGCAAAGTCTGCTGCACAGCATCAAACTATTAACTTCAAGTGTTGCCTGTCTAGAACTCACTGCAAGATCAGGACCCAGTAAGATACTCTGCATCCTAAACATAATATTCTTTGGAACAGATGCTGGGGTTTTTTTTGCACTCTGGGTGCAATGCAAATACTTTAATTGACAGTGGGAGCTCCTGAAAGCATTGTACCTGTAGCAAACCCAATGGCGCAAACAAATGTTGTATTTATCCTAGAATAAATCATTTTAGCCCAGGACAAAGCCCATGTCCATTGGCCTGGGATAAATAAAGAAAAGGGTCCCAAATAAGAGGTAGTAACAGTTTATCCTGGGATATTGCAAAGTACATCTGTACAGTTATCTTGAGATTGAATCAATGGCAGAAAAGCACTGCTTCACTGCTTTCTAAACCCTCATTAGAAGGGTGATGTATGTACATGTCAATCAAGAAATATTTTTGTTTTATACAAGTCCAGAAACTACTTATCCAGGGACAAATGCAACAGCTGTTCCTAGCCACAGATTTCTAGGGCCTGTTAAGACAAATGTGGACATGTAGTATGCAGTGTTGCGGTGCTATATGCCGCACTTGCAGGCACTCCCTGTGCTGCTACTTGGCAGCATGGGGGAGGAGGAGCAGGTTTGAACCCAGGAGATCCTGGGGTCATAATACATGTGCATGTGGCAGCAGCATATGCTGCCCAGAACTGGAGCCTGGCTGGCCAGAGCCACACTCCAGTTGTTGGGCAGGCTCCATGTTGCAGGACTGATACAACTGCAGCTCCTGGAGGCCCCCTAGACCCCAGGTAAGGCTGCTGGGGTCAGCACAGTTGCTGGCCCCAGCCTCCCCTACCCACCCAGGGTAACGTGCTGCATACCAGAGCATGTGTGGCATGGGAGTTCCCCGGGGACAAGTGGCACACCTTGTGCTGCTGCTGTCTGTCCCCAGGGAAACGCACATTCCCGCTCACGGGGATACACCCCTGGACTGAAATGTGAGCTGCTTGTATACCCTTTAAAAGGGGGTCAGCAGATGAGGGGGTGAGGAGAAGTCATTAGTAGCTTTACCTCTTGTGGAGCCATACTAAAGCACTCCATTCCTGCTCTGTATGCTACACGCTGAAACAGATGTAATATAGCTGCCTTAGTAAATGCCATAGATGCATGGCATTAAGCTCTCCAAGATGCCCAGCATTAAAGCAAGGGACCCACATTATATCTGCTTTGGGGTGTAATGCACATGACATGCTTTACTGTGGCACTCTCTAGTAAGCTTCTTTGATGGTGCAGATATGCCCTTCCTGTCCATTTGGATGGGCCAGTCTGGTACCTGCACAACCTGTACGAAATCCATGTACTCTCTAAGTGTTAGGACCAGAAGCATGTCCAACCTCTGCAGGTATGCACCATGGGTGAAGGAGACTCCTTTAATTCTCCTGTCCACATCATGAAGCAAGAACTCAATTTAGCCTACGGGGGCCCAACTAAAACCAGAAACTAAGCGTGCCTAAATATATGACTATAATGCCCTTAGCTTTATCAATAAGCCTGCATCATTCATTTTGAAGCACTGGGAAAGTTCAGATTCAGATCAAGATGACAGCTTAACTTTTCCTGCTAAACAAGCCTAACTTGTAATGGTATTTAATTGCCTCTTTAAACATATCAAGATCCCCTGTACTTTATGTTCCTTCCGAGCAAGCAGTTTCATAACATGACATACATGTCTTCATTCATTAAAAACTTAAAACTCTCCAAAGAAACCATATCACTGGACGTTGGTGGTAGGCAGGTATTTTGAGCAAAATTTAGATAATCTCTTTCATGCATGTTTGGCAACTCACAAAGCCTTTGTTTAGCTTCCCCTTTAACATCCTTCTTTTTCTCTTGCACTCTTTCCTCCTCAATGATGCACTCCTGCTCTTCACATTCCATCTTTGCTTGGACCATTGCATTCTCCGTTTTGTCAAACCATTCCTGGAAGAATGCAATGTTGATGTTAACAAATTCTCTAATTTTGCTAAAAATAAACACAGAGGGCACTGACCCTGACTATTCCTTTAGTCGTGGCTTGTTCCTACGACCACCCACATTAGGGAAGTTGGTGAGAAGCCAATAGAAGGCAGGAAATAAAAAATAAAAACAAAAAAACACACACATTAAGAAAGTGTCTAGAAGATTACCAGAGGGCACCCTCAATGCTATATGTGTTATTATCTAGCATTTTCAGGGAATGTTGTTTTCAAAGGAACTTAGCTACGTGAAATACCTTTTTCTGTTTTTCCTCAGGATTTTGAAGGGCTTTAAGCCAAGTCTAGACCTAATCCAAATGCCAGGTAAAGTATCATATAAATAGTAACTGAGATGAATGTTGTAGAACCAAGAACTGTTCAAAGACTATCGCATTCATTTTACAAATGTTATATTTCCATAGGTTTGTAAGTAACTGTATTCCTCACTTAAGGATTAAGAAAAGAGGCACCTTCAGAAAATAAATACAATGCAGGATAATTCATGTAAATCTCCAATGCTGAAACTCTGACATCAAGGTAGTGGGCAGATTCATAAGAAACAAGTACCAAGTTTTCTCCCTGTAAACGACATATATTCCAACAGAGAAGCACAAATAACCTGTTTTTCTTGCAGGCTATTCTCTTTTGATGTGAGGATTTATTGTTTTCATAGCAAAATGTACATTAAAGGACTGGAGGTTTTAATGGACATTGGCAGTGTTACGTCAGGGAGCCTTAACAAGTGTGGTTAAGAGAAGCTGGAGATCTGGAAAGAGTGATTTGGTGCACAGTGATTTGGTGTGGCTACTACTGAGCTGCATTTCATGACTAATGTTGCCTCATTTTTATCTTGAACTTCCCCTAACTTTTTCCATATGATATGTATTGCCTTCAATTGCAAGCTTCTACAGACAGTTCCTGACAGTTTGAATAGGGCTTAGTATTGTTGATCTTTGATCAGGGCACTTGGGTGTTAACACAGAGTGAAAATAATCATAATTCTTCTATAAGACCAAATGGTCAAGAAGTGGAGAGAGAAATGGTGCTTTTGGATCAGAGGTTACTTTAAACCTCTGCAGACACCACAGAAATAGGTAGCATATTTTTTCAAATAATTACATGGTTGAACAGCTGTGTTTGAATTAAAATTGGCCAGAAAAGTCAAGGATGTTTTACCTGTAAATTTCCATTGTGATCAGTGAAGAGGTCAGTAAATATATATTTTGGATCTGGTATTACTGGCATAATTGACTTCTGAAATCTGTAAAGAGAAAAAAAACTTTACTAAATGTTCCATCCATTCAGAGAAGGATGATCTACTCCAAAAATGAACTTTGTTTAGAAAGACAATTCATACTGCAGCACTATAGTATAAAAAACATCTTTTATCTTTGATGAATCATATTCAGTATCATTGTTTTTAAGAGCATTCGCCCTAAAATCTGCGTACAAGCTTCTCTCCTGTGAACAAATTCTGCGGTGTGCAACAGAATGGTGGATGCCGGCAGCTTAGAACAGTGGTTCTCAACCTTTTTTTGTACAGGACCCATTTGTAAACATTGCTGGCTAGTCCTGACCCAAGTAAACAGTTTAAGTAGAAAACAGCCCCTTGGCTTTGCTGGTGCCCTTCACTCCTGACTTCTGCCCCCTGCCCCAGGCCCCAGCCTCCCACCATATGGTATTGGGCAGGGGGGAATAGGGCATGAGGGGCCCCAAGCAGCCCCTTGCAAAACTTTTCCAGCCTGCAATGGAAAACCCATGTTCCCTACATTTTTCTCCTTTAAAAGAGAGTCCATTTTTAACATTTGTTTGTGACCCTTTCATCTATTCTTGCCACTCACTTTTGGGTTGCAACCCTCAGGTTGAGAAATGCTGGCTTACGACTCTGATTTCTGGCATGTTTATCCAAGACATGTCACAGAAAAATGCATTACATACCAGAGTTTCCTCTAAACTCTGAAGAATTGTCCCCCAAGGGATGAAATACTGACCGGAAATTACCACAGCAGGGCATAGTACAGCTATTCTGGTGTGCAGGAAACAGCCATATATTGGCTTGGTGCTTGTTACAAAACTTAGGCCCTTTTCTGTTCTTCAGACTGGTGAAAACCTGGCTGTGTAACTTGAGTTGGAATTCTAGTAACATATATCTTCACCTGTGGTATTGTAGCGTGAGTTTTTCAAAAGAAAAAACTAATTATCTTGTTTTTTCAGTTTTTATTGTAGATAAAATGATGTGCCAAGCTGTCAGACCAAAAATCTTGCTAATATCTTGCATTTGCTGACTGTGCTTATCAGTCTACTTTAGCCTAATGCAACAATGATTATTGGTTCTTTGATCACATCCAGTTTTTGAAAATGGCACTTGAAAGTGTAGCGGGCTTGCTGGGCTTTGCATGGCTCTCTGGGCTTAGGACACCATGAATACATTGGTGGGGCAAAACCCACCAATCAGAAACAGGCAGGGGAGGAGCCAGGAGGAGAGTCTGCTCCCCCTCTACTCTAAAGCGGGGGCAGGAGTGGACTTAATTAGGAACTGCAGCTGTAGCCCTACTAATTGGTTCATTTTCAACCTGGGGCAGAGTCCCAGAAGGGGATATAAGCAGCTGTGTGCTGAGCACAAGGCACAGTCAGTGAAAGATGAAGAAGAAGGAAGGGGTCCTGGGGCCAAGAAGAGCTGGGAGAGCTTCCCAGCAGTCATATCCAGCTGCCCAGAAGAGCCCGAAAGATTCTGCCACTGGACAGAAGCAGTAGGCGGTGCAGGCATCACTGTACAGAGGGTCCGCAAGGGACTGGGACCCTGCGAACCACAGCGAGGCAGCTTGGGTCTCCAACCCTGGCACAAGTCTGGGCTGTGGTGCAGGCATCGCTGCACAGAGGGTCTGCAAGGGACCAGGACCCTGGGAGCCGCAGTGAGGCAGCTCAGGTCTCCAACCCCAGCACAAGGCCAGGCTGCAATGCAGGTGTTGCTGCATGGAGGGTCCACGAGGGACTGAGATCCTGGGAGCTGCAGTGAGGCAGCTCAGGTCTCCAATCACATCATGAGGCTGGGCACAGGAGGCAGCGCTACTGGCCTGGAGATGGAGGGGCCGGGTGGTCTGGGACCCATTTCCTGCAGTGGGTCCACAAGGGCCCTGGGAATGGAGCAGTTCACAAGCATAGGGAGCAGCATTCAAAGTGGCGCAGCCCTGGGTATACACGAGGCAGCCCAGGCCTGCAACTCCTGCTGAGAAGAATTGGGCCACTGAGATGCACGAGCCCTCCCTGGAGAAACTTTAGCCACGCCAGGGAGCTTATGAACACTGCCCCACCCGGCTCCTTGGAACACATGGGTTAGTGGGGAAATGGGTGTCCCACCGGGGAAGAGGCAGGAGGAAGAGATCCCTTAGAGGAGGGGAACCACTAGAGAACTCTTGCATCTTATATTTTAGTGTGTTTACTGATTGTTTGATATACACTGTGCATTTTGGAGTGTTTATTAACTGTTAACTGTACGCCTGATAGTTTAAAGTGCAATTTATTGTTGTACTTACCTGTTCATATTGTTTAGAACTATGCTTACCTGTTTATATTTAGGTGTGTATATAATTATAATCATATGTATTTATAACCTGCAAATATTCACTTTAGTTCACTACCTTTTTATAAACATAAATTAAATGTATATATGTTTAAAACATTGCTTTCTGTTCCTCCTCTATTAAGACACAATAGGTAGGAGGGAGCTACAAGTAAATTACAGTTTCCACCCCCAGCCCATGTACCCTGCTGGATTTCCCCTTCTATTGGTGAGAGGGGACACTCACTTTGGGAACACCCGGGTTACAAAAGTGACACAAAGAAGTAAAGATTGGCTTTGAAGCAAGATGGAAAGGAATTGGCTTTTTAATGGTTTAAAAAGTGGAAATCCAAGGCTAGGTGGGCCTTTTAAGACTATAAAGGTCCCTCAGCACTACCACAATCATTCTGTTTATATTTGTAAAAGAAAGGAAACCACTTGGAGAAGTAATTTCATGGCATAGCAGCCCTACTCTACTTAAGTTGTTGACTTCCCAATTTTCTGCAGTCACAAAATCTGACTTCCTTGTCACACATGAATTTGAATGCTAAATATGTTGATCCTGACGTCAGCTGCAGCATTTATTACATTGTGTTGTATTGTGTTGCATTGTCTTCCATTGTGTTTCATTACATTAATGAAAATATATATGACCTGCAAATGTATGCTTACCTTTGCCATTTGCACAGAAAAATCAGGAGGATGAATATTATGAGAAAGATCATCAGCAAAAATATTAAGAGGATTATGGCATCTGACAAAGGTTTTATATCATCAGCACATGATTCTAGGAATAATCACAGAAATACTTGTTGAAAAAAAAACTTTCTTATCAATTTAAGAAGCAAACGTTCTATACAATAGCAATGTTAAGGAAGAGAGAAGAACAATTTAAATAGAAAGTGAAAATCACTATTCCTTAAATTATGCAATAACATGCCATACTTTTTTGCTATCCAGCATAATTGACCTCCTTTTAATTGACCTGGGGAGAAGGTGGGGCTTGAATTATGAGCAGAAATCCTGGTTTTCTATAGACATGCGTGCATACACATACATACACACACACACGTATGCATGTATGTATGTATTACTGGTGTTTCATTTAATCATGGAAAAATGTGAATTTTAGGTTACTTTTTTAACCACAAAACTGGGGATTTTTTGTTTTATCAAAGAAAACCAGGATCCCTGATTATGAGAATTTATACTGATTAATCTGAGACCAAAAGAAGAAATGTCACTTCTAGGGTAAGTGCTGTTTAGGTGTCTTTTAAGTGCCAAAGTTACTAATAAGTATCCTATTTAACCTCCATGAAACATTTTAAATTCCATTCAGGCTCTTAATTTCCATTGGTTTTGTGTAAGCACACAGCACCTCTGCCTAGTCTAAAAAGCTCTCTGCAGTCCCTTGTGAACCAACTTATCTTTCCAAGTATGCTCAAAAGGGTTCGTAAGATGGCCACCAAAGCATTTAACATCACATTCATGCCTTTGTCATCCAGCTGCTCTGGGAAAAGTGTGCAAACTCTACATGTCTTCGATGGCATGAGCAGAAAAGGGGCAAATGAAATGACTGGTTGACACCAAATACTGCATATGAAAGGGAAGGAGTTAGAGGTATTGCCTTCTTGTTCACTACCCTAGTGGTTAATAATTTCCCCAGAAAGCAAGAGATCTAGATTTTAGGCCCCCTAACTCAGAGAGGTTTGAAATACACTCACATATCTCTCTTCCCAGTACAATGCCCTAACTACCAGGCCTCTGTAGGGTGCCATAGGATTCAAGTTGTGGGGCTCAATGAGAGACTTAATCTCTTTAGAGATGTAATAGTCAAGGTTTGAATTATGGGGGAACTCAGGGGGGGCTGAGCCCCCCATAAGAGATGAGAGCCCCCCCTGTAAAATTTGAAAATCATAACCTGGGGAGAGCTCCAATTTTATAAGGGCATCGTAATTGGCAGCCTATTTTTTTGTAGCCCCCCCTCTGCCCCCCAAGAGTCAAACTGTAATTTGAACCCTGGTAACAGTATTAGTTCACTTGAGGGACCTCCCTAAATTTGAGGTAAGCATCAAGCTAGATTAGAGGCACTTTAGAGGATTTGGGCAAACACCAGGAAATCACTGGAGAATGTCCTATAATGTAATGTTGCCTGGCTTTGAGCCCTCTACTTCAAAGAAGACATAAGGTCTTGCTAGAGGTGAAGTTCCTGATGTGTGTACAAATAACAGTTGTCACTGAAAGTTCCTGTTTCTCACTTTCTTGGCAAGAAGTGGGGGTTGAGGTGGGTAGTGGGATGTTCCTGACAGATCTAGCCAGATACTTGGTTTGCTACAGTTTATGCCCCAGAAGGGTTGCATGTTTGAGACAACCTAGACAGCAAGTGCTGGTGCAGAAGACTCTTCCTCTGTGCTCTAACCTACTAAAACATAACACTGGTAAGCTGTAAGTGGTACAGACTGCTTGTTAGATGGAACATGAAATACTGATTTTTAAATTATATTTTCTCAAATGCGATATGATTACTTGGGAGAAATCCTCTCTAGCTATACAGACCACTACAGCTCTCTCTAATGAGAATTCTGGTGGGACATTTTCCATGAAGTTTAAGGGATTAAGCTTCCAACTCTCTAAACATAACTTGGATTTAACCTTCTAAATATAGTGAGTAAAACCCATCTGCTTTCTCAGACTTTGGAGAATGGTTCCTAAGCATTAAGGGTTTTCAAACTTAATTGCTGATGGTTATCTCAATCTTATTTTGATTACAGGTTCTTAGGAAATTCTCTTCTATTTTAGTCTATAATGATCTTTTACTATTACCCAACTGATTATTAACTCTTATGAAAGTTTCTAGAGTTATGGATTGGTATTTTTCACTGATAATTCAATATAACTACATGCATAATTAACTTATTTTATGTTTTATATGCATTATATTATTATTCTTTATATGCTGCCCCCCCCCCCCCCAAAGAGGCTCAAGATGGCATATATAACTTATAATAGCTTGTACTAAAAACCAGATAAATCATAAGGACAGAATAAAAAATATTAAAATAAAATATGTAAATAAAATGCCTGCCCAAGTAATAAGATCTTAGAGTATGTCCAGAGTGTGTCAGTGTGCCCCAGACCATATTAATAAACACTATGGAGTAGAAGCATCACATATCTAAGAGTTTACATGCAAGAAGTCAAAGCTGTGAGAGAAAAGACAAAGTGGTATCTCAACTGAAACATTATAACATACAGTGCGGAGGGCTATGAGAGCTCAGAGACAGACACAGCATCTTTTCCATGACCGAAAAATTCTATTTAAGAGCATTTTGTAAATCTGTGGGCCTATCTACACAAGACATTTACTGTGGAGTTGCCCTATTAGGCCACAGGAAACGAATAAAATCCGCAGCAGATTAGTACTTGTAAATATGACTACTATCTTGCTGCAGAGTTTTTTCGTGTGCAGCAATGCATGTGTAAATGCTGACCTGGCTGGCTGGGGTATGAGAGTGCTTCAGTGTGGAGGCTGCCTACCAGTTAGCCCCACACTGAAGTACCCTTGTGCCCCAGCCAGTCCCTTTGCAGCACAGTCATCCAGGTTGGAGCAGCCCCGAGCTGGCAGGCTGACCCCCTGGGCCTTCTCCCAGCTGCAGCTACTTTGACCCAGCAAAACATGCTGCGGTCCTGGGTCCACCTGGAAAGGTAGTGCCTGGGAGCAATAAACTCTGTGCTGGAGTTTATTGCTTTGCATCCATATGTGCATGCAGATGCACCCAGAATTTTGTAAATTAGCACAAACAGTTTGGCTATCATTCTAAAATCAGCATAACTAGCATTCTAAAATACTGACCAGCTTCCCCAGTTATGTCTGTCATAAGCTTGTAACACAGTGAGAACAGCAATGTCATTTACAATAGTGTAATGAAGAGGGCTGGGGTAGGGGAGTGACTGGACATCAGCACCAGGCACTGACCTGCTGAACTGCCAGCATTATTGCTGCTGCATTGGCAGCAGTGCAGTCAGCAATGCTGCACCTCATGCGGCTGCCGCTCAGGGTGCTCAAATGTCCTGTTAAAGCTCTGTTCATTTGGGATCACAGAATGTTACTGTAATAGACTTTTAAAAAATCTTTCAAAATGTATTTTTCATGGGCCAAGCATGTGCTTGTAGGAGACACTTAGGAAAATACAGAGTAGAGCATAAGTTATTTTAGTATACCACCTTACAATGAATCCCCCAGCCTTCCCTTCTCAGTTAACTATTTCAACTGAAAATATGAAATGTAGTAAGACTTTACCTAACATTTTACCATTACTCCAAAACGTTACAGCTCCCCATTCACTGGCATAATGAACTACATTGCAGGTGGGATATAGCCTTTCCAGTCTGACCCGGAAGGAGTAGCACTTCTCTGGATCAAATCCTTGATCTTCAAGACTACAACATGGAGATTTTCTAGACTTCAGAGGAAGATATGTGATAATTAATTATGGCTGCCAATATATTTTTATCTTTGAGCAGTGATTCTCAAATGAGGTGCATAAGATCTTTTTAAGATGCTACTTAATATTAGCATGGTTGGGTGTACCAACATCCCAGTACCTCATGTTCCATATAGGAAGCCATAAGATGTGACACTATATCACCTGTAGCCACGCACTACAGTGACATAACGTTCCTTAGTGTCTACACATGATCAGCAGCTACTTCACCGTAGCAGCGCACTCCCCCATTACAGTGTGCTGCTACGGTAGAGTAGCTGCTAAAAATAACCATGCATTGTGCATATGGTGCAGTAACAATTTCACCATCGGGCAACATGTAGATGCACCCAGAGTGTCAAAAAATGTTCTGACCTGCTTTGGTCTTTCTGAGTTCTTTCCGGCAGAAGAATTTCTCTGTTATTTTTCCATAGACAAAAAATGATTTAAATTAGTTTTTTAAATGGGTGTCATTAAACTGAGGAAAATTACAGCAGAGTGCCATGAGTCTAAAAATACTGAGAACTACTGCCTTTGAGTATTGCACTATGCCATTTCCATAGCAAAAGTAACACACAATACCATTGTTCTGCTCTTCCCTTTAATTTTGGGGAAATCTAGCCATTGGATGAATCGTCTTAGTTCAGACCAATCGAATACTGAATAATTTTGTAGGTAGGACTGCTTCATGTGACATACATATGCAACAATTTTTAACTGTGGTTAGCAATAAACACAATTAGTTTTGATATAAAAAGTTCATGCAAGTGATGTATGAATCCAGGAAGAAACAATTCAATTAAATAACATGAAGAGTTGGTAAATATTTAGATAAATCAAATGTCTGGAGTACTGCTTTATTTCTTCCTTTGCATATCTTATTTCTTGTGTGTCTTCTTTTACTCTCCTATTTTTAATTTTCTCCTTTCCTTTTGTAGCTCTCCTCCTCTGAATGTTTGGCCTTTTTTCCTTATCTCTTTTCTTGTCTTGGGTGTATGCAGTAAATTCTGTCTCACTGGCACCATAGCCATTCTCTGAAATGCTGACCTGTACCACACAATGGAGCTTGAGGATACTAGCAAATTATACTCTTTGTCAAGTGTGTTTTTATGGCATGGGATGGATCTGTTGAACAAAACAATGCTTCTTTTTCTTTGGAGGTGCTTCTCCCATCATTCACCTATGCCAAATGAGAACTGTACATTTTACCCACCTGCCACTCCGTATCAAACTTGCTTCTGTATTGAAATTCAAGCTTCAAGCACCGCTTTGATGTCTTTGGTTTGCTACAGGTGACAGTAACTCTATTGTCTTTCCAAAGGAAGGTTACATTTTCAGGTGGACTAGGTTTTACTGAAAAGAAAAACAGATATAAATTACATAATGGTCTCTCCAAATGAGTCACTTTATCCCAGTTCAGACTCTTGCCCTTCTCCTACAGTCTTCCTTGAAAACTTAGGAGATAAATAAATGTCACCAAATGAAGTGGATCAGCTGTGATGAGGTGCAGTTCTGCCAGCAGATCTGCTGGATTGTGTAAAACACACATTGCCCATTGTCAAAAGACAGGAGCCTGATCCTATGAGACAGTAGGTGATATGTTCTCTGCTTACTAAGATGTGTCTCAGAAATTCCCAGAGTGTGTCTCTGTAAGGATGGAAAGCTGAAATTCCTGCATAGAAATGCACCCCACAAAATCTCTAAGACATGTCTCTGTAAACCGAAATTCCTGGTATGCACAGGATTAGGCTCCTCAAGCTCCAGAGCACCTGCCTGGGGCAGTTGGATAGCGTGGACGGGTCTGGGCTGCCTGCTCTCTCACACCATAAAGAAAACAGATATTTGGCACAATAAAGCAGCAGAAACTATTACCACATTTGCCTTGCCCATTTTGTCATGACCATTTTGGGCATTTGTGGTACAAGGGAGCTATTTGTTTGACCTTTATGTTGCCATGAACATTTTCTTGGAAAGTTCGTTTCCATAGTTGATCGGTTTACTATACTACATTACAATATAATTCAGATCCAAGATATGGGTAATATTATTCAGAGCCAAGGTACCACTCACTTGTGTGGCAGCCGAGGGTGGTCTAAGGCTGTGGCCAGTAGCCCGGACCGTCAGGTGGGTATTTTCCACAATGGAATAGAGTTAGGCATGGAAGCGTATTGGTTGTATAAAGAAAGCTTTACTTATACTGCCGATGGTCGCAGTGCAGGAAGAAAACTTGCTTGAATTACAGTTGCACACAAATACACAGGGGTGAGATCTCTCTTCAAACCGAACCGAGATGAGTCGTCGGTGTACGACTCCACGAGCACTCAACACGGGGGTACGTCAATATTTTCACAATGATGGGGAGTGGTTAAAGGCTGATCAGGCCCCTAAGTTCTCCTCCAAGACACACACGGAGTTTGCTAGGCTCCACAGCGCGCTTAGAGTTCCCCACGAGATGGTTGTGGAGTCCTCCAACTTGGGTGGAAACTGCTCTAACCTTTTATACGGCTAGCAAACCAATCGCTAGCCGCCAGGTAGGAATAATTTAGAATTGACCAATAGTGGGACATAAATTTGCATACGTGCTGCAGGAACTTTTTTGCACCAGGGTTTTCTCTCTGCAGCTGAGAAATCCATCGTGCAAAGAAAGCTTCATGTGGCAGGAAAACTCCAATGTGCCAAGGCACTAAAAATCATTGGGTTCTGACAACTTGCTGTTCCAGATTACCATGGGCATGTAGTTTGACTGATCAGTGGGTGCATATGCACAAGTTGCTTAACTGCACAGTAGCGTAGTTCACTATGCACTAAGTACACACATCTACAGAAACACACGCTTACTGTGGAGATAATGACACTAATCACGAGTAAATGTGGTACCTGCAAATGCAAGTAGCAAATTTACTTGTAATTAGTTACTGCTCAGTAACACACATGTAGATATGAACTGGAAGCAAATTTGCTCCTGGTCAGGCCTGCCACTACAGGGCCAGCCTCAGGCCAGCCCCAGGGCTCCAGGCTGGGAGACTCTCCTGCCCCAGGGCTGGGCTGGCTCTATGGAAGTCCCATCATCAGACCCTTCAATGCCTGCAGGCATTTTGAGCCCTAGGACACATATGTAGAGAGCCTGAGGCCATGCCAGGTCCGTATGTCCCCCTGGGCAGGCTGAAGGGTACCCACTCCAGTCTGCCTGAACCCCAATGCCACTGACTGGCACTGCAGTGCCACGTGGCTGCCAGGCCTCTGGCCTCCACACCTGCAGGCTGAGCCAGGTCCTTGCCAGTCTTGTCAGCACCTGGGCCCATCTGCAGCCAGCTTCTGGCCACCAGGGCCAGCTCCACTTACCCACAGTCCACCCCCAGCAGCCTGCCTGGAGCCTGCAGGTGCTGCAGGCAGAAGCAACCCAAGCAGGGTGCAGGGCCTGGGGCAAATCAGCCTGTGGAGGGCCCTGCCCCCAAACACGAAGTCAGCACTGGATTTGCCCAATTGTCTGCATGCCATGCTCCACCATCTGAGGACACCACCTGGAAATGCACGCCATCACCGCCAGCTGAGGCCAACCTGAGCTGCCACCCATGCCAGCCCCAGCCACATGGTAAGCCCTGCACTGGGGGAAGGGCCCTCCCTGCCCTGGCCCTGCCCCACCTCCCTGCCTGGCCCTGCCATGCTCTCCTGGCCCTAGCCCCCCCACCCGCATAGCATATACAGAGGTGGAAAACAGTGCAAAACTTTACTGAGCAGCCCACGCCCCCTCAGCTAGGCAGGCACAGGCCTCTCACGTGCTGAGGAATGTGTCAATGCTGGCGGCAACGTTCTCTTGGCTGCAGGGGCAGGGATGTGGAGCACAGCCACAGATAGCACTTTAGATGGCAGCAGAGGGTTCAGGACAACCTAAGCTTTCCCCCTGCGCCATTGAGGCTCAGAGCTCAGGGTCCTGTGACATGTGCACAGGTTTTCCCAGGATACTATGGCCATCAGCACCAGCACAGCATAGTGGGTTGGGCACCACTTGGTCTGTGCAAACAGCAACTTGCACAGCACCTGTGACATGTGCATCAGAGGCATGCTTGGGGCGCAGCAACAGCTGGCAGGAAGGGGTGGGGCTGGCTCCAGGGTTCCTCCCCAGAGAAAATTCCTGAACGGAGGGTGGAAGAATGTGAAGCTCCTCATCTTAGTCATCCAGGAGCCCTGTTCCCACTGACTCTGGGTGCCATGGGCTGGGCAGCAGCACAGTACAGTGGTTGGCTTGCAGGATAAGATGCAGGGCAGTGGGGTCTGGAACCACAGCAGCAGGTGCTGCCAGGAGCCTGGTCTGTCCCACCCCAGGAATGGTACAGGGGAGGCAGGCTGCCTGCAGCCAACACTCAGTGGCCTGCTGGCCCCAAGAGAGTGAGCTGAGATGGGAGGCTTGGCTGCTGCCCACCTGGGCCTGGGCCCAGGCCTGCCTGGCTGACTTACCATGGTTCTTGGGCATCTGTGCATGCCCAACCCCTGATCTGAGGAGAGGCAGTACATGGCCTCTGGTACAGAGCATTTTATCTCAGAAATATTGCAAACTCACAGAAACAGCTTCTTTCCTAAAGATCTGCAGGCCCTGCAGCTGAACGCTGGGGAGAAGCTGCACTTGGCAGCTGGGATGGGGCCTCACGGTCACTGCCACCCACCTCCGGGGCCCTGCAGATGCACCGGCTCTACCAAAGGAGGACACTACACAGGACCGTCTTCCTGGACTGGCTGGTCAGTGTCAGAAGACCAGCTGGTATACATGGGCCTGGCAGGCAGATGATGTAGTCTCCAGCATACAGGAGCTCCTACACAAGGCTCTGACCTGGGTCCACTGCCACCCACCCCCCCCGACCTGGGCCCAGGCCCACTGCTCATCCCAGCTCCATGTGGGCACAGAGCTGGAGCTGCCTGTAGCGGGGCTAGGTCCACACTTGCCCTGCTGACCCTGGACACAGGCTGACAGAGGAGGAGCCATCTGCACCAGGGGGCACTGGCCACCGTCGCACCTGGGTGATCTCCCCAGACCCACTGTTCTCACTGCGTGTATGCACCCACAGGGGAGCAGCCAGAGGCTGGGGTGCTGGCTGCCTATACCCTGGCTCTGCTCCCAAGGTGCACCCACCCCACAGTCCCCACCCCAGGATGGTGCACAAAGCATATTGTAAATAGTTTTCATGGGGAAGAAGGTGTTTGGGAGGGGGGCTCTGGTGGAGAGGGAGGAAGGGAGGAGGGATTTAGTCAATGTGAGGGGAATAAAAACTTGTTCTTCTGAGATGTGTCTGCAGTGAGTGTGGTGCTGGGGGTAGGCAGGGTGTGGGGGTCAATGGGTGGTGGTGCAGGCAGGCTACAGCGGGGAGTGCAGGAGGAAGTGGTCAGCCAGTGCCTCTTGCACCCAGTGCCCTGGCCCCCACTGGCAGATGTATGGCTTTCCTGGGGCCTCAGTGGAGGGGGTGACTGCTGCTGCTGCTGCTTCTGGCACTGCAGCAGGTGCTCTCGCTGCCAGGCATCCTCCACCTGCTGTGTCTCCTCCATCCAGGCCTTGCATAAGAACTACCCCCAGGCTTCACAGATGTTATGCAGCACGTAGGCTGTGGCAATGACTTGGGAGGTTATTTTCAGCAACTTGAGGCCGGCAGTGATGGTGCACCAGTGGCCCTTGAGGAGGTCAAAGGCACACTCCACTCTAGGGTGCAGGTCTGGCCCTGGCACTGGTTAACGTGGGCCTGATGGGGATCCAGATAGCCAGTGTAGGGCCACATGAGCCAGGGCAGGAGTGGGTAGGCAGGGTTTCCTATGAGGAGGGGTGGAACCACTACAGTGTCCAGCTGCAGGTCCAGCACCAGTGGCATGAAGTGGCCACTCTGCACAAGGGCTGGCAGGGTGGAGTTCCAGAAGATGTGAGCATTGTGGGCATCATGGGCACTGACCGCACAGCTGGCACTCAGGTGTGAAGGCCCTGCAGCGGTCCACAAGGGCCTGGAACACCAAAGAGTGAAAGCCCCTCCAGTTGTAGTAGGGCTGGTCACCATGGGGTGGTCAGGTGACAGGGATGTGGGTCTCATCCAGGGCCCTAATGCACTGGGGGGGAATCTCAGGGCATGGAACCTTGCCACCACTGCCAGGGGGTAATGCACATGGAGCACCGTGTCCCTCAGCATGTCCTGGAGGGCGCTGCACACCTCCAGGATGGCCTCCCTGGCAGTGGCCTTGCCCATACCAAAGTGATTGCCCATATAGCAGAGGCTGGTGGGTGTGGCCAGCTTCAGCAGGGCAACAGCCAGCTGGTTGTCCAGGGGGATGGGTGACTACATGCAGATGTCTTGGCACTCCAGGTGTGGCTGGAGCTGCTCCAGAAGATCCCAGAAGGTGGCCCACATCATCCTAAACAGCTCTAGCCACTGCTCATCATCCCAGGTCTGCTGGATGACATGCATCCACCAGTCCTGGCTGTCCCAGTGGGCCCAGAAGTGGTGAGGCTGGAGGCCTAGGAGGGTGAAGGTGGCCCCAGTGGTGGCATCCTGTAGCCTGTCATCGGCATTGCTGCTGGGGTTCAGGTAGGCAAATGGGGTCCAGGTGACAGGTATGTGGCAGTGGTCCTGGGATGGTGCACAGCAGGAGGTGGTTACTGTGCATAAGGGAGGTGGGAGAGACAAGATGGCTGTGGGCCAGTTGGTGGTTTTCACAGCGGACCAGCCCAATGGCCAGCAGGAGTATGGGGTGCTGGTCATCACTGTCAGAGGCAGGGTTTGGAGCAGCCATGGTATGGGGAAGTACAGGCAGCATGGAGAGAGTTGCTATGTGCTGCCTGTGTATTGTGCAAGCTACTTCTGGCCATGGAAGTGGCTGGCTAGGGAGCAGTGAGAAGGGCTGGCTTTTGAAGATTGCTGCCAGCTGCTGGCAGGTGTAGTCAGAGCCTTAAGTTCCCCATGGTGGTGGCAGGGGCCTGTTGTAGGGCTGCAGGACATGGCAACAATTTGCCATGTGCTCAGTGTGTAATACTCTTTCTTAAAGTACTGTCTTTTGATCAGTGCAATCTGCAAAGAAATTTAACTACTTAACACCCATCACTATAGGTTCTGAGGATTTAACACATATTATGGAAACTTCACAATGCCCCTTGAAAGGTATGGGTATTATTAACTCACACAAGGGAGGGAAAATAGAGAAAAAGTATTCTCAAAATCTCAAAAGTAACTTTCCCAACTGATACAGGAAGCTTTTTATAAATCTGAGAATAAACTCAGAAAATTTAGCTCCGTTCTATCGTTACAGAAATATTTCTCCATGAAGGCTCCTACAGTTTTAGAAGAAACACCCAGTGAAGCTCTATAGCAAAAATGTAGTTTAATTAATTGTACTTGATTTAGTATGTATTCCTCATACTCTATAGGTTTTTGTTCCATAATAGTCTTTACACACCAAATATAAAAGACATCTACTCATGTAAAACGCATTAATAATTCCTAAACGTTTAAAACTTTCTTCAACCCCCACCCTCACCCTGGTGAGGATTTAAGTACAGCAAACTAAGTTAATTATTGAATTGGGGTCCCACTCATTTCACATGAGTTGTGGAGGGGTGCCATGAGCCTAAAATGGTTGAGAACCATTGATTTAACTTAATATTCCTAATAATTGTCCACATCAAAACATCACACTTGTCAAAGACCCAAAGTACCTATATGAAAACAAAATCAAGAAACATCCTATAGTGTGCTACATGTAGAAAGCGTAAGAGAGCACCAAAATTACAATGTTTATCACAGAACAAAAGTCTTATCTGAAGTGAGACCAAAGGACATAGTTTGGCTCCAAATCTCCTAGATAGCTAGAATAGTTCAGAGGTTATCAGAAACTCCCAGATCCTATTAATGGAGACTATGAAATAAACTGGATTACTTTTAAAAAAATCAGTAAAGAAAGGCCAACAATGAGATAACTTGAAATCTGTGGGTCAAGGGGCAGGAAACAAACGTGCTTCCAAAGCAACTCCATACAAAAACTCAACAGAAATGAGATATGGTCTGGAGGCTGTTTGAACCCCTCAAAGACACTATCTTTAGATTATCATTCAGGATCTGGACAAGGAATCATCAGTGTAAGTAGTTTTAAGGAAAAGAGAGGTAGCATTTGATGAGTGGGAATCTTAGTTTTCTCTTATTTAAAAAAATCCCCAATTTTCAGTTAAAAAGTAACCCGAAATCCACATTTTTCTGTCATTTAAATGAAGTGCCACTGATATATAGATCTAAATTAATGATGTTTCATTTTAATCATGGGAAAATGTGGATTTGGAGTTATTTTTTTTAACTGAAAATTGGGGATTTTTTTTGTATCAGAGAAAACCAGAATCCCTGTTGGTAAAGTAGGCTGTAGTCTATGAAAATTCATGCCTATTTGAATAAGTTTTGGGGGTCTTTAAGAGAAGGCTGGATAGGCATCTGGCTGGGGTCATCTGACCCCAGAACTCTTTCCTGCCTAGGCAGGGGTCAGACTCAATGATCTGCTGAGGTCCCTTCTGGCGCTAGCATCTATAAATCTATGAATAAGTTAGACTATAAGGTACCATCCTGTCCTGCCTTATTTATAAGTCAGTTGAAGCTTATTTTTATTTTTTTTACATAAATATGTAGGCATGTGTATATATATAAATGCATCAGTTAATACATGAAAGAGGATCATAAACTTACTAAAAAAATTGGTTTGTAGCTTTTTGTGGAAAAGTTCTTCACTTCCATTCTTATCCTTAACAGAGATGGCAAGGGATGGCTTCTCTGTCTTAAACAGACATCCATCATTGTAACCTTGGTCCAGTAAATAGCTGGGGCATTGCTTCCAAGGGTCTTTGTCATATCTATAAGTAAGAAAAGAAAATTAATATAACTGTTGCTAAAATGAATTTATTCCTTTTTGACATTTTAACTTTTTAAAATGTTTCTCCCAAATGCTAGCTGCACGGAAGAACTTTTAATTATGGCTGGGATTTTTCTTCCAGCATCCAAATCTCAAATCCTCTCACATTTTGAGATTATCATCTCTTTCATATTGCCTCTCCTATCAAGGGAAGTATGTATTCAAACAGATTTATTATATCTTCATTTTTTTTCTCAAGTTGCTTTTTCCAACTCTATACCACTAAACATGTTATCGCATATAACCAAAGGAACTGAAGGAACTTTATCTTGGCCAATTTATCATTCAGTCAAAGCAGTTATATATATTACATTTACACTTACCAGTATAACATCGACTGTTTACTTTATAGCTTATAAGGAAAAGGGGGCTAAAGCCAGAAGTATGCAAGCTTAATAGTGTAATGCTCTCTTGAAATTAATATGAGGGGGAAAAAGTACAGGTGTCATCATCTAAGGGGTTCAAGTGTTACTAAGTATTCAGTTGATTTGTGGAAATGAATGTAGACTATGGAGGAAACATGAACGATTGTATGTGTTCGGTGAATCAAATTAAATTTGCAGGGCTGTTGGTTGTAGCCATGTTGTTCTAAGGACAACTGGTGTAGCCTATACTGAAAATTAAAAGTGATATTTAATTTGAGGCAGGCAAGGTTCTTTGGGTAGATGTGGTATCTTCTATTAGACAAACTAAATAGTTGGAAAATGTTCTCTGCAAGCTTTTGGGCACAAACATCCTTCTTCAGGCATTGGGAGACTTTGCTGTTGTTCTGAGTTTAACAAGGTAGAAAAGAAGATAAAAGCATGACAAGTCTGTGAAAATGTAAACAGATAGAAGTTTGGAAGACAATGGATAGAGATGGCAGGGGGGAATGTGTGAAGGAATCAAATGATAAGCTTCAGTTCTAATCCTCAAAGGAAACTTACAAAACACCTTTAGTAGAAGAGCCTATGAACTTCACTTCATATATATACTGGATACAAAAAATCATGGACTTAATATAGACATTGGATCTATGACACATTACAACCTGCCTGAAATCTGATTCATCAGGTACCTGCTTGAAACTTACCATTTGCTTTCCTTCACATATTTCCTCCTCACCTTCCCCAATCTCCCCTCCTATCTCTATTCACTGTCTTCCAAACATCCACCTTTTTACATTTTCACAGATTTCTTGTCTCACACATTTCTACCTTGGAGAACTCAGAACAATAGCCGAGTCTCCCAATGTCTGAAGAAGGGTTTGTGCCCAAACGCTTGTAAAATAACTTTTTTCAAAACTATTTAGCTGGTCTAATAAAAGATATCCCATCTACCCAAAGAACCTTGTCTGCCTCAAATGAAATATGACTTTCAATTTTCAGTATAGGCTACACCAGGGGTAGGCACAGGTACCAGAGTGTAGCACACAAAGATATTCTGCTTGGCACGTATGCCTCAGTGTGGATGGCAGGGAAGGGGGCTCTACAAGAAGGACTGGGCCCTTTGTGGCTCCCCTGCTGTGCACACCTGGTACATCAACATCTTACAAGACAAGGTTGTAGATGTTTTTAGCAGTCTGCCTAATAAACACTGCTGAACTCTGAGCTACACCCATCTTGGACTGTCTAGCATGTCTCAAAATTACCAAGAAAATATTTATACAGAAGGAAAATAATAGCTATTATCAGTACTTACTGATAAAGGAAAGTCACATTCTTGCCAGGAAAATTTTCAATAGCTGCCCATGTCATCTGTATCCACTCGTTATCAAAATTGACTATTGTAACATTGATAGAGACTTCCATACCTGTTTCATTGAACAGAAAAAAAAGATCATTTTCAACATCAGAAATCAAACGCTTGACCATAGGCCGGGGGTGGGCAAAATGCCAGATCCACCCGGCAGCTGGACTCCATTTCCCAGCAGCCCCTGCCTGTGTGGCTGGGGCCAGTTTCCATGGTGACCCCAGCAGCAGCCAAGATGTGATAACATGGGACCGGGGTTTCCATGGAGACTTGCCCCAGCAATGCTGGCAGGGCATACTGCAGGGTGAGGAACTGCTCTGGAGTCAGGCTGGGATCTTGCAGCAGTGACAGAGTGGTCCAGAGCTGGGGCAGAGCCACACTCTGCAGTTGACATGCTCCAGGCAGGGGCGTGCAGGCAGTGGATCACAGCTCTACCCTGGCTCCAGACCACGCTGCCACCACTGCAAAGATCCAGGGTAGAGCTGCGACACACTGCCTACATGCCCCTGCCCAGAGCATGCAGGCTGCAGATCGAGGCTCTTCTCTGGCTCTGGGTCATGCTGTCACCATGGCAAATCCCAGCCTGCCCTGGAGCAGCTTCTCACCCTGCCATGCACCCTGCCAAAGCTGGGTATCCACGGAAACTCTGATCCTGCACTATCACAGTGTGGCTGATGCTGGGGTCTCCATGTGGGCAGAGGCTGCTGGGAAATGGAGTTCACTGCCGGCCAGATCCAGCCTGCAGGCTGGACTTTTCCTGCCCCTGCCATAGACCCTCATTAAGAGATCATTTGTGCCATTTTAATTATAATTCAGAGCTGACAAAATAGTCAAGAATGGTAAAAGCAGGAATACAGCATAAAAGGACCTAGAGAAGTTAGGCATGTGAGCAGACCGTAAAAAAGGGCACTGAGTTTGGACAACAAAAAGGGAATTAAATGAATGAAGAAGGAATAGAAATGAAAAGCATAGCACCCATAGAAATATGAGCTGAACCAAAGAGCTACAAGTTCTATACCACTTAGTGAATTGTAATGACTCTCATTGGTATTTACTAAATTTAAGGATATACTTATTTTACACAAGTATTCTAAGTCATTTAAACTATTCTAACCTTTGTTTAAAAAAATCAAAGGCACATATTAGATTACAGCCCACAACCCAGAAAGAGGTTAATAAAGAAACATGCCTTTCATAATATCTTCTATGAAGAGGTGCAGGTGATGATTTGGAGGCCATTTCTGCCTTAGAAGCTACAGTCTTCATATCACAATTCTAGTACAAGATGATTAGTAATAGTTAGGGGTCTACAGAACTCGAGGCAGTTGCTGGCCAATTGCCCCCCATGCCTCTGATTGGCCAAGGGGTCCTGATAGTCCCACTCCTCCCTGCATATTACCAGATGGCTCCAAACCACCGCTTGCTTAATAACATGTAAGTTACTGGCTTCCACGGGCTTAATCAGGGCTTATGGAAGCCATTAACTGATGCATCATTAAGCAGTCTAATCACTTAATTAAGGTCTAAAATGAAATATCTTATTAAAATAAAGCAATACACACCATGAATTGCACCAGCTATGTACACTTTATTATTTAATACCAACTACATATATTTTATTAAATAATACCAGCTATATACACTTTATTAACTAATACCATCTAAGCACAAGCTCCCCCATTCCCATAGAATACCCTAAGGAGCAACTCTGAACTCCTTGAGTCTGGAGACTTTGGATGTGTGAAGCCAACTGGGTTTCTCTAGATTATCTCCAAAAAGGGAAGAAATGCTGGGTGAAAAAATGAAGGTCATATCTTGTCAACTCCATATTTGTGGAGTCCATATTTGTCAATTCCCCTCAACACTTAGACAAAACTCAGAAGGCGACTCAGAATATCTGTCTTTTTATTCATTTTCATGCCACTGTCAATGTGGCTGGAAAGGAATGGGGAGGATGCAGGGCCATAAGTTTGTGACTCTTTCCTCCACCCATGTATCAGTTAGTAAAGCTGACTTATTATACAAGTGGGAATAGCTCCACAAAGAAAAGTTCCTGGTATTTTCCTTAATTAAACTCTAAACTGAAATGCCTTATGAAAATAAAGCTATGCACAACATGCATTGTAACTAACAACAACTATATACACTTTGTGTACATCTACATGTCGATGTATGGTGGCGTTGCTATGGCATCATGCTTTAGTACTTCTTTTTGGAAGTACTAAAGCACAGTGCAGTAAAGGGGGTTAATGCACCATGTGCATGAAGCACAGTTAGGTTTGACTGCGACATTGCTGTAGTGGCATCCTATAATGGGTGTGTGCCACTATGGCGATGTAGCTGATGATCATGTGTAGACATGCGTGATTGCTACATCATTGTAGTGCACCATATGGTGATGTAGCACATTGCCATAAGGGAGACACAACCTTTATTAACTAATACCAACTATATACAGTTTAATACAGGACATTATAAAAAGGAGTTTACTGAAACTGAATGCTGCAATGCTGGGGTAGATGCAGCATCCCATGGAAGTGCAGGGGCACCCCTCACATGCTTGGCAGCGGACCCAGAAGTGGACCAGAAGTACTTTCGGTCCACTTCCGGGTCCACCAGGGAGGTGCAGAGGAGGGCCCAGCCCCCACCCCCAGGCTCAGCAGTCAGCCACAGGGGGACCCCGGGTGTTCCCCCAGGCCCAGGAGGCACCAGTTGCCAGGCTGGGGGAGGCATGGGGAAGCCCTCCTGCATGCTCCTCAGCAGACCTGGAAATGCTTCTGGTCCACTTCTGGGTCCACTGCCAAGTGTGCTGGGGACCGCCCTGTGCTCCTGTGGGACACTCCATCTGCCCCAGTACTACAGCATTGACTAGCCGCCTGGTACCTTGAGGTATGTAGTAAAAACATTTAAAGCTGTGTCTATATCCAAATCTCTGAATCTTTCCGAATCTCTCAGAATTGATTTGGAAGGTTCCGATTTGATTTGGAGAGATTCAAGTGTCTCCTAATTTGATTCAGATTCAGCCACCGAATTGGGCCGAATCTCCACCGAATCAAATCAGTGACTGGAGCTTCGCACAGCCCTGCTACATATGCCAGGTGTCATTTACTAGGAATAGAATGTGCATTTTGCAGATGACAGTTGGGCTCCGGAAGTGGCGAGAGACACACAGGTGAAGGCCCGCCATGCTAACAGGATGCACAAACAGGCACGCTTGTGATGCTGTGGCTTGCAAAGCTAACCAAACTCTAGCATGCATCCAACAATGCATCTCAAGCAAAACCAGGGAAGTCATCCTCCCACTTTACTCAGCCCTGGTGAGACCACAGCTGGAGTACAGCATCTAGTATTGGACCCCCATTTCAGGAAGGACGTGGAGAAGCTTAAGAGAGTCCAGAGGAGAGCCACTCATATGATCCAAGGCCTGGAGGGAAGGCCATATGAGGAGAGGCTGAGAGACTTGGGAGTCTTCAGTCTGGAGAAGAGAAGGATCAGAGGGGACTTAGTGGTAGCCTACAATTACATAAGAGGGGTACATCAGGACCTGGGAGAACAGCTGTACACCAGAGCTCCACAAGGGGTAACAAGGTCTAATGGCCATAAACTCCAGGAAGTCTGATTTAAACTGAATATAAGAAAAACTTTCTTTATAGTGCATGTGTCCAGGGTCTGGAACAAACTCCTCCCAGACTTGGTGTAAGCACTTATTCTGGACTCCTTCAAAAAACAGGTGGATATATTTCTTGCTGGGGCCACTTGATCCCAGCTGACTTCCCACCTATGGCAGGTGGGCAGGACCCGATTATCTCTTGAGGTCCCCTCTAGCCCCAAATGTCTATGAAATCTATGAACAGCATTGGGCAGCATTCCTTGGAGCACATTGAGGAAAGCCTTGCACATGTCAGACAAGAATGCTGAGATCTTGTTAGTCTATGCCATAGCTGACAACTACCTTCACAATGGGTTGAGACAAGGTAGAAGAATTGACAGATATGAGGTGGACTGGATCAGTTTGAAACACAGGCAGGTCCTGGTCTGTGTTACAAATAAAATGTCCAGCATGGGGCTTCATCAGCCACAACGTGGAAGGAATGACACTCTGCCAAAGCAGCCTTCGTAGATTGTACATGCAAAGCAATCACTGCAGGGAGACAGTCTTGGTGAAGCTTCTTGGCACATGGAAAACTGTCAGCATTTGTCATGTTTTGATTCAGGTAGTCCCTTAACTTTGGGTGATCAAGTTTCTTCAGTGAAATGTTCACTGCTGTGAAAGCCTCTATGAGGGAAAATGTCACCTCTCACCTAGCCAAGGTGCTTGCTGTGGTTCTTTTAAAGAGGGAGGACATGTTCATTTGTTTCTTGCTCTGACCTTCAGCCTCTGCAACAGCCTTCCTCTTCATGTGTGCCTCAGACTCCAAGTGCCACTCTGTACTGGTTTTCCTGGGCACACCAGGGCACAGTGAGGTTGACACCCCTAGATTCCAATGAACAGTCTGCTTCCATCTGCATGCAAGGTCCCTGCAGGATACTGTCTTGCATGGTCCAGTGCTCAAAAGGTATTTGGCCATCTTGAAAGATTTCTTAGAGCTCATCCTAGCTCTTCCTCAGGCTGGAGCATGCACACTTCAGGAGCATGCCTGTGGGTGCTTTAAAAACTGGCACAAAAACTCTCCTACTTTTCTGACTGGGCTCAGACTGGCTCCTGGACTGAGCCTACATCATCAGCTGAGCCTCTGATTTGCTCCCTCTATCCTCTCTTCCCTCCCCCTGTGCTTTAGAACACATGGGCTTTCTGCCCTTTTCTGTTCTTGCAGCTTTCTTTTGCCTTTTTCCCCCCCGCTCAGTAATTTCACACTTTTTCAGTCTGTGCTTTTTCACAAAGACCATCTAAAATCACAGTGTCAACAAAAATTGCAAAATTGCAATTTTGGTAGGTCCCTAATAATAGTAAGCTGTGATTAGCTGATTCTTGTCCATAATCTGACACACTGGCACTTCTCACAATTTCATTACCTGTCTTGCTATACTATGGGTGTTACCAATCCATACTACAAAACTGCCTGCCTAACTGGCACAGACTGGTGGCTTCCTTAGGAATATCAGCAGAACGGCTATTGGTTGCTGGAGCAAGAAGACCCACCAGTGGAGCTGGTCGTTTCGAGTCAGGTTAAGTCACTGTAATGCATGATGTATAGAGTCTGCAATGAAACTACGCATAATCCATCTCTTCTGTGCATAAACAGACAACTTTAGTGTACATGTATATCAGTATAGGACCTTTTATGAGCTTTACAAATTCACTAGAAAACTAAAACAGATAGTCTGGGATGCTTACACAGAACTCCCCCAGCTCTATTTGAAGTCATACCTTGATGACTTCCTTTGTTGCATTTTGTATCTATGTATCTGAACTTTAAAAGTGCACAGCTGTAAGTTCACAGGGGTGTAGGTTGTAGCTGTGTTGGTCTAAGGACATAGGCAGGAAAGGTACCTTGTGTGAATTTGATATCTTTTATTAGACCAACCCAAATAGTTGAAGAATACACATACACATATATACATATACATTCATATATATACATATACACACACACACATATATACAGCAGTGTTTCATTTTGATCAGGGAAGATATGGAGTTAAAAAGTAATACACACACACACACACATATATACACACACACACATATATACATATATATGCACACATACACACACACACACACACACAGCAGTGTTTCATTTTGATCAGGGAAGATTTTGGGTTAAAAAGTAACCCAAAAATTGGGTATTGTTTTTTATCAGAATCCCTGACTATCTAGAGGATGCTAGAAGGATTCGCAGATTCCCCAATGGAGCACTTGCTCTGGGGACTCCCAACCTTATAAATTTTCTAAGCTCAAAACAGGTCCCAGCAGGTCTGTCTTTTCTTTAACCCTACAATTAATTCCTCCTTTCTTTGTACACAGATAAAGTTAGTCAGGGAAACTGAGGCATGTAGCCTTACTATAACATGACCACATTTAAACCAACAATATTATAATGAAACCGTAGTCTGTCACAGAAGACAACACATTTTAATTCTTCCCCAATGCAGGACTGAAAAGCAGCCTACCAGCCCAGGACTGCACTGACCCGGCTCAGCATGCTGTGGAGGGGCTGGCTGGGGCATGTAGGTTCTTCAGTGTAGGGCTAGCCAGCAGGCAGCCACACTGAAGCACTCTCATACCTCAGCCGGCCGTGTTAGCATTTACACATGTGCTGCTGCAACATAAAAATGTTTGCAGCATAATAGGACTTGTATTTACAAGTACTATCCAGATGTGAAGTTAATTAGTTTCCCGCAGCCTAATAGGGCAATATGCAAGATGTGTACTCCAGAAGTAATTAGTCTACTCCACAGTAAACATCTCATGTAGATGCACCCTTTAACCTCCACTTCAGGTATCCATGGCAACTAATGGATGGTGATCCTCCACTCGGCTTTTAAAGAAGATGTGGTAATCCCTTTTACTAACCACTTTGTTTGCCGGCTGCCAAATATGGCTTGAAAATTTGGTGGTGCTGTGATGCAGCAATATCATTCCCCCAGTCTGGAGACATCTATCTGGGCAAGCAACCAGAAGCTCCACGCCAAGGTAATCTTGGTACCCAGGTGATTGAAAATGGGTTCATCCGTGGTACAAGATGGGAAGGAATATTGCGGGTGACAATTTCTTCACAAGTACTGAACTGGCAGAAAGACTGCTACAGTAGGACTTGACCTATGTGGGTATGATTTGTAAAATCAAGGTCGATATCCCAAACAAAATGCAAGCAAATTGAAGGGAAACTTTTTCATCCATTTTTGCTTTTGATGGGGAAGTCACCCTAGTTTCCTATGTTTCAAATAAGTCCAAAGTTGTGCTGTTGCTGTCAAGCATGCACCATGACCTGTCAGTGGGTGGAGAGCAAAGAAAGCTGAACATCATCCATGACTACAGTAAAACAAGGGTGGGGTGGATAACCTGGACCACTTAGTACATATGACCTCCCACAGATGGAAAATCAACAGGTGGCTAACAACACTATTTTTTGATATGTTGGATGTGGCTGCCATTGCCAGTCTCGTCATTTGGCTAGGCCACAATGCAAACTGGACACAAAGATCATATTTAAGATGATGGCGCTTTTTTTTGTAGTAGCTTGGAGAACAGTTGATCAATGGACAAATAAAATGAAGAATGATGGATACATGTAATCTGTCTAAGTCCATCAAGTCTAGTATGACTGCCCTAAATTACAAATTGTCACACCGCACCCTAGTAGAGCCTTCTGCAAGCATGAGTGGATGTTGTGCTTTTTGTCCTAGGCAGGGGGTTGGACTCAATGATCTGCTGAGGTCCCTTCCGACCCTAGCATCTATGAATCTATGACAGATGACTGCAAAACCTAGAAACAATGCAAAGATTGTAAGTAATTTGCTTGTGTGCACCACAGTATATCACTGCTGCTTTGTGAGGAATGCAATATTTAGTTAAAACAGTTAGGAAAGATTTTTGGAAGTAATTGTTAGTTTGAAATAAGTATGAACTGCAGACTTAGCAAACTGTTCATTCAAGTTTTAAAACTCTAAAAAAAGTTTAAATTTTGTCCACAGTTCTAGTTAAATAATATTTTGGGTTCTAATCATCATAAATACTCTTTCAAACAATTTGTATGCTTAATAAATAGTTTTTTGGTATATTTATACTGTTGTCACTGGTTCCATTTTTTTCATGTGGGTGGGGTAACAAGTTACCCTATGAGAACAACAACGGTTACGGTTTCATGAGAACAGATGAGGAACATAATGAATCAAGACAAAAAAAAAAAGTCAGTAAAAACAAAGATAACAGAAAGAAACAGAAATGATCTGCAACTATTATGACCTCACAAAACCACCAAAACGGAAAACAAAAAAAAGTACTTCAGTTCCAATGCTGATAAAACCTCATCCATAACCACACATTGTACTTCCACATGTAGCAGCACCTACCCGTGGCGTGGAACCAAATGAGAATAAGATGTCAAATCTGATTCTGCATATGCTACTTGCATTTAATTCTACTCATTTATGACAGCAGCTCTTAAAAGTAACAAAGACTTATGGGGCGCATCTACACATGCGCTTTAATGTGCAGTAGCTTATTTTACTGTACATTAAAGCGTCATGTAAAAAAAACCAGGCGATTACACTAATGCGCAGTAAAATAGGCTACTGCACATTAAGCGTCACTTAATAAGCCTGCACTTTTGGTATTGCACATTAGGGCAGCCTAATGAGCATTTATTTAGTACAGGGGCGAGCAATTATTTTGGCTGGAGAGACACTTGATGAGTGTTGGTGAGCTGTTGAGGGCCACAAGGGTAGTCCTGCCCCTTGACATGTGCCCTGCCCCCTGGTTGCCATCTTGGGGCTGGAAATCCTGCCCCCTAACCTATGACCTTGGCCACCGGAAATCCCTCCCCTTGCCCCCAGAAGTATTCCTATTGAGAATGGGTGTTGCTATCTTGGATCCAGAAAACCCCCTACAAATTATATACTAAAAATCAAACACTGACAATAGCATATTTTAATTTTATTTTAAAAATATGTCCTGATTTGTGTGTGTTTTTTTGTGTATATAGAGGTGATTGTATAATAACTCAAACTGAAGTCTTACTCTTGTATATTGTGGGGGGATGTGGGGGTGTATGAGGTTTGTGGGAGTATGTAGGGGAGGGGTGTGTGTGTGTGTGTGTGTGTGGATGTGGGGTGTGTGTGGATGTTGGCATCTTCTGTTCTACTGCTGCTGAGCCTGGCCAGGTGAGCCCAGAGCAGGCATGGGGTGCATGGGCTCGGGGCTGTGCAGCACAGGTCTCCGTGGCACTGTGGGGCTGGGGCTGGCAGCAGTGGCAGCTAGAAGGAGCCAGTGCCATCTGGGCTGCCTAGAAAGCCAGTCCAGCTGTAGAGTCACCCCAGACCTGCTGCATGCCCAGGGGGTGCCAGGATCCACCACAGCCAGACAGTGCACGGGCTAGGCAGGTCCAAGGGACCCACTGTGGGCCAGACAAAGACCTGCTGTGGGCTGGATCCAGCCCATGGGCTGTATTTGGGCCACCCCTGATTTAGTACCTCTTATTAGAGGGTGCATCTACACGTGCACTTCAGTGCACATTAGCTTATTGTTATGTGCATTAAAACCTCACCAAAATACTGTCCTCTTTTGCTAATGTGAATTAAAATAGGCTAATGTGCCTTTTTCTAGTACCATACAATGGAGGTACTAAATTTAATGCTAGTAATGATATTGTACATAAATATTATAATATCTAGGCTACTGTGAATTGTTATTGGATTAGGTTAGGCACTGGAAAAGCATATAAATTCTCCATATCTACAAGTACATTACCAAAACGCATTAATGAACATGTAGATGTGCCTGCAGGTACTCAATTTAAAGTGCTTTAGGAAAAGCACATTAATGCACAGGTAGACACACCCAAAGGTAACAAACATAAATCCCTGTGCTGAGAAAGAAAGAGATATCCTATAGAAGGGCTTGGGGAGTTGTCTTGCCCATAATCCATCAAATTTACTATTCTTATATCAGATAGAAGTGGCAAACTAGTCTTAGGAATCATTAGACATTGACATAGATAGCTATTCATAGATTCATAGATGTTAGGGTCGGAAGGGACCTCAATAGATCATCGAGTCCAACCCCCTGCATAAGCAGGAAAGAGTGCTGGGTCTAGATGACCCCAGCTAGATACTCATCTAACCTCCTCTTGAAGACCCCCAGGGTAGGGGAAAGCATCACCTCCCTTGGGAGCCCGTTCCAGACCTTGGCCACTCGAACTGTGAAGAAGTTCTTCCTAATGTCCAGTCTAAATCTGCTCTCTGCTAGCTTGTGGCCATTATTTCTTGTAAGCCCCGGGGGCGCCTTGGTGAATAAATACTCACCAATTCCCTTCTGCGCCCCCGTGATGAACTTATAGGCAGTCACAAGGTCGCCTCTCAACCTTCTCTTGTGGAGGCTGAAAAGGTCCAGTTTCTCTAGTCTCTCTTCGTAGGGCTTGGTCTGTAGGCCCTTAACCATACGAGTGGCCCTTCTCTGGACCCTCTCCAGGTTATCCGCATCCTTCTTGAAGTGTGGCGCCCAGAATTGCACGCAGTACTCCAACTGCGGTCTGACCAGCGCCTGATAGAGAGGAAGTATCACCTCCTTGGACCTATTCGTCATGCATCTGCTGATACATGATAAAGTGCCATTGGCTTTTTTGATGGCTTCGTCACACTGCCGACTCATGTTCATCTTGGAGTCCACTAGGACTCCAAGATCCCTTTCCACTTCTGTGCCACCTAGCAGGTCATTCCCTAGGCTGTAGGTGTGCTGGACGTTTTTAATCCCTAGGTGCAGCACTTTGCATTTCTCCTTGTTGAACTGCATCCTGTTGTTTTCTGCCCACTTGTCCAACCTGTCCAGGTCTGCTTGCAGCCGTTCCCTGCCCTCTGGTGTGTCCACATCTCCCCATAGCTTTGTGTCATCTGCAAACTTGGGCAGAGTACATTTCACTCCCTTGTCCAAGTCACTGATGAAGACATTAAAGAGTATCGGTCCAAGGACCAAGCCCTGTGGGACCCCACTGCCCACACCCTTCCAGGTCGAAACCGATCCATCCACCACGACTCTCTGGGTGTGACGCTCCAGACAATTTGCCACCCACCGGACTGTGTAGTCATCCACGTCACAGCCTCTTAACTTGTTCACCAGTATGGGGTGGGATACCGTATCGAAGGCCTTCCTGAAGTCTAAGTATACGACATCCACCCCTCCTCCTGTGTCCAGGCATTTCGTAACCTGGTCATAAAAAGAGACTAGATTGGTCAGGCACTATCTGCCTGCCACGAACCCGTGCTGGTTTCCCCTCAGCATTATTTGTCCTGCCGGGCTCTCACAAATGTGAGCCTTGATAATTTTTTCAAAGACTTTGCCAAGGATGGAGGTGAGACTGACTGGCCTATAATTGCCCGTGTCCTCCTTCCTCCCCTTCTTGAAGATGGGGACCACATTGGCCCTTTTCCAGTCCTCTGGGACTTGGCCCATGTGCCACGAGCTTTCAAATATTCCCGCCAGTGGCTCTGCAATGATGTCGGCCAGTGCCTTCAGCACCCTCGGATGGAGCTCATCTGGGCCTACTGACTTAAAGGCATCCAGTTCTTCCAAATGACTCTGCACCATCTCAGGGTCTATGCATGGTAGTCTGGCACCTTGCTGCTGCCTCTCTACAACCCCAGTGTGAGATTTGTCTTGCCCCTCACTTAGGAACACTGAGGCAAAGAACTCATTGAGGAGTTCAGCCTTGTCCCCCCTGTCCATCACCAATTGTTTCTGCCCATTTAGCAGGGGTCCTATTCCTCCCTGGGCCTTCCTTTTACTCCCTATATATCTAAAAAACAATTTCTTGTTGTCTTTTACTTGGGATGCCATCCTCAGCTCCATGGTAGCTTTGGCCCATCTAACTGCCTCCCTACAAGCATGAGCAGAGGAGGTATATTCGTCTTTAGTGATCTCTCCCTGTTTCCACTTTTTATGTGCTCCCCTTTTGGCCCTTAGGCTGCCCTGGATTTCTCTCATCAGCCAGGGAAGCCTCCTGGCCCCTTTCCCTCTTTTGCCTCGCTCGGGGATCGTCTTGCTTTCTGCCCGATTATTATTAATCTGCTTCTGGTCCATCAGCTTGCATGTTGCCAGTTACTTCTCTATAGCATTCCTGTAAAATGCTATGACAGAAGGCAGGGTAGCTTTGTACCTTATAATTTAAGTAAATCTGAGCTGTATATCATAAGCTTTCATGAGCCCCAGCTTAAATGCTAATATATCAAAATGATAAAATAGTTCATACATTTTGCAGCACTGTAAATGGTTACACACCAGAGAATGAGGTACCACTGAGTCTGCCATAAGTGACTGGTGTCATATAGACAGTGTACTGATTTAGATAAGATGATCAAAGATTGTGATAGTTTTCATGCCTGACTTTTCCCCAGGAAATTGAGTAATGATGGACTGTGACTTTGTGATAAGTTGATGATAATGAAGGACAAATAATCATTCAGGTTTTATGATGGAGTTCTGAGGCAATGGGTTTATTTCCTATGAAGACTAGTAATGATATTGTATATAAATATTCTAATATCCAGGTTACTGTGGATTGTTATTGGATTAGGTTAGGCACTGGGAAAGCATATAAATTCTCCATATCTACAAGTACAACACATACGTACACTATCTCCAGCATCTCGTTTATTCTGCCAAGATGTAAATTGACAAAATCATCCTGAAATTTTGTTTTTAATTTCATTGATACTTGTGTAGAAAAATGTAGCTCTTTCTTTTTGATGTGGTCCATGCTAGCAAGATTTACGCTATGGATAATAAGCACCCATGCCCATGGCCAAAGTTTTGGATGGCTGTCCCTTTAAAATTTAACTGAAGCCTTCCCTATTATTTAAGTATAAGAAAACATTCTTTAAAATAGATTTATTTATTTTTAAAGAAGGCATACTCCAGTTTGGTGTCTGGTGTAATTCCCCTGAAATCAATCTGAAGTTACAGCATGTGATGAAGTGAACCTGGGCTCACAGAAGCTTGTGCTCTCCAGATATATTGTATTAGTTACTTAGGGTGCATATATGCTGACTGACTTCAGACTAATACGGCTAACTACCTCCATCTGAAGTTACACCAGCAATTAACCGATCATGATCTTATAAAGAATCTTGTAATTCAGGAAATAAACAAACTGACTATATAAATATGCTAATCCAAACCTTGATTGTTAAAATTAATATGTGGAGATTTCAACTTACTTTGCACAAGTTGCTGCGAGTCCAAGAGGTCAGTCAAGATAAGGATTACTGCACAGGCTTGAAAGAGGAGTCCCATACTTGGAAATATACACTAGTCTGACAAATGCTCTGATTACCACTGGAAGACTTCATAAAATTTCTTCATGAGTAATCTTAACCTCAGCATGTTACCACTTTATTGCGTTATACCAGAGACTGGAAGTAACTAAAGGAAATGACAAGAGGAAATAAAAATTAGCATGCATACATGCTACTTAAGGAAAGCAGCACTATTGTTTGCATACATTATTACTACTATAAATAAAAGAAAAAATTATCTGAAATAGATATCTATCTATTGTATAGTGTATATGGTATAGCATATCATATATATATTAATATATATATAATATATGATAGATAGATAGATAGATAGATAGATAGATAGATAGATGCTCCCTCCCTGATGGCACTCTTCCTTGCCTTAGTAATATAGATCTTGACATGACAATATTTTGCCTTTCTGTTTTCACTTGTCATGCTTTCAGATTATATGTACATGTACATATGTGTGGGTATGTGTATATATATACATGGAGCTTTTACATACCCTTTCCCAGAGGTCCAACAAGGGGGGGGGGGGGGGGGGATCTCAGGCCCAGATTCTATTTCGCTGCTGAAGCAACTTGAAGTCTATTGCTTCAGATCTGTATGTCTCCCTCAGTCACCTCTGAAGCACCTAGGTCTCCTGTTCTCCCAATGGGGAGCCCAGTGTGTCTATTAGAGGGTGATTCTGTTCCAGCATGCTTAGTGGGGCAAACTTCTGGGCAGCCTGACGTGCTCTCATGATCAGCAGGGATCCTGGTTTTCTCTGATAAAAAAATCCCTGATTTTTTAGTTAAAAAAGTAACCCCAAATCCACATTTTTCTTTGATCAAAATGAAACACCACTATATACATTACACACACACACACACACACACACACACACACGTATATACACACACATACACATATGTACATATATACACATATACATACATATACATATAAACATACATATACACATGAATACATATACGTGCATACATACACACACATACACACATACATATACACATATACATACACATACACATATATGCACATACACATACATACATATACATATATGCACATACATATACACATGCATACATATACATGCATACATACACACATATACTCACATGCATATACACATACACACATATACACACATGCATATACACATATACATACACATACACATATTTACACATATACATATATATATACATATACACACATACATATACACACATTTACACACATACACATATACATATACACACATACATACACATACACATACACATATACACACACATACACATATATACGCATATACACACACATATATACACATACACACACATATATACACGCACATACACATACACATATATACACATATACACACACATATATACACATACACATATACACACATATACACACATACATATACACACATATATACACACATACACATATATATGCATATACACACACATATATACACTTAGACATATATACACATATACACACATATATACACACACACATACACATATATACACATATACACACACATACACATATACACACATACACATATATACACACATATATACACATACACACATATACACATACACACACATATATACACATACACATATATACACATATGCACACCTACATATACACATATATATATACATACACATACACACATATGCACACATATATACACATACACATATATACACATAGATTCATAGATTCATAGATGTTAGGGTCAGAAGGGACCTCAATAGATCATCGAGTCCGACCCCCTGCATAGGCAGGAAAGAGTGCTGGGTCTAGATGACCCCAGCTAGATACTCGTCTAACCTCCTCTTGAAGACCCCCAGGGTAGGGAAGAGCACCACCTCCCTTGGGAGCCCGTTCCAGACCTTGGCCACTCGAACTGTGAAGAAGTTCTTCCTAATGTCCAGTCTAAATCTGCTCTCTGCTAGCTTGTGGCTATTGTTTCTTGTAACCCCCGGGGGCGCCTTGGTGAATAAATCCTCACCAATTCCCTTCTGTGCCCCCGTGATGAACTTATAGGCAGTCACAAGGTCGCCTCTCAACCTTCTCTTGCGGAGGCTGAAAAGGTCCAGTTTCTCTAGTCTCTCTTCGTAGGGCTTGGTCTGCAGGTCCTTGACCATACGAGTTGCCCTTCTCTGTACTCTCTCCAGGTTATCTGCATCCTTCTTGAAGTGTGGCGCCCAGAATTGCACGCAGTACTCCAACTGCAGTCTGACCAACGCCCTATAGAGGGGAAGTATCACCTCCCAGAACCTATTTGTCATGCATCTGCTGATGCACGATAAAGTGCCATTGGCTTTTCTGATGGCTTCGTCACACTGCCGCCTCATGTTCATCTTAGAGTCCACTAGGACTCCAAGATCTCTTTCCACCTCCGTGCCACCCAGCAGGTCATTCCCTAGGCTGTAGGTGTGCTGGACATTTTTCCTCCCTAGGTGCAGCACTTTGCATTTCTCCTTGTTGAACTGCATCCTGTTGTTTTCTGCCCACCTGTCCAACCTATCCAGGTCTGCCTGCAGCTGTTCCCTGCCCTCCGGCGTGTCCACTTCTCCCCATAGCTTTGTGTCATCTGCAAACTTGGACAGAGTACACTTCACTCCCTTGTCCAAGTCGCTGATGAAGACATTAAAGAGTATCAGTCCCAGGACCGAGCCCTGCGGGACCCCACTGCCCACACCCTTCCAGGTCGAGACCGACCCATCTACCACGACTCTTTGGGTGCAACCCTCTAGCCAATTCACCACCCACCAGACTGTGCAGTCATCCACATCACAGCCTCTTAACTTGTTCACCAGTATGGGGTGGGATACCGTATCGAAGGCCTTCCTGAAGTCTAAGTATACGACATCCACCCCTCCTACTGTGTCCAGGCGTTTCGTAACCTGGTCATAGAAAGAGACTAGGTTGGTCAGGCACGATCTGCCCGCCACAAACCCATGCTGGTTTCCCCTCAGCATAATTTGCCCTGCCGGGCTCTCACAAATGTGAGCCTTGATAATTTTTTCAAAGACTTTACCAAGGATGGAGGTGAGACTGACCGGCCTATAGTTGCCCGGGTCCTCCTTCCTCCCCTTTTTGAAAATGGGGACCATGTTAGCCCTTTTCCAGTCCTCCGGGACTTGGCCCGTGCGCCACGAGCATTCAAATATTCCCGCCAGTGGCTCTGCAATGATGTCGGCCAGTGCCTTCAGCTCCCTCGGATGGAGCCCATCCGGGCCTGCCGACTTAAAGGCATCCAGTTCTTCCAAGTGACTCTGCACCACCTCAGGATCTACATATGGAAGTCTGGCGCCTTGCTGCTGCCTCTCTACAATCCCAGTGAGAGACTTGTCGTGTCCCTCACTTAGGAACACTGAGGCAAAGAACTCGTTGAGGAGTTCAGCCTTGTCCCCCCTATCTGTCACCAATTGTTTCTGCCCATTTAGCAGCGGTCCTATTCCTCCCTGGGCCTTCCTTTTACTCCCAATATATCTAAAAAACAAGTTCTTTTTGTCCTTTACTTGGGTTGCCATCCTCAGCTCCATGGTAGCTTTGGCCCGTCTAACTGCCTCCCTACAAGCACGAGCAGAGGAGATATATTCATCTTTAGTGATCTCACCCTGTTTCCACTTTTTATGTGCTCCCCTTTTGGCCCTTAGGCTGCCCTGGATTTCTCTGGTCAGCCATGGAAGCCTCCTGGCCCCTTTCCCTCTTTTGCCTCGCTCGGGGATCGTCTTGCTTTCTGCCCGAAGGATCGTTTCCTTTAGGCACAGCCACCCTTCTTGGGCTCCCATCCCATCAAAACTCCTACTCTGCAGTGCTTCCTTGACTAATCGCCTGAGTGCATTGAGATCAGCTTTCCTAAAGTCTAGCACTTTCACCCTACTAGTTACTTTACCCACTCGCCGTCTTATGTTGAATTCTATTATAAGGTGATCACTGTCTCCCAAATGGCTACCGATCTGGAGGTCCCCTATCATGTCATCTCCCGTTGCCAATACCAGATCCAGTATGGCATTCCCCCTAGTGGGAGCGTGTACCTTCTGTGTCAGGTGGAGGTCCTGTACACAGGTTAGAAACCTGCGTGTGCGATGGGACCTTACTGTCTGCGTCTCCCAGCAGATGTCTGGGTAGTTTAGGTCCCCCATGACTACCGCCTCTTTAGCTTTTATGGTCTCCGAGAGTTGCCTCAGGAGCCCCGCATCTATTTCTTCCCCTTGGAGTAGGGGTCTGTAGCAGACCCCTACCACCAAATCCCTTTCTCCTTGCCCCCCATGTAGCCTAACCCACAATCCTTCTACTTCCTCAACCTCGGATTCTGTCTTGATGAGGGTTGATGTATATTGCTCACTGACATAAAGTGCAACCCCCCCCCCTTTCTTCCCCGACCTGTCCTTTTCTGTACATATACACACATACATCTACACACATACACACATATACACATACATATATACACATATACACACACACACATACACATATCTACACATATACACACATATACACACATACATATACACACAATACACACACATATATACACACATACACATATCTACACATATACATACATACATACACACATATACACACACATATATACACATATACACACATACACATATATACACATATACACACATACATACACACACAGACACATACATATATACACATATACACACATACATACACACACATATATACACATACACATATATACACATATACACGCCTACATATACACACACATACACATATATACACACACACATACATATATACACATATACACACCTACATATACACACATATGCACACATACATATACACACACACACACATATATATATACATGCATATATGCACATATATACACATACATACATACATATACACACATATACATATATACACACATACATACATATGTGTATGTATGTGTGTATATGTGTGTGTGTGTGTGTGTATATATATATATATATGCACACACATATACATACACACACACACACATATATACACACACACATACGTATGCATGTATTACTAGTGTTTCATTTTAATCATGGAAAATGTGTGTTTTAAGTTACTTTTTCAACCTGAAAACTGGTTTTTCAAGTTTTTTTATCGGAGAAAACCAGCATCTCTGATGATCAGAGGGATATAGTAGGCTGTTAGTCTGAAGCCAACTAGAATGCAGGGTAGAGGTGTATTTCATAGACTAACCAAAGCAGGTAGGTATATAGGTAGGTAGCACAAGCTTCTGTGGGCTGAAGCTCACCCCATTGACTGCTGTGATGTGTGTGTGTGTGTGTGTGTGTGTTTGTACACATATATACACACACTTGGATTAGTTTATAAGGTCCAAATCTACCCTGCTTTTTGCTTCCATGAAATCAGGATCTAGCCTGATCTGTCTTATTCAGAGAGGAAGCAGCCTGTTGGGTTCCAGTTCACCGACAGACAATATTCATCAATATACTTAACTGACAGGTAGCAGCACTGTCTTCAACATAAAGTAAAAGGGAGGTGGGCAAAGGCTGGTGGTTATGATAATACCCACCTCTTGCCCAATAGTCTATGAAGTGGGAGAAATGGGTGAGTAGATGGTTTTGAACTGAAGGGTTTTTTAATTATACCTCCAACATCCCACAACAGTGCCTTAAATAGGCTACAGGTTTGGTTGGGCTGAGACCATTCTCCACCCTTCCTGTTGAGCAGGAATAGTGGATGAGAAAGAGAACAGTAGTCATAAAGTGAGAGGGTTCAATTAAAGGAGTGTGAAATTAGGGCTGAGGTACTCAGGTGGGAAGAGGAAGTTCTGGGTTCTTCCCCAGGCTTCCCAGATTCATTTCTCCTTTTTAGTCAATGACCATTTAATGTAAAATTCATAAAAAAAAATCCAGTGTGCATGTAAGAGGAAGTGTATCTATTTAGGCTAGAAAATGGTGGACTCTGGTTTCTGCTCTCATTGCTAGATACCCATTTTATTCAATACAAATAAAACTCCTACACAGTTATGGCAGCAAGAACTAAGAGTTCCTTCTCCCAGCTGAGTGCCCCATTTTTCTTGGTTTGGCCACCTTCTTTACAATATCCATTATATCAGGGGTGGGCAATTATTTTGGGCGGAGGGCTGCTTACTGAGTTTTGGCAAGCCATCGAGGGCTGCATGACAGGCAGCCCAGGGCAGATTAATATTAATGTTCTAAATTTTTTAGGGGCCCCACGGGCCGGATAGAATGGCTTGGCAGACCACATCCAGCCCGTGGGCCGCATTTTGCCCACCCCTGCATTATATACAGGCGTATCCATTGCCAAGGTAGATTTATTCAACTGTCAGTGAGTCTTGACAGTCCGGTCACCCAACTCAGACACGGCTATAAGACACGCCCTTACACATACACATGCACACTTGGGTCACTTGTTCCTGACTTCCAGCAAATGTCTCTGTAGAAAAGTTAACCTCTTGAGGTCAAGTAAAAAGCTCCACAAGATTAAATAGATAATTTGATATGCACATAATGTTTCATAACCACAGTGAAAAATTATCCCCATTTGTCCACAATCACCATTCTAGAAACAGACTGTCTCAGTAAACTAGTGAGAGTATTGGTAGCACAATTCTCCGATATGCTGGGGTAGAACAGCTGCCATTACAGCCCCAGATAAGGTTGGGGTGGGGGGACAAGGAAAATATGTCATGAGATTTCCCTGGACTATAATTTTAATGAAACAGTCTGAGAGGTTATATATTAAATCAGGGACACTGATTCAAACCAAGTTTTGGACTTGGAGAGCAGACAGCCCATTTTCATTGCCATTTCTTCTTGAAGTGACTTGATTACACCAGGAATCAGAGCCCTTTTTAAGCCATCAAGGACTCCATTTAAAGTTCATTAACGTTAATTGAAAGACTTTCCATTGTTTTTAGTGGGCTTTCAAAAAAGCCCAGAAGGGTAAGATCCAGGAAATGATCTCACAAAATGGAAAAGATTACCTTCACAAAGATGCTGCCTTAGCCAGTGGGAAAGACTTAGCCACCCTTCCTGGTAGTTTTGCAATTACCTTTTGTTATTTAATTTTCCCAAATGAATGATCTTCAGTTTCTGAATTAAAATGTAAGCTGGGAGCCATGAAGTCTGTTCTACAGCTACTGTATAGCTCCAGGTGAATCACAGTTAAGCTCGGGTTCTCTCAGGGCTTGTTTGTGTTTGTGGAAGTATAAATGATTAACTGAGTTTCAGACCCTGGGTCTTAGTTCCCTGCAGTACCAAGGCCAGAGCAACATTAGTATGGACCATGTCAGGGTTTGGACATTGAGATGTGTGGCCTGAGAAGAGGGTATTTATACTTACATGACACTGGTCCAGCCTTAGTCAGGGCCAAAGGAAGAAAACAAGAAGAGACTTAATATTTAACCATGGATATTGAAGGGGGCAGAAGTGAGGGAATTGAGCAAGAATCTAGCTTGATAGGTGGCAGCTTCCAATGAAATGCTCAGAGAGTAAAGAGAGTGCCTTTTTTCCTATAAGCCCTGACCCTGATCTTTCTAAAGTCAAAGGACCATGTCCATTTGATTTCAGTATGCCTTGGATTAAGCTCCATAAGTAGCTCCTGGCCCTCTGCCAGAAACTGTCTTCTGAGCTCAATATGAGCAGCTCTTAGATGTTAGGCTTGCTTACCTACCTCAGCCTCCAGCAGCTGTGGCTGCTCTCACCAGCTTCCTTCCTCTCCTTTTCATCCCCCTTCCTATTGTCATCTGCAATTCGAAACGGTTCTTTGATCATCAGATATCTTAGAAAAATGAGTTACCCCTGACAGTTTCCTTGTTCCTTTATCCAGGCATCTAAGAAACAAGTCAGATTTTTTTATTGCTAAATGAGGCCATGGAACTGCTGATGAAAATGCAAAAGTAATGTTCAGACTGGCCAATTCATTCAACCAATCTTTATTATAAAAAAAAATACTCTTCATATACTCAATGTTGGACCGACTAGCAAAAGCCACATTGGCAGAGTGGGCCTGGTGAATAAACCTGACTCGCAAAGGAGCCTAGTGGAGGTCAAATGGTGCCAATATGCACTAGCTGAGTAAGGAATTCAGTTTGTAATATCTTGTAGATATTATGTACAAAGGGCTTTCTTGTTATGTTGTACAAGGAAGGCACAGCCATAATGCCTTCTCATGTCTGGAACTGTATCTTCAGTGAAGATGAACTTGGCCATTCCCCACCAATTCTGGTGCAGCTAATGCCCCTGGTTGCACTACCTTTTCATTGACTTTATGCTTGGGAAGGTCTAAAAACCACAACAGCTCCCAACTGCAACCTGGGTGAGACACAGTGGGTGGTGAAAGGGAAGAAAGGAATTTATCACATTTGAATTTATAAAGATCAAAACCTGTTGTGGTAACTGTCTCATTCTCCACAAACAGATGGAAGAATACCAGGGAATGTGGTCATTATTAGTCAGCCCTAGCAAGAGAGGCGGCAACTCCGTGAGTTAATACTAAGTCACAGATTTTAATATGAAAAGCTATCTTAGTCTGATTTCTCATTTAATACTGCCCAGAGAATTTTGCCCTATCAATCCTGCACTTGAATCAAGATGTGGCAGTAATCAAAGACATAATGACTGGTTGGGCATAATGATCAGAATGCTACATTCAGATTCTGCTTCTGGACATGAGGAAGCAGATTTAGATCTATCCAAACGTCTGAAATCAGCAGGTTCATGTGCCTTAGGAAGAACTTTGCTCTGAAGTAGAGAGCAAACATTTTCTTGGCAAGAATGCAAGAATATTATCTCTTTAGCTCTCTGTATGTCACCAAGCTTTAGCTTTAGTTCATTATCAGTTTTGTATGGTTTATAGCATGCAAAATTATCAGTGCAGATCACTGAAAATTTCCTATTGTCTCACAGTCACTTGCATCATTGAGCACCTCTGCCTAGCAGTACATGACTCTGAAATTATTGAAAACTTTGAACTTTCACTTATTCTCAGGTGTTTAACATCACCCCTGATGGGGCTTTCTTTGTCATCTAGCTATAACTACAAGCAAAAGCTGAAATGACTAACTCACCTAAGAATCTGCAGCAATGTAGGTCAAATATAGTAACCTGGTTCATGAAAATTCACACCATTGTCATGCAAGTGTAAAATGTTACTATTGTCATTTGGTGGCATCTATATCTATTTTCCATTATCTGCACTAGGTAGGGTAGGGTAGCACCTTAGAGACTAACTGGTTCAGAGAAGCATGAGCTTTCTGAAGTTTCTAGGCAACAAACTACATTCTTAGTCTTCACTAGTGTAAATGACTACTCCAAATGTGAAATAATGATGTTTCAGGCCCCATATCTCTCTCTCTATACATATAAATTAAGTGTATGTCTGTATGTTTGCTTATAACTCGAGAATGGCTGGTCTTATCTACTCTAAACATTCCAAAATCACAGAATACCACACAAAGAAAATTATAGGCAGGTTATTTTTCACTTGACCCTTTTTGGGGCTTCCAGTGACTATTTATGGGAACAGTGCTTTTCACATGGACAGTTATATGTGGCTTGCTGCAGAGTTTGTAGTTGAAAAGGATTGTATATACTGGCGCCAACAGGAAACACTGCAAACATTGTTGACAAAGAAGTTCTACAATAAAAATCATGCATTTGTATGTCATTTGAAATGTTACTCCATGTTAAATATTAAATGTTAAATATGTTGTAGTATGTTCTTTAAAAATAAACAATATGTTTTACCTAAATATGTTGTATGAAGTTCTGTGAAAATAAACAAACACTGCAATTAGAAAAATAATTACCTGGGCAAAGAACGGGTCCTTCCTCTAGTACTAATATATTTAAGCAAAATAAAGGAAGGATGTAAGTAGTGGGGTTCTCCAGGGTTCGGTCCTTGGACCTGTACTCTTCAATATCTTCATCAGTGTCTTGGATGTGGGTGTGAAGTGTACTCTTTCCAAGTTTGCATACAATACTAAATTGTGGGGTGAAGTGCACACTCTGGAGGGTAGGGAATGATTGCAGGCAGACTTGGACAGGTTTGGAAAGTGAGCAGTATACAATAGGATGCAGTACAACAAGGACAAGTGCAGAGTGCTGCAACTAGGGCACAAAAATATCCAGCACACCTACTGGCTGGGAAGTGACCCTCTCAGCAGCACAGAAGAGGAAAGGGATCTAGAAGTCATAGTGGACTCCAAGATGAACATGAGTCATCAGTGTGAGGAAATCATCAGCAAAGCTAACCACACTTCATCATGCATCAGCAGATGCATGACAAACAGAACCAAGGAGGTGATACTTCCCCTCTATGTGGCATTGGTCAGACCGCAGTTGGAGTACAGTGTCCAGTTTTGGATGCCGTATTTCAAGAAGGATGTTGATAGACTCAAGAGGGTGCAGAGGAGGGCCACTCATATGGTTATAGGCTTACAGGGCAAACCCTATGAGGAGAGACTGAGGGACCTGGACCTCTTCAGCCTCCGCAAGAGAAGGCTGAGAGGTGATCTTGTGGCCACCTAGAAATTCATTAGGGGGATGCAGCAAGGGATTGGAGATGCTCTGTTCACCAGGGCACCTCTTGGGGTAACTAGGAACAATGTTCACAAACTGACAGAGAGCAAATTTAGGCTAGATATCAGGAAAAACTTCTTCACAGTAAGGGTGGCCATAATTTGGAATGGGCTTCTAAGGGAGGTGGTGCTCTCCCCTACCTTGGGTGTCTTAAAGAGAAGGCTGGGTAGGCATCTGGCTGGGATCATCTGACCCCAGCACTCGCTCTTTACTGCCTAGGTAGGGGGTTGGACTCAATGATCTGTTGAGGTCCCTTCAGACCCTAGCATCTACGAGTCTATGAAATTACATGTACACAAACTGTTACAAGAATATTATTAAGAGTGCTTAGTTGAGAATTCAAAAGTTAGTAAATTCCAGATTTAACACTGCAAGCACAAACCTAAATAGACCCCTTTATATTATAATATAGTGTATAAGATACTATTTTTTCTGGTGTACTCCTGTCTTACATAGTTCACAGGATAGACCTGCTGTTAGATGAAACAGGGTTATGCAGTAAAGGAAATTGTTGCCTGCACGATGCTGGTTTCATGTGTTGCAACAGTTGGAAGGTATATAAAAAATAAGACAGAGGACTGTAAACAGAGACAGATAGGGATCATGGCTAAAATTCCTAAGATAGCTGAATATTGTCCTTGAGACCTGAGAAATAAATGTTATTTTATTTTATGTTTAGAACTACTATTGCTACTTAGTAATGATTATAACATATTTTCTTTTCTAGTTCAAATTGTCCTCTGAGTAAAAAAGAAACAGTTTGACTTTGACAAAAGTTTTGATTTGAAATGAAAATAAATGTTGAAATGTTAAAATATCTTGTAAACGGTGAATTCTAAATGTTGACCAGCTCTGTTCCTGATACACAGGCCATCAGTCCTCCATATTTCAAATGCCTGCTTCAAAGGATTTTCAGTTTTTCAAAGAAAAGGTTGACAAGTTTTCTTCATGTGGGTAAGTAATGTCTTTGTTTCAGCTCTCCTTCAGCAAAATATACAAGCTATTTTGGGTGCAAGTTTTAAAAATATCAGTCTAAAGAAGACACCTCACATAAAAATTTGAGCCATAACAATTAAAGTTCTACAAAGTTATGTAATGTTGCCAGGTACAGGACTGAAGTAACACGGGCCCGGGGACAAATCTAAGGGTTTAACATCTTTAGGGGTTTAACATCAACTTTCCAAAACTGGATAAAGCCCCCAACCAAGAAACCTGGGGAAAAAAAAATTAATTGGGTGTTCCAAAGTAAACTAACTTCCCTCTTGCAAGCAATGTTAAGCTAAAACAGGGTTTATTACAGAGGAAAAGGGAACAAATACACAACCTTAAAGTAAACCTTAACTATTAAACATTAACTGAAACCCAAAACAGGGAGCAGTCTCAGTCACTGGCAAACCAACCCAGGGGAAGCTATCAAGGTAGTCCACTCAGTTGGGAAGGGAGATCCACCCAGAGCAGTAGTGCAGGGGCTCTACCACCTATGCCAGCCAATCGTGGCAGGTTCAGTGTATGGAGGCCCACCCCAGAGGATCCTACTGCTCCTCATTACTGAGGGTTGCCACTCTGCTCTGAGGGCTCTACCACCTACACAAGGCAAAATAACAAGTGCTTGGCAGGGAAGCTCACACTGGAGTTGCTGCCACCTCAGTGCTGGGGGATCACTGCTCTGGCCACTGCCACCATGGGTTGGTCTTGCTCCTCTGCCAGCCCTCTTCAACTTGCCTATGTGACCCTAGGTTTTTAGACCTCGCCTTACCCACCCTACTTAACACCAGGGATTTTCAACTTTTTTACCTCCAGCAAGTATCAAGCTTCCTCCTTAATGATGTTTGCCAACCCAATAAATTATTTTTTAACTGACAATTTGCAGGCTGTTTACTTTGAGCCAAACTTTTTTAAAGATACGCATTTTCATATTTTACATAATGTCCATATAACTCTTCTGCCTGGCCCTGGCCTATTGACAGGCCCCAGTTAGAAAGGCTGGATTCAAATTTAGGGGCTTAACATCAATCATAGTAAAACAGTTTGGTTGTCAGTTAAAAGCTTGCATTAAAAAAAAAATCTTGGCTAAAGCAACCCTACTTGATTGCAGTGATGATATTACATTGTGCTGACCACCCCGCAACAAAGGCCCTCTACTCTTCCCTACAAACTGATGCTCCTGACTGTACCCTACACCATGCTGCCTACCCCCATCCACCTCTAGCCTTACCTGCATAAACAAATTCACCTGTCTCATCACAAAGCCCCAAACTAGAGGCACCTGCAACCAGAATTGTTACAGGCAGTCTGAGACAGAGCAACATGTGGCTGAGAGAACGCTCACTGCAAGGTGCTGTGCTCCCAGTCAGACACCAGGCAACACTGCTATGATCTGTCTCTGCTTCGGTCAAGCTGTGGAGGCTTAGGGTTTTTACTGACAACTAACTTTATATATATATATATATATATATATATATATTTTTTTTTTTTTTTATTTTTTTTTTACAGGGCTTTACTGACAGCCATTTTTAGCTTTATTTTTTACTGGCAGTAAATTTACTGGCAGTTGGCAAGCCTGACCTGAACCCATTATAGGAACTTGTGCTTACAAATGCTTTCTTTCCTCTAGATAAGTTGATGAGCCACCCAACAAAGTCAGTTGACTTCTGTCTAGAATCTCTCCTAGTACTCAGAGAAGCCTCAGGTGCTGAAGCTGGCTGCCTTTCCTGCAGGGACTGTGCTGCAGGAGAGACAAGCCCCAGGCAGGGAAAGCAGCTAGCTTTGGAGCCTGAAGTTTCAGGTGCTGCACAGCCCTGACAGGGAAGACACCTGGCTCCAGCACATGGGGCTTCCCTCCCTGCTGTGTGAGTGCAGGGGCTGTGAGCGAGTATCAAGGAGCACCAGCAATACAGGTAGCTGGTCAGAGGCTGCGCCTATTGCTGCAATATGTAGCACTGGCTGGAGCTGCGCTCTGAGTGTCCTGCCTCTTGCTGCTACCACTGCCTGCTGGGGCTGCACACCATGGCGGGCAGGTTGGGGGGCCCCACACTCCCCATTCTCCCTCACACCCATATGCTGCCCACCCCAACTCCATGCTGCCACCACCCCCTGTACCCCTGGGCACAGGTTTCATGCTGCCACCAGTCCCAACCCCGTGCTCTGGGCTCCCTCTCAGTGTAGCAAAACCCCCAGTTTTTCTTTTTTTTAATTTATTTTAAAATGCATTCCCTCCCCTTCCCCAACCATTTCTGACTTTTTCTCTCCCTCTCTATTCCCTATAGATAAGTGTAAGTGAGCTCAGACTTAAGATAAGCTTTAAACATTTTTATTTTGGTAGCAAGTTTTTGGTTTTGGATATCCACTGTTTTATATTGTATTATTATTAGGTTTGTATTGATTCTTATTGTTGTATATTGTATTATTATCATTTAGTATTGATTTTTATTGTTTCATATGGATATTGTATGGTTTAGACCTGTGTTTGTAAGTGAACCAAAGTCATGTGACATTTCCATTTTATATGTCAAGCCTCCATCTTGTGTCCTCTGCCTGGGCATCCCATGTTGCAACTGTATGAGTCATGTACCCCTCCCATGTAAATTGGTTCCCAGATAAATGAGAGTGATTGGGAATGATTGAAATACAATGGTAGCAGGTCTCTACTGAATGGCCTGTAACGACTGGGCCATCAGCTCGCATTGATTCACCCAGGAACCACGGACCTCACCCAGGAACAGAGACAAGAACCCAGCATTTGAAAGACAAAGGACCCTGCAGAACCAGCAACTCTCATCATTACAGACACCTGAAACTGCACATCCCTGCATGCAGCACACATGCTCAGTATGCCAGGGGCATGCCTCCTGTCACTAGGGTCACACAAGGTCTGCCCCTATAAAAAGGGGCAGTGAAGAGAGACCCAGTGGAACGCCCTCTCCATCTGGACCAGCACCATGCCACACCACCTATCCACCCAGAGGCCCTGCCAGCAACCCCCCTCTGGATAACATCTACTGGACAAGGACCCCTTTCCAGCCTGGATAGGTAGATATTACCTGCACACCTCCTTCAATTTGGACTCTCTCTCTCTCTCTGTCTCTTTCTCTCCTCCTGGACTTCAGTGGACTTCAGCCCCTGCACCAAGTCTCTCTAACCCCTGATACTATTGTGTGTGTGATAGGGTGTATGTGGGTGTGTGGGTGCAAGGGAACCAATAAGACATTGTGTCACCATCTCCCCTATTCAATAAAACCACTGTCAATTGCAACCCCGAGTTGGGTCATGTTTTACTGAATTCCAGTCCTTTCCTTATCTTAAATTCCAGCCTCATTCTTTCTCTCTCTCTCAGCTCCAGGAAAGCAGCAGGAGGCAGCAGAAAAGCAGAGAAAGGCAGCAGAAAGTCACAGGGAAAAGGCAGTAGGAATTGAGAGGAGATCGGCCACCTTTCAGTTTTTCCTGCTGCTTTTCCTGTGATTTTCTGCTGTCCCTCTCTCTGTTTTCAGGCTTCCCCCACACCTTCTGTAGTCCCCCCCCCCCCCCAATAGCTTCCCAGGTCCTTGTGGCTGTGCTGCAGTTTTCTCCAGCAGCTGGAACCTTTCTCCAGCTCCCAGCACCTACTGCCGCTCCCTGCAACTTCTCTAGCTGCCCCAGAGCCATCCTCTGGCTCCCCACACCCAGAGCCCCTCTTTAACACCCACAATTTCCCTTAGTGCCATTTTTCCTCTCCCCACCTACCTTTTCAGCTCCCCCGTAGCTCTGGCTCTAGTCCCAGCCTTTGTGCTGGCATTGCTCCCCTGTTCTGTAGGCTTCGGGCATTGTCTTTTAATCAATTAAGATAAATTAACCTAGAGTTACCCCCGAGCCTCAGTTCTTCAGTCCAGGCCCCTCTAGTCTAGTCTAGTCTAGTTCTAATCCCAGTCCCGGTGACTTTTACTCCCAACAACTTTAACTCCCTACATTTCTACTTCCTTATCTTAACCTTTCCCCAGGTATCCCAAGTACACCAAGCACATACATACATACATACACATCACAACACCCAGCTTAGGAACTCACTTGTGTGTATGTGTAGGTGGGTTGTATGTTTGTGAATACACATATATATATACATATATAGATATCATTGTGTGTGTGTGGTATATGAATTAGTAATCCACTTATGTGTATTGGATGTGCAGGTGTTGGTAGCTGGTAACCGATTCTGTCTAAATTTGGTGTGTGTAGCATGTATGGACTTAAACTGGTGATAGGTCTGCATGAACCTAAACTAGTTATTTTGAATGTGTGTGTATCTGAGTTGCTAATGCGAGTGTGTGCGTGTGCATGTGCGTGTGTGTATGGCATTGTGTGCATGATATATGAATTAGTGATCTGCATCTAACTTTTGGGGTGTATAGCGTATGTGCTTGAATTGGTGATAGGTATGCATGTGCCTAGGCTGGTTTGAATGTGTATGTGCCTGAGCTGGTAGTGTGCATGTGTATGTACCTAATTGATTTGTGTGTTTGTATATGTGCAATTGTGTTACACCCTCCTGTCTAACAGCGCAATATTGAGATCCTGAGAGTTGGCCTGACCCCACAGGGCAACACCAGCAGTAGCCCAGCCCTGCTGCTTCCCTCCCTGCTACCCAGAGCCAGTAGGAGACTGGGGAAGAGAGCAGATCCCAGGGGCTGTGGCAGCAGCAGCCCTGCACAGAAGCTGCACGGTGGCCAGCTGGGCCCTTCTGCCCATGAAGGTGGGAGCCAGGCCATAGGGTACGTTTTTGGGGCTGCATAGATTCATAGATGTTAGGGCCGGAAGGGACCTCAATCGATCATCGAGTCCGAACCCCTGCATGGGAAGGAAAGAGTGCTTGGTCTAGATGACCCCAGCTAGATGGTTATCTAACCTCCTCTTGAAGACCCCCAGGGTAGGGGAGAGCACCACCTCCCTTGGGAGCCCGTTCCAGACCTTAGCCACTCGAACTGTGAAGAAGTTCTTCCTAATGTCCAGTCTAAATCTGCTCTCTGCTAGTTTGTGGCCATTATTTCTTGTAACCCCCGGGGGCGCCTTGGTGAATAAATACTCACCAATTCCCTTCTGCACCCCCGTGATGAACTTATAGGCAGCCACAAGGTTGCCTCTCAACCTTCTCTTGCGGAGGCTGAAAAGGTCCAGTTTCTCTAGTCTCTCCTCGTAGGGCTTGGTCTGCAGGCCCTTAACCATACAAGTGGCCCTTCTCTGGACCCTCTCCAGGTTATCCGCATCCCTCTTGAATTGTGGCACCCAGAATTGCACGCAGTACTCCAACTGCGGTCTGACCAGCGCCTGATAGAGGGGAAATATCACCTCCTTGGACCTATTCATCATGCATCTGCTGATGCACGATAAAGTGCCATTGGCTTTTCTGATGGCTTCGTCACACTGCCGACTCATGTTCATCTTAGAGTCCACTAGGACTCCAAGATCCCTTTCCACTTCCGTGCCACCCAGCAGGTCAGTCCCTAGGCTGTAGGTGTGCTGGACATTTTTCCTCCCTAGGTGCAACACTTTGCATTTCTCCTTGTTGAACTGCATTCTGTTGTTTTCTGCCCACTTGTCTAACCTGTCCAGGTCCGCTTGCAGCTGTTCCCTGCCCTCCGGCGTGTTCACTTCTCCCCATAGCTTTGTGTCATCTGCAAACTTGGACAGAGTACATTTCACTCCCTCGTCCAAGTTGCTGATGAAGACATTAAAGAGTATCGGTCCAAGGACCGAGCCCTGCGGGACCCCATTGCCTACACCCTTCCAGGTCGAAGCCGACCCATCCACCATGACTCTCTGGGTGCAACCCTCCAGTCAATTCGCCACCCACCGGACTGTGTAGTCATCCAAGTATGTGCACTTGGGTGCCTCGCTCCCACTCTTGTGGGTGGAAGGGTTGGGTGGGGCACAATTTGTTGGGCCCTGCAGGCCAGATTAAAGTGCTTGGTGAGCCAGATCCAGCCTGTGAGCTGTATTTTGCCTGCCCCTGGCCTACACACAATTCATAGTGATATAATCATAGAATCATAGGGCTGGAAGGGACCCTGAAGGATCATCAGGCCCAGGCCCCTGCACAAGCAGGAAAGACATCTGGGGTCAGCTGACCCCAGCCAGGTGACCATCCAGTCTTCACTTGAAGACTTCTAGGGTAGATGATTGCACCACCTCTGGGGGGAGCTTGTTCCATAGTATGGACACCTTAGTCATAAAGAATTTTTTTCCTAATGTTCAGCCTGAAACTATCTTCCAGGAGTTTGTGGCTATTGTTTCTAGTTTTCCCCTCAGGGTGCCCTGGTGAACACCTGCTCACCGAGCCCCTGATGTACGCCTCTGATTTAGCTGTAAACTGCAATCAGGTCTCCTCTCAGCCTTCTTTTCTTTAGGCTGAAGAGTCCAAGATCTCCTCTCCTCATATGGCTTGCCATGAAAGTCCCTGATCATGTGGGTGGCCTTTCTCTGGACTCTCTCAAGCTTTAGCATGTCCTTGTTGAAGTGTGGCACCCAGAACTGGATGCAATACTCCAGCTGTGGCTGCACCAATGTTGAGTACAGTGGGAGAATCACTTCTTTGGATTTACTGAGGTACATCAATGGATGCATGCCAGGGTTTTATTGGCCCTACTGCATTGCATTGCCGGCTCATATTTATGCTGAGGTCTATTGTTACCCCCATATCCCTTTCATTTGTAGGGCCAGTAAAACTGCACGGCAGGCTGTGCATGTTTGTGGTGTGCTCTGAAAAGCTTGAAGTGATTGCTGACTGATTGCTGTCTGGACCTGACAGAAGCCCTAACAAGGGGGCAGAGCCACCCCAGGCCCATCAGTGTATAATAGGAGACTCCCCAGGTGACTGTGGGGTCAATGGCCAGGAAGCCTGTGAACAAGGACTGCAAATAGGGTAAGCAATTTGCAGGCAATTCACAGATTCCCCCTCCCCCCCCCGAACACACACACACACACTGTTTGAGGTGCAAGCCTTTCAACTTGGTATAAGGAAGCAGGAATAAAAATTATTGTTTGTTGGCCCCAAAGGTTTAAACAGGCGAACTTCCAGGTGAATTGACCTGGGAGGTCTGCTTGTAAGAAGAGCAGTAAGAGAGAGAAGGCATATCAAGAAATGGCAGATCCAGGGAAATGGCTGGAGGACACTGCAATGCCAGACCCACTGCCACTGATTGCACCTGTGAGGTTTCTGTCCAGGTAGGACTGCTCATCTTCAATGCTTCCACCCAGGTCCTGGTTTGGTGCTGTGGGGACTGTGGCTTGCAGGTTCCTTCCAGTGACTGCCAGATCAGAGCGTGCCTGAGGTGTGACGGGTGCCTCCTGGTGGTGTCTCTCAGGGAGCAGGCAAGTGAAATATAGGAGGAGGTGGCAAGGCTCTGAAGCATCCTCTGACATGAGGCGTTCATTTATTTGATCCTGGTTGGGACTGTGGAGAAAGAAATGCCACACACAGTGCTAGAGAAGAGAGAAGACATGGACACCCAAGAGGGTGGAAGCTGAAGGTTTGTGACTTCTAGCAGCAAGCAGAGATCTTCACCTCCACCTGCAGTGGTTCATCTGGAGAACAGATATACAGCCCTGGCATGTTCCATTGGTTGAGGAAGACAGGCCTCACCAAGGTAGGAAGAATTGAGATGACCACCACAAAGAAGAAGCAATGGATGGTGGTAGTTGGAGACTCTTTTCCATGGGGATGGAGCAAGTAATTTCCCAACCTGACCTGTTGTCTTGGGAGGTTTAGTGCTTGCCCAGAGCCTGGATCCAAGATGTCACAGAGGGACCACTGAGGTTCATCCAGCCCTCTGGTTATTACCCCACAGGGCTCTAGGTGCAAGGAGGAGGGGGACTGGGGTTCAGGTTGTGTTCGCATTGATCCTTCCGGTCAAGGGAAAAGATTAGTTTCATCCTGCATATTAACACCTGGCTAAGCAGGTGGTGTTTCCAGCAGGGCTTTGGCTTCTTCAACCATGGGATGTTCTTCCAAGAAGAAGGATTACTAGGAAGAAATGGGATCCTCTGTATGAAGAGAGGAAAGAGTGTTTTCACAGACAGGCTCACTAGCCTAGTGAGAAGGGCTTTAAATTAGGTTTGCTTGAGAACGGAGACAAAAGCCCTGAGGTAAGTGGAGAAGCAAGAAACCTGGAGGAAGGGCAAGGAAGGGGAGTGGGGGGTGGAACAGGGGAGGTGCTCTCATACTTCCTGAGAAATCAGGGCAATCAACTAGTTATCTAAGGCGCCTGTACAAAAATTCATGGAAAACAATAAGGGTGCTATTATGGTAGGGGTCTGCTGTAGACCAACAGACCAGGAAGAAATGATGGATAAGGCTTTCTTCAAACAGCTAGCAGAAGTTTCCTAATCACAGTCCCTGGTTCTCAAGGCAGACTTCAATCACTCTGACATCTGCTGGGAGGGCAATACAGCAGTACATAGGCAATCCAGGAAGTTTTTGGAGAGTATTGGGGACAACTTCCTGGTGCAAGTGCTGGGGTGGCCAACTAGAGGCAGTGTTCTTCTTGGCCTGATACTCAGAAACTGGGATGAATTGGTGGGGAATGTAGGGAACAGGCACCAGCATTGTGTGCTTTTCATTTTATTGTCCTGGAGGTGATCATTGGACTGTGGCTGAAGGTAGAGGCCACGGAAAGCATTGACTAGGGGACACCATGACTTGAGGCTCAGCTGAGCAGTCAGAGGATAAGGACTGAATTTCATTCTGGAACCGCTAGCAACTGATGTGGTGAATATTATGAATTCTAGAACCTGGTGCTGTGAAGTGTGATGAAAGCTGAGCCAGGAGCCAGCAGACCTGGATAGTGGGTCCTGAGCTACAGTGTTCAACAAAAGTAAAAGTACGCAGGGTAGAGGAGCTCCAGACCAGACAAGGGCCTGCTTCTTCAAAGTCTGCCTCATCCTCTGGGCAGCCTCTCCTACTGAGTTTATATCAAGAAGTGGCAAGTGGGAATACTGAAAGGGAGAAGACAGAGGGTATGGATATTGGAAAGCCTCTAAAAGTGGGAATTTAGTAGCAATGACTGTGGGGTGCCTACACCTACCTATAACAATTCTTTTCAAAGTTCTACTTTGCTAGGCATCTTTTCTTTGCTTACTGTGTCATGTTATTAAATTTCATTGTTACCTTACAGTTTATAGAAACCATATGATAATAACACAGCATTTTTTTCTGGAGATCAGAACAAAAGGGTTATAACTGTTGGGAAATGAACCAAAATCCCAGATGCAAACTATCTTGACCTTCGGAAGGATAATTAATCCAAATGTTTCTATCTTTTTTGTCTGAGACTGGCTATACCAAAACCTTGAAAGCAGAAGCAGCTATTACCTGTCTTTGGGGCATTTGAAATCCCAGTTAAAATATAATTTGGTTTCATCTCTACATAAAAATTTATAACCGGCATAGTAAATTAGCTGACAAGGGTAGCTTAGATAGAGTCAACATAGCAATTTATCTGTAAGAGATTAAGGACTAGTTTCAGTAACTGCATTTATGATGGGCTTCTAATTACATATTTACTGATGTTAGAGATTAATACTTGTTGGAACATTTTGTTCCTTTCCCTGATGAGGTAGGGCTGCTTTTTACAACAAAATCTTCATGCTGTGATACAGTTTTAATGCTTCTCATTATCGGCCATGTTTCCTTCTCAAATAAAGATTCTGGAAGCTTTCTATGATCTGGTTTTGTGAAAAACTAAGTTTTTGTCTGACTTCATATAACAATAACATAATGCACAGAGCAAGTCACTAACATCCAGTTTTCCATGGACCATATAAAAGGATTGGAAGGAACACAGCCCTGAGTAGACCCCAATGCATTTGAAATGAGCTATGTTATAAATCTTTATGCTTTACAAGCTTAGTGGCCAAGTGGCTGCATACATTTTAATTTTATGGTTGTGTGGTAGAGAATATGAGTAAGCAAGAGTAGCTAGGAATGTATGGTGGACTATGTGGGAGAGGAAAGGAAACCAAAAGGAAAGAAAAATTACCTGCCACCAAAGAAAAAGTTCTGTATTACTAACAGTAACTTAATCCTCCTTTACCTTTCTCCCCCACCCATTCTAAAAAAAACTACAGTGATAATATTCACTTCTTAACCTGACTGCCAGTATTTCCACTGTTAAGATGAAAGATCAAGTGATGGAACACAGATATTCAGTGGAAGGAGAGGTTACGGCTGCTATCTCTGTTTCATCACATGGGGCTTTGATTGTTATCTCCTCTGAATCATCACCAGTTATGAGATCATTCAAGGAACGAGCATTTAAGAGCATCACAAGATTCAGCCCAACACTAACACCACGGTCCTCTTTTTCTTCTAATTAATTACTGAATGTCTCTGATGCTACTACAGTATAACCTCATAAATCTGGATATCAAAAATCCGGAATTCTCGAAAATCTGTCACTTAAAAAAAATACACAACATGGGGGAGTAGCAGCAGCTGGTCCTGGAGCAGTGGAGGAGGAAGCTTGCACACGGTGGCTACCACCACCATCCACCATCCCGTGCCGGCGCTTTGGGACTGGCCACTGCTACCCCACCCTGCTCTGCAACCAGCTGCTGCTCCGGTTTCAAAAATCGAAAATATTCAAATTTCTGTCAGGTGCTCGGTCCCGAGCATACCAGATTTATGAGGTTATACTGTATAATCTCTTTTGTATTCTTTTTTGTTTTGTTTTTTTTAAATAAAATGGTAAGGAAATGGCAAACAGACAATAATCAGTTTAGCCATTGTGGAAGGTGAATACAACAGAACCCATAATTTCATATTGCCATTTTAAAAATTAGAAATCTTTTAACTTACAGTTTAAATTCAGAGAGAGAGAAAGAGAGAGAGAGAGAGAGAGTACTGTGTTAATCTGAAATTAGGCAGAAGTCAGGGCAGTGTGACACCTTGTAGACTAACTCATTCAGAAAGGAATGAGCTTTCATAGGCTACAGACTACTTCAAATGGATTTGTAGAGAGCAAGAATACTAACTAGAAAGGAATAAAGTTATTTAACTACAAGGAAGGCTAGGCAGAGTTGCACCTAATAGACCAGGGGTGGGTAAAATCTGGCCTGCAAACCGGATTGGGCCTACGCTGGACTCCATTTCCCAGCAGCCCCTGCCTGCGTCACTGTGGGTTCTGAGGGAGTCAGCTGAAATGATTGCAGAGACATTGGTAATTGTAGTTCCCTGGATCCTTCTTTTTCCCTTCCTTAAATATGGGCACTTTGCTTGCCCTTTTCCCAATCATCCAGGACCTCTCCTGATCACCATGAGTTTTCAAAGATGATAGCCAATGGCTCTGGAATCATATTGTCCAATTCCCTCACCACCCTTGGGTGCATCCCATCTGGCCCCATGGAGCTTGTACATGTCAAGCTTCTCTAAGTAGTCCCTAACCTGTTCTTTCAGCACTGAGGGCTGCTCACCTCCTCCCCAAACTGTGCTGCCCAGTGCAGTAATCTGGGAGCTGACCTTGCCTGTGAAGACCGAGGCAAAAAGGCATTGAGCACTTTTCTGCATCCTCGGTCACAAGGTTGCCTCCCTCATTCAGTAAGGGGCCCACACTTTCCCTGATTTTCCTCTTGCTATTGACATACTTGTAGAAACCCTTCTTGTTACCCTTCACATCACTTGCTAGCCCCAACTCTGGTTGCGCTTTGGCCTTCCTGACTTCATCCTTCATGCCCAAGCAATGCTCTTATACTCCTCCCTAGTTATTTGTCCAAGTTTCCACTTCTTCTAAGCTTTCCTCTTGTGATTTAGTTTACTGAAAAGTTCCCTTATAAGCCAAGCTGGTCTTCTGCCATACTTACTAGTCTTCCAGCACATTGGGATGGTTGGTTCCTGCACTCTCAGAAGGCTTCCTTAAAGTACAGCCAGTTCTTGTGGACTCCTGTCCCCCTCAGTCTGGATTCCTAGACGATCCTGCCCACAAGTTCCCTGATTGAGTCGAAGTATGATTTTCTGAAGTCCAGGGTCCTTATTCTGCTGCTCTCCATCCCTCCTTTCCTCAGGATCCTGAACTCAAGCAGCTCATAGTTATTGCTGCCCAAGATGCCATCCACTACTACATTCCCCACCAATTCTTCCCTGAAAGGCATGCCTCTCAAAAAAAGGCTGGGGTGGGGGGGAGGTCCATGAACTGGCCTAGAAACTGGCATGCAAACTGCTTGAAAACTGCTTACCCTCTTGTTTGCAGCCCCTGTTCTCCAGCTTCCTGGTCATCTGATCCCCTGCCTGAGTGCTTAAAGGTGGCTTTCTGAACAACTGATGCCTCCACAGCTTCTGGAACAACTGGTATGACAACATGCCATGGTAATTCCTCTGTTGGATCCTTTACTAGGTAACTGGAGGATCACAACAAATAATCAACTGGTTTGCCCTTTGGAGCTTTGGGTTTGATGTCACTTGCTAGAGTGGCAGTTGTGAGAAAAAAAAATTCAACCTGGTAACATAAATGTCAACAGAATTGTTGAAAAGATTGCCTACTGGTTATCTGTTTAACTTTTCCCCTTTAACTGCTCAAGTAGTGCTACAATCTGCAGAGGGATATAAATCTATCATTCAGATTGCCATAGGAAAGATATGATTTTTATTTTGTGCGAGTGATTTCTGCAGAATTTCATTTAGAGTTGCATCTTCGCTTCACAGGCAGTCTTGTTTAAGGGCAGGTACATGACTAAACCATTTCTGTACTATCTGGAAACTTAAAAGAGTTACAGGTCCTTGCCTTCTTTCTATTGTTCCACCCTGCTCAAGCACAGATTTCTATCACCATTTGGCTCTCACTGATTTAGACATGGGAAAGTAGTAGATTTTAGTCTTCGTCTGTTTCATTCTTCATCTGTTTCATCCTCTCTTCTCTTATTTGCTGAATCACGGATTCTATTCTCCCTCTTTCTCTGAAATTATGATTAAGGAACAGGGGTTGTTGAGGAAGGAAATGAGTAAGGCAGGGCCTTAATTTGCTCATTTCTATCTATAGAATAGATGTTCATACCTATTGCAGTCCAATAGGAAGAGAAGGAAGGGACTACTTCCTCAAGGGATTTGCATTAATTAATGTAACAGAGAGCAGACAGCTACCAGCAGGAAAAAAGAGGGGAATGAGAAAGTAAAATAGGAAAGAGGACTGCCCAGTAACACGTTCTGGAACATCCTAGGTACTAAGTCTGATTGCTCGCTTGAAGGTTCATTCGCATACTGGTGAGCCCACAATGGGAAGGAAACTCCCCAGAGTGCACCTTGGAATTTCCAGTGAGCTTTTCCCCCTCCCTACTTTTAGAGAAACTCACAAAGAGATAAATTTATAGTCTTAGAACTTTTCCAGAGAGGCTTCCGCCTAAGTAGTTAACTTTGAGATAGTGAAACTAAGATATGAAAAACTGAGAGAATGATTTTTCCATACCATATTTTATCTGCTATGACTTTCCATTCACAACAACAAAGTAGATTCTTTGCTCCTGGATGTGCAAATTAACTGCCCTGATCAAAGCATGTTAATAAAACCATCTAGGGTCGAAACACTCCTCTTTGCCTTTCATAGCAAAAGGCTAAAAGGACAGGTGTTACTTCCTGCACCTGGAGAGTTTCTATTGATAATACCTACCAAAATCAGGGCGAGACAAAGGGGTTTTTCATGGCCCATTCATGAGGAGCAAAACCACTTTCATGGGCATTTTGTGGTGACTCCCCTCCCCCCCCACACACACACTGATTGGCTGAGAGGCCCCACCCCTTGGCAATGAGTGGCAAAGAGAGCTGCCTTTCATGAAGCCCCACCCCTTGCCACTGATTGGTGGAGAGACCCCACCAGGAGAGGAGGGATGAGGGGGTGGCTGCCATCTTAGCTGCTCCCCTTCATGGGGCTCTGCCAGCTAGCACCCCCCCACCGCTCCCTCCCCCCACAGTGGAGTCTGAGGCCAGGCAGCAGTGGCTGTGAATGCTAGCTCCCACTGGGGAGCTAGCATTTTATTTTTAGTAAGTTCTTATATTTTCCTATGGCAATTGTGCATGAAATCACAACAAATGCTACAGCAAAAACCCACTGTTTTTGTGGTTTCTATGAAACTCATAAAGCCAACTTAAGTACATCCTTAGCTATCAATAACAGAAGTCATTCCAATAGCATGAGACGCTTCTATAACCAAGGCATTTTCTTCTCCTTCAAACTGCAGTTTATGTATTGGAACTCCACTATGACTCCCGGATATAGTCTTGCCTTCAATGAAAGCAGGATTTCATTCTTAGATTTTTTTTTTAAATGCTATACATGCCTTAGCAGCTCTATAATATAGATGCTAATGCTTCAAGTGCACATCAGAATGTAAGGTACAATGTGCACTTGACGCACAATAAATTTTTTATTCTTTACAGCTTTCTAGACCCCTGCTCTCAGGCACCTAAATGAAGCCATCAAACTGGAAGACCCAAATTGATGGGTTAAGAACATCAACTGACTATAGCTTTCCATAAGCCAAGTTATGTTTTAGTTAGTTTTGGTAAAAAAATTATTACCTTTAGCAAAGGAGCATTTAAAAGGATCACTTTTTTTTTTTTTTTAATTACCTGGAGATACAATGTTTTCAAAGCTAAAAAAATTCAGTGTTACTACAAGTTCCAGGCTGCATGTACATGTGTGCACACTTACACCCATGTATGTACTCATGCAGACACACACACCTGAATCCTAAACATTTTAGGATGAGGGCAGTTTTAAGTTCAAATCAATGAAAAATCAACATGGGTTCATCAAAGGCAGGTCCTGCCAGACCAACCTGATGGCCTTTTATGGCAAGGTAACTTAATCCCTGGATGATGGTGTCACCTTGGATGTAGCCTTTCTAGACTTTAAGAAGGCCTTCGACATTGTCTCTCACCCCATTCTTATTAATAAATTGAGTGACTGTGGCATTGATGCCTACACAGTTGGATAGGTCAAAAATTGGCTGATGGACTGCACACAGAGAGTGGTGGTGGATGGGTCGTACTCGACCTGGCGGGATGTAAGCAGCAGGGTACCCCAGGGCTTGGTCCTGGGGCCCACACTGTTCAACATCTTCATCAGAAACTTGGACAAGGGGGTGGAAAACACGTTGTCCAAGTTTGCTGATGACACCAAGATGTGGGGAGAGGTAGGCACGCTCAAGGGGAGAGAGAGGCTGCAATTAGATTTAGACAGACTACAGAAGTGGGCAGATGGTAATAGGATTAGGTTCAATGTAGATAAATGCAAGGAGCTACACCTTGGGAGAAGGAAACCACAGCATACATACAATCTGGGGAGCTCCCACCTTGTGAGCACAGAGGCAGAAAGGGATCTTGGAGTCATTATTGACTCCAAGATGAACATAAGCCGCCAATGCCAGACCGCAGCCAGCAAAGCCAACCGCACCTTGTTGTGCATCCAAAGATGCATCTCAAGCCAGTCCAGAGAGGTGATACTCCCCCTCTACATGACATTGGTCAGGCCACAATTGGAGTACTGTATGCAGTTCTGGGCATTGCACTTTAAGAAGGATGTGGCCTGCCTTGAGAGGGTTCAGAGGAGGGCCACCCACTTGGTTGGAGGGCAACAGGGCAGGCCCTATGCGGGGAGGCTAAGGGCCCTGAACCTGTTCAGCCTCAGCAAATGGAGGCTGAGGGGGGATTTGGTGGCTGCCTACAAAGTCGTTAGGGGAGATCAGCAGCAAATAGGAAGGGCCCTATTCCCCCCAGCAGCACCTGGGGTGACTAGGAACAATGGCCAGAAGCTGCTGCAGAATAGGTTCCGGTTAGAGATTATGAGGCACTATTTCACTGTTAGGGTGGCTAGAATCTGGAACCAACTTCCTAGGGAAGTGGTCCTCGCTCCTGCCTTGGGTAAATTCAAAAAGAAGTTGGATGATCTCCTGTCTGAGCTCATGTGATCCCAGCGTGTGCTCCTGCCAGTGGTGGGGGGTCAGACCAGATCTGTTCAGGTCCCTTCTGACCCCAAACTACTATGAAACTATGAAAAAAATCATTCATTTTATTCAACGTGCCCCAATTCAGTCCCATAAAGAGAAGCTGAAAGTATTATCCTCCACTGTTTCACGCCCAGTCTCCTGGTGTCTTCATCTCTGCTTATTGCGCACACATACACTGGTCATCCTGATTTTAGTCAGCAAAGAGAAGGACTGGATCTCAATAATGAGGAGGATGAAGGTAAGTGAGTATATTAGATATACAGCACTCTCTAGACTTTAGTCCAGATTTTCAAATGTATCTAGGGGCATTTATACACATACCTTTTTGTCCCACAACATGCCAGAGATCCGCTGCTTCAGAGCAGATTCAATTAATTGAGTCTGCTCCACATGTGAGCAGATGTGAACTGCACTGCACCGTGTGCAGTTGTATAAGCAGCAAACTGCAGTTGTATAAGCACACAGAAAATGGCAATGGTGCACTTTTGAACTAAAACACCTTCTTTGAGTTTTAGTTCTAAAGCATGCCACTGTCATTTTCTCAGCGCTAACTTGCATTTCACCACATATACAACTGCAAGCGGTGCAGCGCTGGGATCTTACATGTGTAAAAATGCCCTAGGTGTCTAAAGATGTAGCTAGATTCCTCTTGGGATATACTGTAAATCTTACAAAATATAGTTATGAAATAAACAATAACATTGACATCTGAGAGTTTCCCCATGTCTAAAGGGCAGAAATAAAAATACTCAGGGTGCAAACAAGCATTTGCAGGACCCCTTAAAGTAAGATGCCTAAATTTAAATCAGGAGAAGCATATGCAGGTATTCTGGGTCCTAAGCCAGGATCAGCATGGGCAGCCTGAAGTAAGTCATTAGTGGGGCATGCTGGTGAGATTGAGGGGGCTGGGTCTGCAGTGGGTCAGGGGAGGAGGGGCTGGCAGGGCCACAGGGGGTTAGGAACAGCACAGACCTGGGAGTGGGCTGAGTGGCTGGGCTTTTCCTGCCCCAGGGCTACGCACTCACAGTAAACTGAGTTAATCCATTTTAGATCAGGTTATCCCAGCAAAGCACCTAAAATTCACAAACTTAGATTAGGCATGCCATTTACTGGACAATTTAAGCCCTGTGAATGCCTGCGTGCCCAGACTGACTGAAGTTTGCATGTGGGAGTTCTATACGGAGATCTTAGAGACTTCTTAAGGGGTTATGGCAAGATCTTGCAGTCATAAAAGTGTTGGGAGTTTTTGGAAGATTTTGCTGCTGTTGAATCTTTTTCTGAATATTTTAGTCACGCTGCACTATAGTATATGTGTTTAATAAGTTAAGTTTCATCATTAGTAGGATTCTCCTGTTGGTTTTGAAAATGTTGGCACAGAATAAAGGAAGAACCAGCTGCTGACAATACAACAAAATGCTGTTTAAAAATGAATCACTGTTTTAAATAAAACATACTAAAGCAGCAGTGCCAGCAGTGAGTTGTTTATATCCCCTACACTCTTCTACAGATCCATTTTTGGCACAGCAACATCAGGAAGAAAGAGAAGGTGCATGCCACTGTTACAGAAGGGGGCCAGAATAGAGCTGATTGGGAAATGGTTTTTCTGTTCTGTAGGAATTTTTGTGATGAGATTTTCTCTCCTTTCTATACTAGAATGAACCTATAAACCTTGAAAGGTTTCATGAAAAACACAACCAAGCAGAGTGAGATAGAATAATCTTAGAAAAGCCAACAGGCTGTTGACAAAGGTCCTTTGAGATGGGGAGACTTAGTTTCAGGTCCTCACGTTGTCTAATTCAGGAACTTGTATCATACTGTCTCACATATCAAGTGAGTGCCATAATCTTCCAGCTATAGAGTCAGCCTTTCCCATTTGTCCAATTTAACCTGTTGGAGCTGTTTCAATTTGTATAAAGTACACTCTGCACATTTAGTGAGAGAAAGTTAGAAGGCAGTATAGACCAAGGGATGAAGTAATGGACTGAATGGCTTTTCTAGTGAAAATAAGCATCTACTTAAACATGTTTCACAGTAGTCGCCTAAGCTTCCTGAATACAAGTTGAATGAATTTGGTGGAATTCCCACAATCCTTCTCTGTTGGGAGATAAAATTGTTCTTAATAGTCAGATTGTTTCCATGATGTATCATTGCTATTAGAGCCAATAATAATGAAAGAATGAATAATTAATCTCCTGAAATTGAATCCCCATCTCAAGGAATCTATACTGATTTATAACATACAGACTGAAAGAAAGTAATTCCCAACCCCCCGGTCCTCCCAAAAATAAATAAAAATGAGCAAGAAGGATTAAAATAAGAATATCAAATGAAAACAAAAATCTTAGAAGGAGGATACATTTAAACAAAAGAAAAAAACCTTTAAAATATAATAAAGAAAAAAAATACTGTGATTATATTTGTATGCGTTTTCAAAATTATTTTTAAAACATGCCAAAGATTTCATACATAATTTGGATGACATGCAATTACAATGATTGGGCATGCAAATTAGGTAATTATGTGTGTCAATTATGGGTTACATGCTCAGCTCATTATTTGAATAAGCAATTACCGGATTTTTACAAGACAATCATTTTAACTCTGCATTTACATTATAATATTAATATTATTAATATTATAATATTATATTAGGTACATAATTGCATCCATTTAATTCAGAAAATGTGGCTTGTAATCCATTTGGGGTCATGACCCACAATTTGGGAACTGCTGCTTTAAGGTATCCTCACTTTACTTAGTTTCATATTTGTTAGGGTCGGAAGGGACCTGAGGAGATCATCTAGTCTGACCCCCTGCCATGGCAGGAAAGAGTACTGGGGTCAAATGACCCAGGCCAGATGTTTGTCTAACCTCCTCTTAAAGACCCCCAGGGTAGGAGCTAACACCACTTTGCTTGGAAGTTGGTTCCAGGTCCTAGCCACCCTGACCGTGAAGTAATGCCTTCTAATGTCTAGCCTGAAACTACCCTCCACTAGCTTGTGTCCATTGTTTCTTGTAACTCCCGGGAGTGCTCGGGGGAACAGGGAATCTCCCAATGCCTGCTGGTCCCCCTTGACTAGTTTGTAGACTGCCACTAGATCCCCTCTCAGCCTTCAGGTCCCTCAGCCTCTCCTCATAGGGCCTGCCCTGCTGCCCCCATCATGAGGGTGGCCCTCCTTTGGACCCTCTCCATATTGGCCACATCCCTCCTGAAGTGCAGTCCAGAACTGGATGCAGTACTCCAGCTGTGGCCTGACCAGTGTCGCATAGAGGGGAGAATCACCTTCTTGCACCTGCTTGAGATGCATCTGTGGATTCACGACAAGATATGGTTGGCCTTCCTGACCACGTCCCCACACTGTCGGCCCATGCTCATTGTGGCATCAGTGATGACTCCAAGATCCTTTTCTGTCTCAACATGGGCAAGAAGGGAGTTCCCCAGCCTGTAGGTATGATGCTGGTTCTTCCTCCCCAGGTGCATTACTCTGCAATTTTCAGTGTTGAACCCCATCCTGTTCTCATTGGCCCACCCTTGTAACCTGTCTAGATCCGCTTGCAGCCTGTTCCATCCTACTAGCATGCCCACTTCACCCCACTTCTTAGTGTCACCTGCAAATTTGAAAAGAGTACTTTCTACCCCCTCGCCCAAGTCACTGATGAAGATGTTGAACAGTGTGGGCCCGAGGACTGAGCCCTGGGGAACCCCACCACCCACATCCCTCCAGGTCGAATAAGACCCGTCCACCACCACCCTCTGGGTGTGGCCCTCCAGCCAGTTAGTGACCCATCTGACTGTGTAGGCATCAACACCACTGTCTCCTAGTTTGTAACTGAGAATGGGGTGAGAGACAGTGTCGAAGGCCTTCCTGAAGTCCAGAAAGTCTATATCCACTGAGACACCTGCATCCAAGGACTTAGTGACCTGGTCATAGAAGGCCACCAGGTTGGTTTGACAAGACCTGCCCCTAATAAACCCATGCTGGTTGCCCCTGAGCATAAACCTCCTCTGCTGGCCCTTCATGGACATGTGCCAGGATAATTCTTTTGAAAAGCTTCCCCAGGACCGAGGTAAGATTCACGGGCCTATAGTTTCCTGGGTCCTCCTTCCTCCCTTTTTTGAAGATGGGGACCACATTTGCCCTTTTCCAGTCCTCCGGCACATCACCCAAGCACCATGAGTGCTCATAGAGCTATGCCAGAGGTCCCGCAGTGACCCCTGCTAGCTCCTTCAGCACTCTGGGGTGGAGATCATCAGGACCTGTAGATTTAAATACATCTAGTCCCTCCAGAAGTTCCCTGACAAGGTCCTCATTAACCCTAGGCCTGGGTGTGCCACCCCCTTCTTGCCTGCTACACTCTGTTTTTATTAAAAACTGAAAAGGGTGGTGGCCCACGTGTCCTAGAGTGAGCTCATGTCTGTTCTCATCAGTGGATCCCCTCTCTCTCCAACTCCACTGGTCTCAACAATCTCTCCTGCTAGGTGGGACCTAACATGCTTCTTCCAAGGGACCCATTGCTTTACGGGCTAATCAAAGCCTCCAAACCTTCCCTACTGCTGTGCCCATGCCTCACAGATTTTTCCACTTAGTTGAGCACTTTGCCTCAAACCACCAAGCTACTTCCGGCCTCCACTCACTTGCCAGGGCCTCAGCCTTCCCAGCTTCCACCCCCTTCCTCTAGCTGGCCCTTTTCTGCCTTGATGTACTTCACTGGGTCTGGCTTCTTAGGCTCTAGCCCTCATCTTGCTCTTCTGGGTTCTTATTTCTGCCCCTCTTGGGCTCTGAGCCCCCTGGCTCTGTTTGATTCTCACAGGCTCTTAATCAGGCTTTTGTCAAGCTCTTGTCAGGCTCTTGCCACGCTCTTGTCAGGCTTTGGGCTCCTGGTCCCAGTTGCTGCCCATCTCTGGGCTGCAGGCTCTCTAGCCCTATCTCTGCTCCTCCCGAGTTATGCTGAGGCTTACATCCTGCTCTGGCAAACTGCAGCCTCATGTGCTTCTCTGACACATCCATATTTCCCCTTTTGAGTCCCACCTGGTCCAGCGATGGGAATTATAAACAATGGCACAAGCCCTCCAGCTATAACACAAACTGCAGCCCCTCAACATAGGAGCTCTTTCTCCACCGGCATGCCCGGCCAGACTGACTGCTCTGGCTCAGCCCTAGGCCTGCATCTCCCAAGTCCTGACCTTTTCTGGTCAAGTGACTTCCTCAGCTATTTACAGATGCTTTCTGATCAAGTTTGCAGCCAAGCTCCTGCAGGAACATCTTGTCTTCCCTACCAGCCTGGACCCCACTGGACTATTGTGAAGTAACCTGTTCTGCAATATGTCCTTCTAGCCTAAATTCCCCCCTCCCCCCACCCCAGCTGACTTTTCTTTGTGATCATCAGGGATCCTGGTTTTCCTCTGATTAAAAAAAAAAAAAAATCACCAATTTTTAGGCTAAAAAAAGTAACCCCAAATCCACATTTTCCCATGATCATAATGAAATACAACTATCTATACATCTATGCATTAGAGGCATTTCACTTTAAATCACAGAAAAATGTGGAGTTTGGGGTTTACTTTTTTTTAAACTCAAAAATTGGGTTGTTTTTTTTTTTAATCAGAGAAAACCAGGATTCCTGGTGATTGGCTGTTCCTGCTGCTCCTTCCTCCTCAAATAACAGGCGCCTTCTAGCTCTCTGTTACAGGCTCTGTAGAATACAGTGGAGCAACAGCACTTTTTCTAGCCCTGGAATTCTGGTTTTACAGTACTTGTACCCCACATGTAGAGCAACATTTCATCCCACAGTGCTTTAGAAAGTGATTGGGGTTGAATCAGGTTGTGAAAATTATGAAGATTTCATTTCATTTTTATTTGATTTTTTAAAAATGAAATCTTCATGCTTTTCCAAGGAAGAAGCAAGTTTTACCTCCTGAAACCTAAGCCCCTGCTCCTGCCTTTGTTCAAGGTAATTTGCACTATCACAGAGGCCAGAGATACCTTGCCACATAAGAAAGTCCTGCTGAGAAGAGCATTCCAGCTTTTTACTCTTCTGTGAAATATGAAACATCACAACTGGAAGCAAATATGACTCTACATCCTGCTTGCCACCAAAGAACTGTGAGGTGAACAGACTATTCCAACTTTTCTCTGAGCCTAATCTGCATAAAATTAACTGTTTGAAACAGGAGATTTTACCACATCTTCAACTCTTCTAGGAAATGTGAACTTTCATTTCTACCTAGAAGAATTTTTACAATCTTTTCTCCTATGCCTGAAAAAGGGTGCTTGTGCAAATTAAGATTTTTTTTTTTTTTTGCAAGAGTCTAGGTGGTCTAATAAAAGCTATCACCTCTCCCACAAATTTTGATTCCTTCTGCTTACCTTGTGGTATTTGGGAGATTAAGGCAGAGACTGCTATGGTCGAAGGTCAGCTTGCTTTTGAGGTTCTGGTTAGAGTCATCATTTATCTCCAAAGACAGGGGGAAATGTACTAAATGGTGAAATCCCAAATCTATTTACTGGGCATGCCTATACACGTGCCAGACTACGCAGTTGTTACTGCACTGTCATTTAGTACTTACGCTTAAGCAAGTACTAAATGACTGCACAGTAGCCACCATAACTGCACATTTCCAGTGCCAGACGGGTCATTTCCAATGCTTCTGAGCGGTAGCATTAACATCACAGTTCATACCAGCTGTTGCTATGTTGCCATAGCATCAAGCTATGCCAACATAGCTCATCACTATGGTGATGCAGCATCTCATGTTGATGCACCTGCTGTGAGGAAGACCAAACAGATTTCAAAGGGAAAAAAAAAAAAATCACTATTTTCTAGAGCATTATCCTGAGCATTGTTCTTAATTATCATATAACAGCCTGCAGACCTATTACTAATTCTTAGACATTAATGTAAACAGAAGGAGCCAAATTCTGTTCCACCAATTAAGTGCTCAAGTGGATTTAGGTGCCTAGATACATTTTTATTCCTCTCTACTCACTCCTCTGAAAAACTATTAAAACACAGTAGATGGGCTTCCACTTCCTCCTCCATGGTTTTTTTGTTGTTGATGTTGTTGTTGTTTTTTTGCATGTGTGTGACTCCATCTTGAGGAGAAGATGACAGTTGTTGCAAAAGCAGATGCATTGATAGATTTTCAGGGACCTGAGCAGGATGAAATACAATTACTGTTAGATGCCAACATCCACTCAGATCTTTTTTAGATCTTGTGATAGATTCTAGTCCATCTATTTCAAATAATAATGGTTTGAATCTAAAGATAGGATAATTTAGCATTACTTAAGGACATGTCAACTGTAGGTCATAGAAATGGTGGAAGAAGACATTATTTACAAAATGTCTCATTTAATTTCTCCATGATGCTCTGTTTTTTATTGAACTTGATCCTACATATTCCCTGTCATGCAAACAGTCTTATTTATTTTAATGGAACTACTTGCAGGCTTAATGATGGCCAGAGTGAAAAAGCATTAGCATGATCAGGCAGGCACACAGCTTGGAAAATGTCTGGAGGGACTGAACAGAATTAAAATACTCAGCCTATTTAAAAGGTTATGTTTTTCATATTTGTAAAACAAAGAGATACAGTGGTAAAAACAATTATATGAAATTTCTTTTAAAAAAAAAAAGAATAAACCTGAGGATGAACGGATTGACAGATTTTTTTAATGGTTCTTGGATTGATTCTTTAGCTCCCATGCAATTCTCAGTTTAGGCAAGCTAAGTGTGTTATTTAAGCTGTCTCCAATTCTGCCCCAGGTGTTGATAACATATGTTCTGAAACATTTCAGCACTTGACAGATGAAAGCTGAAGCATTGTTTTCCAACTATATAATTGCATTTGGAACATTGGTGGGCTCCCAAAGATATGGAAGCAATCTAGTTCTCTCTTTTAAAAACATGCCACTTAGGCTCTTATTATCTGAAATCCTAACTTCTGCTGTGTCTAAACTTGAAGGAAGTGGTGATTCATCCTTGCTTACCATCATTGCTGAAGAAGAATATACATCCAGTTTTGCATGCTTTTAGCAGCTGATCTGTTTCATCAGCTGAACTATCAATTTTATACTGTCAGTATATATTACAGTGTGGGACCATCAGAAATTTTCAACATCAGCATTTTCCTGCTGAAAAAAAAGTTTTGTTGAAAATGACACTTTTTCCACAGGAAAATGTCATTTCAGTAATTTTTCAAAAGGAACTTACAAAATTTAATGCAGTTTTCTTTCATGTCATTATAAATCTCTTTTGCTTAGTTCTAAAAAGTTAAATTTTAAACATTTGAAATATTTTTTGTCTTTCGTTTCTTTTTTCCCTGTTGTTTCTTCAGTGAATGCAGTTGAATGAATAATTACTAGGGCCCCTATTGAACAAGCATATACACATCCTTAGCTTAGCTATTGCAAGTAGTCTAGCTGCTTTCAGTGAGACTGTTAGTGGTAATAACAGTAAGTGAATGTATTTGCCCAATATTGCAACAGCTACCGAGTGGTAAAAGAAGAAATGAAACATCAACTTTGTATCTCAGTAACTTTTCAAAGGTAGATACAGTTTGGATAAACAGTGTCATTATAAGTTCCTTTTTCTTTTTTCTTATTCTATAGCACAGGGGGCTCAACCCCCAGACTGCAGGCCAGATCCAGGTATGTGGGGAGCCCTGCAGGCTATGGCCCTGCACATTAGATAAGACACGCAGGGCAGTGCTGGGCTGGATAGAAGTAGCACAAAACCCTGGGGTCCTAGTCCTGCATATGGGGCTTGGCAGAGTCAGCACAGAGCCCCAGGGTCAGATTCCAGTGCATGGCCCCAATTCCAGCATATGGGGCCACATAGGCATGGTTCAAGGCCCCAGGACCCAGATCCAAGCACATGGGGCCAGGCAGAAGCAGCATGTGGCCCTAGGGCCTGATCCCAGCATACAGGGTCAGATCAGGCCTGCGGAGCAATCTTGCACTATTCTTCTGGCCCACAGGGACAAAAAATTAAGCACTACTTCTCCAACCTTTTTTCCAAGCTGGGAGGCAGTTTGAAAAGTTAGAGATTGGAAGAAGAAAGGGAAACATCCAGACAACCTCCCCCCAGAAACATTTCCTTTCACTTAGTGACAAAATGACAAGAAAGGATGAAAGAGAATTTATAAACATGAATATTTTCTAACAGTATTTTGCAAAAAGAGAAAAATGAATAAGTGTTTAATTGTGAATATTTATTTTAAATAGAAACAAATCTAAAGCTTTGAAATGTTCTGGGAAAGATCCTGATTGTTCAAGTAGTTCTATTGCATTGCCATTTGATAATTAGGATGACTAGTCATTTCCAGTGATCATCGTACAGGCCTGATGAGGCATTACATTTCATAAAGCAAACCTATATTTAAAAAGTTTACAGTAAAGCTATATGTATATGACTATACTTATGATTATATCTATAAATGAACCACACTCTGTCAGGATTCTCAGATCTTCCATTCTTGGGAAATTAGTGGATGAGCTTCAATAGGAAGCATGTAGGACACTAAAAGCACAGTTCTTAGTGTGAGGCCAGATGGCTAGAATGCTTTGCTGGAAAACAGGAGAGAAAATACAGGGTAAGGGAGAATGAAACCTATCATCTGTTGAGAGCAGTGGAGTGATTCCTAAGGTTTCCTACAAGCTATGTAACTAGGGACCCACTGAATTCAAGGCAGAAATGGGCTGCACAGCAGCTCCTTTAATCTTGCAGTTTCCTTCATGTCATACTGCCCATTGCCGATTTGTTGAGGGGCCCTGGTGGTCCTGCTGTTTGGTGCTGACCTGCCAGAAGGCAAAAAACGGTGCCATAGTGAAAACTATGGTTTTCACCTCCCTACCAAACAGGAGTGTGCAGCAGGGTTCCTCTGCCAATTGGTGTGGGGGCACAGGGGAACCTGAAAAATTAAAAGGAGCTGCCAGGCAGCCCACTTCCACCTTGGTAGGTCCCTATGCATGACAAGCTTTTTGAAGTACTCTTTGTAGCAGAGTAGCATGCTTTGTTCAAATGTCCCAATGCGAGTTGGAGCAAGCAAGCAACCACCACAAGCTTATGGTATTAATTCCATTGCCTATAAACAGATGTGAAGAAGGTCAACACCATGCTGGCCAAGAAACCATGCCATGGTAAACTGTTTTGTGTTTATCAGTCTTTTGCTTGAATATCTGGGGTCCATTGTAGAGCCTTCTAATGGCAGCATAGATTAAGATATGCAGCAATGAGGATGGTAAAAATCCCACATGAAAAAGTCAGAAAAAAAAAAAAAATCTTGTGTGAGATGAAGTCATTATCTTTCCATGAATCTGCACCATAAGAAAGCTACTTGCGTGCAGTTTTATCTTTGCTGCTTGAAACCAGAGATGAAGTCTCATAGATCTTAATCATTCCTGTCTGGTAAAACAATGTATTTAACTGACTCCACCAAGACAGAAAGATAAAGTACTCTCTCTTAGGTACTTATATGGGGCATATAGTGAGCATCAGAGCACTACAGTATCTTGTATGTATTTAAGCTAAGGTGGGGAAGTACTTTTATTTTCATTTTACAAATAGGAAACTGAGGCATCAAGGGCCACAGTCAAAAACCAGATTCACATAATTGTGGTGAAGCTGGTCCAAGGAGCAGCCAGGAGTTTGGGTTTTTTTTTATTATTTTGTTCAGTAACTATTTAATGTGAGAAAAAATATAGACACCCCAAAGAAACAGAAACCAAGGCTTGTTCCTTCCCACATGAGCACCCTCTTCACTGGGCAAAAGGGTAAAGCTCCCTCTTGCTTACTTCCTTCTGGCCCCGTGAACCTTTTGTTCTTGACTTCTCAATGGGATAGTTTCAATAGAAGAGGCAAAGGGTGCCCTTAGCCCTGTCTAGCCTATAATCTGGTGGTTAGGATACTTTTCTGAGAAGTAGAAGACTTGGCCTCAAATCCCCAAGACAAGCAGGGCCTAGAATGTAGGTCTGTCACTTCAGAGACAAGAGATCTAAAAAGTCAATTAGGTAAAGGTGGACTGGTCTCTCTCCTCCTATCATGTAGTCTAGGTAGGAGGCTCAGATCATGAAATATGTAATGTGGGGCTATAGGTGACTGTCTAGCTGTCATCTGTGATGGACTGTGTTCATGTTATAACTTTGCATGCCACAGTTTACCTCATTAACCTGTACACAGAGAATGAAGGGGTAAGTCCCAGAGCTGTTTACATGCCCCAAGCATCAATCAAGACACAAATAGTTTTATTAACCCTTCAGAAAAGGTGGGGATTGCAAGTAACACCCAGACATCCAGAGAAGAGAGAGAAATAAATATGATAATGGACTCTGTAGGGATGGACCACCAGGGTGTTATCTGAAGAGGTTAGGTTAGGGACAGAGATCAGCAGGGCAAATTTGGGGCACAAGGAGCTGAACAGACTAGAAAGGGAACAACTCCTTGGTCTTTTGAAAATAACCCAGGTTAGAGACAGAAGGACTGTCCAACAGGGAGTGATGGCCATGTAGCTCCTGTTCTACTCTGGCTCTAGGTTACCTTCCCTTTTCTCCAACCTGCCACACCTTTATGTTCTTCATCAATTTTGGAAAGGGAGGCTAACCAAGCTTCGTAAAGCAGGCACTACCCTGTGTTCTTGCCATCCCAGATCCTGCTAGGCCCCAAATCAGATGTATGTACCCCCCTTTTATGGGCTATTCATAGCCTCTGACCTCCCCTACAACTGTGCCATGCCTCACAGATGTTAACAAGCAATCATTTAAGTGGGTTCTCAGTCCAAGCCTAGTCTCAGGCCTCTTCAGCCTCTATGGCTTCTTGCCTTGTCCTTCTCAGGAACTATACTTTTTGTTCAGCCCCTCTCAGGCACCTGGTCCTTGGCCCTGCCTCTTGACCCTCTGGGGTACTGGGTGCCTGGCCTTGTCTTTGCCTCCCTCAGGCTCTTGGCCCTGATTCTGCTCCTCTTGGGTGCTGGGTCCCTGCCTCTGTCTCTCTTTCTCTAGGCCCCTGGCTCTGGTTCTCACTTTCCTGGACTATCCTGCAGCTTGGGCCCTGCCCCAGCAAGCTCAAGCCTCCTCATACTTAAACTAGGCTCGTCGGGGGGAGGGGAGTACGAGGGCAGGGGAAGCTGTGGACCACCAAACCATGTGGCACCCACAAGGACAGACCAGCCTGAAGAAAGAGAGCATTGGAAACCTGAAAGCCATGGGGAGACCAGCACTACAAAACAGGTAAGAATCAAGAAGGTAAGAAACAATGGGCCCCTTGGGACTCAGAGCGGGGGGGCAGCAAAGGCACCAGTCACAGGGCTCAAGTGCCTATATATTAATGCTAGGAGCATGGGGAACAAGCAGGATGAACTAGCGCTCCTGCTTGCACTAAACACCTATGACTTAGTAGGGCTAACAAAAACCTGGTGGGATTCATCCCACGACTGGGTGGTACATATTGAGGGCTATAGATTGTACAGAAAGGACAGGTCGGGGAAGAAAGGGGGGGGGGGGTTGCACTTTATGTCAGTGAGCAATATACATCAACCCTCATCAAGACAGAATCCAAGGTTGAGGAAGTAGAAGGATTGTGGGTTAGGCTACATGGGGGGCAAGGAGAAAGGGATTTGGTGGTAGGGGTCTGCTACAGACCCCTACTCCAAGGGGAAGAAATAGATGCGGGGCTCCTGAGGCAACTCTCGGAGACCATAAAAGCTAAAGAGGCGGTAGTCATGGGGGACCTAAACTACCCGGACATCTGCTGGGAGACGCAGACAGTAAGGTCCCATCGCTCACGCAGGTTTCTAACCTGTGTACAGGACCTCCTCCTGACACAGGAGGTACATGGGCACACTAGAGGGAATGCCATACTGGATCAGTATTGGCAACAGGGGATGACATGATAGGGGACCTCCAGATCGGTAGCCATTTGGGAGACAGTGATCACCTAATAATAGAATTCAACATAAGACGGCGAGTGGGTAAGATAATTAGTAGGGTGAAAGTGCTAGACTTTAGGAAAGCTGATCTCAATGAACTCAGGCGATTAATCAAGGACGCACTGCAGAGTAGGAGTTTTGAAGGGATGGGAGCCCAAGAAGGGTGGCTGTGACTTAAGGAAACGATCCTTTGGGCACAAAACAAGATGATCCCCAAGCGAGGCAAAAGAGGGAAAGGGGCCAGGAGGCTTCCTTGGCTGACCAGAGAAATCCAGGGCAGCCTAAGGGCCAAAAGGGGAGCACATAAAAAGTGGAAACAAGGTGAGATCGCTGAAGATGAATATACCTCCTCTGCTCATACTTGTAGGGAGGCAGTTAGACGGGCCAAAGCTACCATGGAGCTGAGGATGGCAACCCAAGTAAAAGACAACAAGAAATTGTTTTTTTAGATATATTGGGAGTAAAAGGAAGGCCCAGGGAGGAATAGGACCGCTGCTAAATGGGCAGAAACAATTGATGACAGACAGGGGGGACAAGGCTGAACTCCTCAACGAGTTCTTTGCCTCAGTGTTCCTAAGTGAGGGACACGACAAGTCTCTCACTGGGGTTGTAGAGAGGCAGCAGCAAGGCGCCAGACTTCCATAGGTAGATCCTGAGGTGGTGCAGAGTCACTTGGAAGAACTGGATGCCTTTAAGTCGGCAGGCCCTGACGAGCTCCATCCGAGGGTGCTGAAGGCACTGGGCGACATCATTGCAGAGCCACTGGCGGGAATATTTGAACGCTCGTGGCGCATGGGCCAAGTCCCGGAGGACTGGAAAAGGGCTAACGTGGCCCCCATTTTCAAAAAGGGGAGGAAGGAGGACCCGGGCAACTATAGGCCAGTCAGTCTCACCTCCATCCTTGGCAAAGTCTTTGAAAAAATTATCAAGGCTCACATTTGTGACAGCCCAGCAGGGCAAATTATGCTGAGGGGAAACCAGCACAGGTTTGTGGCAGGCAGATCGTGCCTGACCAATCTAGTCTCTTTCTATGACCAGGTTACAAAACGCCTGGACACAGGAGGAGGGGTGGATGTCGTATACTTAGACTTCAGGAAGGCCTTCGATACGGTATCCCACCCCATACTGGTGAACAAGTTAAGAGGCTGTGACATGGATGACTACACAGTCCGGTGGGTGGCGAATTGGCTGGAGGGTCGCACCCAGAGAGTCGTGGTGGATGGGTCGGCTTCAACCTGGAAGGGTGTGGGCAGTGGGGTCCCGCAGGGCTCAGTCCTTGGACCAATACTCTTTAATGTCTTCATCACTGACTTGGACGAGGGAGTCAAATGTACTCTGTCCAAGTTTGCAGATGACACAAAGCTATGGGGAGAAGTGGACACGCCAGAGGGCAGGGAACAGCTGCAGGCAGACCTGGATAGGTTGGACAAGTGGGCAGAAAACAACAGGATGCAGTTCAACAAGGAGAAATGCAAAGTGCTGCACCTAGGGAGGAAAAACGTCCAGCACACCTACAGCCTAGGGAATGACCTGCTGGGTGGCACAGAGGTGGAAAGGGATCTTGGAGTCCTAGTGGACTCCAAGATGAACATGAGCCAGCAGTGTGAAGCCATCAAAAAAGCCAATGGCACTTTATTGTGCATCAGTAGATGCATGATGAATAGGTCCAAGGAGGTGATACTTCCTCTCTATCGGGCGCTGGTCAGACCGCAGTTGGAGTACTGCGTGAAATTCTGAGCGCCACACTTCAAGAAGGATGCGGATAACCTGGAGAGGGTCCAGAGAAGGGCAACTCATATGGTCAAGGGCCTGCAGACCAAGCCCTACGAGGAGAGACTAGAGAAACTGGACCTTTCAGCCTCCGCAAGAGAAGGTTGAGAGGTGACCTTGTGGCTGCCTTTAAGTTCATCACGGAGGCACAGAAGGGAATTGGTAAGTATTTATTCACCAAGGCGCCCCCAGGGGTTACAAGAAACAATGGCCACAAGCTAGCAGAGAGCAGATTTAGATTGGGCATTAGGAAGAACTTCTTCACAGTTCGAGTGGCCAAGGTCTGGAACGGGCTCCCAAGGGAGGTCTTGCTCTCCCCTACCCTGGGGGTCTTCAAGAGGAGGTTAGATGAGCATCTAGCTGGGGTCATCTAGACCCAGCACTCTTTCCTGCTTATGCAGGGGGTTGGACTCGATGATCTATTGAGGTCCCTTTCGACCTTAACATCTTCGAATCTATGAATCTATTAATCATACCTCAGGCACTACTGGGATCTCCTTGCTCCCCTTTCTAGTCCCAACTCTGTCCACTGGTATAACTGTAAACCAAAAATATAAGCCCACCAGCTGAACTAAAAATCTAAGTTTACCAGCCACATAATGGATTCTTCCTCCTCCTGGATCACAGCTCCTATAATTCCTCATCCCTTGCTTCCAGTTCCCAGGTGCAGCCAGATCTCAGGCATTATCCTCAGTCTTAGCCATCCTACAATAGAGGTCGTTCCTTTGTGACCTCCAGAACCAGCCTGACTGCCTTAGCACAGGTCCTGAGCTTTAATACCTCCTAAGCCCAGCCCTTTTCTGGTCAGGTGACTTCCCCCAGTCACGTGCAGGGGTTTCTCATTAAGGCCTGACAGCTAGTCTCTTTGGCAGCTGGCAACTACTGTTCTAGCATCACCCAGGTTGCCTATACTAGGCTACAGTCTACTATACTACTGCAGAGCAACCAACTCTGCAATAGGCATTCATAGCCTGTGGCTCCTAGCTGCCCCGTCCTCTCCACAGCCAGGTTATTCTGTGCAATGAACCCTTGACTGGTTACAGGTGTGCTTCTTTTCCTTAATGTGTAACTCCCTTCCTAGGCAGCAGTGTTTCTTTGTCACCTATCTTCTTGCACTTAGAGCCCAGGCAGCTGAACAAAAGCTATCTGCTGCAGCTTCTCTCCTCAGATTAACAGGAGTCCTAGGCTTCCTGTTACAAAGCATCTGACCCCTGGTAGGGAACAGAGAATCTCCGATGGGATCCCACTAAATGTTTTTATTCAAAAAGTATCCAGGTTGTAGCCACATTGGTTTAAAGGCAAAAAGAATCAGAATTTGTGGCAGAGGTGATATTTGTGTTAGACCAACTAGATAGTTGCAAAAAAAAATCTTTATTTGCAAGCTTTTGGGCATAGGTACCCTTCTTCAGGCAGAGGAGAGAGCAAAGATTGTAAAAGCTTTCCTCAGTAGAAATGAAAATTCATATTTCACAGGAAGGCTGTGGGTGTGGTCAAATTTCCTGTTTGGAATAGTTCACTTCGTGCAGATTAGGCACAGAGATAAGTGGGAGCAGTCTTTTTACCTTGAAGTTGTCTGGTGGCAAGCAAGATGTAGAATAATATTTGTTTCTGGTTATGATGTTTCATATTTCACAGAAGAGTGGGAAGAAGGAAAGCTTTTCTGGATGTTTTGCCACACCCTCAGCCCTCCTGTGAAATATGAATTTTCATTTCTACCTAAGAGAACTTTTACAATGTTTTCTCTCTCCTTTGCCTGAAGAAGGGTGTCTGTGCCTAAAAGGTTGCAAATAAAATTTGGGTTTTTTTTTTTTTTTTGGGGGGGGGGGGGTTTGCAACTATCTAGTTGATTTAATAAACAATATCGCCCCTGCCACACATTCTGATTCTTTTATTCAAAAGGTACTCTCTGTTTTCTTGCTTAGAGCTTTGGGTTGCACTTGTTCTTCACAATGAGAGAAGAAATCCCTCTCTCAGGAGCTGAACCTGAGCTAGCTTCTTGAGTCAGGGCCACAGAATAGCCATGGAGAGTTAGGAATTGATAGGTGAGAGTCTCTAAATGAGAAAGAGCCAGGGCTTCCTTTTGTTCTAGAAACCACACCTGTGCTAGCTTCAGGAGGCACTCTCAAAGATGAGACGAGGCCACAGTTGTCTGAAGAAAGCAAACACTTGCAGGAACTCTGTGACAATGTCTCAGCTCAGAAGAAAGTTAGGAGTTCAGATACTATTTCTTCTTTTGGTCTTTATATTGGCTAGACTAGGGGATCCCTCTATTTAGTGTGCGGGCTGCTGTGAAGCCCTCGTCCAACTGCGTAAGTCTCTCTATTCAAAGTGTGAAGACTTTGAAGGTGTAATTCTTTTTAAATTCAAGTTCTGCAGGCACATGCCTAAATTTTGGCAAGGCAACACTCAGCATTGTTTCAGCTACTAGGGACAGTTGAATCTGTCCCTAAATTTACAGAGAGGACTTAGATTTAGCATAGTAATATTTCATTTTCATGCATCCTGTTGCCTAGTAGAATCTATAGCTCTGGGAAAGACAAGTAAGCCTAAAGACAGCTTCCAGTCTCTTCTCCAATAGTTATTTAAGTATTTTATGTAAAGTAGAAGAGCTTCAATAGAAGTTACTAAAGCCAACTGTATGATATTTAATATCTCTGGCAACAGTGACCTCAAACAGACCATGCCAGTGTCTCAAGGGCTCAGTTCAGTGAAATTAGGCTGCATTATGCTATATCCTATACGTTATAAAATCCAGAGAGAACCACAATCCCTATCCAAAGAATATACAGGCTGAAGAAAGGGTGTATTCATAAATATATCTTTAGTACATAACTAGTGCCAATGAAATCTGTGTTAACCATATGCTGAAGCCCCTTTACAATCAGGGCCCATGTTTTTTACAAGAGACTGCTAGTAAATAAGAAGTAGGTCTCAATTTCTGAGATTAGGGCAGTATTCAAAATATTGAGAATTGAGCCAAGTATCTCTTTTATGATTTCTTGTTGTTTTATTTTTTTAATTCCCTAAGTAGATCCCGTAGGAGGGTTAAAATTACTCTCAAATAAAAATATTGTATTTTCCTTATAGTACTTGATCGTCTTTAGAGAAATATTTTCTTAACTAAATCGTTTTAAAATATGATGTTTCAGATTGGTGGAAAAGAATTTTACGTGAAATTTAAAACAAAGATCTTACAAAACTAAAAATTTTCTTTGTCTGCATCTACATGAGATGCTGACTGCGCAGTAGTCCATGACTACCGTGCAGTAGCATCGCACAGCAGGAAGCATGATGCAATGCTACTGTGCAGTAGTCTCAGGCTTCAGCGATGCTACTGCACAGTAATTCCAGTTAATGTGCAGTCATTTAGTACGTGCTTCTACAAGTACTAAATGGCTGTGCAGTAATGCCTGCTCAGTCAGCATCTCACGCAGACTTGGCCTTTAAAAACAAAAATTCTCTCTTGTGCTTCCAGTTGATGCAAACTTATTTTAAAAGCAAAGTCCCTCTTATTAGGTTTTTTCTCTTCTTTCTTCTATCCCAGAATCTAGCCCAGACATGTTTGTAAGAGCAAAAACCTCAGTGAAAAAGTTATCCAAACTCCTTAAATAACTCAAATAGATTAAGTTCTGGGCGGCTGTAGTTTGAGGTAGAAAAGATGCTATTTTATCTGATCCCATACACCCATTTTGTTTTAGTCTATGCAGAATGCAACTTCTACTAAATTAAGGAAGAAAGCATCTTATGAGGAAATTCAACTTTAACGTTTTAGCCATTAACCCAGTTTTGCTTAAAAGTTTGTTTCAGATTGTAATATAAGATCAATTTTAAAAGTGTAAAAAAATGGAGTAAATGTAACAGGTTTTTCTGGGAAACAATGTCCCATTCTCCTCCCCTTCCCCACCTCCAAATTATGCTGGTTTGAGGGAGCTGCCTGGATATAGGGCCAAGGCTTAGCCCTCTGAGGGGAGGGCCATGTGACTGGCCCCAGGCCAGGGGCCAGGATTGGGTCTCCTGGAGTCCTTGGAGCTGGCAGTACGGTACCATGTGGGTAGATATCATACCCACTGAGGGTGGGTGAGGGTGCTGACTTGGCCAGTACCACCTCTGGGACAGTAGAGCTTGGGAGGGTGAAAAGTTTGTCAAGTGAGGGGCTGGGAGCTGTGCATCCTGAGATGCTGGGTGACTGAAAATTGGTCACTTTATCTCTGTGGAGCAGACAAACAATACCCTAGACTGAGCTAGGTAGAACAGCTCAGAGAGAAATCTTGCCTGAAGTGGCATAACTTCGAGATGGTTTCAGGTTATTCAGGATGGGTTAATACTATGTATTGTATGGCTACTCCCATTTTAAGTGCCTTTAGAATGGTTTAAAGGTAACCTGTAACACCACCCTAACTGTCAGGGTATGATCGGCAATTGTAATGATGTAACATTGAATTGTTATTGTTTTCAGACTTCAGTCCCAGAGCCTCAATTCTTAAGAAGCATAGTTTTTTTATGTTCTATTCCTCTTACTATCCCTCAATTTTTAACCTTCAACAGATGCGGAGAGACCATGATAATCTAGATTGTTAATGTTATTGGAACTATGTCATCATAGTGACCAATGGCTTCAATTTATATGACTAACTAACTAAGTCTCAGTCTTCTCATATGCTACGAAGAAAATCTAGGACATTATTTAACAAAAAGAATGCTTTCACAGTGCAGCTGTTTTCTTGTTTCTGTGTTGGGTAGGGCTCAGAACTATGAAAAATGAAGCTCGGCTAAGCTTCTGTGATGAGATGGCATCAGTATAGAGAGGGTCAGAATTTCTAGAGAGTGAGGGGAATGTCTTGTCTGCTTTTTCTAAGCAGGGGAAGAAGAAAGGAGAGGAGAGGAAAGGAGAGGAGAAAAGGCTCCATTTGCACTTTATCTCTGATGTCTTAAATAGCAGTGAGGTTATAAATGAACTGTACCAGGTTGAAGGTTTGGTTTTGTATAAATAAGGGCTTGGGTTCTTTGTTCTTTGTTTGGTTCAATATATACAGGTAATTGCAGGGGCGGGGGGAGCATATATCTATAATCAGGAGCAGAGAGCTGTAATAAGAGAATCCAGAAATTCAGAGATCTGCTAATTCTCTGATCCAGACGATTTAGGATTACCTACAAATACATACTGTATGTAGTTCAGCTTTGATTAATTGAACTTTCACTAATCAAATTTCCTTATGTTCTTTGATGTCCATTAATTACATTGAGAAGTATCTTGGTTATTCAAAACCATAATTATGTGAAATTATTTATTATCTCCCAAGAGGATTTAGTAATCAGGACTGCCTGGCTTATTGTGTCAGCATGATTTCAATGTAGGTGCCCCCCTCCTGCTGTACCATGTGCAGGTGCTCCACCTCACCTCAGTTTCCCTACCACACATTCTTTTGTCACTGCAGGCTGTTCTGCCTTGCCCTACCACACCCCATCCTCCATTGTGGTGGTAGGAAATGGAAGCCAGAGGAGGGAGGGAGAGCAAGGAGACCCTGAATATAGGCCACCAGTTGGACAGCCCTGATTTAGAGGATTGGGACTCCAAACTTCATATATTATTAGAAGAAGTAGATGACAAAAAACCTGGCTGCAAGACAATCATAGAAACTGGGGGATTAGCAGCACTCAAGTGGCTTAGGGCTATACCCATATTGCACAGGAGTTTTCTTGGTAGCTAGAATGCGAAAAGCACCCAGGCTGTAGTCTATAGTGCCTGTCAGGGCAAGCTGCTCAAATGTAGAACATCATCAAACTTGGACAAGAAGAACTCTATGTAGATGAGGCTTGGGATCGAGGAGGAGGCATTTGTGTAAGGTCTCATGTTAACTCTGCAGTGAAGACAAGCCCCAAAATACAGGGTGACAGATTCATCCTTGACTGGCACAAATGCTGATACAGACACCTGAGCAGGGGCAACCCAGAACTTATTCCCTTAGTCCAGAGTAACCAGGGGCCAGTGTTATCCTTGGTATAAGGTAGAGCAAGACTGAGAAATGTCCATGCTGTATAAAGTCATAAAGTTGCTGAGGTTCAGCCTTCCTCTACCCATAGCTCATCATACCCTTGATCCACCCACCCTATTCCTTCCCTTGTTTGTTTTTTTCAACTTGACCCTGAACTCACAACATGAACATGTAAGGGTGGAACATGGCCAACAGAATGTCTAACAGAGGCACATTGTCTCATTAAAAAAGACGTATCCCACAATGACTCCAGAGCAAATATGAATTGGGTTCAACATGTGTGTTTCATTACCATGCCTTTTCATTATAAGAGCACGTTTTCTGAAAAGGATAACCTTCCGTATACCCCTGCAAAACTGATTGGAAGTGAATATGTGCAAGATAATACTGTATTTAGATGAAAATATCTATTTGAAGGAGGGAAAAATCTGAAGTCCTACAGACAGTTCCTTGTGCCAGCATAAACTTGGTCTCTCACTCGAGAGTCCCTATTATGCTACCATTTTAAAAGCTATGATGTGTCTTGTTTTGCAAGCCGCTTAGAAAAAGAATATGGAGCTCATTTCAAATTTGTGCTACATTTAATTGAATTTCAAATTTAGCTTTTGAACAAACAAGTTATAGAAAAATCCAGGATGGGGAAATATAAGCAATGTTTTCTAATATCCAATCATAGTTAGACACATGTTTTCAGTTAAGCTTAGCTTATTTCTGGTAATGGTATTCACTTTTTGATGGCCATGACTAGGAGGCATGTGGGGAATGGAGGGTGCCAGGCTTTATCAAATTAGAACTAAATGAGAGGAAAGTCTGTTTAAGTTTCCTTTTAGTTGTTTTGTAACAAATAACCTAGAAAGGGGGAGTTGTTTCTGGGAGAGCTGGTGGAAAGACCACATTGCTCAGGGGTTGGAAAAAGGACTCTTAGCTCTTTGCTTTTGCTAAAGGAACATCTCCTCAAGATGTGCCTGTTTCTCTCTACTTATAGCATGGTTCTTATCTAAAAAGTGATCCTCGAAAATAGTAACTCGTAATTTCTCAGGATTTGATATTCGGGGTCTGGCAGAGCTCTACAATATATAAATGTAAACTTTTTCTGTCACCTTCTCCACCTTGGAGCTGATTAGGTCTCTTCCTGTTCTAACTTGAACCCACACTGCTACAGTGGCCCATGAGGACAATCCAACAGCCTTGGATCACCAAAACAAAACATCATTATGCCCCTAATACACACAGGAGACTGGGCAATTCTTCAAGTATCATAGAATGGCTGAGAAAATTTCCACATGTAAATAAGGTGCAGGTTCAAAGCTTCTTTCTTGGGTGACAACTAAATGATTAATGTGTCAGAACCTGCTGGTACTTTCAGGGCTAGCAATTAGAGAAAATTAAGTTTTACATGTAATATGAACACCTTGTAGTTAAAGATAAATAAGAAACAATAAACATTGACCCTCCCTCCAATACACATATTCACCCAAGGCCATATTTACAGAGAAAGTTTCAGAATAGAACCTTATTTGGTTCACCTACTTGGCATACCACATCCAAAGGTAGAAATATTAGGTGGTCCTGATTCTCAGTTGGATATAAATTAGATCAGGTCAGAATGGCCTCATTTGACCTCCATTCTACATAAGCATAAATCACAACATCAGGTGCAAGGCTGTGTGTGGAGACCTTTCTTGGAAGAACAGAATAGTAGTGTAACTATGGGTGGGCAAGCTGAGAGCACGAGACCTGGGAGCTTACTAAAAGTGAGGGGGAGTGCTGGAACGGTGTTTGTGGAGTTGAAGATGTCTATGGGGAGAGGAGGCAGGAGTCCCTTCACTGGTTTCCTTTTCCCCTCTATTGGAGATACTGCTGCCAGGGGTTTTCAGCCACCAAGTATAGAAAACCTCTCATGGTCTTGCAGCCATTTTTCTCACTCCCCAGTTCAGCATTTTATATCGTTACTCAGGGCATGAATTGAGGGTGGCAGCAGCAGCTGCAAAGGACATGGAAGGGTTCATACATTTGGCAGATATTACATGAACTCCATAGCTGCTGGCTCTGCCAACACCTCCCACCCTCAGCAGCAACTATTCCCTATTGTGTGGGGTGCAAACCCTACCAGTTATGCCTCTGGAAGGAAGGTAGCCTGGAGATCTTGCCAATGACAGTCTTGCAGCATGAAGAACTGTCCCTTTTCTATCAAACTCTTGTTCCCCTTTCTCTAGCAGCCCAGCACCCTTTAATGGTATCATAGCATTGTTTATTAATATTGCACTCTATCCCCACTCTGGGATGGGATGTAAGAAAGTTGTGCAAAATTAGTTCAGAGTCAGTCCATCTGGAGAGAAAACTCATGATGTTTTTCTGATAAAGTAAATGTATAATTATGCAGGAGCAATATACGATTTAGTAGCATCTGGCAGAACAGCATTTTTTTTGTTCTTTTCTCTGTTCCTATTATCTCCTCCATCAAGTGGTTAAAGTGCTGACAACACAGAGAACATTGCAGGTAGATCTAAATCATTCATATAGCAGCGACAACCTAGACATTGCAAAGCTTAAAAATTAGGCATCTCTTCTGCAAGGGTGTTCCAAATCAATTAGGGGTATTCTCCCTATACTGTCAATGGGAGGCATGAGGTTCCTTTAAGTGCCCATCCTGAGTGTCTATACCAAAAGCAGGGAGGCACCAGACTGCACCAGTTGCAAATGCTAAGCACAGATGGATGTCAAAAGGGGTCACGTCTTTCCTCAAGGCTCAGACACCCAACTTCACCTTGCATATTAGAAGACTTCATCATCTTTGGATCCAGAGTGCAAATGCAAGCCACATACTGACAGCAGCAGTGGATTCAACCAATGTCATTCTGATAAGGCTTAAACCTGTATCTGCTAGGGCATGGGTGTAGAGCTAGCGGCCATGTGGTCTTCCCTAGTGATTAGTCACCTGAACCATGGATGTAGTCCAGTCAAGATTACCAAAGGGCTGGGGGTCTATAGGGGTTTGGCATCAGAACTAGAAGCAGGAGTCATAGCCAAAGTCAAGGCAGTCCAGGGGCCAAACCAGAGGCTGAGACAAGAAATGCCAAGACTTAGACCAGGATCTGAAACCAAAACTGCCTATACATGTGCTCAAGGGAGAGAGCATTTTAATTAGAGCAGTTCCTTGCCAGCTCCTCTAATTAAAATGGCTCACCATGATGTGTATTAACCCTCGCCCCCCCCATGCATTTTAAAATACCCGAGGGATGCCTTATCTAAAGTTCACTCAACAAGGTTTCATAAGAAACTTCCACGGCCATTTAAAAATGCATGGAGGCTTAATATATGTGATGGTGAAGTGACACTGGAGCATTCCAATTAGAATGCAAAGCAGTCTCAATTAATTAATTAATTAATTGAGTCTGCTCCAATGTTCCAATTAGAACACAAATGAGCACATGTGTAGACAGCCCAAAATCTAGATCAGGAGATCAAACCAGAATTAGAAGCCAACACCAGAATCAGGCCGGGTCTGACTTTTAAATGCTAAAGTGGGCAGGGCCTGTTGCTTCTGGCTTCAGGGGATTAGCTGCCCTGATTGCCTCACTCAGCCGAGTTGGGGCTAAGGCACTAATCAGGGCTTTTTGCAGGTGATGCCCATTAAGGCAGTGATTTGTTCTGATTCCCTGATTAAGACTGATTTGGTCAGCTCTGGCCTCATTGCAGTATCTCCCTCTTCCCAAGACAGTGCCCAAATCACCAAGCTGTAGTCTGAGCAGATGCACTCTCCATATTTTGCCGCTGTGAAATAACAAACACATGAATCACAGAACTAAAAGGACAGCATAGAAAATAGGGCTTGCATTGCAGTCAGGAACTTACACCCTTAGGAGGGGTTGAGTTGGGTTCTGGTGCATACTGCCAAGGTAACATTCATTTTTTAACCAAAGATTGTCTAATGTTAAATAGGTAAACAGTCCTAGTACCATGCAATGGAACCTGGGACTCCCCACTCTTTGTGAAGTACTTTTTTCACTAGACTACAGAGAAGACTACTCTTGCTTGTTCTCACTCTAATTCTGTGACTCTTGCTCAGGGATGCATATCCAACAAGAGAGATAGATGACCACCTACCACCTATCATTCTATGGCATACTGGTTAGGGCTACTGGGAAATAAAAGGTGCCTGTTTTACCACCTTCAGTTGAGAAGGCCTTAAAACCAGTTCTCCCACATATTGGGAAAATTCTCATTAAGCTTACATGTAAAGGGCAGATGGTATCACCCCTACAATGGCAAAAGAGAATGATTGCTGAGTAGTGTACTTCATACTGAATTCAATGTTGTTCCTGTTATAAAGCATACTCTACGGGTGTCTAATATATCTTGGATTTAGGCAAGTTTTAGGCATCTTCTAACTCTAGTTTGGACTGCACCAGGATTACACCACTCTGGATTGCTTAGGTGGGAGCAAGGTGGCTAGGTGATTGATTCGGACTGTTTCTCAGCATGTTCTAAAGTCTTAATCTAAGATGGTTTGTGGCCACTGGAGAAGAATCAGTTTGAATCACTTTTTGTGGCTTGGGTACCCTAAACCCATTATGATATCAACCATATTGTTTGGATATGACTGGACAAATTGGAAAGAGTCCAGAAGAAAAAAACAAAAATGATTAAAGGTCTAAAAAACATGACATACAAAGAAAGGCTTGAAGAACTGGGATTATTTAGTCTGGAAAAGTGAAGTTTGATAGGGGATTTGATAACAGTCTTCAAATACAAAAAGGTGCTCATAAAGAGAATGGTGTTAGGCTGTTCTCTGTGTTCACAGGAGACAGGACAAGGAGTAACAGACTTAAATTGCAACACGTGAAATATAGGCTGGATATTAAGAGAACTTCCTAACCCCAAGTGTGGCTAAGAACTGGAACAGGCTGTGAAGAAATTCCCCTCTGCCTCTCCTCTTTGGGGTCAGTCCAGCTACACCCCTCTCTTTTTCACTTGCTTGCTATTTAGTTCAACCTAATCACCCAGGTGACTGGGCTAGATATATTCCTGATGGGAGGGGGAGCTTGCTCTCTTCCTCCAGTGACATTTTGGAAACTGTCAAGCAAAAACCTCAGGATGCTGCCCAAAGATGCTCTTTAAGTAAAAATCTGGAAACTAGCTAGTAGATTAGAACGAAGTAATATAGTCGAGTCCTAAAAGGGTCCCGGAACTCACTGTCTCTGTAGGCTCAACTTATTGGGGTTTGCTCAAAGTGTTCTTCTAACTCTTTTGTTCTACCCCTCCGCCTCCACCCATGCACACACACTGTCTTTCCCTGATTAATAAAGGTGCTGAGTTACGGCATGACTGGCTGTTTCACTGTGTAAGGGGCTGAGAAGTGGTCTTTCTGCTCCCCACAGAGATTGGCTATGTATTGTTTCCCTCAGTTGAACCTGAGGTTACCCTGGGAGGCTTCAGGCTAAAAGAAGTATCCAGAAACATTACCAGTGGACACAGCACCCCCAAGGCTTGCAGGGTCTGTCTGCTGTACAGAGTCTTAACAGAGACTACTGTCCGGGTGGTGGCAGTATTACCCGAGGTCTGTGGGAGTTCTCCAAGAAGAGGGCCGGCTGGCTGTAGGCTCCCCAGGAGAGACTCCCGAAACATGATTTTGGACCTGGCAAAGTGAGGTGGGAGGCTCTGTGTAGTAGTGCCCCCTACTGTGCCACCACACAGGTTACCTCGTAAACCTGTGGAATCTCTATCATCAGGAAATGTTAAATGCAGATTAGACAAACACTTGGCTTGGACGATTTTTGATAAGGTTGTTCCTGACTTGAGCAGCCCTAGATAACTTGGATTAGATGATCTTATCTGGTCCCTTGCAATCCTCTGATTCTATGATTTAATGGACTATATATTTATCTCTCTGTTGAGGGAGGACTTTTTGGCTCAATAGTTTGTTTTAGATTTTTTTGCTTATTTTGCCCTGAATTATAGGTGACCATTTAGTATGGCCTCATTCATTTGCTAGGTGTATTATGACTTTGCTCACAGTCTTTGAAACTGTATATAGTTTTTTTGTAAATGCAAATCAGGTTACCAGTTCCAGCCAGCCTAGCTTCTATCTTGTTTCTTGAATGGTGCAAGGACTAGTTATGAACTAGTTATTTACACTTCACAGCCTTTCATTTTTACTAGTTTTGGCAAAGCTCCAAGAGTGGGGGCTTAAAGTCTGCCTGAACCAGAACATATTTTCCCACAGATGAAGATGGAAAAGAAATAAAATGTCAAGGACTAATTTGTACAATTTATTCCATATTCCTCCAGTCCCTGACAAAGTTTATATTCCCCAAAGCTTTGTTCCCTCACTACTCTAGAAGCAGGGATTCTGGCTTTAAATTCTCACAAACCCTAGGCTTTCTCTAAATTATCTAGACTATGGAAAATGAAACCACCAAAAAGCTATTGAATTACGTATTTGTGGACAAGTTTTAACAACAACAAGTTTAATCAGTGAACAACTGATTAGGATGTTTCATTCTTAAGAAGTCCATTCTACTTCATAGAAACATAGAAGTATTTATAGAATTTTAGAAAATTAGGGTTAGAAGGGACCTCAGGAGGTCATCTAGTCCAGCCCCCTGCTCAAAGCAGGACCATCCCTAACTAAATCATTCCAGCCAAGGCTTTGTCTAGCTGAGTGTTAAAAACCTCCAAGGGTGAATATTCTACCACCTCTCTGAGTAACCTGTTCCAGTGCCTTACTACCCTCCTTGTAAGAGTTTCTCCTAATATGTAACCTTAACTTTCCTTGCTTCAACTTGAGGCCATTCCTTCTTGTTCTGACCATTGCCACTACTGATAACATCCTCTTTGGAACCACCCTTCAGCATGGGTGGCCAAAGGCTAGGGCTAACAAGACTTCCCCCCCTCCCCCACAAATTTTGCAGCAGTCCGTGTCCTGCTGCTGCAGTGCCACACTCAGCACGCCTGCTGTGTGCTCCACTGCCACTGTGCATACAGAACCAGCACACCCCCACTCCCACAACAGCCCGGTGGGAGGGGGAAGTGGGGGTCAGGTGGGCACACTCCACACTGCCCAGCCCCCCCACCCCAAATAATATTTTCTCCATTGCTTATGCCCTTCAGGTAGTTGAAGGCTGCTATTAAATCCTTTCTCAGTCTTCTCTACTCCAGACTAATCACACAAAAACCACTAATGTGCTGTGGAAAGTGAAAATGATCTTAAGTCACAAATGACTAAGAATGAGATTACATGTTAGAGATAGCAACTGCTAATTCTAAGAAATGTTAGTCTGTATTAAGGTGAATAAATGCTAGTGATCAGTCACATGTTTGGGGTGACTACCCTCTCTGACAAATACAGGTCTGACCCACTGGCAAGCGAGTGGCTAGGGTTGCAAGTCTGCAGCTACATGCTTGCCAACTCTCTAGCCAGAGTATAGGCTGGAAATGAGTGGGGGAAAGAGCTCCTGCACTGCTTGAACTTTCTTTTCCACCCCCCATCCTAAATCATCCTAATGGCCCCTGAATCCCCCCTCCACCCCACAATTGACACCTTCAACCCTGGATGCGTCCCCCCTCCCTCCCAGATCAGCCCCTCCACCCCTGCATCACTTCCCTGCCCTCCCAATTAGCTTGAGAACAGTGACAGTAGCATGGGGAGGGAATACTAACTTTCTCTGTGCTCTCTGCTCCTGGGTTCTTTGCAGCCCACACCACCTCCATGGAACTGGATCCAGCCTCCACTGGGCTTCTTAGTTGTTCAGCATCTCCTAGCCCACCTTCCCAACCCCTCCTCTTCCTTCAGTTGCAGACCCAGTGGGGGCTGGATCTGGTTGCACAGGGTTGAGTCTCCAGGGACATCAGGACCAGAACTCCCCCACCAGTGCCTCAGCTGCTTTTGGGCTGACGGGAGTAGCAGGGCAATGATCTGGGGGTGGGGGAGATAATGGGGACCAGAGGAGTGAAGAAGGGGTGATTCAGGCCTCAGGAGGGCAGTTTGGGAGGGAATAGCAGCCTGGCAGCTCTCCGTCCATCCACTCCCCCACCTTCTCCTTGCCCTCCCCATCCCTTTTCTTTCTCTCCTTGCTCACCCCATCTCCACCTACCTAATGCCTAGTTGTTCCCAATTGTCAGTCCAGGTCCATAGAATCCTAGATGATAGCTAGTCCACCTGGGAGTAGTGCCTCCTGGGATACTGGGAGACTGCAAATTGGTGGTTTTATCTGAGGTGAACATTCAGAGGTTAATTTAACTTGAGCTGGGAAGCACAGCTCAAAGATAATTATCACCTGAAGTGACATAATTTTAAGTTGCCTAGAGGGCACTTAGCATTTGCTAATGAGGCTAAATCTGTGATCATTCAAGTTTTAAGTGCTCTTAACATGGTCTAATTGTAACCCATCTCATGAACCTCGAAAGGGCATTTATCCAACAAGGACAATCCTCAAGAGAGAGAGAGATCATACTTTTGAAAGAACCACCAGGATACTACACGAAAACTTGCTGCAGTACAAAACGAAAATCCCCAAGAATCATACACCATTAGTCATGACGTTCCACTCTTCTCTGGAACCTACACAGAAAATTCTCAAACAATTGCAACCCATACTAGATGAAGACCCAATTCTTAAACAGTTATTTTCAGAACCATCTACCCTAGCCTTTAAACAAGCACCAAATCTGACTAACCTTATCACCAGAAGCAAACTCCCTATGGCTCACACCTAACAGATCCAGACCATGCCAGGACAAGAAATGCAGAACCTTCCAACACATCTCCACAACCCAAACAATAATCACATCCCAGAACAGAGCCATCACCAATTCTGGATCTTACACCTGCACCTCCAGAAGTGTTATATATCTCATCCAGTGCACCAAATGCCCTGATGGAAAATATGTAGAAGAAACCAAACAACAACTGCACACCAGAATGAATGCACACCGAAACTCCATCAAAAATATCCAGTTACTTGTTTGGGTGCACACTTCTCACAAGACATTTGCTCCCTCTCTAATCCCTCAGTTCTAATCCTCAAAGGATTTTACAAAACAGCTTTTGTAGATGAGTCTATGAACTTCACTTCATAAATCTACTGGACGCAAAAAATCATGGATTCAAAATAGACCCTGGATTTATGATACATTACAACCTGCCTGACATCTGATTCACCAGGTAGCTCCCTTACCTTACTATTTACACTTCCCCCCTCCTCCTCCTCCCACCCTTTTCTACCCTTTGTCTTTCTAATTTCCAACTACTTACTTTTTCACAGACTGCCTCTTTCCTACCTTTAGAGAAATCAACTACAGTAGTCTCCCTTACTTAGCTTTGACATTCTTTTCACCTTGTTTCCCCCCTTCCCTTCTCTACCTTATGTTTTACTTATTTCCACTTATTTACATTACCAATGACGTCCTATCATATGTTTAGCTTCTTTCATTCCTTGAAGATCTCAGAACAGCAGAGACTCCCTATGCCTGAAGAAGGGTGCTTATGCCCAAAAGCTTGCAAAGAACTTTTTCCCTACTACTTAGTCAGTCTAATAAAGTATATTACATCTAGCCAAAGAAGCTTTCCTGCCTAATATCACTGTAAAAGAATTCCACAACTCAAAAAAACCAATTTTTAGACCCTGTGAAAATATTTTTTCATGTTAGCTTGAATGTTGACATCATGTTCCTACAGATCTTTTTTTTTTAAATGTCAAGCACCATCTGCCTTTCATAAAAAGAAACTATTTTAATCTTGTTTCTTGTATGATGTTTACAAGACAGAAATATCCTTTAGAGAAAAAAACAAAACAGCAACAAACAGTTGCAAATATATAATTGTTACGATTGTTAGGGTAAGATCTTGCTTCCCTGGAAGTAAACCAGAGCTCACAGGAGCTTCTAGGATTCCTCCTGTTGTAATCTGGAAGGTGTCCGCCACTGAATATTGAGGTGTTCCCTTAGAAATTAGATGATGGCCTCCTTGGCAGGAATGAAATCTGATTCTGTCCTTCTGTGAATAGCATTTAGATTGTAGATGATGAGGTTAGGAGCTTCCGAGTGTCTTAAGGAAATAAAGATTCAAACAATTCAACTCAGTGAGCAGGACCTTTGCCATTTAGCTCAATGGTTAAAGGACTGGTTGGGCCATGGTACTACAATGCTAATATAATATTTTGTATTGAATGTATGAAAGTATGAGCAAATGCTAAAGTTATTTTGCAATTAAAGTATAGCACACATTCTTTAGCACCTGTATAACTATAGCAGGGACCCCCAACACCCCTAACACTTGCTACATGAGAGGTAGGAAGCCAGCACCAAAGGGGTTGAAGGGCAGTAGGGGAGAAGAAAGGGACTGTGGCTCAGGGCTTAAAACTACAACAGGGAGTAGGCTGTGGACTTAGCCATGTGAGAGCTCCTGCTTCTCAAAGAGACAACAGAGGGGAACCCAACCAAACAGGTACTCAAAGATTTGCTCCTGACCCAGCGGACAAAGGGTGGGATTTATCCATACCCAGCAGAGTAATTGGGTGTAGCTGATAGGGTCGGACAGCAGGCCACAGGGGCACCCAGCAGAGAGCCCTTCCAGGCTCTGGGACCCACTGGACAGCATGAGGCAAGAGCCCAAACACTTTAGAGGGAGGTTGCACCAACAGCAGCCTTGGCCTGAATCACAAGTGTTAGGGGGAGCGGGGGCTGAGCTGAACTCAGAGAAGCCTTGCTCTGGGTCAGGGGTGCCAGGAGGACTGGGACAAGGAGCCCAGAGATAGGGACAAGAGACCCAGAGACACAGAGGACTGAGGCCAAGAGAGCTGGGCCTAAATCAATGGGCAAGGGCTGGAGGCCAGCAGCCAGAGAAAAGAGGGGCTAAAGTCAAGAGAGCTGAATCAAGGACTGAATTGTGTATGGTGGAACACCTGTGAAGCATGAGCATGTCAATAGGGGCAGAAGGAGGCCACAGATTTAGCCCTTAAGGCAAGTAAGGCCTGAGAAAATGAGTACTAAGACAGAGAGAGAGTACCCTGAGCTTGCCAGCCTCCAAAGGCAGCCTCCCCTCATTATCCTTTAACATCAAGGCATGGCAAGCAAAGAAGCAGGATGAGACCTTGGCAGCCTTGAGCAGGAGCTGGGTAGGATCAAAGTAGCCACTAGGGAGAATCACAGCAGCATGAGACCCATACTACCTGGGCCTTCCGGGAGCCCAGAGCCCAACCACACTCCTCGCCCCGGACATAACTGCAGGCCTGTAAGATGAAAACTAGTGATGCCCTTTGAGTACCAGAAGAGGTACCCATCACTGCCCCATGGGTCCAGTGAGAGTTGGGGATGTGGCCTTCACCATGGACTGTGAAGTTTTCTACAGGGGAGAGTATGGTGGACTTACCGATTCAGCCTGGCATGTCCTAGGCTTGGAAAATCTTCATTTTGATTAGTGGAGCCCATCCACTAATTGGGTAAGGGCTGGGCGGAGTCAACCCTACCCTGCCTGGAAGGGTGGGGAGGTGAGGAGCCTCCTGGACCTAAGTGAAGCCTGCATTTTGCAGATCTGACAAGACTTCAGGGGTGGATCCTCCAAAGTGAATAAAAGGAGCTCTGTGCCCAGCACATGGGAGAGGCATCAGGGGACAATGAAGGAAGAAGGGGCTAAGAAGAGCTTGGGAAGAGTTTCCCAGAGAGTGAAGCAGTGCCCAGAAAAGCCCCGCTTGCTGGGACTGATGCCTTAGCCCCATTGGTGTGCGAAGCGGCACACGGAGCTCAGACCTTGGGGCTACTCACAGCAGTCTGGGTCTGTAACCCCTGGCAGGGGGCCAGGGAGCAGTGCACGGATCGGTGCACAGAGCCCAGACCCTGGAAGCCACTCGAGAAAGCTCAGGTCTGAAAACCCAGCAGGCAGCCAAGAGCGTGGTGCAGAGATAGCTGCACAGTGGGTCAAAGAGCTAACCGGGATTCTGGGAGCTGTTTCAAGGTGGCTCAGGTCCCCAGCCCCTGGCATGCAGCCCAGCTGCCGATGCTGCAGCACCCCCCAGTGGTTCCAGGAATGGATCAAGCTCCTGTGTCTCATGAGGTGGCCTGGGCCCCCAACCCCTGCCATAAGGTGTGCAGGTCAGTGCACAGGGCATGAGCAGGCCTCAGGATAGGAGAGAGTCCTGGGCAGTGGCCAGCCACTGTGCCAGGAAAGGCGCCCATCCCAGAGTCAGAGCAGCCCTGTGTCACCAGGGGGTCATGAGTGTTGGGAACAAGGGTGTCCCACAGGGGAGGGAGCCAGCAGGGGCCCCTGTGAGGGGGTCCCATCCCAGCCCATGAGGGGTTGGAGGGGCCTGGAGTATCATCCCATTTTCCCCTGGCAGAGCTGTGGCCCAGCTTCCCCTCATTGAATGGAGAGACCCTAGCATAGCAGCACCTTCAACACCCAGAAGGGTGAGCAGGCACCTCCTTTTTGTCATTTGTGCCATATATTTTGTTAGTTGAGGTTTCACTGTTATATGAATGCAAGTGTATTTTATCTTTGATTTCCACCGCATACATGACAATGTTCGTTCATGGACTGTAAATAGTTGTGTTTACCCCTAGTCACGTGCTGTATTTACCTGTGTTTGCTTATACTTACTTGTTCCAGATATGTTACTTACCTGTGTGGGTTGAAACTCTATAGGAGGTATAAGTTTTGTATATAATATAGTCCTATATCATTGAATAAGTGATTACTTATCTGTAGGTATATATGTGTGTATATATGTGTATATGTGTGTATGTGTATAACTTTATTTTATTAATTAAGAAATCTGTATATAGTTAAGCAGTTGGGTCCTGGCCTGATTCTATAGGGAACTGAAGGGAAACTGTGAGTGGTTGACAGTTCCTTCCCACAGCACCCCTGCCTGCTGACAATCCCCTTCAATTTGGAGAAGGGGGTACACACCCTGTGTAAGCCCGGGCTACACTCATATGCTCTTCCTCTCAAAATCTAGGCAGAAAGTAGGGCAGCGTGGCACCTTAGAGGCTGACTGATTAAAGAAAGGCCCTAGCTGCTGCCTGACTTCAGACTAATGTGACTAACTGCCTCTCTCAGCATCCAAAATAGCCTCATGACTGCATAGCAGAGGTGTAACAATGCAGCTGGGCAGCCAGGTGCTGTACACAGCGGTGCAATTGTGTTGCTGTGCTGGCAGCAATTTTTTTCTGCCATCCTACCCAAATCAACAACTGCTCCAGTCATTCTGCCCTAGTCATGCCACTGCTTCATAGCCCACCTACCCCTATAGAGTCTTCACTAGAGCTTTTGGGCCTAAATTTGGGATTGGCACATTTACTAACTAGTTACCTTTGTTGTTACTAACTAGCATTATTTTTTTATGGCCAACTAGTTTTATAACACCCCACAAAGCGGTGTTACCTAACATGAGCTAAGTCTAGAGAGTCAGAAGCATTTGTGAGGTGAGTGACTGACACCTAGTGTTTGAAATCTATTCACATGAATGTTCACACACAACAGTAAAAAAGATACTTTTAAGCAGTCGAGGAGAAGAAAAAGGCCTTGGTTCTCCCAGTTAAGCACAGTTCTACCTAAATGAAAAAGCAAATATGGCCCAGAGAAGACTTAAAATGGATCGTGCTTTGGGAGAGCATCAAGAATTGACTGGTTGATACTGCTAGACAGTGCTGAAGCTGAAAGCCAGTGTATCACATTTTCTTTCCCCATTTAGACTGCCTAACTCACCCCAAAGGTGGTAGGCAAGAATACCTCATCAGTGGTGAGGCAGTAACATTTCTATCTTCATGAACTGAGTAACTTCTGGAAGCATTTTTGTGTGCCCCTGAGGCATAAGAACTCCTTGAGAACCTGCTGAATATCACCCAAAATACTAGTCTGAGCACAAGAAATGTAATGGGATGTAAACTGTTCAACAGAAAATTACCAAATAAATAAGGCGACAGAGGATCACCTCTTAAATCCAAGGGGCCTGAGGTTTTGCACTATTAATAAAGTGCAAAAAAAATCCTAATGCTTCTCAAATAATTCAATATACTATCATATATTTTACATCAACTTAGAAGGTGCATTTAGGATGATTTTTTAAATTGGTTTTCAGAACATAAAACAACAACAAAATACATCCCAAAAAGATAAATGACTTACAGTTTGTATATGTTCCTGAATATCCCATGCTTCTCAGGCAATCCAACAGAATTATGAAATTTCACAACTTGTCAAAGCTGTTGAAGCTGGCAGCCAACAAGGAAAGATATGAGAAGAAATCTTGCTGTGTGGTTCAGTAAGATGGGGCATCCCTTCAGCTCTGCTTTCTGGTCCCTGTTTCTGCCTGTGTTGTTGACTCTACATTTTACTAATTATTTCATGCACCATGCAGAAACACCACTGAACATAGAAACCTGTCTTTCTTTCCTGGCTGCCCCATATACCAGCTCCACAAGAAGGATGGAGGGTTCTCTTTTGGCCTGCCTAACCCAAGGTTGAATTGTTAGGGTGCTGTCTTGGGAAGTAGGAGATGTAGACTCAAATTCAGGGTATAGGGGGCTCAAAGCTGGGTCTCTTATTCCCTGCACAAGTGTTCTAATCATGGGCTGTTAGGTTAAAATGCAGGAGAGTCATCCTTCAGTATCAATTACTAGTCACACTTTTTGTGTAACTGACATTTAAAAGATTTTCACAGAATTAGGTTTCCCAGGAAGAAATGGGAATGCAACAGAGCATAAAGGGCCTAAGCATATTCCTTCTGAGCTTGCTTACAAAGACAAATAAGGTTGTTCAAATGTGAGTAGGATCTAATATCCATCTAAATGGCCCCAAATGCTACTCACATTGCTGACTTTAGCCGTGTCAATTCTACTTATCTGCCTGGAAGGAGAAATAGATAAGGGTACAGGTTTTGAATAGACTGTATCTATATGAAAATTATGGCAAGCATAGGACATGGGAGCTCTGTTAATTGTGCACAGTAGTAGAGTCCAACTGTACCAATTTCATTTGAATTGTCAAGCTATGCAAAAAGCTTGATTCACTTTTTCTCTAAATTTATTTTTATTTCACTACAAGTTAGTGGATGTGATTCTACACCCCTGTATATTACGTATACTCTGTACATACAACACACCCAAGAATAAGATACACACCTCATTTTTGAAAGGCAGAATGAAGGAAAAAAGATCTTTCCTTGTAGTAAGTAACTGTGTAGCAGCATCTAGGGAGCCAGACCTGGTCTTTGTTCTACTTCATGTGGATCATGTGCAGATTTTAGCTTTTTCCCAGCCAAAACTTAAGCAGCAGAAAATGTTACCATATTTTCTCGCTTACATTGTACGCTCCAATTTCCAGCACCTTGTTTTTGAGAGAACCATGTGTGTTATATGTGAGAAAATGCAATACTTGATGAGCTGCAACTATATTAGGACAACACTGGATAGAACTCTACAAGCCTTTTTCACAAAGCAATTTGAACCTTAACCTTTATCTGAGGTGTGATTGTAAAAAACACCTTGTTCTTTGTTATCATTTTGTATAAAGTAGATCAAGACTTGCCAGTCACACAACTTTAGTGTGTAGGTGTAAAACTGTCTAGGTGTAAAACTGTCTGCAGAGATTACACATGACTATAATGGAGTAAATGTACTCTGCACTGAGGATGTAGGAGACAAGCTGAGGCTGACAGTCTTGCTATTGTCTTCAATAGGAGCAGTGCTTCTTCTTTTGTACCATGCTTACACCCATACAGTCAGACATACATTTTTGTCTTCTCTTCCCTATTTAGATAGAATTTAATTTATATTTTAGATATATAATAAACCTGACTTCATTATTTCAAATATGGTTGACTGCAATCTCAGGGGATAGGGCTTGATGACTTTGTTCCCTCTAATTGTATTAATGTCCCTATGTTATAATATAATTGATGCATTTCATTTTGTTGAAAATCACTCCTAGTAACACTAGCAGACTTGGAGTAGGGATGAGTGTGAACCAAACCTCATATCTAAGTACCTCTATATTTTGCTGGGGGAAGAAATGAAATGTAGATCTAAAGCTGGATTCAAACATTATAGAAAAACCCTATTTCTGCTCAAGCATGGTATCTTGATCAAAACTGTCTGCAGCATTTGATTTTGTAAATGAATGTTCTATCCTACATTCTCTGAACAGCCAGCCTATTAAACATTGCAAAGGTAAAAGTTCACAGAAATTAACTAAATACTCCAAAAATGAATTTATTTTTATCAGCAGATTTGCACACATTTCTTGTACAGGTACAACTACATCAATTAATGATACAATTGTGTACTTGTGCAGTCAAGCGGCTTCCATATGTACTATGCTCATGGTTATTTTCCAGGAGAAACGTCCCTTATACCTGTATAGGTTACCCTTACTCCATTGTGGGAATGGCGGTGCCAATACAAAATAACTTCATATTGATCCGAATGCATCCAAGGTAGGACCAATTTAGACTGTACGTAAGCATTGGCAGCTATGTTAGACAGAGGTGTGATGAGTTGTAATTTGTGACTGATGTAGCTGACAACACATAGGCCAGGTACAAACATACATTTACTGGTATAAGTAATCAGGTCTATACCTGTAACAGAACAGAAGTTTTGCACACAGAACCAGTCTATACCCAGAACAGAAGTTCAGCACAAGTTTAAAAATGGAGGAACAAGGTGTAAGGTTTGTCCCCTTCCACATCTCCCTCCCCCCCCCCCCCCAACCGACCAAAGGACAAATATGTATTCTGTTTGCTACTGATCTAAACAATACCTCTTACAGAAAACTGCATCACTTAGCTCAATTCCGCCTTGGGCTTTTTGAGTTTCTGTACCTAGCCATACTGAAAATGGCAGCAAACTTTCACTTTTGTAAGCTTCATCTATTCAAGCATGCTTTGCTTAAAATAGCCTGGTATAGCTATGTTATTAAAGCACTGAGAGGGAAGAGAAATGGAGTCCCCCTTTTAACTATGCAAATAGAGAAGTTCAGTTAAAACAAAACTTTTGTGTGTGGACTAACCTTAAATTTAACCAATGTGAAAGCTTTTAAGACGTGCTGTATCTTTTACAGCAAAGAAGGCAAAGTAGGGTTGCACCTTATAGACTAATTCAGGGAGGCATAAGCTTTATGAGCTACCTCTTATTTACAGCAAATTATGTCTGCAGTAGGTGGCAGCAGTAGATCACTGTTCACAGTTACAGACACAGTACTTCAGATCTGTACATGCTTGCATTTGGAGGATTGCTTTATCAGTGAGGCTTAAGGCATTCTGATTTTCAGGCAGTTGTAACATTGGAGCAAAAGGATGTAGATGCAAGGCTTTGTGAACTTTCATTGTGACATATTGTATCTCAAGGCCACTGCTCTTCAGAGTGTGTGCATATTTCCAGGACCCTGATTCACAAGAAAATTAAGGTAGGCTTTAACAGTGAATTTTGCAGCTGCTGAACTGGGGAAAGAGCTAACCTGACAAATTATTACTGGGCTTTATAGCATTGAAGGCATTTTTTATGTCTGATGCCCACTAACATGATGCATGAAGAACAGTGGCAGAGTTCTTGTCCCACTGGGAGCAGGGAACTAAGCTAGAACCCAGGATTCAATTTTTCATTTTAATTTTGAACTAATGTTTAATTCTGAAATTAACTTAAACCCTTTTTAAAAAAAAAAAAGGAAGAAAAAACCTTAAAGTTTGAACAAATTAAATCTTTTTATTAATTATGAAACATTTGTTCTACCCAAAACAATTTTTGTGGGGAAATTTGCCACAAAAATCCAAAATCAATATCAAATGGATTTTGGTTTGTTGACTAGTCAGCAAGTTTGACTAGCATACTAAAAATATCTATTTGCTTATTTCTCTTCCACTTGATTATTCAAACAAGCAGTTTCCCATGCATATCTTCCTTGCAAATTCAAGGTGCTTTGTTTTTCCTTGGCAGTTTCCCAAGGGTTCAGAAAGCCAGTTCAGAGCAATGGTTTACCACGTCAGTCTGAAAGCAAGGCAGGGTGGCACCTTATAGAGTAACTGGTTCATAGAGACATAAGCTTTCATAAACATAGCTTTCATATGGTGCTGCATTTGGGCAGTAGTAACCAGCAGCACACTTATAAGATGGGAAACTCCCTTCTTGAGAGCATGGAGGCTGAAAGGGATCTTGGAGTCATTATTGACTCCAAGATGAACATGGGCCGACAATACGAGGTCACGGTTGGCAGGGCCAACCGGACCCTATCGTGTATCTACAGGTGCATCTCAAGTAGGGCCAAGGAGGTGATCCTCCCCCTCTACATGACACTGGTTAGGCCACAGATGGAGTACTATGTCCAGTTCTGGGCACCCCACTTCAAGAGGGATGTGGAAAACATTGAGAGGGTGCAGAGGAGGGCCACCCGCATGATCCGGGGACAGCAGGGCAGACCCTACAGTGACAGGCTACAGGACCTGAACCTGTTCAGCCTTCACAAGAGAAGGCTGAGGGGGGACCTGGTGACCATCTGTAAACTCACTAGCGGGGAACAGAAGGGTTTAGGGGAGACCTTGTTTCCCCTAGCGCCCCCAGGGATAACAAGGAATAACGGCCACAAGTTGTTGGAGAGTAGGTTTAGATTAGACATCCATAGGAACTACTTCACAGTTAAGGTGGCTAGGATCTGGAACCGACTTCCAAGGGAAGTGGTGCTGGCTCCTACCCTGGGGGTCTTTAAGAAGAGGCTTGATGCCTACCTGGCTGGGGTCATTTGAGCCCAGTTTCCTTCTGCCCAGGCAGGGGGTCGGACTTGAAGATCTACAAGGTCCTTTCCAACCCTGATTCTATGACAGCCTACTGCGTCAGATGAAGATTCAGAGCTATGAATTATATTCTATGAAGATTCATAGCATATGATGAAGTAGGCTGTCACCTGTGAGAGCCTATGCTGCTCAAAAGCTAGTTCAAGATGTCTACCCAAAAATCTCTCATGTTGAATGGTGCATGGAAACAGAGATAAAAAAAATTCTAAAAGACAACTAAAAATAAACAGATTTAGTTGGACAATGTAGGCCTTCCACTTTGTTTTAGGCAGGAAGAAAAAGGAGGATATTTTATACATAGATTATATTTTAGTATTTACACCTCATCTATCTCCTTTTACTAGCTCACTGTTTGTAATCCTTTTGAAAAGTTATATAAGTAGAACTCCTTGCTTATTGATGTCCAAGAAATATATATCTTCGCTCCAGTAAATAATTTTATAAGTCTACACAAGAATGTTGTTTGCCTGTAAACAATACATTGCCATATTATACATTCCTCAAAGCTCTGCAAAGCCTTTAGGAGCTGTTACCTCCAAGAATAGTTTATTTGTGGTCTCTCATGGTTCAGCATGCCCACGTGTCAGACAGATAATGAAATTATCCACTGGTCTTGAATGAATAGCTGATTTTCTGAGGTCTTGATCTTTTGGCCATGATCACATATTGCAATGTTACAAATCCTATCCTTGATTGAACCTTGACCTCTAATCCCCAAACCTAGCTTAATTTGGACCTCCAAACACCATCTCCTGGGTGCATCTACATGTGCAATTAATTTGACTGAAGAAACTCCAGCACAGTTTGTGCCAGAGTTCATTGCCCCCAGGCACCGCGTTGACATGTGTGCCTGGGATCGCAGCACGTTGAGCCAGGTCACAGCAGCCCTGGCTGACAGGGGGCCCAGGGAGTCAGCCTGCCGGTCTGGGGCTGCTCTGACCTGGCTCAACATGCTGCAGAAGGGCTAGCTGGGCTATGAGGGTACTTCATTGTGGGGCTAGTCAACAGGCAGTCCCTGCACTGAAGCACCCTCATGCCCCAGCCAGCCCCATCAGCACCTACTTGTGCGCTGCAGAGCACTAAATAATACCCCATAGGTTAGGTCTTGTGTTTACAAGTATTATCCTACAGTGGCATTTATTAGCTTACTGTGGCCTAATAGGGTCATACCTTTAGATGCTGAAACTTTAATGAAGAGCTCTAATCTCAAAATAAGCAGTAGTAAAATAAAAATTGAAGCAGTCTCTGGCATCTGTGATTTCTTGACCTCTTAGGAATTACATAATATGAGCAGTGGAAACTTTTGAGATCTTTCAAATTGCTGGATGCAGACCACTCTGTACAGCCTTGATCAGGTTCTTCCAGAGTACCTGATGAGATGCTTGTCCAAACTTGAAAAGATAGCCACTGCTGGGCAGAAAAGAGGATTGCTCTCCGACAGTATCCTCGGTCTAATCAAGAATCCAGATTCACCAAATTGTCCTTGTTACGAATGCTCTTGTGACAGTTGTCCTCCCAAGTAGCCAACTCAAGTTTTAAGGGCATCTCCATTTCATTTGGATTGAAATATTTTTCTTTTGGGGAAAAAATCATGTTACATTACTCATATTAATCATATAGTACTTGTATATTACATTTCATAATGCAGTGATGTTGCAAATGAGATCAAAATCTGAATGCTGTTACAGATGTACAAGTCATGTTAGACATGTAAGACTAGTAATGACTGCATATTTCTTCTGACCAGACCATACTCTTAGCTTCTTAGTCCACTCCTGGCCATTGCTTACTCAAATTTGTTTATTCTCTGAATCCTAGTGTGCTGTTTGGCATGAGTGACTGGTGCCTCCTGGATCTGGGTGGGGCACCCGCAGAAGCCACTGATGGTGGTGGCCCTGTCAGGGTGGGCACCAGCCCTGCCAACAGCATTGGTGTCAGCCACTGGGGGGGCACATGCACCCCCATGTCAGCCAATGGGTGGGCATGTGCAACCCCGTGCACCCCCTACCAGTTGCCTATGCTGTTTGGTTTGCTCTTGAGGCAATGCAACTATGCCTTCAGAGCTTCTATCAAAGCTAGACTTCACCCCATAACAATGAATATTATATTATGTCACATGTTTTGTTCTTTAGTGGATAAAATAAATTACCCCAGATGGATCTGAACAGGTTTCTTTGACATTGATAGCAGCATTACTGTATTCACTCCTATTTCATTACAGTGGTACTATTTCATATACAGGGTCTACCAAGTACACTTTATTCAATCTTACTTTTCTTTCAGCATCATCAACATTTACCAATATTATCTGTTGTCACCACCAAGTTAGCAAATGCATGTATATTCAAAGACTTACCTGTCAGAGGTACAACACAGACATCTCTAATGATCTGCATGTCAGGAATTTTGGGAACAGGGTCATCCTCTTTCTGTGTTAATTATATTAATAGATAGCAACTATTTGTTTTAATCCATGGTTTACATAATGAATAAACAAGTTTGCAGAACTAGAAAAGTATGGGCCTTCCAAAAAGACTCCATTCTGGGTTTAAGTACAGCATGACTTTCTCTTTACAATCTGTAGGTGCTTGTACACATGACAAAAATTGCCTGTTTTTGTGGTTTAATTGTCACACTTTACATGTACAGATTTTTTTGCGATTTAAATAAATTAGTTTGCAATGTAGTTACTTGTAACTCTGCAGCCTTTAATCTGACAGCTAACCCCCCCAGCTGTAGGAGAGGCAGACTGAAGGCAGAAGCTGCAAGGGGCCCAATCCTTTTTTTTTTTTTTTTTTGCAGAGCCTGCCCGCCTTTTCTATGGCTAGGGGGTGAGCTGACGGTGAGCTGAGTGGCCTCTGAGCTGTGGAGGGCCCTGGTCCTTCCCTCTGTGGCACTGGTGCCTCCCAGGGCTGCCCAGGAGGGCTGCTAGCAGGCCAGGGACTGCCCCAACTCAGAGACACCAGATCCAATGCTTCCCTGAGCCTGCCCAGGCTTCCAAAACATTGTGCACTGTCCCCGCTGCGTTCTCCAGCTGCTAGCACTCCCAGTTACCCTCTTCCCACCTTCCTACACTGCCCCAGGGGCAACCCAGCCCATTCCCACATGGTCCTAGGTGGCATAAAGGCTGTGGGGACAGTAAGCAGGGTGTTGCACCCCAGGCAGGCTTGGGGAAGGGTTGGATCCAGTGAGAGCTGCCTCCAAGTTGGGACAGCATCTGGCCTGGCCTGCTAGCAGCCCACACAGCTGGCCTCATGGGCCGGCCCCATGGAGGTAAAGAAGAGTAGCACAGGGACTGCTCAGATCACTGGCAGCTCACGAAGGCAGGCTTGACCTAATCCTTTTTATTTCACAGAGCCTGCCTGAGACTGGGGGGTGAGCTGCCAGTGGGTCCTGAGCTGTGGGAGGCCCCAGTCCTTCCTTCCATGGCAGTGGCACTCACCAGGGCCACCCAGACAGGCTCCTAGTGCACTGGATGCTGCCCCAGCTCAGAGAAAGCCCCCACAATATTCAATTCTTCCCCAGACCTGCCTGGGAAGCAGCACCCTATGCACTATCTCTGCCACCTTCCCGCCACCTGGGACCACCCGAGAATGGGCTGGCTTGCCCCTGGAGCAGCATGGAAAGGCAGCAGGAGGGTAGATGGGTGTGCTGGTGGCCAGAGAAGGCAGTGGGGACAGTGCACAGTGCTCTGGAAGCCCAGGTGAGCTCAGGGAAGCATTGGATCAGGTTCCTCCACACTGGGGCAGCCCATTAAGAGCCTGCCTGAGCAGCCCCGAGGGGTACTGCTGCTTCAGAGGGAAGAAACAGGGCCCCTGCAGCTCACGTGCTTGCTTGGACCACAAGCACCTTAGCCTCTCGCCATGGGAGAGGTGGGCAGGCTCCACGAAAAACAAAGAAAAGGATCAGGCCCCTCACTGTAACAATGATGGAAGCCCCTAAATTGAAATGGTGGATTTTTAATCATTACAATTAGAAACCCACGGTTTAATTTTAGGGGACTAAACTCCCATCAAATGTACAAGTGCTCTGTCACAATGAACTATGTCACAGTAATAATCAGTTTAATTAAGGAAAACAGGAGGCCAGGGACTAATAAAAATGAAACAAAGTGTTTTAGTCCAGAAAATGTTTTGGAATAGTTATGTGTGGTGCACGTATGTGTGAGTGTGAACTAAAGACCAAAATAGCATCAGAAATCTCAACATTTCCATTCAAAAGGTATGGTGTTTTTATTTGTCCTTGCCTTTTCTAACATAAGCGTATAGCATAAACATCAGTATATATTGTAATATGTCTATATTACAGAAGGCAGGATCAAGGAAATACATACATATTGAAGAGGCAGGGTTTTTTGACCCTGCCTTCTGTAATGTGTGTGTGTGTGTGTGTGTGTGTGTGTGTGTGTGTGTGTACTCCAGAGGCAATACACACATACACATATATGCGCACACACACATATGCATGTACGTATGTGTATATATGTGTGTGTGCATATATATATATGTGTGTGTGTGTGTATATATATATGTGTGTGTGTATATATATATATATATATATATATATATGTATGTATGTATATGTATATGTGAATGTATGTATGAAATCTTGCTAAGAATTTTTTTTCCAATTATTTAGTTGGTCTAATAAAACATATCAGATTTACCCAAAGAACCTTGTCTGTCTCTGTATGTATGTCTGCATTTATATACGTATTGCCTCCTGACTACACACACACACACGTGTGTGTGTATATTGGAATATAAAAAAGTATTTAATTTCAGAATGAAACATGGATTCAAAATGTGTCTTTTTTGATCTCCCAAGTATGTGCTTTTTCATCTACCCCCTTGGAGAAAATTGTGCTCCACGGATCCATAAATTGTTTTGTTTTGGAATATATACATATATGTATGTGTATGCATAGTCTACAGGCAACATGTAAATTCATGCACATGAATGCATACATACATACGCACTCTGTGTGTGTGTGTGTGTGTGTGTGTGTATAGGAATATATATATATTCCTGTACATTCGTGTGTGTGTGTAGTCCAGAGGCAATACATACATGCATATATACATATCGTATGTGTGTATATATGTATATATTACAAAACAAAACTGTTTATGGGTCCATGGACCACAGTTTTCTCCAAAAGGGTAGATGAAACAGTATACACATGAGAGATGAAAAAAGACGCATGCATGTGCTAAGAGAACATACACAGTTGACTTAAACTACTGGAAAGTATTCAGATACTTTGGTGGTAGGCATGGTACAAGAACTTGAACAGAACAGAACAGAATAGAATGTATGTGATTCCTAAGAGGTGGTTTAGAACAGGAGCTACCAGTATACAGTAATGAAGAAACCTTCATACTAGCACCATTTTTCAAGAGTGCTTGAGGGGAGTGAGGGCACATACATATATCATATAACCCCCATCCACCACCACCAACAACCCCTCCCCCAGAAGGATTTGAGCATTATGGCCCCCTGAAGAACAAAACATTTGTGGATTTCCTCTGAAACAATGTATTCTGCACTGGGGCCGCTGTCTAGGTGGCACAATGTAATCCACTTTTTTTTCTCTGACTGTTTACCTACAATGAATAAAAAACATGGAATATCTCATCCATGTGGCTCTTTCACTTAGTCACAGAAATATTCCAAAACAGCCCTTCACTGTATTTGTCCAGGTGACTAAATGCCCTTAGCTGTATGATACTGATCCCAAAGAACAATATGCATATCACCATACTGAGGGAAAGGATTGGTGTGTTTTGTACCTGCCAGTGAGCTTCATCGGAGTCTAGCCATGTTTTGATTTTGACTGGAGGGCTTGGAATAGCCATGAAGAGAACACTGAAGCATATATACCTACAAAAGAGTGATACAGACACAGGATTGTTATTGTTGTAAAATTCCTGCAAGCACACATTGTTTAAGATCAAATTGGTTGGAAGACTATGTACAAGATAGTGGACAACATTTTAAATAAATGAACTATGTAAACCAATAGAGAAAGCATCAGTCTAAAGGTTGCATTTACTACTGATCTGAGTATAGGGCAGAGTGTTAGGAGTTCATGGGTTTGAATCATGACTCTGCCCCATGGTTTTGGACAAGTGATGGAAGGCTTGCTTCTACAAGACATCCTATACCTCTTCCATGTACTGAACACTCTATGGTTTTTAATTTATCTGTAGATGCAAGTTACTTTCAATTCAAGTATAATTCATCTCTGGGGAAACCTTGCTTTCTGCAGTTTTACTCTCCCTCATAGCTATGGTTTCCTGATTCTTTATTATGAAAGGAAGATGGAATATGTGGCATTTGCTTTCATCTTAACCTGCAATCATATGCAATATTTTTTTAAATGGCAGCTGCCCATAAACAGTTGAATGATAAAAATAACCAAATACAAAAGTTTTGAGTAGGGAGTTCTCCAGGTAAAACACTGGACCATTAAAATACCAAAGTGTTTTGAGTTATGGGTCCACCCTGAGCATAATGTCTTCCAGTTCAGTAGAACCTTTTTCTCCCTTCATGTGAATGGAAAAACTGTGCAGCAAAGCAGAAGGGAACCAATGTATAATGGTATAATCATGTTGTAATCAATGGCAGGTGTTAAGTTTCCATGTCAGTACAGCCCAGCTAATTCTTTAATACCATTACTTTTGTAAAACATTGATTTTAATGTAAACTCACCAACACATTAAAACATGCTCAGAGCACCCAGGAATTATCCAATTAAAACAATCAATATAGCTCAGGGAACTAATTCTGAATACAGTAATGAATGCAGAACTAAAAAAAGCCACAGGACAAAACCACTCTGATAATAGAAAGCCAATAGTCTGAGGGGTGTTTGAGAGCTAGTAGAGGTTGAATTAAAGGTAAAAGGTAGGCAGGGAGATGAAGAAAACAGATGGAGTTCTTTGGGAGGCTAGGACAGAGCAGCAACAGCATTTGGAGGCAATTTACCAATCAGTGGGAGTATCTCCATAAGTGTGCACGTCTGGTTTTTGGCACTGCAAACCCATCTGCGGCACTGCAAACTGCATGCACCACATGTGCATGCATTCGCTAAGCTGCTAATTTGCAGTGTGGTATTTTTTTTTTGACACTGGAAGGTCCCTTTGTAAAAATAAATAAATAAATAAATAAATCACTAAAAAAAGCAGCACGGCACAGATGGCTGCAGCATGCACCACCTGAAACCGGAGTCTGGCCAGCTGGTGACCAGGCTCCTCATGTGGGATCTTCACAAGGCCCCCAGAAACCCAGGTAAGGCTTCTAGAGCCAGCTCAGGTGCTCGCACCAGCTTCTCCTACCCTGCATGGGGCAATTTGCTGCATGCCAGAGCGCATGTGCAGGGGCATGCCCAGGGACATCTATCAATGGAACAAATGTGCCACTGCTGTTTGACCCAGGGGAAATGCATATGCCCGCTCATAAGGTTGCGCTTCATGGTTGCATCTACATATGCAATTAGTGCATAGCAATAATTTCTGGTGCGGTTTGCATTGGAGTTTATTTCAGGCACAGCATTTACATGTTCACCTGGGACCGCAAGCACATTGAGCCAGGGAAGAGCAGCCCTGGGCTGGCAGGAGGTCCAGGGGCTCGGCCTGCCAGTCTGGGGCCACTCTGCCTCAGCTCAACATGCTTTGGAGGGGCTGGGTGAGGCATGACAGTGCTATAATGTGGGACTAGACACACCCCTGTGCCCCAGTCAGCCTCAGTCACCATCTACATGTGAGTGTCAGTGCATGTAACTACTTTGCTGTATAATAGTACTTGTCCCAGACAGTATTATTCTACAGCAGAGTTAATTAATTTACTGCACCCTAATGTGGGTGCACATGTAGATGGTGACACTCTACTGTGGAGCTACTCAGCTATTGGTATTTGCTATTAAGGTGATGCAATAAACTCAAGAGCAGTTTGTGCTGGAGTTAACTGCTCCGGGGCAAAGCATCTATATGTGCACCCAGGACTGCAGCAATTAGAAACAGAGCACAGCAGCCCCAGGCTGGCAGGAGGGCATAGGGGTTCAACCCTGGGCTACGAGTGATGGTATCAGGCAGTGGAAGGGTTAGCAAAAGCCAGAGGTCTGGCCCCTGGCAGAACATAATACCAGCACACATGTGGATAGTAATGGTTTACTGTGGAGCTAGTTAGTCAACTCTACAGTAAAGCACAGGTGTAGATCATCCAGTGTTTAGAATATCTACAAAGCAATTATAGTCTTAAATTTCCAGCTAGGTTTTAAGTATAATTCAACCACCAGTGAAATAGAAGAGCTGCTTTTGATTGATTCTTTATATATTACATTGTCTGGTGACGCACAGAAAGACAACACCCCCCTGCCCCGCCTCTCACCACCAAGAATGCATATTACCTTCTACAGATAAAAATCAGAAATATTCCAAAGGAAATCACAGGAAGAACACAGGCCAAAACTGGTATGTGTAACAAGGTTTCCATTGTATTATCTGTAAGAAAAAAAAAAAGGAAAAAAAAAGGAAATGTTAATTTTAGTAGTGCAGAACAAATATGGTATTCTGAAAAGGTTTAACTTCAGAGAGCTTCATGACATAGTAAAGGACTCTCTTCTATGAATCAGTTAAGCACAAATATGGTACCCTTCTTGCATTGCTACAAATACAAGGATTACATTTCTGTGAACTTCAGTGAGAACGTGTGCGCCTCAGAACAGGGCTGTCCAATTAGCAGCCCATATGCAGCTCTCAAGGGAATAATCTGCAACCGTCAGATTCCCACTCTGGGTGACACTCTCCCCATTGCTCACCTGCTGCTGCTGTAGGACTCTCCTGTTCTCCTGCTTCCTCCAGCCTGCCCCTGCCCCTGGGGGCAGAACAGGGCAGGGCAGCATGGTCGGTGGGGCTAAGGACCCAAGGCCAAGGGGAGTTGGAGAGACTTGAGGAACCCACACAGAGTAGTGCAGTGTAGTGTAGAGCCACATGGCATCAAATGGCATGAGGCTCAGGAGGTACTCAGCCCAAACATGTGGCTGAGGGGCCTGTGACCTCTGGCCACTTAGATGTTGTACAGCCCTGTCTCAGAGGATAAGCTGTGGACTTTGAATCAGAAAACCTTGGGTGTATTCCCATCTTAGCCAGTTACTTACAAGTCAGTTCAGCATTCCATGCCTTTTTTCTACACAAAACAGGTTTGTGCAGAAAGTTTCTACACTGAAAATTAGTTTAGCTAAAACTGAAAATTGTCATGGGCAAAAGTCAGTTCCTATTAAATGAATTCACTTTTCCTGTTGGAAGTCTAACACTTTTAAGTATTTCAAACACTTTAATACAAATATTTCTATTTTGTTTTGACATATCCTTTCATTTTGTTTTATTTGAAACTAAAATTAAGTTAAGTTAAAACGCCCATTGGAAATATGTATACATTTATACATAGATGTATACATTTATATATAATAGTTATGCATATTTATATAATAATTATATATATTTATATAATTCTTTTACATATATACTTCTATATATTACTTAAATGTAATACACTTACTTTACTATATTTGGTCCTCCTTAGAAACAGAGGCAAAAATCAGATTGAAAAAGAATGTCAAGGAAAACAGACCATAACCTTTCTACAGGCATCAAGAGGACGATGTGGTAGGAAGAGTATATGGACCCTCAATTTACATTCCTATTCTAAGAGCTACTGCACTGAACTTCTCTAGGATCAGGAAGAAGGGAAAAAGGGAAAGTGTTTGGATATTATTATAAAACTTGGGTGTACAATATACACATGTGAAGTGTAATCTACACCTGGTATAAATCAGGAATGCTTCAGTGAAGGCATGTAACTTTTGAGATCTGGCCCACTATACAGGAACTTTTCTGACAGAGAGGAAACTATGGGTGTGATTGTTAAGCCATCAGTTTCTCCTAAGCAGCAGCTGTAGAGGAAGTTGGGAAGGCAGGAGCATTGCAAGCACTTAAACTATAATAGCAGGGTTTGTTGAGCTAGAGTCTTGTGATGTGCTGACAGCCCCTAAATAGTTCCACTTCCTTTTACTTGTGATAAAGAATTAGCAGCAGGTGTTACCATGTTTGTAACTAAATTTCCATGCATTCCACTTTTCCTCATTGTAAGAAGGGCTTGTAATGCTGACTGTTTTCCCATACCGATGTTACATAGACAGAGTATTCCTCGTCACCATTATATTAGCAAAATAGCAGTGCCTGACCCTGTAGTTTTTGTACCTTCAGACAAATATGAACCTTTAGCTCAAATGCTTAAATACTGTTTTTTATTCCTGCCATGCAGCCTTGCTGTATTCAGTTGTGAGACATTTATCTATTCTTATTTATTAAAGGTAATGTTTATACTATTTTGTGTATCAACATATTCACACAGAGAAACATACAAGATCAGGTCCAAATTGTTCTCTCAGATGCTTCCTCTTAGGCATTGTGACACCTAAAATGGGTATGGTCAGGCTTGTAGGATCCCCAGACAGTCAATCGAGAGAGTTAGGCATCTCCAAAATGTAATCCAGAAAATGTATCTGTTTAGCAGGATAAGACCTAGACACATAATAGGAAGCAGAAAGTACATGCTGAACCTCTGCCCCTATCCAGGGCTTAGTTACCTAACTAAGGTTGAACATTGGGCATCTCTATTATCTTAGAATCCAGTGTCCAGAAGGGAGAAGCCTAACTCACATCAACAGCATTGAATTCAAGTTGATTTCACTTGGTGCACACATACCATCCACCTTTTGGATAATGGCCCAGGTATTAGAGCACTTGCCCAAGAAATGAGAGACTCAGATTCTTGGCCTACCTCACCCCATAAGCAACTGGTAGGTAGAAGGTTTCAGGGGGGCACGTGCCCCTCCAACAGGGCTGTCCCCACCACTGACGCCTCCAGCAGCTTCTGCATGTGCTCGCCAGCCCCGTCCTTGCTGCCACTGTCACCGGCTTCTGTGGGAGCTCACCACTGTCCCCGCTGCCAACACCACTGGCAACTTCCGCGGGTGCTCGCCAGCTCTGTCCCCACTGTTGATGCCACCCCTGGCTTCTGCAGGTGCCCCCCCCCCAGACTCAAGAGGCACCAGTCACCCATGCCTCATTCTGAGAGGATTTATACTCACATCTCCCAACACCCTAACCAACAGATAATACAGCTATCTGGGAAAGGGCAGCTTCCACTCCTCATGACAAATTTGGCTGGCTGTGAAGCAAAGAGCACAGGAGCCATCATCCAGAACAGTAAGCAAGAAAGATCCTGACTCTATAGTCCATTGGTGAGCTTACTTCCCAGGTAACAAGAAGCCCTGGATTTCTGGTCCCTGCTGCCAGGATTATTTCTGGTTTGTAAGCAATGACTGCATAATGTAAAATGCATAAACCATACTGAGAGAAATAACTGGAACCCAGGAGTCCCCCATGCCCTGGGGAGTCCCATCATAAAAAGAATGTAAATCTTTGGGCAGGGGCTTTCATTTCGTCCTATATAACTCTTAAGTACATGTAGGTCCCAGTTCCTGACTGGGGATCCTAAGAATTACCAGAATACAAGAAAAGAACAATAATGATGTGGAGAACTTTTCTCTTCTGTATTCCTAACCTGTACCTGCAAAGAGTTTGACAGGGCCTGAGACATGGTTCCCTATTCCTGTTTATTACAGCATTGTCTTTTTGCAGCTAAAATTATTCCCTTTTTATATTACAAATTATAACTTACCATCATTGATGAAAACTGGTTCACTCCAGTCACTCCAAAGTTTGTTTGTTATACAAATCTTTTTCTTTGCTCTGACTTGAACAGAGTATGCTTTCATTGGATTATGAACTGGATACACATATTCTTCTTCCCTGGTTTCTGTGGGCTAGTAGAAGTTTTGTTAAATGTTATTTATCATTGCACTTTAAAGAGCACAAGTACAAGTGTCTGCATTTCAATCCTAATTAAAATATGTCTTAAAATAGGGATACATACATTTGAAAACAATGTGTATATATGAAAAGAGAGGTTTTGAAACCATGAAACTATTGACCCTAAGAATGTTGATACCAATCAATGTTGTACCAAGAATAATAACTCCTCTTCTATATTCAATTACACCAAGTATCAAGAATATAGTAAGAATGAAGCAATATGCTTGGGGCTTTCTTTTTGTTTGTTTTGCTTTGACTTTTAAAATAAAATATGACCACATTTCTTAAGGAAATAATCTACATTTTTAACATGACTATTCATTTCAGATGTTTCAGTTTCTGGTGATTAACATGGCAGCTCAAATGGGTCTGAGAGAAGGTATCCAACACTCAGATAATGCATCTCAAACAGAACATGGAGAATTTAATCTCTTTTAAACATTTGTCACTTTTGACATTTCAGGTCATCTCTAAAAAATGCACAATAATGCTTTACAAGATATAGAAAAGACAAGAGGAGAGATGACTTATTGACAATGACAAACAATACAGTAAGAAGAGACAAAAGAGTAGAGGCCAAATTCTATTTCCCTTTGCACACCTAAATGTCAGCTTTCCAGCAAGTGGCATTTTTGGCACTTAGCATACTTTATGATTCTATTACTGATGTAGTGGGGATGCTTAAGTATCTACATTGTTACTGATCATGCAAGCTGGGACACACACAGTGGGACACAAAACTATGGAGGGGAATATGTTGACTATATGCAAGTCACAAAATTCTAACCAACAAAAACTCATGACTAGCACAGTTTAGAGGTAGGAGAAGGACACTCCCATGTTTTAGCTCTAGAACTGAGGGGGTCAGGGCACTGGTTCAGGAAAGATACCAAGGTTCTAGGGCTTAATCACCCAAAGCAGATTCAGACCCTGCCTCTCTGACTTTTAATCACAGCATTCCAACCACCCAACCATAGATTAGACATTATACAATGCCTTCTACGGTACTCCTTTTAAACCTGATTCACTAGGCAGTAGGAGTGTGTGAAACAGGCCGTATTCAATTCAGATTCAGATTCAGTCTGAATTGGGGACAGTAATGTGATTTGTTGATTCGGATCACTGTCCCAATTCTTTTTGGCCGAATCCAAATCTGAAGATTCAATGCTGATTCGGAAAATTGGCAATTCGGCCATAGACACAGCTTAAAGTGTTTTTTCTACATGCCTCAAGGTACCAGGTATGGCTCATGAACACTGCAATGGTGGGGCAGATGGAGTGCACCACAGGAGCATGGTGGGGGGGGAGGACCCGCATGCTTGGCGGTGAACCCAGAAGTGGACCAAAAGTACTTCCAGTCCACTTCTGGGTCTGCCGCCAAGCATGTGTGGCAGCACCCAGCTCAGCGATCGGCCATGGGGGGACCCTGGATGCCCCCCAGACCCAGGAGGCACCAGTCACTGAGCCAGGGGAACACAGGGGGGCCCCCTGTATGCTTCCTGGCAAACCCAGAAGTGGACTGGAAGTGCTTCTGCTCCACTTCCAGGTCTGCTGTTCAGCGCACTGGGGACCCCCCCACACACTTCTGAGGGATATTCCATCCGCCCCACCATCTTAGCATTCATGAGCCTCCTGGTACCTTGAAGTATGTAGAAAAAACATTTAAAGCTGTGTCTATGTCTAAATCATCGAATCTGTCTGAATCTCTCCAAATCAATTTGGAGAGTTTTGATTCAATTTGGAGAGATTAAAGGGTCTCCTGATTCGATTTGGAGTCAGAGATTCAGCCACTGAATTGGGCCGAATCTCCTCCGAATCGAATCAGTGATCAAAGCTTTGCACAGCCCTACTAGGCAGCTATGAGAAGGAAAAAGAGAGAGATAGAAGAGAACAAATTAAAGGGTGTGTTGCTCCATTTGACAGGTGCTCATCTGAAAAGAAGCAGGTCATGGGTTCTAACCCAATGGGACAGAAATTATCCCTCTGCTCTCTGTTTCATCCAATGAATTTCAGATGCAAGGAGCAGCTTCAAAAAGAGTGCTGGATGTAGTGATAAGAGAATGCCTGATGTAAGTCAGAGAGAAAAAGTTAAAAGTGTCTCTGGTGGACAGACTTAGAATTCAAGTTTCCTACGGCCTGGGGAAGTGTCCCTAACCATTCAGCTATTAGGGCTATAACATAGAAGGGCTCCTCCTGTTTTTTTGTGGACTTATGCTCAAGTACACATATATAGCTGCATACCTGTCTGGCCAGTGCATAGATTACATTGAGCATGATCAGGAGCCATGCAGATGCCACACTTATACGTAAAATCATTGGAAATAATATGAAGTGCCAAAAATAAAGCTTACGTGGCTGAAAAGCTGCCACTTGAGCATGTAGAGTGAAATAGAGTTCTGTCTTAAATGTATGCATCTCAAAGACAGAGAGCTGTTCAGATTGGCAGTGGTAAGCTGTCAGTCATGATATGTGGAGCTTCTTCGGCGCAACCAAGGCTGTGTATGAACCAAGCTCTTGCAGACTCACCCTGCTTAGAGCGGAAAAAGGCGGTACACTCCTCAAAGATGAGTCCAACAAAAACTTCTGAAAGAAGCACTACCAAAAGCTCCTGAACTGAGAATTGATGGTAACTGATGAAACCATCAAATCCATCCCACAGCATCCAGTAAAGGAAATACTTTCCAGTTCATCTACCACTGAGGAAATCCACCAGGTGATAAGACAGTAGAACAAAAAAGCATCTGGCCCTGATGGCATACCAGCCAAGGTCTTCAAAGCTGGTGGGGAAACTATGACCAACAAACTCCACACACAGTTTCTCAAAAATTGGAACACTGAGGAAATTTCTGCTGACCTAAGGAGTGCCAATATTGTCACCATATTTAAAAAGGGAGATAAGTCTGACTGTGAAAACTATTGAAGTATTGCCCCCTCTGTATTTCTGGGAAGATCCTTGCTCAAATTCCACTGAAACAACTGCTCCCTCTTGCCAAGGAAATCCTTCTTGAGTCTCAGTGTGGCTTCAGACCACCAAGAAGAACCACAGATATGATCTTTGCAACCTGGAAGATACAGGAAAAATGCCAAGAACAACACCAACAACTGTACATGGCCTTTATTGATTTGACCAAAGCCTTGGACTCTGTTAACTGTAAGGCTCTATGAAACATCTTATTGAAGTTTGGTTGCTTAGGGAAATTTATTGCCATTCTAAGGCACATCATGACCAAATGACTGCCTCCACCCTATGCAGTGGCTCCACTACAGAGCCCTTTGCCATTTGAACTGGCATCAAGCAGGGGTGAGTGATCACACCAATTCTGTTCTCCACCTTTTTTGTGGTCATCAAGATGCTCATCCATGACCATCTACTACATGGCATCAGCATCAAGTACAGGATGGATGGGGGTCTTTTCAATCTTTCCTGTTTCCATGCCAAAACCACTTACTTTAGCCTCAATTATAGAACATTAAAATGGCAATGATTGTGTTGTCTTTTCACATATAGAGGAGGGCCTACAAGCAACCTGTAACTGCTTCTCTCAAGCATATCAGTGCCTGGGACTGACCCTTAACATTGGAAAAACAAAGTTGCTTCACTAGCTTGATCCAGGCCAATAAACTCCCCCAGCAAAGATCCTCATTGACTGACAGGAGCTGAATAATCTCAAATAATTTGTATACCTTGGCAGCCATCTCTCAAAGTGCAACATGAATGAGGAGATCCACTATAGGATCTGATGTGCTAGCTCTGCCTCTGGAAGACTGAATCATCCTGTGTTCAACAATCATGACATCAGGACTCAAACAAAGCCCCTACTATGTAAGGCTGTGGTAATCCAAATTCTTCTCTACAGCTGTGCAGCTTGGGTGACAAGCTACTGTAACAATAAACCCTTTTTTTCCTGCCCCACCCCTCCAATGTGGAGCCCCTCCATATGGCAAAAAGACCCTTTTGCAGTATTTGCCCCCTTTTGAGGATGCTTTCTCTTTTCTACCTTTTCTTCTTTCCTCCCTCTTCTTCTTTTATTATTATTTTTTTTAATAAAATATAAGGTGTACTTATAATAAAAATGTAGTTTGTAGATGCTTTTATGGGTATAAGATAGTATTTTGCATCAGTCTGCTCCCTCCCCCCATTGTATTTGGTTTATTTGTTGTATGTGACATGGCATTTCACCCTTTTATGTTTTATATTCTATGCTTTTTAACTTTGTAACACATGTACTTTAAGTTTAAAAGTAAGTTGTACCATGTAACAATGGTGGGAATCAAACCACAGCTTCTCTGTATGGAGTGGGTCCCTGAATGAATATTGATTGATTGCGTAACACAGTAGCTAGACAGGATAACAAACTAACAAGTGGCAATTAACACCTAGGAAACCACAGACTAAGGTGAGGAAAGGATCAATACAAAGCTAGGAACTCCCTGAAACTTCATTGTTAAAGGTACAGAAGCCCCAGTTTGAACTAATCAATGCCAAACGCCGACTCTTGGGACTGGATACCCCCCAATCAACTGCCCCCCCCCCCCCCGAGCCCTATTCATCACACCAGGGAATTAATAAAACTTCATCAACAGACTCCCAAGACTGCACATATCTGTGGACATGACCCCTGGGGCTGACAGCTGCCATCCAGCAACTACCAAGAGGAACTCCCATGAGGTCAATGACCCCTGGACTGGGTAAGCCTGAAAACTGGGGAGTCACCAAAGTCTGCCAGAGAGGGATAAAAGGCAGCAAAGAATGACCCCCAATGGCACCCTCTTTGACCTGACCAGCACCCTGCCTGCCCAGCCAGAAGGACCAGCTGATGACCCCCTTTTGAAGCAACATTATTGTGAAAGAAGCCTCGATTGGCCATCAACGGTGGACTCCAGTGCTTGGGATAGGTATATCTTGACATCTGTGCTTAATGTTGTGTGGGCCGGGGGTGAGCCGGGCCCGTCTTTGCGCACGCAGACTGTGGCCAGCAGCCCGGGCACGCGGGGCTAGAGAAAACTGCGCAGCGGCAAGGCACGCGCGGGCTAGAATTAGTTACAGAGGCGTAATGGTTGATTGAAAAGATTATTTACTTACACCCAAGATGGTCGCGGTGCAGGCTGGACAGTTTTCCAGGTGCAGCTCCGCTTAAATCCTCGTTGGAGGACTCTGACAAATTCGGTTCTTTGGCCCCGGAGTTGTTTAGGCTCCGCAGGTTCGGCAATTCTTCCCTCACGGAGTTGTTGAAGCTCCGTGGGTTCTGTTCATTTCCCAGGCCCCCGGAGCTGTTAAGACTCCGTGGGTTCGAAAATTGGGTATATAGGTTAGGGATACATCTAGGATTGCGCTCGGTGACGGGGAGAGGCCAGAGGCTGTTTAGACCTCTGTTGCCTGTTTAAGAGAGGCGTGTTGGGTCCGCAAGGGTCCACATTGCTTAGAGATCTTCACACAGCGCGAAGTCTCCTCCTCCTGGCGAGTTCTGTCTCTCTCCAGTTTTCCTTTCTCTCTGACTTGGGTGGAAACTACCCAAGCCTTTTGTACGGCTAGCAAGCCAATAGCTAGCTGCCACGTATGCCTTTATTCAGAACCGGCCAATAATGTGGCGCGAATCTAAATACAGATGGCGGGAACTCCTTTGCACCGTGCATCTCCAAGATGCAAAAGAAATGCACCATGCAAAGAAGCTGCAAATCTGGCGGGAAATTTCCCGTTGCACCGGAGTGCTCTCCTGTGGCAGATCGTGCAAGGAAGCTGTAATTTTAGCGGGAACATAATTTAGTGTTGCCGAAGCACACACAAACAACAAATCACAACTTTGGGTTGTGACATCCCACCTTGCTGAGAGCATAGCTAAATTATGCCATACTCTTCTAGTGATCTAGAACCTTGTCATGAGTCGTCAAACGAGCAGACAAGCAAACAAACAAATAAACAAACATAAAATTCGCTGCCCTGGGATTAAGTTACATAACAATCAAGAAACAATAATCAACACAAACACATAATCTGATTCATAACAAAACTGCATGATCAGGGCTTCAGTGGGCGTCATGGCAAAGTCGTACATCAGGCCCTCACTTCTTTCGGTGATGTCATCCTTCTCAGGGCTCCTCCTTGCCACGCGCTCTGAATCTCGGATCTGTAAATAAAAAACTCTCAAAAAATAGATTAATGATCTTTTTCAACAAACTTAAACAATTTTTATGGCTCAATTGGATGAAATTGTTGCGGATCCATCATCTGGCTCTTCTAAATAACGAAAACCTAACTCATAAGCCAATTGCCATTGGCCCGCATCTCCTAAAATCCGAAGCTGCCGCTTGTTAAGTCCGGAATGCTGTAGGAGAAATCCAAACATGTATCGCTCCTCTAGGGTTCTCGGTGGCAGTGGTGGAAGATCGGATCCATGATGTCTGGTGTCTTGAGGTCCGGCCGGGTGTCGACAGTCCCGATCAAGAGACAACCTTGGCTCCATCAGGATACGCAGTCTTGGCAACTGACAAAGAAGATTACTCACTAGTCATGTTTAAATTCCATGGCCATAAGACCTAGCCATGAAATTATAGCTTCATCAGATTCCATCTCAGATTCCTTATATAGCTGTTGTAATTCTGTCCAAGCACGAATGCAACTGGTGACGACATCTCGCTCATCAGTTGCTTGGTTGACCGTGGCTGTAGGGCAAGCTGCTCTTTCGGGAGTTGATGTTGTTATAGGCTGAACTGCTGCCGCGGGAGTCACTGCTGCTGTTGCTGCTTCAGGCAGGAGGGGCGGATGCACTCCTCCGCTTGACTCTCTCCTTCATCGGCAGGAAGGCGTGGTCGGTAGAGACGTCGCTGCGTCGCTAGGTGAGGTTGCCGGCGACGACGCTGCATCGATGGGCGGAGTCGCTGACCGAACTCTCGCAGGTTCTTCTGAAGCTCCACCCTTCTTTTCTGGTTCTTCCACGCGGTCTCCCTCTTGCTCGGCGCCATCTTGGACTGGCGTTTCAGGCTCCTTTTTCTCAGCCGCTTCTTTGACTGCTTGGATCGCCATCTGCAGCTGGGTTTTCAAACTTAAGTTCTTTTGCATTAGATTCATTATAGTACGAAAAGTTGCACTACATACTCCCCCCTTGTTGTACCACAGGGCCACCCTCTCATCTGCGGCTCGTTCCGTCTCCAGGTCTTCGCGGAGCTCGGATGGTAGCTCGCGACCCCTTAATCTACCCGCCATGAGAGGAGGGAACCGGCAGATCGACTCCGGTTCTTCACTCTCCCGAGCATATCGTAGGCATCGGGCACACTCCCGGGTGAAAGTCGGGTTTGTTTCGCCCGCCGGGCTGGGTCCGGCAAGGGACACAGTATCAAGAGGCCTGAACAGGACCCGCTCGTCTCTCATTATACACCCGAACGCCGCGGGGAGCAAAAACACTTCCCTCTCTCTCGGGGCTCCATCTTCAGAGACTCCCTCTTCTCCCTTCAGCGACAGGCATCCGCTCACAAATCTTTCACCCGTTCCGCCCGCCTGGTGGTAAGCGATATGCGCCTCCAGTTCCACAAAGCTTTTCACTTGGCGTTGGTTATCGCACCAAGGGCAGTTCTGAACCAATTCTAGCTCTAACGTGTTTCCTCCTGATCCCATCCTCGTCGCCATGTGCAGGCCAGGGGTGAGCCGGGCCCATCTTTTGCGCACGCGGACTGTGGCCAGCAGCCTGGGCACGCGGGGCCGGAGAAAACCACACAGCGGCAAGGCATACGCGGGCTAGAATTAGTTACAGAGGCGTAATGGTTGATTGAAAAGATTATTTACTTACACCCAAGATGGTCACGGTGTAGGCTGGACAGTTTTCCAGGTGCAGCTCCACTTAAATCCTCGTTGGAGGACTCTGACAAATTCGGTTCTTTGGCCCCGGAGTTGTTTAGGCTCCGTGGGTTCGGCAATTCTTCCCTCATGGAGTTGTTGAAACTCCATGGGTTCTGTTCGGTTCCCAGGCCCCTAGAGCTGTTAAGACTCCATGGGTTCGAAAATTGGGTATATAGGATAGGGATACATCTAGGATTGCGCTCGGCGACGGGGAGAGGCCAGAGGCTGTTTAGACCTCTGTTGCCTGTTTAAGAGAGGCGCGTTGGGTCCGCAAGGGTCCACATCGCTTAGAGATCTTCACACAGCGCGAAGTCTCCTTCTCCTGGTGAGTTCTGTCTCTCCAGTTTTCCTCTCTCTCCGACTTGGGTGGAAACTACCCAAGCCTTTTGTACGGCTAGCAAGCCAATAGCTAGCCGCCACGTATGCCTTTATTCAGAACCGGCCAATAATGTGGCACGAATCTAAATACAAATGGCGGGAACTCCTTTGCACCGTGCATCTCTGAGATGCAAAAGAAATGCACCATGCAAAGAAGCTGCAAATCTGGCGGGAAATTCCCTGTTGCACCGGAGTGCTCTCCTGTGGCAGAGAACTCGATCGTGCAAGGAAGCTGTAATTTTAGCGGGAACATAATTTAGTGTTGCCGAAGCACACGCAAACAACAAATCACAACTTTGGGTTGTGACAAATGTTTATAGCTAGCTACTGTGAGTGTTTGTGTGCATGAATGTGTGTATGTTTGATGGTATCAGCCCCAAGGTTTATGATCTGACTTTTGCATCCGTCGAATAAACTCGAATTTTACGATGATCCTGTGAGTTGGTCCTTTGTAGCCAACGTTATCTGGTAGAGAATGCAGGCAAAATTCTAAGATTATTGATGGATTGTGGTGATTGGTAATTGTGGAGACAGTGCCTCCTGATAGAACCCACATCCGCAGAGGAGTAGGCATTTGGTTATAGTCACCCAAGGAGGTGGGCTTTGGTTATATGCCCAATCTGTAGGACAGGGGAGGGCAGGACTCAGGATTTAGAAACAGACAGAACCCACGTCCAACCTGAGGGACAGGGGAGGGCCACGTCCATGAAGGAGTGGGAACTGGTGAAGGAGTTCTTGTGAAGGGTTAGGACCGTAAGGGCTCAAGGAAACTGACTCTCGGGAGTTGTTTGTTTTGTTTCATTTTATTTTTATTGTTTGGAAATAGTGGGGAGTGTGAGGGCTCGGATAGTTTGTTTTGTTTTGTTGTTTGGGGGTAAGGCTTCAAGTAGGTCGAGGAAAATGTCCCTGTTTAGGAAAAGGGCCCCTAACATGGGAGACCAAAAGGCCTGGTGGGTATGGAGGGAGGGAATTTTCCCCCTACATAAGGAGATTCTGAGGGTTGGACTCAGCCCGTGGAGGGAGGATGTGTGTACCCCAGGCTTCTCCAAAGGGGACATGGAGGACCAATGTGAAAAATTCTGCCTTTGTGAGGGACCCGCAGCTCAAAGGCAATACAGTATCTTGGTCGGGCTACTGTGGCATGCTGAAAAAGCAGCAGTTGAGGAAAAAGCTCAGTGAGCCTCTGAAATTGAGGAAAAGGAGGAGCAAATCCAAATTTTAAAAGATTAATGTGTCCAATTGGAAACCAGTAATCAGACTCTAAAGGGGGTGTCTTGGAATCTGGAGAGTGAGAATGAGCAATTAACAAAGATAAATCAAGACTATGCCTGACAATTGGAATTATTGGATCAAGAAAAGGCTAGCTGAGAAGCCTTGCAAAAATTGGTAAAGACAATGGGTAAAAACCAAGCCAAGAAGGGAGCCAAAGCAAACCACGGCCCCATTCTAAATACCATTAGCCGCTTGAAAAAGGAGCTCCAGGAGCACAGCCTGCAAATAGCAGCTGTTATCCAGGGAGACCAAGCCTGGGATCCAGACATCCCCTTCAATCCAGGAGAGATTTGGGGTGCGGACATGTGGGAAAACCCAGAGGGGACAGGAGATCATCCTCTAAAGACCCTAAGTCTGAAAAGGAGAGCACCCTGGTTCCTGAGGTGAGTGCAGTCACGTGGACCTCAGTTATTTGGGATGCACAGGGCAACCTTAGGGAGACCACACAAGTGGTGGTTCCCCTTAGTGTAGCTGATCTAGCCGCCCTGGGCAGGACCCTGGGACCTGCTAACATCAGGAATTTGGGACAGTGCTTGCAGAAATTCCTGAATGTAGTGGAGTGTGAAACCCTGAGTTCCCATGAATGGCACCACCTATTAAGGGCTTGTTCCACCCCAGAGGTTCAGACAGCAATGAGCCCTGAGAGTGGTTTTGGGGTAGACACTATTCCCTGGAGTGTAATGGATTTGGGAATTAATCTAGGGAGAAAAATGTTTAAAGGACAATTTGGAGCAAGTCACCAGACCCCTGAGGACCCTGTGAGGGACTATGTAATCTGGTGTGTCATGTTGGGGCTGCTATCAGGGTTGGTGCTGACCCTCAACAGGCCAGGCAACTGGACACCTGATATAAGAGATATAGATTACCCGGCCCCGGGGTTTTGGAAGGAGGTGCAGGAGGCCATGCACCAGACTATAATTGAGCTAATGGGGCCACTCTGAGAAGCCGGGAATTAAGCTCTGGGGGAAGCCCTAGCCCAGGCTCAGGATGCAGAGTGATTAGGTGGACAACAAGGTGGGGAGGGGGGCAATTGCAGCCACCCAGTTCAAAGAAAAGCCCAATGACACACCAAGTTACATGGTTACTTACTCCAATGAGAGCGCATACCCCAAATCTGACAGGAGGGGTGGGGGTCCAAATGAACACCCAGCCTGCACTGGGTTAACTCAAGAGTAACCAGGGAAAGAGAGGGGGACAATGGGATTCGGGCAGCAGTCTGGAAATGTTTAATGCAGCATGGAGAACCCAAAGAAAAGTGGAATGGGAAGCCTCTAGCCGAGCTGCTTATCAGGATGGCAGAGTTGAGCACAGCAGGAGCAGCACCTTTCCAGTCTAATAGAATTGCAGCCTCAGCACTGGTCCCTGAAGAGCACTGATGGGGCCCCCATGGTGGGATCCATGAGCAAAGCCCAGGCTCATGGGAAAAGTTGGGGACCCTCATTTGGGATCCAGGAGGGAGACCCAGAGTACCCAAGGGCATACCAGTGCGCTCCTGGATACTGGAGCTGTGCTAAATGCATTTGGAAGAAAATGGGACCTGAAGCAGTTTAAAACTGATCAAATCATACTCCTGTCCATCACGGAGCAGGAAACAGCTGGGGTTGTGTGTGTGTGTATGGTGGGGGGAGTAACTGCATGCATCCAGTTCTCAGAGGGACCCCAAGAGATCAATATAGATGGAGTGCAACAAGGGGGCTCCACTGAACAGTTGATTCTGGGAGCTCCCTTGTTCAACCGGGAAGGCTGGATTCTGGACCGGGCCAACAGGGTTGTATGATGAGCACAGACAGCTGATCCCTGGGAGCCCTGTGAAACTAACCCATATTGGAGGTGGGAATGGTGCAGGGGGGATGGAGCTATCGACCTTAACTTGGGGGATGAGTGGGTGCAGCAGTTTCCTAATGTATGGGCTAAGAGTAAAAGTGACTGGGGCCAGATCAATGCCTGTGTTAAAATCATAGAGCTGGTGCCTCCTCAAAAACAGTATAGCTTCCCTAAGCAAGCAGAGGAAGCCATATGGTTAATTATTGAAGACCTACTGCAGCAGGAAGTCCTAATAGAAAACAATTTGGAATGTAATTCCCCCATATAGTCTGTCCTAAAGGCGGACATGGTATCGTGGAGACTAACCATTGACTATCAAGCCATTAACAAGGGGATTCGCCTCATGCCTCTTATAGTGGCTAACATGCCTGCCATGCTTAGCAGGCAGTCCCTGATGGTTTTCAACGATAAATCTGGCCAACTGCTTTTTTGCAATTTCCTTACACCCTGAGTCATGGAACCGATTCACTTTCATATTTAAAGGGAAACAATACACCCTTACCCGAGTCCCACAGGGGTTTCACAACAGCCCAGCCATAGCCCACCACCATGTGGTATTCATGCTCCAGAGTTTAGCTGAACCCGATTGGGAAAGGGTGGTCTCTTACGTAGGTGACATATTGGTATGGGGAGATCAGGAGCAGGAGGTGAAGAAATGCACAGAGACCAGGGTGCTGGCTCTTATCTAGAAAACTGGGTTCAGGGTCAGCAGACCAAAGGTTCAGTTAATCATGCAAGAAGTAACCTACTTGGGTGTAAGACTGGGGGTAGAAGGGATCAAGATCGATTCCCAGAAGGTCACTGTTCTATTAATCATGCCGGTTCCCAAGGATCCTCACTCCCTGAGAGTACTACTTGGAGGTTTTAACTTCCTCCACTCCCACATATACCAATTTGCAGAGATTACTCAGCCCCTGTGGAGGCTGCTAAAGAAAAAGATACAGTGGGAGTGGGGAGACCCTGAGCAAAAGGCTTTTTGTTTACTTAAGGAGGCATTAATCACTGCCCTGGCTCTGGCATAGCTGAACCCGTCAAAGCCTTTCTATATTAAATTGGCAACAAATGAAAAAACTCTATCAGCCGTACTACTACAGAAAAATCTGGACAAAAAGCTGGTACCCATAGTTTATAAATCCCACAAATTAACCAGTCCAGAGATTAATTGCAACCAGGTGAACGAGAATGTTTGTCTGCAGTATGGGCTGTGCAAAAATTCGAAGGATTCACAGAAATGGCACCAGTCATCATCCAAACACATCACTCACCCCTAAAATATATCCTATCAGGGAACCTAACAGGGTGTAAAATGACCAACACCCGGATCGCTCAGTGAGCACTGTTCCTGACTGGATGGGGAGTCAGACATGAAACCCAGTCTAAATTAGATATACTCCCATATGCTTTGCTAATAGAGGGCACCGCTCATGAGTGCCAGGATATAGATCCCTGCCAGGGAAGCACAGAGGTTATTGAGGCTCCGTCACTGAACAAAAATCCAGCAGTGGAGGATCAGCCTGCCCAGGTGTGGTTTACAGATGGGAGTTCCCACTTTGAAAATGGGAAGTGGTTATCAGATACGGAGCAGTGAATTTAAATAACGATCAGATAGTGGGGCCCTTGCCACTGGGGTATTCAGCACAAGCTGCTGAAGTGAGAGCCATAAGGGAACTCCTTGAACAGCATAACCCACCTAAAGGGAAATTATGGCTCTACACTGATTCAAACTTCTGTGCTAATCCCGTGCTACATTGGGTATAAAAATTGGAACAAAGCTAATTGGCATACCGCAGACAGCAAAGAAATTGCTCAAAAGGCTGATTGGCAGGCAATTTGGCAATGGATTCAAAGATATCCATCCTCACTATGCATTCGACGTGTTAAGGGTCACCAAAAGACTGACATCTTAGAAGCCAAGATGAAGCAATTAGCAGATGCTGCAGCAAAGAAAGGGGCACGGGCGGGTATCTCAGCAATACAAACCCAATCCTCAAGCCACCAAAATTGGAAAATTCAGGAGCAGTATGCTGTTCATCAGGGAACTGGGGAAGTTAGATGGGTGCCACCACTGGATTGCAGAGAGGAAATTATTAGTGCCTGTCACAGTCTCAGACATGAAGCACCTGAAGCCACTACAGCCAGGGTGCAGAAGATTGCTCACTGGTCAGGGATGACTAAAGATGTCAAGGAGTGGGTGCAGAACTGCTTACGCTGTGCAGAGGAGGGAGCAAGACCAAAGGGCTACTTCTCCACCAGAAGATAGTGGGTCCGTGGCAATGAATTCAAATGGATTACATTGATAAGCTTCCCTGCACTGCCAGGGGAAACCAGTATCTGTTGGTGATCATAGATTCCTTCAGTGGATGGGGCGAGGCATTCCCTATGTACACCTACACTGCTGAAGCTACAGCAAAAAAGCTGTGGACAGAAGTAATATGCAGATTTGGGGCTCCTAAAATTATTGACTCAAACCAAGGTCACCATTTCACTGGAGCTGTTGTCAAACAGCTGCTGCAAGCCTTAAGCATCAGGCAGCAGTGGCACATTCCTCACCACCCTCAAGCATCTGGGCAGGTAAAGCAGATGAATAGGACAATTAAGGAGTCATTAAGGAAGGTGGTAAATCAAACAGGTACACATTGGGATCTTAAACTTCCTTTGATCCAGCCTCCAGCCCTACCAGATTCTATTTGGCAAATGGATGGCTCTAATACCCACTGGGCTTATCTCATACCCAGACAGCCTGGACAATCCACAGCCCACAGAAATTACTGAATGGGTAAAAGAGCTCCCATATCATTTGAGGCAGCAGAAGCTGCAGATTAATGAGGTTATTCAGCAAGCTCGGCTGTGGATGGATAAGCAGCTCGAACAGCTTCCCAGGCTATGGGAAATTGGACAGTCAGTCATATATCTTAAACTCACTCCAAAGGCACATGTCCTACAGTCCAAATGGTCCAGACCCTTCACTATCATTAATTGATTGGGCCCAACTGTAGTCCAAATTGATAAAGGGCAATCTGGGAAATGGATGCATGTGTCACAATTGAAACTGTTCAAAGGGGCAGAATAAACCTAACCCTGAATCTAGCCTTGTCCTAATAGGATATTTCCCTTCATCATGAGAAGAGCGGTTCAAGGAGTAAAGGAATAAAACAGCCTGAACTTTGAGGAACTGGGTAAACAATATTTTAACCCTGCTGGCCACCCTTCTTGGCTAGCAGGAAGGAACAGCTTTGTGCTGTTGGAAAATACACATCAGACAAGCTAATCAGTGCTCACCCCAATGTTGAGGCAGGGAAAGGCCAGAGAAGTCCCTGACTTGTGACAGCCACCCTCCTATAGGTAGCCACCCCACTGGTCTATAAAGACGTGCATTTAAGTAGGCACACACCTCTGACTAATTTACCTGACCCCTTTCCCCTACCCTCCTGAGCCAATTCTGTTTTGTTTTGTTTTGTTCTAAGTGCTAAAGCTTTCGACATGGAGATCCTAGGTCTGCGGGGAATCCTTTCCATGTGGATCCTCCTGCTTATCGCCAGCCTTCACTGTGACTCAAATAGTGAATTGACATTACAAAATGAAGATGTCAAATGCTATCTGGAGGTAGCTAGCTGTAATGACAGCCTGGAAGGCATCCAGGACCTACAGTGGCTGACCTCCCAGCAGAAAGGCTGCAAGCTTTGGACAGCCTGCTCCTGGTGGAGCGGAATGGCATAAATTAATTTAACCTCCATGATTCCCCCCACCTTGTCATTTTTCTCAAGTCTAGGTGTGATCCCCATGCAGAGTGTGTTCATGTAGGATTGAATCCCGGTAGAGAAATCCAGGATTACCAGGGTGGTAAAGTCTGGAAAACAGACAGAATTCCCGTTCCAGCAGAAGGAAGGGTAATGCCAGGGTGGATGCAGGACAGACTGATCAGGTGCACTGGGCACTCCTGTGGTTTTAGACTGATCCGTTCACCCAGACCCACACCTGCCCCCATGGTGTCCGCAACCATACCCTCTCCACCACCACCTTCCCTCTGTTCCTGTATAGCGTGGAACCTTTCCAGTCCCCTGCTTGCTAGGGAACACACCATCCAGGCATGCTGTGCTGGGGCAGTAATAGTACTAGTCCAGATGTCCTAGCATGAATGACCACCAGCTCCCCACAAGGACAGTTGGCTGTTAACTTCACCCATCCAAAATCTGAACCCATAGACTTTATCCTCAATGCCACCAGCTGCCCTGAGGAATGTCCCCTATCTAGCTGTGGCACCCTAGTGTATGACTTCTTGTTATCCAGCTCTGGACTGTGAGAAGCTTCTACTTCCAAGGACGCCCCAACCCTAGCCACAGAAATCATAATCCATGACAAAGCAGAGAGACACAAGAACGGACCTTTCGTAGTAAAGCAGAATATCAATAAACCTTTATTGACTAATATGACACAATCCCTATGGAATTTCACTATCAATCTGCAATCCCACAGCATCACCCAACTGTATCCACAGTGTGCCAATTATGTCATCCCACTAAGTGCTGGATGGCAGGCATGGACTCAGCAGATCATGTATGAGCCCTCCAACAGCTCTGGATCCAGTGGCCCACGACGCCGACGATCGCTAGACACAGTGCTGGGAGCAATTGGGACTGGCACCGGTGTCCTTAATACCATGAACACAGAGGTGCTTCAGAACAGATTGGCAACTGTGGAAAATCTGCTTCACCAATTGGACGGACCTACAAGGGACAATTTTGAAACCTCTATTCAGTTAAGTGTCTCTATTGCCTCCCTTATGCAGTGGATAACTCAAGTAGCTTCCCAAGATTCCCACACCCTAAATGAAGCTATCATAGCCCTAGGGCAAAACACCTCTCTTGCCTTCATGTGTACCCAGGCCCAGGTATGGTACCTAGGTGTAATTAAGAGTATCATACTTCAAGGCCTGAGAGGACAAATCCCCCTAGAACTACAAAATCTGTTAAGAAAGGAAACCAGGCAGTCTCCACAGCTAACCCCTTATAACCAACTAATCCAATTTGGGCTTGATCCAAATTTATGGTCCATCAATCCTATAATCATGGGGGTGGTTAGTGGTAAAATAAATCAAGTATTCCCAGTCATAACATTGGGAAGCCAAATCAATGACACTTTCATGACCCCACAGACAGGCAAACATTGGGCTCTAAAACAACCTAATGGCCCATTTAAAGCCATCACAGTCAATAACTGTGAGAACGTTGGCTCTGGTTTCCTTTGTGAAGAACTTATGTTACAGTCCCAAACCCTTTGCTTTGACCCTGATTTTTCAATTTGTCCCTATGTAAAGTTCAAAGATCCCAGTGTTCAATCCCTACTTTTCAGCATTGGTTTTGGATGTGTTTGTCTCTGTAACCTTTGTCAATCTATTACAGTGAATTAATTTTATAATATTACTGGCCTGCAACATAACATCTGTCTATGTAATGTCAGATCCATCACTGGGTGTGACATTCAGTACAGAAAAAGGACTATGCTATATCAGTCAATCACCACACAGTACAGCCTTTTTAAATCTAAACTTACCCCAGTCCACCTAGGTATATCTCCCCCAAGCCCTCAGACATGCTACCACACACCCAGAACTCTAAAACTCTATAAGCATTACAGTACCAAGCCAACAAAACCTATATTGTCATCCAAACTAATAACCACAAAGTCACCCACGTACTCACCAGAATCAAAGAAGTAATCCAGTACAGCCCCTGGGAAAGCCTCCTGAGCTGGTCCCCAACTGTCACTGGTATCCTGAACCTCATGATGCACCCCATTGTAATACTGTTCACCCTAATGATAATTTTAACATTCCTAACTGTATTCCTGTACTGTAAACTCATTGCCACCCTACATACTGTACATGTTAAAATAGATGAGGCTAAAGCATTAGGTGGAATATTATAGTGACAGCACCCTGACAGCCAATGTCAAGGTGGGGAATAATGTAGCAATAAACCTTTTTTTGCCTGCCCCCCCACTCCAATGTGGAGCCTCTCCATATGGCAAAAAGACCCTTTTGCAGTATTCGCCCCCTTTTGGGTATGCTTTCTCTTTTCTACCTTTCATTTTTACTCCCTCTTCTTCTTTTATTATAATATATATTATTATAATAAAAGAAGATATAATTTATTATCTATATATTTTATTATATATATATATATATATATATATATGGTGTACTTGTAATAAAAATATAGTTTGTAGATGCTTTTATGGGTAAAAATAGTATTCTGCATCAGTATGTTGTCTCCCCCGCCCCCATTGTATTTGGTTTATTTGTTGTATGTGACATGGCATTTCACCCTTTTATGTTTTATATTTTATGGTTTTTAACTTTGTAACAAATGTACTTTAAGTTTAAAAGTAAGTTGTACCATGTAACAATGTTAGCAAGGGTGGGAATCAAACTACAGCTTCTCTCTATGGAGCGGGTCCCTGAATGAATCTTGATTGATTGCATAACACAGTAGCTAGACAGGATAACAAACTAACAAGTGGCAATTAACACCTACAAAACTACAGACTAAGGAGAGGAATGGATCAATACAGAGACAGGAACTCCCTGAAACTTCACTGTTAAAGATACAGAAGCCCCAGTTTGAACTAATCAACGCCAAAGACCAACTCTTGGGACTGAATACCCCCCCCCCCCAATCAACTGCCCCCAGAGCCCTATTCATCACACCAGGGAATTAATCAAACTTCATCAACAGACTCCCAAGACTGCACGTACCTGCGGATATGACCCCTGGGGCTGACAGCTGCTATCCAGCAACCAGCAAGGGGTCAACAATCCCATGAGGTCAACGACCCCTGGATTGGGTAAGCCTGAAAATTGGGGAGTCACCAAAGTCTGCCAGAGAGGGATAAAAGGCAGCAAAGAATGACCCCCAATGGCACCCTCTTTGACCTGACCAGCACCGTGCCTACCCAGCCAGAAGGACCAACCGACAACTCCCTTCTGAAGGCACATCACACTGAAAGAAGCCTCAACTGGCCATTGATGACAGACTTCAGCACTTGGGGATAGGTATATCTTGACATCGGTGATTAGTGTTCATAGCTGGCTACTGTGAGTGTGTGTGTGTGTGCATGAATGTGTGTGTATTTGAGAGGAACAGCCCCAAGGTTTATGATCTGACTTTTGCATCCATCTAATAACTAGAATTTTATGATGATCCTGTGAGTTGGTATTTTGTAGCCAACACTATCACCTAAAAAGCCTGGAATGCCATCACCAGTACTATCTTCAGAAGATCCTTGGCATAAAGTGGGAGGATTGTCACACAAATGCCAGTGTCCTCACTGACACAAACTCTACCAGTATGGAAGTGCCAATTGTTCAATGTAAGCTGCGGTGGACAGCACAATGTATGCTCATGCCTGATGCACGTGTACCAAAACAACTTCTATACTTCTAAGTCAGCCAAAGACAAAAGACACATGGGGGCCAGAGGAAATATTTCAAGGACACCCATAAGGTGAACATTAAGAAGTGTGGCATTGACACCACAAATTGGAAAAAGCTAGCCTAAGACAGGGCTACATGGTGACGTCTTGTGAGAGAAGGACATCTTACTTCAAGGAAAACCATCTTGCCCTGGAGGAAACAAAACAACAGAAACAGAAGAAAAGGAAACAAGACCAAGAAAACTGTGGTCCAACTCTCCCTTTAACCATCACCTGTGGCATTTGTGGCTCTAGGATTGGCCTTCCTAGCCAAAAATGGACTCATTTACATTGAACCATTGACTACTACCCTCTGAGCCCAATGATCCAGCCCGTTTCCTTTCCACCTTACAGACCATTCATGCAATCCATACTTCCTTAGCTTACCTGAGAGAATGTTGTGGGAGACGGTATGAAAAGCCTTGTGAAAGTCAAGGTATATCACCTTCACTATTCTCCCCGTATCTATGGAGCCAGTTGTCTCATCACAGAAAACAATCAGGTTGGTCAGGCATGACTTGTCCTTGGACAATCCATGCTGACTGTTCCTAATCACCAGGGATCCTGGTTTTTCTGATTAAAAAAAAAAATCCACAATTTTTGGATAAAAAAGTAAGCCAAAATCCACATTTTTCCATGATTAAAATGAAACACCACTACATATACTTTTATGTATTAGAGGTGTTTCATTTTAGTCAGGGAAAAATGGGGATTTGGGATTTTTTTTTTTACCTGAAAATTGGGGATTTTGGATTTTTTTTTTTACCTGAAGATTAGGGATTTTTTTTTATCAGAGAAAACCAGGATCGCTGCTAATCACTTTCTCCAAGTGCTTAGAAATCAATACCTTGAGGACCTGCTCCATGATTTTTCCAGGGACTGAGGTGAGGCTGACCAGTCTGTAGTTCTTCTTCCCTTTTTTAAAGATGTGCACTATATTTGGCCTTTTCCAATCATCTAGGACTTCTCCCAATCTCTATGAATTTTCAAAGATGATACCCAGCAGCTCTACTATCACATTGGCCAACTCCGTCAGCACCCTCATATGCATCCGGCTGCATGGACTTGTTCACGTCCAGCTTTTCTAAATAGTACCTAACCTGATCTATTGCAACTGTTGCCTGATCACCTCCTCCCCAAACTGTGCTGCCCAGTGCAGTAGTCTGCGAGCTGACTTTGCCTGTGAAGAATGGGGTGGAAAGGCATTGAGTACTTCAGCCTTTCCTGAATCCTCTGTCATTAGTTTGCCTCCACCATTTAGTAAAGGATCCACTATTTCTCTGTTCTTCTTGTTGCTGACATACTTGTAGAAAGCCTTCTTGTTACTCCTTCACGTCCTTTTCTAGCAACTCCAATTGTGCTTTGGTCTTCCTGATTTCAGCCCTGCATGCCCAAGCAACATCTCCTATACTCCTCCCTAGTTCTTTGTCCAGGTTTCCACTTCTTATAAGCTTCCTTTTTGTGTTTTAGCTCACTGAAGAGTTCCCTGCTAAGCCAAGCTGGTCTTCTGCCATACTTGCTAGTCTGCCTAGAACATTGGGATTGTTTGTTCGTACTCCCTCAGTAAGGTTTCTTTAAAATACAGCCAGCACTCCTGGATTCAACACTCTCCCCTTCAGACTGGCCTTCCAGGGGATCCTGCCCATCAGTTCCCTGACTGAATCAAAGTCTGCTTTTCTGAAGTTCAGGGTTGATACCTGCTGCTATCCTTCTGGCCTTTCCTCAGAATCCTGAGTTGTCATCTCATGGTTGCTGCTTCTCAAGTTGGCATCCACTACTACATTCCCCAATTTTTTCCCCCTGTTTGTGAGCAACAGGTCAAAAAGAGCATGACCCCTAGTTGGCTTCTTTAACATGTATACTAGGAAGTTGTCTCCAACATTCTCCATCTTCACCAAGGAAAATGTACTATGTCTTCCTCTTATCTCTTCCTGGACTTCAGAGCAAATTCATGCATCCTTGATACACTGTGAAGTACTTTTACTCTTTTTCTTTGTCTGTCTTTCTGGAACAAACTATACCCTTTTAATCTAATATTCCGATGTTGTAATTTATACTACCAAATCTCTATGTTGCCAATTAAATCCATGTTATATTTGTGTTGTTAAACTTGAAGTCCTTCCCATTTATTCCCTGTACCCAGGCCATTTCTTTAGAGCCATCTCAGGTGCTTGCCAAATTGTTCTCTTTGTCTCCATCTTGTTTTTTCTATTACCCTATTGCAATGTCACCTTCCATCTGCCCACTTCATTTTAGTCTTAACACCAATTCACTACCTGTTTATTACTCATTTTTGTGCTCTCTTCAAAGTAAAATTAAAACCTTTTAATTAGGCTGATGAGAGTCCTTGAATACTCTTCCTCTCTCTTATCAGCAGGGATACTGATTTTCTCTGATTAAAAAATCCCCAATTTGGGGGTTAAAAAAGTAACCCCAAATCCACATTTTCCCATGGTTAAAATGAAATGCCACTAATACATACACATATATATAGTGATGTTTCATTTTGATCACAGAAAAATATGGATTTTGGGTTACTTTTTATAACCCCAAAATTGGGGATTTTTATCAGATGGACCTAAAGCTTCCCAGGAACTGTGATATCACCTGTATGCTCCCATGCCCCCAATCCATGCTCTGTTTGTGGATGTTTTCTGTTTCTGTCCTTCCATTAAAGCCAAATAAAATGTTTCGCAAGACCATTTATCATTTTCAACATACCTTAGGAGGGCAGCTACTTCAAAGAATTATTTGGAGAGAGGAAGATGGTCATAAGATACAGTTCATACCTGGGACAAAAAAGGCATTGAGAACTTTGGCCATTGCTCCTATATGGAACCAGGAGCCTTGTAAAGTGGGATGGATCAGGCCTCCTTTTTCCACTAGCTGATCCAGAGAGGTATTATGGGTTATCTGACTCACTTGTTAAGGGTTTGTTTAGATAAATGAAGAGCTGACTTAACAGGAGTCTATCTGCTAATCTTGTGGAGAATCTAAGGCAGATTAGGTTGTTTCTCCTAACTCAGGAGAACAAAAGCCTCTGGAAATATTTGTGAATATGAGAGAACTAGTGAGAAGAGTTTATATGAAGCTGCCAGAGTGTACCAGAGCTGGAGATAGGTCCGGTACCACCAAGCTTGAGAGTCTGTGCCTTCTATAGTCTTCGACTTGTAGGCTGACAGCTTGGCCTTAAAACACGTGCTTAGGAGCCACCCTTCTAGTCTCACCCACCATATCTTGATTTTATTTAAATGAGCAGAAGGTTCTGGATTGGGGCTCTGTGTGTGGATGTTTTTTCTTGTGGGGCTCCTGCCTTCCCTTCACCCAATCTACATGCCAACCAGGTGTTTAAGGTCCCAAGGCCAGTATTAAATAAAGAGGGAACAAAAAATACCCAGACACTTGATACTGGATCAAGTCTACAGAAGCAGTTTCTCAGTCCTGGTTTTCAAGTTCCAGGGTTTTCATCTTAGAGACGCCTCTCAGGTTTGCATCAGTGTTCTCCTGAGTAAATAACTGTCCTCCAAATATAGCAAAAACTTCTGGCCTTTGAGTCAGGCTTAATGACCCCTTAGGCAGCCTCCCTGCATTTCTTTCACTCAGCCCTGCTGGATCACTAACACTTTTTGCTGCCAGGTTAATTAAAGAACAGTAAGTCAATTACAGAGTAAACAAATCAATTTTGGCCCTGCTGGGCACTGTCTCACATTCTGGCCCCACTTCTCTAAAGGTCCTGGCTCAGGTCTCGTTAAGGAACCATCAGTGCCATTCCCTCGCAGCGATCAGATCCTTGCTGTCCTAGTTGCCATGAGGAAGTCCCAGACAGCTCTAGACAGCCCTGGACACATGGGCAACTGGTGCCTCCAGAGTCTGGTGGAGCACCAGTGGCTGATCGCCAACTGGGGAGGGGGGTGGTCCCCCAGCAGCCAATCGCAGCATTGGTGGCAAAACCAGAAGTCTCCAATCTCGGGGGGGGGGGGGGCACTTGGCACCCCCACTCCCTGGCCAGCGAGAGCAAATCACATGCTTCCCGTTTCTCCCTATGCATCGCCTATGCCTGGGTACCAGGTGCTGAGTGCTCATCCAAGCACTCAGTCTTCAGGCTACTTCCCTCACCAGCACCAGAGGGAACAGCTGAGTGCTCTGTTCCCAGAGCAGCCTCTGTTCTGCCCCTGCACTACACTATGCCTGCACTGTGCCTTCCTCCCCCCCAGCTGGCACTGGACATCTGGTTCTACCAGATGCCTCAGTGCACCCACCGATACACAGTGAGCACACACTTCTAAAGCGCAGCTGCTGCTGCATCCACCACTGCCACTGATGTCCCTACAGGTAAGTAGGGAATGCCTCCAGCCCTTACCAGGCCATTCTGCTTTCCCTGGTGCTCAGGGATGATTCCCTGGGAGTTCCCCTACCCAGGTTCCTTGAGGAGCTGAGTCCCCACTAGCTCTTTTCAAAACCTTTGTAAAGAGAAAAAATGAAACTGCATGAGAATATTAAGAAAGAAGTATGTTAAAATAGCAGCATAGAATTTGGACCGTGGCAAAATGTCTGCTACTCATCCTCTTGCAAAATATGAGATGTTTAATAATAAGTAACAAGAAGATGTTTAACCATAAGTAATGTGAAAAACAACTTCCAACAGCATCCAGTAGAATAATACTGCCCAAGAATGCTTTGAATATCAATTAATCAGAAGTAAAGCTAATCAATAGCAAATACTGGATATTTTTAATCTAAAAATTGTTATATTATTTCTTAATCAAGTTTTCTCATAGAGATGTCTTACCACTTTTTAGAGTTTGTTTTTCCCATTTAGTACCATTTATTTTATTTTTAAGAGAGATGTATTCTATATTTTTTATCTTATTGAGTTCATTCACCAGTAAATGAAACATTTCAATAATTGTTTTGTAGTAGGTTTAATATTTTCAATTAAAAAATATGAACAAAAATCAGTTCCTTTGCAATGAGTCTAAACCACTCCGACATGAAAATAGGTCTCCATTCTTCAAACAGCTCTGCTTAGAAGTAAAAGTGGTCAACACTGAGTCACTCTCAAAGGTACTTGGGATTTCTTAGTAGTTTAATTAAGATTTAACTCAGATTAACCTAAGTGGTGGCCTGATGGCATAGAGCTGGTTAAGAAATGTATTGACATAAAACTGCATACCTTTAGATCTTTAATTTTCACCTGGTATATAAAGCAGGACCTCTTTGAGGAACCAATATTAGGTGGATGTTTCCAGGAAATACGAATGCTTCCATTTTCAAGGGCAATAGACACATTATTTGGAGGGTTCAGTTTTTCTGAAAATAAGCAAAGGGAGGAGTAAGCATTTCATACTCTTTCAGTATGTGTTCAAACGAATAGAATACAGCCAAAATAAAATACACTATTCACATTTTTGGGATAACTGACACAGGATAAGTCTTATTTCACAGGAAGCTGCTTTACAGCAAATGTTACATACTTACTGGCACGCAATAACTTCACCTAGATAAAGCACCAGCTTCTATCGCATGAGTGAATCATTGTTTCCCCATAGATTCATAGATTCATAGATGCTGGGGTCAGAAAGGACCTCAATAGATCATTGAGTTCGACCCCCTGCATAGGCAGGAAAGGGTGCTGGGTTCCGACGACCCTAGCTAGATGCCTATCCAACCTCTTCTTGAAGACCCCCAGGGTAGGGGAGAGCACCACCTCCCTTGGGAGCCCGTTCCAGACCTTGGCCACTCGAACTGTGAAGAAGTTCTTCCTAATGTCCAGTCTAAATCTGCTCTCTGCTAGCTTGTGGCCATTGTTTCTTGTAACCCCCGGCGGCGCCTTGGTGAATAAAACCTCACCAATTCCCTTCTGTGCCCCCGTGATGAACTTACAGGCAGCCACAAGGTCGCCTCTCAACCTTCTCTTGCGGAGGCTGAAGAGGTCCAGGTGCCCCAGTCTCTCCTCATAGGGCTTGGCCTGCAAGCCCTTAACCATACGAGTGGCCCTTCTCTGGACCCTCTCCAGGTTATCCACATCCCTCTTGAATGAGAGGATAGACTCTGAAATGTGTACTCAGCATCGCAGACAAGTGTCCCAAAGACCTTTGGACTGTTGCTGGCTCTATGCTTTGTGTATTGAACAGTGCATTGTGGGATACCTGCAGTGCTTTGTGGAAGTCCTGCAACTCTGAAAATAGCATGATTCCTCCCATGATCTACCTTCTTTTGGGTAATGAGTGCCTTTCTTAAACTGTTAACAGACCATTATGGACAAAACTGCTCCATTTTGTTATGGATGATAGATTGTGTATGCATTTATTCTTTTGCTGGATGGCTGCAACTTCATAAACCAGCAGCTGTAGAACCAAGCAGCTTGTTAAATGGGAAAAAATATGTTTAAGAACTACTTAAGCATGTGAAGTGTGCCCAGACTGATGACACTAATGGGCTCCTATAGAGGTGCAGTGAGGTTACTCCGATATGCTGTAAATACAGCACGTCAGAACAGACTTAATTAATCGAGTCTGCTGGAGGGCAGAAATTAATGCATACCAGCAGCCTCCAGCATCATGTGCATCAGCGTCCTCACACTGAAAAATGGCAGTGGGGTACTTTAAAGCTTGTTCGATGAGCTTTGGTTCAAAGTGACTTGCCGCCACTTTTCAGTGTGGAGACGCTGATACACAAGATGCTCAGGTGCTTTTAATTAGCGTGGCTTGCACACACCACACTACTGTGAAAATTTTTACTGTCTGAGTTCCCAGGGCCTGGAATAGACTCCCCCCAGAGGTGGTGCAAGCACCTATTCTGGATACTTTGAAAAAAAAAACTTGGATGCCTATCTTGCTGGGATCATTTGACCCCTGCTGACTTCCTACCCCTTGGGCAGGGGGTTGGACCCGATGATCTTGCGAGGTCCACTCCACCCCTACTGTTTATGATAGATAGATAGATAGATAGATAGATAGATAGATAGATAGATAGATAGATAGATGGTGGCATTTTATTTTGATCTCAGAAAAACGTGGATTTGGGGTAACTTTTTTTAACCCGAAAATTAGGGATATTTTTTTTTTATCAGAGAAAACCAAGATCCCTATTAATCACCCTGCTCATCAGCCCTCTAATGACAAGTCACAGCTGTGCAGATGAGGGACAGTCAGAGAAGCACTAACACTGATCAACACTTGAGTAGTTCAAAGTGCAATGTATAACAAGGCCCTTTGTTGCTGCAGCCTCGAGGGAGTTTCAGAAACACCATGCATGTTTCTATTGTTTTGTGTTGGGTTTTATTTCACAATTTCCATTTCACAGGAAGTTAAAAATTGTTTTGGTTCACTTCAAAAACCAATATTCCAAATTGAAATCTCTTGTAAGTGCAATATCTTGCTTTTGGGCCAGACTTGCTCATAATTTAATTTCAAGTAATGTCATGAAATCCCATTGATATAAATCAATACAAATATGATCAGAATGTCACTCAGAATATAGATGAGACTCAGCTTTGGGTGTGGGCTGTGTTCTGAAATAATTTACAGTGGTGGAAAGTTGAAACAACAGTAATGGACTTCTTTTTGCTTTGATTTCAGTGGAGACATTCCAGATTTTCTCTGGTGTAGCTGAGGTTAGAATCAACATTTAAGGGTAATTATATATTTATAACAAAAATGTGAATCAGAGTTAAAAAGGAAACTACCAACACCTACCATCAAAGCTTTTCACATCTTAGACAACTATAAAAATTTATGACAATGAAAAAATAAACTTATATGATCAGCAAAAATGATGATTTCAAGTTCATTGTCTTCAAATAAATTGTATAATTTTGACAAAAAAACCCTTGAAATAAATAGAAGTCTTCATGAAAAGTCTTCCTTTTAAATAATTTCCAAAACTAAGAAGATTATTTATTTTCAATTTTTGCTTCTCTGCTTTTCAAGTGCAAAAAAAGGGGGAAAAGGGAAATAAAGGGGATAATAAAGAGAGGGAGAAAGGAAAAGGAGGAGGAAATGAAGGGTAAAAGTCAATCTTTTCCATAGGAAAAATCTATGAAGATAGTCAAAATTTTAAAAATAAATCACTACTTTTCAAAATGTGCAGAACAAATATTTTCAATATTTTTATTTCTTTTAATAAATAATCTATCATTTTTCAAGGAGCTCTAATTATGAATAATTATTGTATGCTAGAGACAAAAATACTTTTTCTGGACCATATCAGCTTTTGAGATTGCAGAAGTTTTACCCAAACATTAATGCATATAAATAGTCACACTTGTCTTCCTCAGTGAAATCACATTGTGAACATTTGATAAAAATATTCAATAACAGAAAACACTTACCTATTCTCTGAGGGATAAAGGCTTTGTAATAGGTATGTGTTCCTAAATTATTTCTTAAATCCTTTACAGATATATTTAATTTGATTTTGCTTGGAGGTATAAAATATACTTCTTTGAAGTGGCAACCAGTGTTTTTCTTGTTTATATTTTTATAATGTAGCTGGCATTCATAATCTCTTTTATTGTGCCTGTGTAAGCCAATAAGAGTATTTTAGAGCTCAGAAGATTTTGAATATTGCTTTACCCTTGTTTAAATGAGACTCTTACCCAAGGGTGGGCAAAATATGGCCCATGGGCTGGATCTGGCCTGCGGAGGGACTTTTCTAGCCCACGGCGAGTCCCTTGGCCCCACCTGGATTAGGCACTGCCTGGCCCATGGCATGTCCTGCTGGGTATGCAGTGAAGGGGTGGGGGGAGGGCTGAGCAGAACCTTCTGCTTATCCACTGTCACTGCTCAGCGTGGGCAGGCAGTCCAGAGCAGGTGCAGAGCAGGCCAGGGTTGGGGCTGTGATCATAGGTTCTGGCTGGTCTACAGCTGGTTTGCTGTTCTGGGCTGAGTCTCCTAGTGGACTCCAAGATGAACATGAGCCGGCAGTGTGACGAAGCCATCAGAAAAGCCAATGGCACTTTATCGTGCATCAGCAGATGCATGATGAATAGGTCCAGGGAGGTGATACTTCCCCTCTATAGGGCGTTGGTCAGACCGCAGATGGAGTACTGCGTGCAATTCTGGGCGCCACACTTCAAGAAGGATGCGGATAACCTGGAGAGGGTCCAGAGAAGGGCAACTCGTATGGTCAAGGGCCTGCAGACCAAGCCCTACGAGGAGAGACTAGAGAAACTGGACCTTTTCAGCCTCCGCAAGAGAAGGTTGAGAGGCGACTTTGTGGCTGCCTTTAAGTTCAACACGGGGGCACAGAAGGGAATTGGTGAGGATTTATTCACCAAGGCGCCCCCAGGGGTTACAAGAAACAATGGCCACAAGCTAGCAGAGAGCAGATTCAGATTGGACATTAGGAAGAACTTCTTCACAGTTCGAGTGGCCAAGGTCTGGAACGGGCTCCCAAGGGAGGTGGTGCTCTCCCCTACCCTGGGGGTCTTCAAGAGGAGGTTAGACGAGTATCTAGCTGGGGTCATCTAGACCCAGCACTCTTTCCTGCTAATGCAGGGGGTCGGACTTGATGATCTATTGAGGTCCCTTCCGACCCTAACATCTATGAATCTATGAATCTATGAGTCTGGAGTGGGCACTGGCTGGGGTTGGGGCTCTGTATGTGGGTCCCTGCCAGTACCATGGGGCTTGGGCCAGTGGCAGTGGCAGCCAGAAGGAGCTAGTGGGGGCACCTGGGCTGTCTAGAAAAGTGAGGCAGTCCGGGGTCAGGGGTGGGCCTGTGGCGGTGGCATGTTGTCAATAGCTGTTGTGGGGGGAGCTCCCCAGAACTGCCTATGTGGCCCGTGGGCTAAAATAATTGCCTGCCCCTGTTCTTACCTATAGGAAAGAAAATACTGAACATCTTCAGGAGCTTCTGTTTTAATATCCCACGTACAATTTAAATTAGAAATGTTGTATATGACACATGAGAGATTTTGAATATACACTGTAAGCAAAAAAACAAAAAACAAAACAGGATGAAGTGTTGTTGCAAATTTTACATTGTTTCTTATGATAGGTCCCAACACAAATCCATGAGAGAGAGATAAAGGGATGGATCCGAATTTCTAAAAGAGAGCTGAAGTGTCTGCCACTACCTCCACAACAGTTGGAATCAGATAATATTTTTACTTGTTTTGCCAGGAATTCCTCCATTAAACCATTTGTAGACAGGACAATTTATCTTGCAGTAGCTAAGTAGCTAAGTAAAACCACCACGCTCTGGATTCTCTAGCAACCATCTGCTATGGAAGGAAGGCTCCATAAACAATGCAGTGGCCAGGGAAGTCCAAGAGAACAATGGGTGGTTTCTTCATTTTGCTCTGTAGAGCAAAGGTAGTACTTTTGTTGAAGCATTGTACTTCCACCTATCTTTCCCACTGTGCAGCCTATGAAATGAGATTATTGGCTTTGAGACAATGTTTTTATATTGTATTATAATTAGGGGATCTACCTAATTCAAGAAGACGGCTGGCCAATTTCGCGGGCAGATCCTGAGGCCAACCATCATTTTCATGGGCTGAGCACAATGGGCCCCCACACCTCCAATTGGCCAAGGAGGCCCCAGTGGTCCCACCTCTCACTCCTGATTTTTTGTGAAAGCTGTCCATCAAATGGCCCCACCACTCACTGGTGATTGGTTGTGAGGGTGGTCTGCCATGCAACTCTGCCCCTCACTGTTGATTGGTGGAGATGGGTGAGGCCACACATCAAGTAGCTCTCTCAGCCAATCAGCAGTAAGAGGCAGCAGCTCTTTGTGCCGATAGCCCTCCACTCTCCCTTTTCTCCTAGCAGGCTGCATGACTGGGAAGCCAGCATTTTTTTTTCAGTAAGTTGGGGTTTTTTTACAGTAGCAGCAAGCCCACCAAAATCATGGAGCCCACCATTTTTCATGGAACCAGTCATTTTTCATTGAGCCTGTCTGAATTCAGAGTTTCCATAAAAATCACATAATTGCAAGTTTGGTAGGTGCCTAATCATGGTATACCTCAGGTGTTAAAAATAGTGCATGGAAAAGAAATGGTTAGCATTGGCCAGATCTTAGAACCGAGGTAGGTTATTGTCATACATTTTTAATATCTTAATAGTATGCAGAAAACAAACTGACCAGGAGTTGTGTAAATAAACTCAGTCCAGTTACTCTCCATAATAACATTCCTTGTTCCACTCAAGAGAAGCTGTGTTTTAACTTTAGCAACAAAGCCAGGATATAAATTGAGACTTATCTTCTTTTCCGTTTCTGAACATCTTTCCTGGAAAAAAGAAAATAGAGATTTACAATATGATTAACAGGACTGTGTGTTATATGCAGGGCTCCTGGTTTTCTCTGATTTAAATCCCCAATTTTCAGATTAAAAAAACTAACACAAAATCCACATTTTTCCATGATTTTTTTTATCTATATATATACACACACCTATACATATATACGTATATATATATATGTGTGTGTGTGTGTGTGTGTATATGTGTGTGTGTGTATATCTATATATGTGTATATAGATATACAAACATACACACACACACGTATATATGGAAAGATATATATATATATTAGTGAGGTTTCATTTTAATCATGGAAAAATGTGGATTTTGGGTTACTTTTTTTTAATGCAAAAATTGGCAGATTTTTTTTTTTATCAGTGTAAAAAATAGGATCCCTGGATGATATAACTGTTTATTAAAAAGAAAACCAATACAACTTGAATTCTTTAAATCAAGTGTTATATTTTAAAATTAAAATTATATGTAATAAGTAGGGCTGTCAGTTAATCAACATTAACATACATAATTAACACAAAAGAAATTAACACAATTTTTGTAATGAGGATTAATCACTCACATCCATTTTGACCAGGGGTAGGGAAAATATGGCCTGTGCCATGCCCTCTCCAGACCCACCCTGGCAGAGAGGACCAGTTCTGGACCAACCAAAACCTGCACACACAGACCCAGGCCTGCCCTCCACCTGCTCTGGATTCAGCCCAGTGGAGCAGATCACTTCTTGACCAGCAGGAAACCACATGCACAGCCCCAACCCCAACCTAGCCCGCACCTACTCCAGACTGCCCACCCAAGCTGAGTGTGGCAGCAGCATCAACAGCTGGGCAGAAGCTGCTGATGGCTTGGGGGGAAAGTGGCCCCTCCCCCTTGCTGCTGCCATGCCCTTCTTGCTGCAGCCTCCCAGATCTCATACCCAGGCCCTGCAGCTCCTCTCCGCCACCACTACTGCCGCCTCCAGGCTACCCAGCAGAGCAGCAGTGTCAGTGCAGAGGAGCCACAGGGCAGCCCAGGCCAGGCTCCAGGTGGCTGCAGCAAGAAGGGCTCAACAGTGGTGAGGAGGAGGGCCCACTTTTCCCCTGCACCAAGCAGCAGCTTCTGCCTGGCTGCTGCTGCTCAGCATGGGCAGATGAGTCTAGAGCAGGCATGGAGTGGTTTGGGGTCAGGGCTGTTCACACAGATTCCAGCTGGTCTGTTCTGGCTGGTGCGAACTTGGAGTGGGCCGGGAGTGGGGCTAGAGCTGACTATGGCGGAGGAGCCCCAGGGAACACAGGCTGCAGGCTGTTTGGGGGGGGGGGGGTGCTGACTACTGTTTAACAGTGCAATCAAAATTGCGATGAATTGCAACTATTTTTTTTAAATCTCACAATTAATTGCGATTTTTTTTAACCATTTGTCAGCCCTCATAATAAGTGACTTACTTTCACTTCTTTAGTTGAATTGAGAAATGTATAAGTCAAAACATATTTCACATCATTCATCTCCATTTCTTCCCTCACATTGCTGTTCCAGGATAGAATTACTCCAGGCCAGTGTTTTGAAACTCTCAGGTCACTGGGTGCCATAAGAGGAGCTGTGAACGGAATGATAGTTACACTTATTGGATTATATGTGGGTCTGGAAAAGTACCCCACATATAATCAAAAGGTTGTCTGATATTTTCTATTAACAGGTTTTTTTCAGTTGCTTATAACTTTACTAAAGCTTAAATGTTTGGGCTGAAATTTTCCATGCTTAGGCATAAGCTACATCCCTGTCTTTTGATGAAAAAAACTGGCCAAAAATAGTTCAGCTATTTCTGAGAATGAGGCCTGCTTTGTCTCATTTTAGAAAGTTCTCAAGGTCTTTTTCTTCCAGTTCCTTAACACCCAGACCTTGGAACACAAAGTTGAAAATTTGAAGTGTGGTTTTTGTGTCAGGTTTAGATTTTTTGCCACCCCCATTAAAATCCACCTGAATTTAGCTTTATAAAAAACCCCAACATTTAGCATACATTCGTCAGATGATATCTAAATTGTCTCTACTTAAAGTCCCTGAATAGCCTATCTACATGGAGAATACTCAGAAGCAGGTCAGATCTGAACTTTCTCTGCAGGTATAGCTCTGGTTGGCATAATGACTGACTACCAGATCTAAAATCAAAACAACTTCCTCATTTGGTTTTTCAGTGCCCCCTGTTTTGAGCCCAGGCAGCAGGGTGAGGGTGCACAGGGAATAAAAGATGAATCTTCAGTGAGAAACTGAATAGCTTAGAAAGAACCTTTCAGTAGGACAGAAGATTGGGATTAGATGCAGAAAGTAGGGAAAAGACTTGGACTTGATGGTACGGTACTAGTAAGAAGACAGGGATGGCCTGGAAAAGAAACCTAGGACTAAGAGCTAAAGCAGTGGGTGGGGTGTGGATGGCTATCCTAATAACCGTGCTGCATCCCCACCTACATTAATTAAACACAAAGTGTGCTAAAGGAACATGGGTACGGTTGTTAAGTCACGCCCTCAACAGTTAAAAAAATGAGAATTTTGTAACCATATTGCACCCTGTGTGCAATTGGTATGCATTATCATATTTATAATATACACATTGTTAGTAATCATATGTAGCAGGGAGCCCTGGGCTCCTGTTTATTTAGGGAGAGAAAAGGCAGCAGACACAGCCCAAATAGCTGAACAGGGGCTAGTCACAAGAAGGGAGGCAGCAAAGAAACACTGCTTCCTAGGCAAAGAGCTGTCCATAAGAGGGAAGGGGTGAACTTGCAGCCAGTTAGGAGCACTCTTCTTGGGGCAAACTATCTTTAAGGGAATATAGAGCTAAGGAAATAGACCAGTAGGGCACAGCCTAGCTCATGTAGCAGGGATACTGCTAGAGCAGCAGTCATAAGCTGCCATGGCAAGCAGCCATCAACAGGGATCCTGGTTTTCTCTGATTTAAAAATCCCCAATTTTCATGTTAAAAAAGTAACCCAAAATCCACATTTTTCTGTGATTAAAATGAAATGCCTCTAATACATAGAGGCATGAAGAGACTTTGATCCTGAAAGCTTGCAGAAAAGGACCATTTTCCTGCGATTTCCCAGTTGGTCTAATAAAAGGTATCATTTTGGAACCAAGAGTTCTAGTTGTTTGTATGTCTTCTAATACATAGATGTATATATAGTGGTGTTTCATTTTGATAATGGAAAAATGTGGATTTTAGGTTACTTTTTTAACCTGGAAATTGGGGTTGTTTTTCTGTCAGAGGGAACCAGGATCCCTGGCCATCAGGCCCTAACCAGAAAGCAGTGCTTAGCTGGAGGGGCACTGGAATGGAAGAGGCAGGGATTATGCTGCTTATAAGCCTAGGACCTGAGCCAGGTCAGGCAGGCTGGCCCAGCAAGGTGGAGAATAAGAAGCTCCCTGACTGCGGGAAGGGGGTCCCTGACTCCTGAAACCCACTAGGAATGGAGGTAAAACGCCGAAGGTTTGCTATCAGAGGGATGTAACCCAGGGAGAGATTCCAAAGCCCAGGGCTTAGCCCAGAAGAGGCAGTCTGGTCCTGGAGCAAGGGGAATACAGGAGCACTGCTAGTTGGCACTGGGGCTGGCTTAAGGAAGGTGAACAGCGTTGATGCCTTGCAGGGGCTTATTAGCTGAAGCAAGGAGAAGCTGTGTTAGGCAGGTAGGTAGCTGTTGCTTATGTTTGGACCCAGAGGGGGTTCAGTTGTGGTTGCCAGAAGGCTTACACCTGGGTTACGGTTTTGACAAGTGGTTTGGGAGTGGCTGAAAGGGGAGTGAGTGGATGCCATGGTGGGGCACCTGAAGAGATCCAAGCCTAAAGACAGAGAAAGAAAGGTGGAAATCTAGCTCAGACAGGAGCTGGACAAGGGCCCGGGGGCTCAGTGCCCAGGGAGGGCAGAGCCAGGGCCAGGCAGCTCTTGTGCATGAGAGGGACAGAGATGGGGGCCAGGGACCCAGAACAGAGGACACTGGGGTCAGGAGCCCAAATGGAGCTACAGCAAATGCAGTGCCGAAGGCAGTGAAGAGACAGCCTTAGAGGGGAGAGACCAGGGCCAGTGGCCAGGAGCCCGTGGAGGGCATACCTGAGAGGATGAGGCTCAGGCTGGGACCCAGAAGTCAGGCCCAGGACAAGGGAAAAGAGGCTGAGACCAGGAAACCTGAGGCTGTGACAAGGATATAAGGGCTGAGACCAGGAAACCTGAGGCTCTGACAAGGGTATAAGGGCCTGAGGTGGGACCAGATGCCCATCATTAATTGGTAACTGCTGGGCAGCGTGGGTGCAGTGTAAAGAATGGTTGGAAGCACGTAACTAGCCCTTATTGCTAGCAGGTGCCTGGGAGAATAAGCAGTCATCTTGAGGAATTGGGGTGAGCTCTAGGATCCATTAGGCAGCCTCCCTTCCTATCAAACAATTACATCAAATGTGTGGCAGGAGAGGGCACCCTAGGGCTGGAGCTGGGTAAGGGTTGTGTGGCCACCAAGGGGTATTCCAGCTATCCCTGGAGCACAAACCCAGCTAAATCATACTATTTCCCTCCCTCCCCCCAACAGGAACCCCCCTCTAACAATAGTCAGAATTCTTATTAACTCGCATCTTTTCCTCTGGTCTCAATGCAGTCTTGCCTCACTCATACATTTCTGTGGAGACTGTTTTCATAGCCCTGCCTTATTCTGGCTCCCTTTTTCTATCTTGTTAACCATAAAATACTTGTCTTCCCTTTCACGACTGACCCCTAGCCTATCTGTGATCTCTCATTCACTATCAATATGTTTAATCCTGCAGTCAGTCCATTATATCAGTCTCCCTTTCCCACTTCCTAAACTGTCAACAAAATGCCTTTGTGCTTTCTCCCCTGCTTATCCTCTGTATATAGAGAGGGAGTTAGCCATGTTTGTCTGAAGTCAGGCAGAAGGAATGGCAGCATGGCATGCTTTAGACTAACTTGTTGAAGGAGGCATGAGATTTCGTAAGCTACAGCATACTTCATCTGATACATCTGCCTTCTGCCCATGTTTACTTGATATGCATATATTCATAGCTTTGTGGTCTAAGCCTGCAATGAATGTGGTATAATTCATTGGTAACCACTTAACATAATATTTCAACATGTATACAATGTTGAAATATTAGTGAACACCTCAGTAACATGGCTTGGGTAGTATCACAGGGGAATTTCATAGAAGAAATAGGAACATAATCCAATTCTCAAGGGAAACACTTAGCCGCTTTGGTGATAAAACCATCTTTTATCTTCATGCAATCTGTAGCAGTATTATCTAAACACCTTCTAACTACTGCAACAAATGAGGCAAGAAACCAACCAACAGTTGTCTTCAGTAGTAAACCCTAATTCCTTCCTTGACTGGACCTATCCTGTGCACTGTATAAAGCAGGGACCCTGCAGGAAAATAGGTAATAATGTAAGAATGCACCATCATCCTGCAAGGGGCTGAATTAAAAGTTGCACAGGTAACTTTAATTTTGTCTTTCCTAACCTTTGAGCACTTGAGTTTCCAGCCTCTTTTAATGTAATTTTTTGTGTAAGTAAAGAATTCATGTTAATGGCTACCATTATCAGTGATACTAACCACTTTGAAGGGAAAAGCACAGAGCAGGTCAGTGTCCCAAAGGCCCCTTTACCCTGGTCATTTGCTTTTGCTGAAGCACCCAATCCTGTAATTCATACTACTGCAAGCAGCCCAAATAATATTTATGAAAATCCCACTGAGTATGTAAGGCTTATGAGGACAGGGTGCTGTAGGAAATCAATGGGAGTCCAGTATCTAAATACCAAACAGCAGCATTTCCCCAATTTGGTTTATATCCCAATGTAGCAGGGTCAGGCACTCTTGCATATCCCCCTCCACTTTAGCTGCTGCCGCTGCTTTCCCTGCTGCTGATTTCCCCAGCTTCTGAATACTGCCAGCAAGCAGAATCAACTGCAGCCAGGAGTGGAGAGAATCAGCAGCAAGGGGAAAAATGGTCCCTAGTGGCATTTGTCAACAATTTTCCCCAGCCACTGATTGCTGTCTGTGCTCTGATTGCTGGTCAGTGGAAGAAATCGATGGGGGTGGCAAGGGGGAGGACGTCATAACAGCTAAAGTAGTGGGAGGTGTATGGGCAGAATGTCCTTTCCCCCTAAGAATCTTTTGCACTCCTCCAGGGGGGGGTGCCCCACACTTTGGGAAATGTTGCTGTAGAGAATCCAGGCCTAAGGGGCATGATTCAAAGCCCAGGGAAGTCAGTGAAAATCTTTCTGTTGACTTCAACAAGGTGGTGGATCAGACCTGAGGACAAGTGCTGGTGAAGTACCTGAGGTATTGTAATAAAAGTGATTGAAAAAACAGAGAAAGAATAAAGAATGCATAGATGTAGGAGCTTTAGGTTAAAGCAAGACAGTATTCTGGCTTCCTACCTCAAGGCACTGTTGTTAAATGAACATTGGGAGCTGAGGGTTTTTGACCACCTGACCCTTGATGTATTCTTTCAATGGCACAACACTTACCAGTACCTGTTGGTTCTCCACTTGCCAGGCTAACAGAAATCAACATCTTATACCAGATGAGATTCAGCATTTTCACGACTGGAGCAATCGTACAATATGCCATATTAAATGCTTTACTCTTCTGTTCTGGTTGAACCCAAAAGACTTTGTTTCTGTTTGTGGCTGAAAAGACCTTTAAGACATGAAATTTATTTTACAGTAGCAGAACAGTATTGTTTAACACTGTGGCTTCTTAGCTAGGCATAAAGCATGAATACAAAATGAGCTGCTTTGTTTTAAAAGCAATGATCTTATCAATTCTCAGCCCTGGTTAAACAGCATATAGGGGAGGATAGATGAGGTATGACTGTATGTCTCTATGTCTCCCTCACTTATGAACTGGGTAATTCCCTGAGCTGCCAGGAGCTGAACAGGTCCCAACACAAGTTAGATTAGCTCTAAAGTTTACAGGGTTTATGAAAAGTAAATCTAGAAAAAATCAAGGAAGTAAGCACCCTGTAATATGAAAACAACTGATGTGAGTAGTTCTGCCATCTGTGCATACATTCCAGCAGTTACTTTAAATAAGAGATAAATAAATAAATAAATAAATCGTTTTAAAAAATCAAGAAACTTATAGCTCAGTTTCTTTTAAGTTTGCATGCTATCTCTGTATGCATGGCAGGTTTTTCAGTGCTTCTGGTTGTTTATCAGAGAACACAAAGAAATTAGAAAGAGAGGGTACATTTAAAATATAGAATGTTTAAATATTATCTTTACAGTTGTTGGAAATTTTCTCACTAGAATATAAAACACATAATTCAGGTAAACTCAGAAAGTTATTAGGCCTACTTTGGAAAAAAAAAATTCAATCACTGAAAAGTGAAACAGACTTTATTCATGATTTAAGTACAGATCTCAAAGCAAACTATGCAGTTCATACCACCATCTGTATAATTAGGTAGTATTAGCACTTCTGTTTAAAGTAAAGGATTTACAGTTTTTTAAACCCCTTTTTGCAAAGGTATGCTATGCACATTTATGACTTATTGAGGAATAATTAAATAAACAATGTGATTTGGCCCATTGCTTTAGAGTACCGAATCTGGTTTTGCTCTTTTTTTTCAAATTCTAGATGATCTTTTTAAGTGTGTATTCAGTCGTCGGAGCTGACCTATATCACTTGGAACTGACAAGCCAAAGAGTTCAGAATCGGAGGCTCCATTAGGAACAAAGGGCAGACAAGCGACACTATTGTAATCCAGTTCCTTGTTCTCAAGACAACACTGCGGAGTGATCTGTAGTCACAGCAGTCTACTCGTTTATCATTTGGAGCCAAATACAACAGTAATCTTAAAGAACATGGACAGCAGATGCATACTGGAACCGCCTACAGACCCTCACCAAACAATTTTGAGAGACTTGTCCTCTTCAGACCACAACAGAGCTATCTTTGTTAGAAGCAATTTTTTACAAGGTATTTTTTTTTCCTTAAGAAACCTTTCAGGTTTTCATTGAAAGCAAAGCTGTCAATGCTGGCTGTGGTTGCAAAATTAAAACCCTTGCTTCTTTTGTTATGTATCAAAGAAGAAGGAAATACAGCATCAAGAGACATGGAACTTAGAGGGAGGGGAACTAACCTCAGCTTCAGCAGAAGAGTTTCTATTCTCAGGTTTAAATTTTTGTTTATAACTAACTGCTCAGACTTATATTTCCCATTATGCATATCTATCTAAGGGTGAATTTTTTGGGGGAAACTTTTGGTGAAATACCACAGATAATGTGGTTAGGGAAAGCACATTGTTCTGCTCATGTGTGTACACTCATTAGCATACATTCAACATACATGATCACATGCCATTTTCCCCAACTTGGACATGTCTCATTCAGACCTAGACCTTATCTAGCTCCTAAAAAGGTGGGCATAGAGATGACCAGACCTAAAGACCCAGGTCCTCATTCTGAGGGAAGTGTCACAAGACCCAGGTACAACATAATCCATAAAACAAATGAAAACAGAAATAATGAAGAGAATGAGGGTCACATGTTTAAAACAAAAGAGACACTGAACAAAGAATCCTAACTAGCACCTACAATTCCACAAAGTACTTAGCAGATGTTGTGCAAAGGAGCTCTGTCCAGCAACATGAATAAATAAGACGAAGTAAGCTTTGCAGTCACAAAAGATTCACCTTCCACCAGTACAACCTCCTTTGCATCCTTATATAACTAACAGAAATCTTGGCCAGGGCTAAGTGTTAATATGCAAACTGAGATTTGGGTATGCATAAATAATGCAGTGCTAGGCACAGTGCAGCCAGACTCTCTGTAAAATATTCTACAAGTACTAGGTGACGCCTCTTGTCACAGAAGAAACAAATGCCTAGGTATAAACTTTAGGCCTATGTGAATAGGGAAGTATTCAATTTGAATTTGGCCAATTTGGAGGACAGTGATTTGATTCGGAGATTCAGATCACTGTCCTGAATCAATTCAGTCGAATCGGCTTTGGAAGATTCAGTGCTGATTTGGAAAGATTCAGTGATTCGGATCAGCCGAGGAGAGGCAAGCATAGCTGAGCAGCTGTAGGTTCTCCCATGGCTGCTCCAGCTGTGCCTGCCTCCCCCTGGTGGGGAGGGCCCCCATGGCTGCCCTGCCTGACCCCATCCCCCGCCTGACCCCAGCCTCCTGATACTTTAAAAAAAAAGCAAAAAATAAGCCCCGCACTCACTGGCTGCAGTGGTGGCAATTGGGGCCTCTTGGCACTCATGGCAGAGCCCTGCCATGAAGCACAGAGTGGTGGGGGGCATTGGGAATACTCCCCCCGGCCTGGTACCCACATGGCAACTTCCCCTTGGTGTGGGTGCATTGCGGCTTGTCAGGGCGCTGCGCAGAGGGCCAAGTGGTGCTGGGCTCCAGCTGACATGTGGACCTGCCCCAGCTCTGAGACAGCGCACGGTGCCCTGCTGAGCCATGCTGCACCTGCACCATGCAGCAGCTGCTGCATGGATGCCAAGTGGGGGGTGATCTCCGCTGCCCCCTACTGCCCCTCACTGCCCCATGCTGTGCAGGGGGGCTCTGCCACAAGCCCTCAGAGGCCCTAATCACCGCTGCCAGAGCCAGTGAGTATGGGGCTTTTTTTTTTTTTAAGTGCGGGGAGGGTGGGGCCGAGCAGGGAATAGGGCCAAGCAGGGCAGCCACGGGGACTTCTCCTGCGGCTTCTCCAGTGCCTGTCTCTGCCCCAGTGAGGGGGAGCTGAGGGGGCTCTGAACTGCTGCTGAAGGCCCAGCCAGCATGGGGGGCAGGGCGTGATGCAGGCACCACTCACTCCGGGCAGCAGCAGGGCATAGGCCCCCTCCCAGCACTACTGCACCCGCATCAGCACTGGGAGCGGGGGTTCTGCCATGTCGCCACTTGCCAGCCAGCGTGGGGGGTGCGGGATGCAGGCATGGCAGTGCTGGGACTGGGGGCTATGCCATGCTGCCACTTGCTCCCTTTTGCCTGGAGCAAGCCATGCTTGCATCCCCTCCCCGCCACTCCCCCACCCTGACTGGGCAAGCGGCAGCATGGCAGAGCCACTGCTCACAGCACTACCCTCATCCCACAGACCTTGCCCTCCTCCCCAAGCAACACGCTCCCCCATGTCAGCTGGGTCCTAGCCCCAGCACCAATCCCTCCCTCCCCCACACCCCTTCCTGCCCTCTCCCAAACCCAACAGACTTACCAGCTGGAGACAGCCATGTTAGCTGCCTGTTTAGTCTATGGCCAAATCTCTGAAGTGGCCAAATCCTTTCCAAAGCTTTTCTGAATCGATTTGGATGCTTCAAATCGAGTCAGAGCTTTTAATTGGTCTCCCAATTTGATTTGGATTTGCAGATTCGGTCCCCAAATTGGGCCGAATCTCCTCCGAATCAAACCAGCTACTGAAGCTTTGTACAGCCCAAATAAACTGCCTTAAACTGTATGGAGTAGCCACCAAATTAGGTCCCCAAGAGAAGTTGAAATCAGGCTGGCCCACCAGGGTTCCTTACCTTTTTCATGTAGTAAAACTTCCTGCCATTTAGTATCAGGGCAAGAGACCATGGTGTTGAATGAGCACTGGAATATAGCTGCTTATATGATGTAGCTTAGAGGCAGACCTGCTGGATCTTATTCAACTGGCTTGTGTCATACTTCAGAGGTCGTAAGGGCATGGGTTTGACAGCAGATGCTATAGGTTTAGGGGATATGAGGTAGTGAAAACATACAACTGCAGGGCACAATTGTTATAACAACAGAGCTCACCATGGGAGGGACAGTGGCTGGCTGAGTGATCATAGGGAGGGATGGAGTGGTCATAGGTGGATTGGGGCAACTGGGTGCACTCAGTCCAACCAACAACACAGTCCAGAATGCCTCTTATGTTAGGGACTTTCCAAGTTCAATCTCTAGTTTACCAAAGTGCCTTCTTGGGTTCAGTGACAAGGTGACCAAAATACAACTTGTGATAGAGGCAAACTTCCAAGTCTTAAGGCAGTTTTGGCAAAAGAAGGCCAGCTCAGAGAGGTCTCAGGGACACCACCTGCATGGATATAAGAGAGCTACCAGCTATATTGGAACTTCAGAGATGGCACAAGAAAAGAATATTACCCAATATGCTCTATGCTGTACCAAGTCATTACATGAGATTCTCTCTAGGGCTTGAAAGTACAAAGCATGGACATGGCAGCAAATGGAAACTAGGCCCCATTGTTGGCTTAAAAATGGCTTGTTTTGGGGGAATTGGCATATAGGTATAGATATATGCATTATAAGGCGTCAAGATGGGCAGCAGGGGTTAAATGGATTTCTAAAGGGCTTGGGAGACACACACACAGCTTCTCATGGCCCTGAGAGCAGACTGGCTATCTAGCACAACAAAGCCAACAAGGACACATAGTCTAGAAAACAGCCTGGGAACCAAAGGAAGCATGTACCATACTCTCCCATAACATGAGATAAGTGACACCAGCTACAAGGCTCCAGAGCAGAGGGGGGCCTGAGTCCTGGTTTTGGGGGAACAGACCAAATTAGGAGAAGGCCCAGAAGGCTACATGAATGTGTGACCACAAAGAGACAACCAACCACAGATAGCCACAGGTGAAGAGTCATCGGGAGTCATCAAGGGGGAAGGAGAATACAAAAGCAGAGATTTGAGATTAATAAAGGGTCCCTCCCTTTGTCCCGTGCCTCCCTGTCCCTCCTTCTCTTCCTTTCTATCCCTCCCCGTCCCCCAGGAAGGGTTCCCGAGGCCGCCACAGACAAAGGACACACATCAGCAGCCCGTCTCATGCACCCCACTGGAAGGAGGCTGTGGGCCTCGACATCCCACCTCCAGATTGCTGACACTGAAGAGAAAGAGCCTTAGTGAGAAGCCTGCATCCTGACCAGATGTACTTTGACTCTGATGACAGCCCTAGGATTGGTAGATATAGAATCTCTTTATTGTTTGTATTGTTGCTTTTCTGTTATCACTCTGTATCAATAAATTTGCATATTATCAACTGGCAGGTCTTGTGGTCAGTTTGAGGGATGTGCCTGCCCAGAACAAAGGTAAAAGGGCTGGGTTCCTAAAATCCAGTGTCAATACCATCTGCCCTCTATCAGAGGAAGGCTTGGGACAAGTGCAGACACCCAGTGTTGCTTCAGCCAGAAGAACTTCAGGACTTGCTTTTGAAGGTTGACAAAGGTACTTTAGGACAGACTGAAAAGGCTGAATTGGAGGAAAGGCATGGACAGGATCAGCTGGATAATAATTAATGTTTTCTCTTTGAAAGAAAGTCAGCAGAGAAGCTCTGTCCACTCTTAAAACATCTCAGAAAACATGGCTTTCTCCAAGGAATAATTGAGAAAGACTGGTGTCAGGGAGGCAAACACCCAAAGAGTAGCAGATCTTTGTACTCTGAATGATGTGGAGTGTGCAAGAAATGGAGTCTGTTTGCCACCCTAACCACAAGATCAGAGTTCAAGTTAACCTAGGAGGAAGAAGCCTTGAATGAATGCTTTGGCAGGCCATCACCCACATCAGCAGCCAGATTTTATTCCACTCATTATCTAAGTAAAAGTAGTTATGATTCTGTTCTATGCTGCTTGAACTCATGAAAATACATTAATGCATCTACTTTTTGTAACAATGAACATCTTGCCCTTTAGACTGAGTCACAGAAAAGCAGCATGGGGAGGAGAAGCCACCCATTTTTTACATTAACTGTTTTCTGAGAATTTGAACAGGGTGGGGTAAGATAGCATTAGGCACCTAAGTCTACTTATGTTTCTAATAGGTTGAATGGAATCTGGCCGTAATTGTACACTGAATTAGCAGCCGAATATGAATGTTTGTATCACTTCCCTCTATATCTTTGCTGATTGCTCAGAAAACTGTTGCAAAATAGTTTTTTTAAAAGAGTGTATCTGTCTTTAAAATATATTTAGATACTAAAAGTGAATTTCAGTCACCAGCAATCACTCCCCTTTGTAGAAACCTAAGCACAAAAACTTTTTGGGTCAAGTCATGCCTGAATTCCTGACATGAGAGTTAACAAGCCTGGGTCTAATTTTTCTGACATTCCATCTTCTAAAGATTCTGATTTTTGAGTTATCATTTTCTTGCAGGGAGACTGACTGAAGGATAAAGATGTGTATTTCTTTGTTTCACCTCTACTCACATCAGCAGAGACAAATAAAGAAAAATCACATCAAGTTCTGCTGAAGTGATATTGAAATTCAGAAGGTTTAAAGTGTTAGCAATTAAATGTTTTCCTGTTGTGTGGCTAGTAGCCAGGCTCACAACACTAGAGAGGGTACTAGTTGAAGCCTATCTCTGGCATGATAGTTAAGTCAGAGTCACAGTGATGCAGGCTCGAATTCCCTCTAGGCTAGAGGGATCTGGAATCTGGGTCTCCTCCTTCCTGGGATAGTGCCCGTGGGCACCTGTATATGTACCCAGTGCTCTGACATGTTCTAATTAATCAAGTCTGCTGGAGCATGCCAATTAGCATGCTTGAGCAACCTCGGTGTCATGTATTTAGTGTCCCCATGCTTCAAAATGGTGGCAGGGGCATTTTAATTAAAGCTCATCAAACAAGCTTTAGTTAAAACACCTCTACCACCATGTTGAAGTGTGGGATGAGAGAGAGATGCTGTGGGCACTTTAATTACAGCAGCTTCCAAGAGCCAGTCTAATTAAAGCACCACCCCTGCACCCTCTGCCTGACCCAGACATGTGTAAAGATGCCCCTAATATCTCAAGCTCTTGAGACCACAATCTGAAAAGGCCCTCCTCTAACACTTATCCTAAGTTTTTTTTCACTTATGTGCACTTGCACATCCACAATGGGTGCATGTATGTGGCTGCATACAGGCCTAATCAGTGCATAGCTTAGTGTTCTTGCTCACCCTATGCATGCATGCTACACTAGCATGCTACACTAGTGATGCTAGCATGACTGTGTAAGTGCCAAAAATATTACTTATTTGGCTAAACACTGCCTTATAGGTACACAAAGTAAAACAAAATTCTTCCATTGATGATTTTAAATTAAGTTAGATCGGGCTCCTAGAGCCCCATCTTTTTCATAGGGAAGTCAACCTGAGCTTTGCTATTGCCTTAAAGAGAGTTGATTTGAATTCTAAAATTTAGATTGATTCTTTAAAGGGCAGCCTGTCTGGTAGAAGAGAAACATAACTATATCTGGGACATACATGCTTTGTCTGGGCTTTAGGGAAGTGCCTGGGTGCTGAGAGAGATGCAGCTCCCTGCTCTAACTCATGGGGTTTCCCAGAAAGCATTTGCTGTTTGGTTGGGCAGGGGGTAATAACTGAGTTCCACTTTGGAGCTAATCCAGTGGAGAAGCTGCCTGTCTGAAGCCTCTCTCTCCTAAGTGCCCCTCCTCCCCTCCCCCAGCTCTGGTGCCATCTGCAGGAAGGGATAGGGGAGGGGGAAGGAACTAGGGATTGGAGTTTGCCCAGCCTGAGATAGAGAGGGGGAGGGCTGGGGGGACACACCGTGAGGTGGAAGAGCTTCAATCCACCTGGAAAACCCCTGTCTCCCTTCCCTTCCTGAAGACAGTACTACGGGTGGTGCTGGACTGTATTAACACAACCCTGATTGCATGCAAGGATTGACAGAAGTTACCAAAAGTGCTCCACTTTGGACCACCTTCATCTGATCCCTTATTGGATGAGGGTTAATTTATTGTGCCATTGGCCACTTTTAAAGTGCTCTGCAGCCATGCATATGTGTCATGGCACAGCTGCTGTAGAGTGCTTTCATGGGGACTATCACTTGACAAATGTCATTTCTGGCAGCACCCCCTCTGTCCACTTGGGAACTGCAGCCCTGACAGTCTCCTAAAGATAGACACATAAGTCTTTCTTTAAGAAATGGAGCAAGAGTTTCTATTTGAAAACATAGGTGCAAGTAGAGGAGAGAATATCCCAGTTTTATACAGCACCTGACAGTTTCAAGTATTTCCTCTGTCTGAAGGGATTCAAACCCATATCCTCACTTCCCAGGTTATAGGCTATACTGAGGGGTAATGATGCACTATCCCTTTCTCCTGTTGGAGCTGAGCCATGGTGCAAGAAAGAATTCAAAGTTCACTGGACCCATGGAACTAGAGAGAGAGAGGGAAAAAGAGATATTGAGCTCATAAAGCATTTATTAATATATATATTAATGTCCAGTCACTGTTTCATGTATAGTAAATAATCAGTCCTTGCAGCAGTGTGCTAAGCTTTCCCTCTCAGAGGGGTTTCTCCTAAAACCATGAGGGTACATACATACACACACACACACACGCACATATATATGTGTTTGTATGTGTATGGGGTACATACATACACATACATACACATTTGTGTGTGTGTGTGTGTGTGTGTGTGTGTGTGTGTGTGTGTGTACCCTCGTGGTTTTAGAAGAAACCCGTCTGAGAGGGAAAGCTTAGCACACTGCTGCAAGGACTGGTTATTTACTATGCATGAAACAGTCACTGGATAAATGCATGAACTGCATTTGGAGCAGAGAATGGAACAGAGAGCTCCCCTCACTTACTCAAGTATTTTGACCACAGGATTGAACTCTAATAGACTGAATCCTTCATGAGACTATGAAGCTGGAATTTCTAGATCCTATTTTGGCTTACAAACAAAATAGGCACCATGCTGACGTCAAAACTGAGGCATTTCTGTGAACAGAGGAAGTAGAAGTTTTGGTTCCTGAGGAACTTTAAAATCAGAAGTGAGGAAAAACTAGGGCACAAGTGCTACCAAGGGTGGAGACCAACTGAGGTTCTAAGAATCACAAGTTTGTTCTGAGGTGCCTAAAGTCTACATTAAAAATCTATTAGAAGCACTAAATCTTTTCCTGACTGTGGGCCCATGCACATTTTGCATGATACATTCGGTGAGGAGCTCCCTTACCTGCAATTCTGAGAATCATATCTTATTTCAAAATATATTTGTTCTTGTGTAATCCCCATCACTGGCAGCTTAAGTACAGGTTACACCAATATTTGCCTCAGATATTTTAGAGATGGATGATCCTGCCTTATGCAGGTAGTTGAAATAAATCACCTCTTGAGGTCCCTTTAAACCCAATATTTCTATGATACTTATAATAGTGGAAGACTATTTCTTGGAAAAAATATGTCTCACCCTTCTTCCCTGAATCTTCAACTACAGTTCCCAGCCAGCTCAGCATTTTCTAATACACCATATGACAAAAAGAAAGTCCTTGATTATTTTAGTACACTGCTCTGGGATTTCCGTGCCCCCCTCTCCATTTATACATCTCCTGTCTAAGCCAAGGGACTATGGGTGGGAGGGGAGGTATTGACCATTGATACTTTTGTCACAAGCCTTAACATCTCTCTTCTATCATCTGATACACACAATAGCTTATGAGATTCAAAGAAAATTAAATAAGACATTCCATCTGTCTAAGGACCAAAAGGCCGACAGTAGGCAGATGTAGAGGTTTATGCATCTATGGGCATCTTTACACATGTTCCAGGGCAGAGGTGTTTTAATTAGAATGGCTCTCAGGAGCCATGCTAATTAATATACCCATTGTGTCTTATGTATTCAGCATCCCATGCTTCAAACACATTTTGAAGCATGGGGACACTGAATACACATAATGCTGAGGCTGCTGGACCATTCTAATTAGAACGCACCAGCAGACTTGATTAATTGAGTCTGCTCTGACCTGTTCTAATTAAAATGCATTGGAGCAGGCATCAAGCATGTGTATAGGTGCCCATATAATGCTACGGAAGTAAAAAAAAAGCCTCGCTTGAAATTACTTGGTACTATGAGCAGAGGAAGAATGGACCTATGGTTAAGGCAATGGATTTAGAAGATTCAGGCTTAATTCCTGGTCTCCCATAACTTTCTTATGTGACCTACATTCCACTATTAGGTGCTTAAGTGTGGTTCTATTTAGTCTTGTTCAAGTCCCTGAAAATCCAGTAATGCACCTACTTCGGTAATGCCCTCCTGTCTAACCCATTATATTGACTCACAAAAAAGGTTGCAAGGAGTAGGATGCATCCGCTTTTTGGATTAGCTGCTTTTTAGGCACACTCCAGCAGCCTCAGTGTCACGTGTATTCAGTGTCCCCACTCTTAAAGCAGGGCTGCTTTAACCAAAACTCATTGAACAAGCTTTAGTTAAAGTGCCCCCCCACTGCCATTTTGAAGCATGGGATGCTGAATACACAAGGCACTGCAGGTCCTTACATTAAAGCAACTCCTGAGAACTCTTACAAGCCACTTGAATTAAAGTGCCCCACCCCCCACCCTGGAGCACATGTAAAGATGTCCTGTGTGCTCAAACATAAATGAGTGTGTGCACACAAGGAGTGAATCCACATGAACGTACCGTATATGAGAACTAGAAGAAGTTTTTAGGATAAAGGCTCATTTCTTCTTTGCATTAATAGATTTGCCCCATACCTGCAGTCCTAGTTGAATCTAAACACCCAGGTGCTATATTTGGGTTACATCTTTAAGCATACACCCTGTGTAAACAATTGGATTATGAACAAAGAGCATTTGTTCAGTTAACAAATCTTTTTCTTTGACAGGACATTGCTTGGTTTTACTTAATGCATTATTCCTCCAGTAAGTATGGATTTCCTAATGGTTTCATTATGCCTTCACTTCCAGTTGGTGCACAGAAAAGTATTCTTTCAACCAGCTCATAAATCCTCTCACCTTATAAAATCATTTAAACCTCAGGCCTTAATTTTCACAGTGCTGCTATAAAACCCCAAGCCATTAATGCTTCTATTGATTCACAGGCAGTTAGTTTTAAAAGGCTGTTTCCGACCCTGGATTCCTAGGGTTTCTTTACAGTGCTACCTTTTTGGATCTTTAAGCTAAATTGTTTGTTTCATAAATCATTATAAAGGACTTGACAGGATATGCCCTAGTCATATTGTTATAAGCCCACTACACAGGTAATGCAGACAATGCTAGCTATATACACTGAATTTTGCCTAATCTGACAGTCCCCCTACGTTGTCATCTCAGACCAGGAAGAAATCTTTCTACCCACCTGCAACATCCATCACTTTTGGCAGCAACTTCTTACACCTCTGACCCCCCAAACACAATCTCCATCCTCTAAGGTTCACAAGGCTCAAAAGGAACATGTACTACTTCAAGAAATAAGAAGATTGAGAGATCATTATGTGATAACCAGGGATGCTGGTTTTCTCTGTTTAAAAAAAATCCCCCATTTACAGGTTAAAAAAGGTAAACCCAAAATCCACATTTTTCTATGACCAAAATGAAACACCACTACACACATACATATGTATGTATGTATTAGTGGGATTTCATTTTAATCATGGGAAAATTTGCATTTTGGGTTACTTTTTTAACCTGAAACTTGAGGATTTTTTTATCAAAGAAAACCAGGATCCCTGATGATAACCATCTTCCTTCTAACCTTCCTGACTGGTTTAGGTTTCTAAAAATCCTAAGCAAGGTACAGAATTAAACAGACAGATGCAATTTTCCTAGACCACCTAATAGAAAGAGGCACTGATTTGCAACATAGGGAGATACAGCCAATACTCTTTAAGTGATTATTTTATACAAATAAGGAAAGTTCTGCTCTCCACCTACAGACAACCACATATTCACTGAAGTTTAGGGCTGGAAGGGTCCTTGTGAGATCATCAAGTCCAGCCCTTCTGCTCTGGGCAGGAAAGACTGCTGGGGCCAAATAACCCCAGCAAAGTGTGTGTCCAGTCTCCTTTGGAAGATCTTCAGGGTAGGTGCTTGCACCACCTCCACTGGGAGTCTATTCCAGAATTTGGTCACACAAACCATGAAGAGGATTTTCCTTATATTCAGTCTGAAACCTTTTTCTAGGAGTTTATGATCATTGCTCCTGGTTTTCCCCTGGGGCGCATTGGTGAATAGTTGTTGACTGAAGTAAGAAACCTCTTTCTACTTGGTGGTCTAGGAAACTTGCATCTGTCTGATTAATTCTGTTAATTAATTCCTAACCTTGTTTAGGATTTTTAGAAACATAAACTAGTCAAAAAGGTCAGAAGGTTGATGGTTATCACCAGGGATCCTGTTTTTCTCTGATAAAAAATATCCCCAATTTTAAGCTTAAAAAAGTAACCCAAATTCCACATTTTTTCATGATTCTTACCACAATAAGAACAAGTGAAAAAAAATCACTTAATATATGTAAACAAGGTTGCCCAACTCAAGCTTAACTGAGGCCCACTTGTGAGTTCCACTTTCTGATGAAGGTTCACCATTTACACTCCTATCAGATGCAAACCCCCAGCACGTGTGCAAGAGGAAACCTGGATTGTGCTTGTGCAATTAAAAATTGCTGTATAGGGAGGACATAGTGCCCATTGTTTTTCTTTCCAAATCATTTTTCATTTAATAAAGAAGTTTAGTAAAGAATTATGGCAGGGTGCAGTGATTGCCCTTGGCCCACAGGCTGCCTGTTGTAAATCCCTGATGTACAGTGGTGTAGCTGTACTGGCCATATCAATGAAGCATCTGAAATGTCCTGATTTCCTGACTGCTGTGAAGGATAAAGCAAATTAAACATTCTGAAGAATGGTGTTCCTGTCTGGTATACATGCACACTGCTGTTTGATAGCCAGAACCTTCCTTCCTGCGGTCCCCAAGGTAAAGAGTAGGGCTGTGCGAAATTTCACTGCCAGTTTTGCTTCGACACTGTTTCGACCTGTTTCGAGGTTGAAACAGCAAAATTGAAATGAAACAGATATGGCCAAAACAGCCTCAAAACGAAATGAGGCAAGTTGAAACATTTCGCCGTTTTGAGACTGTTTCGATGTTTTGCCCATAGGATATAATGGGGAAGGTCAAAACAGCCTATAACTTGTCATTTCTGGCCAGATTTGGATAAAACTGCAGAAATGGTAGCCCCTTCTGAGGGCATACAGCATGCCAAGTTTCAAGAAGATAGGTGCAGGAGATTCAGAGAAACTGCACCCCAAAATCTTGAGAGCAAAACTTGTGTCATTTATATGTGTTAAGCCACAGCAGGGTCAAAACTGCAGGCATGCTAGCCCCTGCTCAAGCCACAAAGTCTGCTAAGTTTCAAGAAGATAGGTGCAGGGAGTTTGGGGAAACTGTACCCCAAAACCTGAAAGCAAAACTCACATCATGTGTATGTGTTAAGCTACAGCAGGGTCAAAACTGCAAGAGTGGTGGCCCCTGCTGAGGCCACAAAGCCTGCCACATTTCAAGGAGTTTGGTGCAGGGGTTTGGGGAAACTGCATCTCAAACTGCTGACAGGCAAAACTTGTGACATGGATGACACTGTGTGTGTAAAGGCACAGCAGGTTGAAAGCTGCAGGGATGGTAGCCCCTGCTGTAGCCATGATGCCTGCCATCTTTCAAGGAAATAGGTGCATGGTTTCTGGGTTCTGGGGCATGCACCTCTGGCTGCTGACATGCAAAACTCATGCCACCGGTGCTTGTGCAACTATGTCTGTCTTGGGGCACAGGGGAGGGGAAACTATTGCAGGCCTGGCTGCTAGCCCATGATACAACCACGAAGCCTCCCAGCTGTCAAGAAGATCAGTGCAGGGGAGTTCTGGGGCCCTACACCCCTAGCTGCTAGCAGACAAAACTCATGACATGGGTGTTTGTGCAATTGACACTGTCTGTCTTGGGGCAGTTGATTGTCTGTATTGATTCTTTCCTCTCCTTAGTCTGTGGTTTTGTAGGTGTTAAGCCATGCTCATTATGTCATTATGTAGTAGCTAGGTACTGTGTATTGAGCTGGTCCCTGAGTGAATCATGAAGAGTATACCTCCTCTGCTCGCGCTTGTAGGGAGGCAGTTAGACGGGCCAAAGCTACCATGGAGCTGAGGATGGCATCCTAAGTTAAAGATAACAAGAAATTGTTTTTCAGCTATATAGGGAGTAAAAGGAAGGCCCAGGGTGGAATAGGACCCCTATTAAATGGGCAGAAGCAACTGGTGGCGGACAGGGGGGACAAGGCTGAACTCCTCAATGAGTTCTTTGCCTCAGTGTTCCTAAGTGAGGGGCAAGACAAGTCTCTCACTGGGATTGTGGAGAGGCAGCAGCAGGGCACCACACTACCATGCATAGACCCTGAGATGGTGCAGAGTCACTTGGAGGAACTGGATGATTTAAGTCGGCAGGCCTGGATGAGCTCCATCTGAGGGTACTGAAGGCACTGGCTAACATCATTGCACAGCCACTGGCGGGAATATTTGAACGCTCGTAGCACACGGGCCAGGTCCCAGAGGACTGGAAAAGGGCCAATGTGGTCCCCATTTTCAAGAAGGGGAGGAAGGAGGACCCAGGCAACTATAGGCCAGTCAGTCTCACCTCCATCCTTGGCAAAGTCTTTGAAAAAATTATCAAGGCTCACATTTGTGAGAGCCCGGCAGGACAAATTATGCTGAGGGGAAACCAGCACGGGTTCGTGGCAGGCAGATAGTGCCTGACTAATCTAGTCTCTTTTTATGACCAGGTTACAAAATGCCTGGATGCAGGAGTAGGGGTTGACGTCATATACTTAGACTTCAGGAAGGCCTTCGATACGGTATCCCACCCCATACTGGTGAACAAGTTAAGAGGCTGTGACTTGGATGACTACACAGTCCGGTGGGTGGCGAATTGGCTGGAGGGTCGCACCCAGAGAGTCGTAGTGGATGGGTCGGTATCGACCTGGAAGGGTGTGGGCAGTGGGGTCCCGCAGGGCTCGGTCCTAGGACCGATACTCTTCAATGTCTTCATCAGCGACTTGGACGAGGGAGTGAAGTGTACTCTGTCCAAGTTTGTGGATGACACAAAAATGTGGGGAGAAGTAGACACACCGGAGGGCAGGGAACAACTACGAGCAGACCTGGACAGGTTGGACATACAGGCAGAAAACAACAGAATGCAATTCAACAAGGAGAAATGCAAAGTGCTGCACCTAGGGAACAAAAATGTCCAGCATACCTACTGCCTAGGAAATGACCTGCTTGGAGGCACGGAAGTGGAAAGGGATCTTGGAGTCCTAGTGGACTCCAAGATGAACATGAGTCGTCAGTGTGACGAAGCCATCAGAAAAGCTAATGGCACTTTATCATGCATCAGCAGATGCATGACGAACAGAACCAAGGAGGTGATACTCCCCCTCTATCGGGCACTGGTCAGACGGCAGTTGGAATACTGCGTACAATTTTGGGCACCACACTTCAAGAGAGATGTGGATAACCTGGAAGGGTCTAGAGAAGGGCCACTCGTATGGTTAAGGGCCTACAGACCAAGCCCTATGAGGAGAGACTAGGGCACCTGGACCTCTTCAGCCTCCGCAAGAGAAGGTTGAGAGGCGACCTTGTGGCTGCCTGTAAGTTCATCACGGGGGCACAGAAGGGAATTGTTGAGGTTTTATTCACCAAGGCGCCCCTGGGAGTTACAAGAAATAATGGCCACAAGCTAGCAGAGAGCAGATTTAGACTAGACATTAGGAAGAGCTTCTTCACAGTTCGAGTGGCCAAGGTCTGGAACGGGCTCCCAAGGGAGGTGGTGCTCTCCCCTACCCTGGGGGTCTTCAAGAGGAGGTTGGATATGCATCTAGCTGTGGTCATCTAGACCCAGCATTCTTTCCTGCCTATGCAGGGGGTCGGACTCGATGATCTATTGAGGTCCCTTCCAACCCTAACATCTATGAATCTATGAATCTATGATTGATTGGTAACTAGTAACACAATAACTTAGCATCTAGGCCTGTGATAGTCCCCGCCTCCCCCTCCCCTACCCTCCCAAGACAGACACAGTTGCACAAGCACCCATGACATGAGTTTTGCTTGTCCGCAGCTTGAGGTGCATTTCCCCCCAAACCCCTGCACCTATCACCTTGAAATTTGTCAGGCTTTGTCACCTCACCAGGGTTTGACCCCACTGTGGCTTAACACATAGAAGTGACATGAGCTTTGCTTTCAAGAATTTGGGGTGCAGTTCCCCCCAAATTCCTGAACTGATCTTCTTGATACTTGGCAGACTTAGTGGTCTCAGCAGGGGACAGCAAGCTGGCAGTTTTGACCCCACTGTGTCTTAACATGTACATGTGACACAAGTTTTACTTTCAGGATTTTGGGGTGTAGTTTCCCTAAAGATATCTCCTTGAAACATGGCAGGCTTTGGTGCCTCAACAGGGGCTAGCATCCCTGTAGTTTTGACCCTGTTGTGGCTTAACACATAGAAGTGACTTGAGTTTTGCTCTCAAGATTTTGGGGTACAGTTTCTCTGAACTCCCTGCACCTATCTTCTTGGAACTTGGCATGCATCATTCCCACAGAGGCAGCTACCATTTCGGTAAGTGTCATCCAAATCTGGCTATAAATGACAAAGTTATAGCCTGTTTTGACCTTCCCCATTATATCCTATGGGCGACATGTCGAAACAGGGTCAAAACAGCAAAACATTTTGACAGAACGAAACGGAACAGCCATTTTGACTTGAAACAAAAGTGAAAATGAAATACTGTCCTGTTGAAATGTCGAAACGCTGGTCGAAACAAAATGCTTCCATTTTGCACAGCCCTAGTAAAGAGCAATAAGAGCAGAAGATATAATAATGAAAACAGACTGACCTCTTAATAAATGCCTAAAAAGAACACCCTGCAGTGCAGCAGGTCTGAATAATTTTGAGATAATCAGTATTCAAACATTTGAGAGCAAAAATGAAGTTGCACCCAAAAGAGAGAAGATACTGAAGTATACTCCCAGAATAATATCAGCAATTGTTACTTAATTGCAATGTACTGAAGTAAAGAGATAGTGTTCTTAAAAGAGAGAGAGTGAGAGAGGGAGAGAAAGAAATCAAATACTTTGAGAGATGTGCATTTTTTGTAAATGTACATTTACAGAGTACTTCTTGGGAAAGTCCCTATCATTGTACCAAGACAGCTCTGCTTTGCTTCTAGAAATTAGCTCATGAATTTGCTTAGCATGCAATCAACTGAAAAACAGCAATAAATGCACAATGAATATAATAAATCCATGAGAAATAGGGCAATAAAGTTAAGATTTATTCTGGGAAGAGAGGCCCAACAAAAGCTTTGGGTAAAGAAAGTGGGGATTATAAGCATGGTTTAAAGTTAGGAAGATCTTAGGGAGAAAGAAGCTCAGTGACAAAAAATGATGCCAGTTGCATCAATTCTGAGGCCTTTTGTGTTTTTTCAATTTATTTAAGAATTCCACTGCCATATTGTCATAATCAAGCACATTCTGTCTCCCTGTCATTGCACTCAGCAGGGAATTCAGAAGGCAGGTTACTTATTGGGCAAAAACCATCCTAGTTTAACCGTGCCATTTGTCCTCTTTGCTTCTAGGCAAGCAGTCAGGTTGTCCTTCAGTATTATTTGCAAAATCATGGATATAATATGTGAGATAAGACACTACTATATAATCATTAATATACTATCAAGAAACTAAATCACACATTTAACATTGCATTTGTAGGCCTAACACAAGTCAACTGTCAAGTTCTTCATACAACTCTTCTACCAAAGGAAAATTTTCCTAGTTCTATTCTATATGATCTTTAAATATTTTATTCACCACAGGAATGATATACAGCCCAGTAAAGTTCATCACAGATCTTCCATTTACTTCTGTGGGCTCCAAATAAGGCCCTTTCTCATGTCTCGGTTAGTTGTCTGACCTGACTAAAATGTTACATATTGTGTCTTTTAATGATATTTGACTCTTATGCACTGGTATGTGTAAATCCCCTATTTCTTCTATTCTCCAATTTCTCGGTGCTATGCTACCATAGTCAGTTGTAGGAACTGGATCATGGGTATGAGTATTAAGTTGAAAAATAAGCCAGAAATAACCTAGCTGCTGGAAGGGAATAACCAAACCTATGGACTCACTAACATGATAAAATATTCTAGGAACTAATTAAGTTTCCATGTTTTTGAGCATGTCTAGGGTGACTTTACATCCTGGTTTGGCCAGGATGCTTCCAGATTTCATAGGTTGGTTCCAGCCAAGTGGTGAAAATTAAAACAGAAATCCTGGAATCACAAGGGTGTGGGGCACAGTTTGATGGGGTGGGGGTGAGGGGGCAGAATATCCTGGTGTGCCAGGCAGGTGGGTGGTGCCTGCCTGCCTCTGCCTGCAGCAGTGCCATTGACTTGGAGGGAGGAGGGAGAAAGGGAAGGGGGGCAGATTTCCTTAAGAATAATATGGTCACCCTAAGCACGTTTCACTTTTCGTGTTAGCCACTGCCAGGATTCTAGAGTAGCACTTCACTATCTATCACACTCATAAATGATAAGGAGTTATTTGGCACCTTCTTTTCAGAGACAAAGAGAGAGAAAGAGATAGAACACATGGGCACAGTCCCTGGGACTGGAGTTACTACTGTAAAAAAATTGGCATTTCCTTTTCAATACTGGAGTCTTGGAATACTCATAATGCAGTTATTTATGGCTGAGAGACCAGTACACATCATCCAGTTGAAGATGAAAATTCAACTAATGGGGAAAATGAAGAAGGCAACCATGGAAAGCATAATACAGGAAACCCTGCTGGAGAGTGATAAAGTTTCTGAGCTGGATCTTGAGTGGATGTAGTAAGGACGGGTCACACCTTTCTCAGAATGTCTGTTTACTCAGAAGGATTAAGCTCCTTTTTACGACTAGTTGTGAAGTTAGTTGCGAACAATATTTCCACTTAAACCGGCAACACTAGACTTTAAAGTTTGTACTCACTTCCAACAAAACTAAACAGGTTTCCAGACCTGTCTGCAGTCCTCTGGCTTGTTTAAACAGGATCACTCAGGAAACTTAGCCTAAAATAAGTAAAAGCATGGTTTGATATAGTTTAGTTAAAAAGCATTAAATGCCTTACCTTGATTTTGTTAAATTGACTTTGGAATTAAACTAAACTGAATTAAAATCCCTTTATTAAAGGTGTCCACATAGAGAAAAAAATGCAGTTTAAATAATTTACTTTAAAATTTAAGTCAAATGAACTTTCTGGAGAGTCCTAGTATACCGCACCCTCAAAACATGTGGTGTTTTCTGATTTCTTGACTGATTCTAGTTATCTTATAACTGAAGGGAAATGTGGTTAGGACAGTCCTCATGTCAATGACCCAGCCCAAGTCTCTAGTCTGAAGCAGAGCTGGGTCTCTAACTCCCCAATTAGTAGCAGAATCATCTGTTATTAGCTATTTTGTGGTGGTCTTTCATCTGAAGTTCCATCCTGAATGTGAGCAATCATTCATTTTAAGTTTCATTGAAACAAGTACATTCCTATGAAAGTTTTGGGGTAAGGATTTTCTCATGGAAAAAAGAAAAAAAAAATTCTTGAAATAATATCCAATTAGTTTAAGCGTTGATCTGTTTTTCTGTTGTCCCAGTCCTGGCTGTTCTGGGGTTCCAGAAATAATTTACTGTCTTAAGGCTCATGTTAATCACTGTAGTCAGCTTAGACTGGCCTAAGGACTACAGCATCACTTCGAAAACTCACAATACTGTATGCAGAAGCCTCAACTCTTGAGATAATTCCCCTAAAACCACAGCAGGACCTGGCACTGCCCTAGGCACCACACAGCTTCTATTGGCATGGTGCTGTGCTGCTGTGCCTCTGACTAAAAGATCTTTTTATCCTTGGATTTGCACCAGGGCTACAAAGCAAGGCCCCCCTGCCTCTGCTACTGTGTGTACCATTTGCCCCTGCCCTGAGACATTGTTCACAAGAATTCTTCGTATTTTGTTTTCATAAAAAAGAGGAAATTGGTGTATCAGTGTATAAGATGACACTGAATCATTCTCAACATGTAATTGTGACATTATGGGAACTGTCCCTGACCATGAAGTAAATACTATATATAGTTGTGCGTGAAACAGATGCTAATTTGAGGCTTAAGAAATTGTTGCATTGATATCCAAGGGGAAGTCTAAACCAGTCACGGTAAAGTAACATCCTTGTTATCTCTGGGCAGCAATAGAAACAAGATTGATCAGGCTTATGATTGCCTAGCCAAGGGCTTAGGCCAAGTAGCCCTAGTTACAGAGTCTCTTGCGAGGAGAGAAGGAACCAGGAAGGTTTAAGGAGGGATCTGTGGCAGAGCAGGCCTGTTGTCACACAAAGACCTCCGGAGGAAAGAGTTCAAACAGTGAGTGAATATCAGCTCTGTGGGTTCTTAAGGGCCAAAATCAGAAATGAATTTGCAAGAATATAATAATGAAAATTATACGTATTGTTTTCTTTATATTTCCCAGAAAAATAACATTAGACATAACATATATCCAGGTTCACATATTTCGCCTTACTTAAATGTAAAGTGTCTATATAACTCTTGGATGAATGCAATCCTTTGATAGGTGCACTTCATTTTTTCTTACACGGGGATAGGAATAGGGGTGTACTTCTCCTAAGCACCTCCAAATTCCAAACCCCTTCTGGCAGAGCTTCTCTCTCCTACCAGTTTCCTGGGGCCCGACTTAGTCTCACAGGTCTTCTGGTTGTGGCCTGCTGGCTGGCCTCCTCCACTACTCAGGAAGGAAGGATTCTTCCCTTAAGGCCTGGCCTCACACCACTCCTAGGCCTTTTCCCTGTGGTAACTGCCACAGAAAATTACTCTCCAGTGGGACCTTGCCTGGAAATCTTAGCTGGTGCAACATGTAGAGAGCCTCCTGGAAGAAATTCAATGGTTAAATGATTCCTGGCCAAGTTTTCTCACAGAAGCTAAGGTCATCGCTGAGGGGCTAAGTATCACCACCGAATTCAAGAGAACACACAGAAGAATCTGAAGGATGAAGCATTTCCATGATGAGCCAGCCAATACAGAACACGCAATCTCTTCCCCTGAAGATAAATTCAGGGTTGAAGTGCTCATCACAGCCATGGATATGCTCCTCTCAGATCTCAAAGCCTAGCTGAGACCATGGAGAAGCTCTCAAGCTTGTTCTCACCCATACTTGACCCACCAGCTGTTGCAGAGGATAAAGAAATTGTGAAGTTTGTGGAGTCCCTGTCCACCACATACCCACGAGATGTGAACAAGGATGAGTTGCAAGAAGAACTTGGCCTGTTTTACAAAATCAGGAAAGACTCAAATTTGTGCACCTCTGGAGGAGCCATGGGCACTGCACTTGAGCTTCTCAACCAAATTCATGGCAAAGGTGTAGAATCTGTGTTCCCTTAGATGTGCATTTGCTTGAGAATGCTCATAGTCTTGCCAGTCTGTGTTGCATCCAGGGAATGCACTTTTAGTAAGTTTAAGATTATTAAGAACTACCTGCAATCAGCAATTGGGGAGGATAGGCTGAACCATTTGATCATGCTCTCAGTGGAGAACACATTTGCAAAGCAAATACATTAGATGATGTAACTGATGACTTTGCATCCATGAAGACAAGAAAGAAATACCTTACTTAAGCTTTCCTTTTCTCATTTTGCTCTTAAAGGAGACCAGGTTGCAAATGGTCATCATGATGATAATTTTGTGGCCCTTTGTTCTGAGCAATTAGCCATTATTCAGGGCCTTGCCCAAGTATTCCTGTTAGGAGGAGAAATTGCTAATAGGTTCATGTTTTTCATTAGTGTATTCTAAAAAGGATATACACACAGCTGTTTTCTTGAGCGCAGTAGGAGGAAACTGTAGGCAGTTTCCCTATTCAACAATCCAAGTCTGCTTTCCCTGAATTAGTTCGCTCTACTACTCAGCAGTTTGTCTCTGGCTTTCCTCTCGTTCTGCAGCCCTTTTCACACAGAGGGCACATCTACACATGCAATTAATGCACAGTAAGCTTTCTATGAGAGCACATCTACACATGCATCGGTCAGGATCAAATTTGCTCCCAACAGAAGCAGTACAGGGCAGGGAAATGCCTCCCTTTCTCTCCTGCCATATGGCAGCCAGGAGGAGCAATAGGCTCCCCTGAATGCCAGCCCCAAACTATCAAGGGACACCAGGGTCAGGCCTGGGATTTGGGGGGTGAGGGGGTCAGCTGTTTCCTACCTATAAGACTCGGGGCTGAGAAAGAATCCCCTTCCCGACAGCTCTTTCCCAGTCCCCTGCCCCAGTTGGCCAGCAGGGCAGTTGGCAGTGAGCCTGTGGCTGAGTGGAAGTTCCCCACTCAGCCAGGGATGGCCAGGAGCTGTCCCACCAGTGGAGCCGCTAGCAGCAAGGACCTATGCAGCAGGGCTTGTGTAGCAGTTGACCAGGAACAAATTTGCTTCTGGTCAGCCACACCAGCAGGGGGTCTGGCCCTGGAACTGCTCAGCTCCCAGCTCCCCCCAGGAGCTGGGAGCAATCAGTGGAGGGACTGAGTCCCTCTCTGCCCTCTCCCCTCCAACCCAGCACTGTGGGGCTCTCAGTTCCCCACAGGAGCTGGGAACTGAACAGCACAGGGACTGGGGAGCTATTCCTTCCCTGCTCCACCAAGGGTGGCCAGGAGCTGTCCCACTGGTGGAGCAGCTGGAAGTGAGCCCTCAGATGGGCAGGGATTCCCCACTTAGCCAGAGGCAGCTGGGAGCTTCATGTAAACTCCTTTGGCCATATGGCTCAGCTTCTGTTCAGGCCTTGTCATGCTGATTTATGCATTGGACAGGGTTGCTGGTGTTTCAAGTATCTTACTAAAGGAGTTTAGTCCCTTCTTTTGTTTCACCTTAAGGAACAATGGCTAACATCACCCTTACCTATGATTGCATCAAAGACACCAACTTACCCAGCACAGCACTTAGTTTACATAGCACTTTCATAAAATCATAGAAAATTAGGGTTGGAAGGGACTTCAGGAGGTCATTTAGTCTAACCCCCTGCTCAAAGCATGACCATCCTCAACTATATCATCCCAGTCAAGGCTTTGTCTAGCCAGCTCTTAAAATTTTCCAAAGATGGAGATTCCACAACCTCTCTCTATAGCCTGTTCTAGTGCTTTCATGCATTATCTCAGTGTTTTACAAAGGAAAGTATGTACCAACCCTCCCCTTTTATAAAAGGAGAAAGTGGAATAAAGAGAATCTATGCATACTACCTGGGGGTAGGTATAGACTGACCATGGGGTGGCCAATCTATGGCATGTGGAAGCCTCTGTGTATGGCACATGGCAGATTGGGTAAGGGAGCAGGCAGCACAGCAGAAAATAAGACAGGGAGCAGAAAGCAGGGCAGCAGATTGGGCAGGGATGAGGATCAGAGTGGTACAGAGCCTTATTTGTGACATGCCTGTTAGAAAAGTTGGCCCCAAATGGACTGAGCAATGTATGATCTTAAGGCAGAGATTTTTGAACTTTTATGTATAGCACAACAAAGAGTCAATTAAGTGTTTCCTTAAAGACTGACATGGGGTCAAGAAAATGAACAAAAAAGATTTTTACTTAAGTATTTTAGCTTGGAGGATGGCAAGACTGTGAGTGGAACTCTCTCTCTACAAAAGGTATGTCACATCAGTTACATTTCGCTGATAAACAGTTAAAAGTTTGGCTTTTAACGAGCCTGCTTCACTTCTCAGCCTTCGGTGCATAGCCTCAGATTCCCCTTCCCCCCTGCCACAGAAGTTAGAGGGGTGATAGCTTCTGATGTAATATATATATATATATATTTTTTTTAATTTATTTAGTGTGTGTGTGTGAAGCAGACCTGGTGATACGAAACTATCACTATCATTTTTCCCTTGTGAACCACATATCAGTTGCATACTTATCATGGAAAACAGATTGGGAAATGAGTAAAACTTAATCTGATTTTATTTTACTGAGAAAAAGATCTAAATAGAAGCTAAAGAAAACTGTTACATTCTTAGTCCTTACTCAGCTGTGCAACTTTTTAAAAGAGAACTGAGTGACATTTTTCAGAAATGTCCAGATAATTTATTCTTCAAAAAATAATTTTTAGTCCTGCAAAATTAGTAATGGATTTGAGATAAATCCATGTAATACTTTGTCTGTAAAAAAATAATTAAGGGGATTGAGAAAGCCAAACTATTTCATTTGAGATTTTTTTAAAGTGAAACCCTTTCGGTTTTCCATTTCAGAATGTAATTACATTTATAATAATTAAGAAGGGGAGCAAAACCTGAAAACTAAATATTTTTCATTGCCAGTCAATATATGGCAAATAACATAGAATGAACTTTTTCATTTTTAAGGAAAAAAAAATGTAATCTATGCCAGGTACATTTTTTCCAGATTTTTCACTTCAGCTAGGAAACCCAAAATTCTTTCACAGCTCTGCTCAGGACTTCTCAGAGTGTGATTCCAGCTAAATGTTCTGCATAAGATGATTAAACTAAAGCAAATAAACTCTTTTTTTTCCCAATTAAGAACATCCACATTCCAGGTAAATGCACTTTAACTTATGCACATTGATTTCACATCTTTACTTATATTGTCTTAATTTTCCCAAGCATCCTCTTGCACAGGGGTGGCCAGTCTGTGGTACGTGTGCCTCAAGTGGCATGGGTAGCCTCTGTAACTAATCAGGAAGTAAACAAACAGCAGGGTGGCAAATAGAGCAGGAAGCAGAGCAGCAGCTTGGACAGGAAGCAGCAAGCAGAGCTGCCGATTGGGTAAGTAGGGATTGGAGTTGCACATGGGTAGGGGGCAGGGCTAATTTGTGGCATGTCTGCCAAAAAGGTTGCCTACCACCTGCTTTTGTAGATAAACCTTTAAAAATTCATTAACTGAGAGCTAGAGCAGAACTAGACAAATAGTTGTGATAACATACTATCAAAAATAGGTTTTGCTTCTATGTATTCCTTCTCAAAGGAGTAAATGATTACAGAAGACGTAAGGTCTGTTGGCAGTCTCTGGGCAGGACAGAGCAGGGCATGGCTCAACAGGACACTGTCTTGTAGAAACCCTTTCAAGACTGACCTTCCCAGACTGACCCTTCCTTGGCATTTTATCTGTTCACGTTCTAAAGGGTGAACTTATCTGCTCACACCATGTTGTGAAACTGAGGAAACTGACATGATGCATTGTATTTCTTTCTTTCAAATGAAAGCCAGATAATCCAGTTACTTTATAAAACTTTGTATATGGTACCATAATTATCCCTACATCTCTCGCTCTGATATTTCCATTTCTACCCTCCTGCAAGGTGGCATGATTTCTGGGTCTTAGATTGTAGCCTTTCCCTAAAATGGGGCTGGGGTTACCCCAGGTACCAACCAGAGAACCGGCGGTATCACAGTTCCTCCCCATTGCTCAGATCAATGTTTATTAAGGGCTAGATCCATAAAGAAAACTGAGGTACTCAAGTCCACTGTATTTCCCACTTCAGTGGCCTGTGCCAGAAACTGACAATTTCAAAATCCTCAAGTTAGGTACTGCCTAACCATGGAAATGCCTCAAATCCATAGCCATGAAAGCACCCCAGAATGAATAGTGCTAAGCTGTTTGTGGAACACAAGGGTTCAATTAGTCTCTTCCTGTAGAGTTTCATACCCTGATTGCCCACGTCCCTGAAGGGTCGTAATTCTAACCAGCAGCCCACAGGTTTTTGAAAAAACAGGTGTTGAGCTACCTACCTTCAAAAGATTATTCACAGCTGTGAAGCCAGAGTGCAGCAAAGTACCTCTCTGCAGTCCAGAGGGAGGTACTTAAGTCCTATAGAGAGCATAAAGAAAGACAAACTTCTCTTCTCTAAGACAAATTATATTGGCTGGCATCAGCAGACAATCAGACTGGCTTTTGTAAGTCCCCATCTTAGTGGCCTACTCTTCCCATGAATTGTTGAGGAAGACCAGACACTAACTCAAAACCTAGACACCACTACAGTTGCAGCATTTGAAACCCTCTACTTCCTTCGGTGGCTATAGCCTTAATCTGTTTTATCTTTTCTCATGCACCAGCTTTCTCCCTTTCTGTGTCTGCCCATGTACTATGGCTTGCAAATGAGTGAACAGAACCTACATTATTCCTCTTTCACTTGACTGATATGAGGAAGTATTACTGGGGGGGCAGGTCCAGCTGGAGTCACCACAAGGCATTAAAAGGGCTGCCATAGCACAGTAGGAGCTGTAGTTGTTGTGTCTTATTGTGTTTTCCTGGTACTGTCCCTTTAAGGCCAAAGCCCTCATGTTCAGCACTGCAGGGTTCAGGTGCTTTGTGGCAATTTTGCAGAACTGGGGACTCCCTTTTCTCTGCCATGAGGAGCCAGAGGCATTCTTGGTTCCTCTCTCTCCACAGGACTGGACGGGTCAAGGCAGAGGCAGAGCAAGTATAAGTTCTGCATATATATACTGAGGGCAATTGTTAGGATCCACCCTGGATATGATTCCAGAGAATTATAATAATAAATACTTGTTAGTTCAACCCAGGAGTGTCCAGAGTATTGTTGCTGAACTTACAACATATTAGTAGTCTACCCACAGATTTTTTTTCTTTCTCTTTCAAAATGAATACTACAGACAAATCAATCTAAGAATTATATTGGTTGATTTTCTCTCAAATATAATTCTTCAAGTGTTACAAGAATATGGTTGGTCTATAAGTTTACTGCCTTCTTTACCTTCTTTAAATGAATATGGAGTTAAACAAAGGTAATTGTTTTGTCTTATTTTTACCTTAGGCTTTATCTGCTTTCCCTCATCCAAGGAGGGTCATTTCATGCTCATAAGCTTGTCTAACACCTATCCCAACAATACAGTTGGTCATTTAAAAGGTATTACCAATCAAAACTTGCTTATCACCAGGGATCTGGGTTTTTCATTTGCTGTGGAAAAACATGGATTTTCTCCTTTGAAGGAGAGAAATGAGGATTTAGAGTTAGATGCCTTGCTGCTCCAAGATGCTTTTCTCCATAAACAGAATGTGAAGTTCAGACATGTAGGGGCATTTCCAATCCTAAACAAACCTGACAAGTATGTATAAAGTGCCTGGTCCGTGGTTACAGAGTGAGTATGTGAAAGAAGAGGGATCTGAACAAGGGTCTCACAAGAATCAATACCTGTTGGACCCTGAGGATGATTGATGCGTACTAAACACTTACCATATTTTATGGTGTACAGGTTGATACATCATATAAGTCGACCCCATGTTTCTGTAAAAAAAGTAGGGATTGTTGTATGTCTGGTGTTGTATGTCTGACAACCGCACCTCAGTGTGCAAGGCGCTGGAAGCCTGAGTGGGCCCATGGAAGAGGGAGCATGTTGGCAGGGTCCTGGGAAGTTGGATTTGGCCCCTAGGAGCTCAGGCAGCACATGGCCTGCTGGCAGCCCTCTCAGCCAGCCCCAGAGTGTGTTGCTGCCATGCAGGGAAGAACCAGGCCCCCCGCAGCTCAGGGACTGCCTGGCCTGGTGGCAGTTCACTCCCTGTCCATGGGACAGGCAGAGAGACTCTGCCAAAAGCAGGATAGTCTCACCGCTTGCGTCTTCAGCTGGCTCCTGTGGTCAGCAGCATGCCTGACGCTGGATGGGAAGGGGATGGCTTGCCCCAGAGGTAGCATGGAGTGTGGGGCAAGGGCAAGGGGGTGCGGGGAGGCTAGGTTTGTCAGGCAGAGCCGGCTTCCCCTCTGCCCCTGCCCATGAAATATGGTAGTTGCTTCTAGTGACTGGTTAGAAATAGTCTTTGATGAAAAGCAATTACATTTTATAGAACTCTAAACGTAGTTGGGATCTTTCTTCTCTTTCTTCATTCTTGTTTGTTTCCAAAGGAAAACAGTATGGTTGCCACACCAAGTTTCATTGCTATGGTCTGGTACATCACGTTATTACCTCTGGCACATGCGGTCCCAGAATGTAGCGAGTGTGAGATACTTTTACTGAGAAATCTTTAAAAACTGGATTCAGTCAGCTTACACTACAGATATTTGTTGCTAACTAAACTAGGTTTTAATGATAGATCAGCGGTTCTCAACTGGGTGTCTACAGCCCCCTGAGGGGTTGGGAGCAGGTCTCAGAGGGTCTGCCTGGCCAAGCCCAGTGCAGGGAGGAGCTGTCTTAACTGAGGCAAGTCCAGAGGAAAGGGTGGGGGCAGGGGTGGGCCCACCTCACCCTTCCCAGCCCCACAGGTTCCATCTTGTGGGTGGTGCTCTAGTTGGGCAGGAGAGAATCTGTGCTGCTGCTGCTCGAATGAATGGTGGCCCAGGACTCCCCACTGCTGAGCTCCACCCACTGTACCCAGGGCCATGTGGGCACGGCTGGGGATCTAGGCAGTTGTTGTAGCACAGGTGGGCTGTGGAGTTTTTATAGCATGCTGGAGGAGGGGAGGGAGTTCAAGAAGAAAAAGGTTGAGAACCCCTGTGCTAGATAATGGCCCCTATACCTCAAAATTTGGAGAAATTTTGTCAGATTTTTCTGATCTCCATTTCAGTAAATAGCAAATCCTCACCTATTACAAACTTAAGGGTAAATCTAAAAAAAACCTAGTGATCACCAGCTATCCTTTTTTTCTCTGATAAAAAAATCCCCAATTTTCAGATTTAAAGAAGTAACCCAAAATCCACATTTTCCCATGATTAAAATGAAACACTACTGATAGATAGATAGATAGATAGATAGATAGATAGATAGATAGATAGATAGATATAGTAGTGTTTCATCTTGATCATGGAAAAATGTGGATTTTGAGTTACATTTTTTAACCCAAAAATTGTTGGTTTTTTATCAGAGAAAACCAGGATCCCTAACTATCAGTGAGCAAGGACAGTTTAGTGGTTCATGCTCTAGCCGAGAGGCAGCAAGAATATGGCCCACAGGCTGGATCCAGCCTGCCAGGACATTCTATCTGGCCCGTGGGGCACCTATAAAGTTTAGAAAATTAATATTTATCTGTTCCTGGCTCCCTCTGAAAGATGACAGGAGCCAAAGGGCAGTAGGACCCAGGGGAAGCTGTCAGGAGTCACAAGAAAGGCCAGGACAGCCCAGCCCAGCCCAGCCCAGCCCAGCCCAGCCCAGCCCCTCCACCTCATCCCTCTCCCACCCCCACCCCCCACCTGGAATTGTCTGCCTGTGGCAGCTTTCCCTGTACGCAGCTGCTCCCCTTGCCCCCTGTTGCATTGCTCTACTGCAGGTCCAGAGGCATGCCAGTACCCTGGGGAGGTGTGTGCGAGTGTGTGTGTGTGTGTGTGTGTGTGTGTGTGCTTGCACTGCCATACACAAAGATCCCCACACCACACCCCATCACACAGCCCCGCCACCCTCCCCCCACACATTTTCCCCACAAATCCCATACCCACCCACACCCCACATATCTACACACACCCACATGTTCCCTCACCCAGTACCCACCCCACACCTATCCATCCCCCACAAACCCCTCCCCACACACACACACAACCTCCCCCATATACCCACATACCCACAGCCCCCCACAAACCAAGACCCACCCCATGCCTCCCACACTCTCACAGTTTACAAGAGTAAAACTTCATTTTACTCTATTGTGTGATCATCTCTATGTACACTATACAAACAAATGTAAATCAGGACAAAAAGATTTTTTGAAATCAAATTAATGAACATTGTAGATGTTTGATTCTTAGAATATAATCTGATATTTTTCTGGTTCTGAGATGGCAAAACCCCTTGTGGAAAGGAGTATTTCCAGGGGTAAGGGGAGGGACTTCTGGTGGCGAAGGTCGGGGGGGTAGGGGGAAGGACTTCCAGTTCCAAGATGGCAACCAGGGGGCAGGGCACCTGTCAAGGGGCATGGCTACCCATGAAGCCCTTGACAGCTTCCCAAAACTCGGTAAGCGGCCCTCTGCCTGAAATGATTGCCTGCCTCTGCTCTAGCCACTACTTTGTTATGTCACAGACACCTTGTGTGTCCAAGTCATGTAGCTCCCCCATGTTTCTTTCTCACCTTTGTAAAATGGTGATAATGTCTTTTCCCTACATGATGGGGGAAGTACATTAAAGATTTTGAAATGCCCAGATATATGGTAATAGAAGGACATATAAGTACTGAGAAAAGTTGGCTCCAGCCTGAATGACTTTTATTTATTTACCCACTTTTATCCAGTTTTATGGTAGAAACAAAGTGCACCCATCTGGCTTTGAACACATGCTCACATGCAGCCTTAGTCCGCGCCATAAGGGGTACACGTTCGACAGCTTCGTGAAACCCCTGAGGTGGGTGTCGGTTGTCTCGAGGACCACCCCCAAACTCGCCTGCCACAACTTTGAATATTACACCAGTGGAGGGAGTAGCCTCCAGAGGATCCTCAGGGGTGACCACATCACCAGCCAGATGTTTATGGGGCTCCACCTCCCCTACACCCCAAACCTTGTGCCAACTTCCGATGGGATGCCAGGTCTTAGTACAGGTGTTCCTCCAGCTTGGGTGTTCCCACGGTTCGTCACCTCTTCAAAGCTCTAGGCTATTGTCCCCTCATCTCCCATGAGTGGGACTTGAATTAGCTTGGCCTCTGTGTCCAGAGTCCCCTGCTACTGGCAGATTTTGTTCCTGAGGCCTATTCGGGTGCTCTTGCACCAATGAAAGAAAAAAAAAAAGGAAAAAGAAAAGAGGACCTGCAACTCCAGGGTCATAGGAGTTGATTTGCTCAGCTCTTCTGCCTGTACCCGGCAAGGTTCTTCCCGACATCGCTTCCCCAATGTCTCCCTTCCTTCTTTGCCCCCAGCCCATCTCCACGGTCCAATACCTGGTAGCGACTGGACAGCTGAGCTTCTGTATCCCCTGGCTCAGATGCAGCCTCTCTTCTCGGGTCTCTGTCCCTGTTTCCCTGCTGACCAGAGATTCCAGTGCTGCGTTCCCTCGACGGTGATTGGAGCTCATTGCCCCGAGTTCTCTCCCCTGTCCGGGGTCCGATTTTATTTCCACCAGTGCAGGGAGCTCCCGCAGCCTCTGCTGCCACTCCCTGCCCGGGTTGTCTTTGGTCATGCCAGCGCAGTGTGCTACCAGCGTGAGGAGCCTCCACCACCTCTCTCGCTCCCCTGGCTTCTTTGCTGGCACCTGCCTTTATTCCCACCGGCTGCTGATTCCCTCTGACATCACCTGCCGGCCTTAATTGAATAATTGAACCGCACGGGCTCGGTCCTCCACCACTCCGGCGTTATCTCCCCTACAGATAAGTAACCATTTTTATTTTTCCTTTTGTAACTATCCTTGCCGGGTCCTGTGGGCGCTGTTCCCGGATCTTTCCACTTGTTGTCCCTGGGACACAAAGGCACAAAGAATAAAGCTCCACAATGAATGCGTAATAAGGACAAGAAACTTTCCAGTTTACTGAGGCATTTTCTAAAAAAAATGTTTACTCTGATAATGCTGGTAATTAAGCCTGCCTCTATTTTATTATAACATGGAAGCTGCATTCCTTATAATCTTTCAATATTTAAGCTTCCTAGTACACTGATTGAATAAGGGCCAATATCTCAAATCCTTTTGGTTATGAGGACAATCTTTAGAATATATATATATATTTCAATACAATTCTGAGAAAGAGAAAACAGGGAAAATAACAAACTTTGAGGGAACAAAAAATACATCTAGTAATTGTGATAATCACAAGGGGAGCACCATGTCTCTGGCCACATGACAGAGGTTGCAGACCTGGACCCGGCAAAGTTCTTCCCGACGTCACTCCCCCGACGTCTCCCTTCCTTCTTTGTCCCCAGCCCATTTCCATGGCCTAATATCTGGTAGCAACCAGACAGCTGAGCTTCTGTATCCCCTGGATCAGATGCAGCCTCTCTCCCCGGGTCTCTGTCCTTGTCTCCCCAACCTTCTGGTTAAAATTCCTTCCGGTGGTCCCCTGGGCTGATTGCTGAGCATAGGCGGAGGGGAAAAAATATTATTTGGGGTGGAGGGGTTGAGTGCACACGCATGCACACCTCCACCCCAGGAGGTAATTCTGTGGAGGGGAAGGGGCAGGGGGGAGAAAGAAGGGGTAGGGGGGCAGAATGAGACCCCCATAGTGAGAGAAGGAGTGGGACAGAGGCAGGCACAGAGGCTGAGGTGAATGGGGCCCCAGGCCCAGGACCGGGGTGGGTCATAGAATCATAGAACTGGAAGGGACCTGTAAAATCATCAAGTCTGGTCCCCTGCTGTGAGCAGGAGGTTATTGGACTCAGACGAGCTCAACAAAGTGCCTGTCCAGCCTCATCTTGAACACCTCCAAGGTGGGTGACTGCACCAGCTCTGCTGGGAGTGTGTTCCAGATCCTGGTGGCCCTTACAGAGAAAACATTCTTTCTTACATCTAGCCTGAATTTACCCTTTATTAGCTTATGCCCATTGGTCCTCATCCTCCCTTGAGGTGCCTTCCTGAAGAGTTGCTCCCCTAGATTTTGGAGTTTCTCCCCTAGAATTGCTTCCCTAGATCTTGGTGTCCCCTGACATACTTGTAGGTGGCTATCAAGTCACCTCTCAGCCTTCTCTTACTCCAACTGAACAGGCCTAGTTCCTGGAGTCTCTCTCCATAGTGTTACCAGATTTGCCCATTACTTTGGGGTGTGCTCATTTATTAGGGATACGTTTCTAGGGTCTTGGTAATTCTGTCAATGTACTGCTTGTGTTACTTGTGTTTCTATACGGAGCTGTATCTCTCCCTTCTGCAAGTCCTCACCCCCCAATTAAGCTATCTTGCAGGACTCAGTTTCAATGGGGCTGGGTTCCTCCATTCACCAAATCAGTCATACACACAAACACACACAGATTAATGTGACACACCTGACCCAGCCAAGTTGATCAGCATGGGCAGGCTGACACCCTCATATGCCAAGAATCAGTTAATCAGAGCAACAATAAACTGCAGTCAGACACAAGCACACAGGTAAACAGAATCCCTCTGAATCTGGCTGGGTGTCCAGCTGACACCCTCATGGGCCAGCATTCAGTTCATAAGGGCACATCTGAGTCAAACTGGGTCAATCAGCCTGTACAAGCTGATCCCCTTATGTGTTTCAAACTCAGCACGTCCCAATCTTTGGCCTTTTGATGAGCAGGCCCCACAGTATTTTGGGGCTTCACAGGGAACTTTAGCTTAGGTAAAAGAAGCGTTGCTGCAAAGCACATGAGGAAGGAGGAGTAGAGAAGGAAAAATATACCCAGTTACTACCAGTTTGACTAAAAAAGTTATTTATTGCTAAGTATATGAAATATATAATGGTACTAGTAGTAATACAAACAAACACAAAAAGAAAAACAAACACAAACAATTACAGTATTACCCTGGTTTCACTAAGTATTTGGGGAAACTTAGCTCAAGCTTAACTAATATAGTTCAGGTTCAGAAATGTATGCCTAGGGAGAAAAGAGAGAGAGAGCACTGGGATCTAACCAGTCCAAGGTACTCGGGTTGCAAAGCTGACAGGTAAAGTTCATAGCAGAATCCTTGAAGGGAGACGACCTGTTCTTCCAGCGTCCCAAGAACAACAGGGGATGGTGTCAGCACACAATTTTTCTTCTTGAAGCACACCCACTGCTGCTTTTTTACAAATTTTTATACCCTCAGTTCAGCTGCTTCGAAGCATTCTTAATAGTGTAAATCATTGTCTTTTCTATTGACAAGGGGTTATCTGGTTTGGAACGTCTCATGAAACTGATTGATAATCAGGAAACACATAAGGTTAGGGAGTAACCAGATACTTGTGAGCCAGCTTGAAATTCCTATGAATAGCAGATATATTGATAAGATATCTCATGGTTTCTTCAGAAACAATAGATAGCTTGCAGCATCAGGATTTTGGACTTTTACTTGTTGTGAACAAGCCTGAGCTTAGCATGACTTATCCAGATCTTACTATAGTCTTTTAACAGACTTAAGGCAATTATTAGAGTGTTCATAACCTTTGGGCAGGAGGACTTCTACCAGTTGTCCTGGGAAAAGTATGACAACACCTGTGGTTAGGGCTCCAACGGGCTGGACGCTGTGATTAACCTCTTTACCATTGTTCAAATGTTGCCCATACCCCCTCTGACTTGGTCTCTTGCCTCAGCATTCCCTAACCCAGCAACCGAGTTTTAGTCAATCAAGTTTAAATAGGCCTCCCATAGTGGGATCGGGGAATGTACGGCCCAAGATGCCTATTAAACTTAGAGATGTGTGTCTGTCTGGGCGGGGGAAAAGTCCTTTGTAAATCCAGATTAGAACTGGTCTGATAAATGCTGAGCTGGGTATGTATGAACATGGGTTGATTAGCATTTGGAGCACAGATTCCACATCATGCAGTGCTCCCCTGCTTCTCTGGTCCCAGAATTCACTACAGTCTCTGCTTCAGGCTTTCTGTTCTCCATCTCTCATGTAAAAGAATGGTCATCTCGTTCCATCTCGGATGCAAATGAGACCTAGGACAGTTGTTTCACTCTCGTCACCCTTATCTGGAGAGTTTTAGGTGGAGTTTTAGGTCTCTCACTGCATCTTAATCAGTTTCGTTTAGGTAGAAGAGGGGGGGGTGAATTCTTTGTGAGTCAGACAGGCTGCGTCCAAGAACACAGACAGGCTGTGTCCTGTGCCCCAAGAACACAGAGCTGAGATGTAACAATAGGGTCTATCCTTCATGCCCTTGATCATATGGGTGGCCCTTCTTTGTACCCTCTCAAGCTTCTCTATGTCCTTGTTGAAGTACGGTGCCCGGAACTGGATATAGTACTCCAGCTGAGGCCTCACCAGTGTTGAATAGAGAGGGAGGAGCACCTCCCTAGATCTATTGGCCACACATTGGCTGATGTGCGTCAGAGTTCTATTTGCCTTTCTGGCAACCTCATTGCACTGTCGGCTCATATTCATCTTCCAATTGATTGTGACCCTCAGGTCTCATTCAGATGCTGTTCCAACCAGTGGACTACCACCCATCATGTAGTTGTGGTAAGGGTTCTTCCTACCCAGGTGAAGGACTTTGCACTTATCCCTGTTAAATCTTATATGGTTCCATTCCAGCCATGAATCCAACCGGGCAAGGTCATCCTGGATCTTGATTCAATCCTCTAATGTGCCTGTGTTTCCCCACAGCTTGGTATCATCCACAAGCTTAATCATTGAGCTATCCACCCTCTCATTTAAGTCATTAATAAATATTTTGAAGAACACAGTTCCAAGCACCGATCCCTGGGGGACACCACTGGAGATGGCCCTCCAGGATGAGGCCATCCCATCAATTACTACCCTCTGGGAGCAGCTTCTAAGCCAATTGTCCACCCATCTCACTGTGGACTGGTCCAGCCCAGTACCCTCCAGGTTGTTTGAGAGAATCCCATGGGAAACAGGATCAAAGGGTTTACTGAAGTCTAAGTAAATCACATCAACCTCGTACCACTTGTCCAGATGGCTAGTACCTGGTCATAGAAGAACACAACTTTTGTCAGACATGATCTATCCTCCACAAAGCCATGCTGGTTGCTTCTTAACACTCTGTCAGTTACCAGTTTGTGATTGGTGGCCTCCTTGACAATTTTTTCAAAGATTTACCCAGGACTAAAGTCAAACTGATCAGTCTGTGGTTTGCAGGATCATCCCTTTTCCCTTTCTTAAAGATGGACACCACATTGTCCCTCTTCCAATCATCTGGGACCACTCCTGAGTTCCACAACTCTTCAAACAGCTTGGCCAGTGGGCTGCTATAAGCTCAGCCATTTTTTTCAGGACACTTGGTTGCAGGTGGTGAGACCCAGCAAACTTGAAAATGTCCAAGCATTTTAAGAGACCCCTCACCTGTTCAGGACAGATTTCTTGTAGCCTGTGCCTTCCCCATGTTCCCTGGGCCTCTAGTTAGATGAACAGGCCCCATTTGATTTCAGGAATACCAACATGAAATATGTATTTAGGACTTCTGCCTTTTTGTGGGCATTGACCATGGGCTGCCCCTGAGTAGTCAGTAGGGGTCCCACAGTGGAGCCTGATATTTTTCATGCTCCCTATGTATCTGTAGAAGGACTTTTTGTTGTCTTTGATTCCAATTGCCAGCTTCATCTCCATGCCTGCCTTAGCTTTCCATGTCTCATATCTGTAGGCCCTGGCAATACAGGTGCATTCTTCTCTGGTTGTTGAGCCATTCTTCCATTGCTTATATGTTTCTTTTTTTTTTCTTTTTCAATAGCTCCCTAATATCCCTGTTGAACCGAGCAAGTCTATTGCCTCCTTTCCCACTTTTTGCTCATGTGGGGATGACCCATTTTTGAGATGAGAGAATTGCCTCCTTAAGGAAGTACCACCATTCCTAAACTCCCAAAGCATCCAGTTGCTGGTTGCAGAGGGCCTTTCCAACTAGTCTCTTGAGTTTGCCAAAATCTGCCTCCTTAAAATCTAGGACTTCTGTTCTGCTGACTGATTTCCAGGTCTTAGAGTGGATGGTGAACCTAATCAGCTTGTGATCACTGTCTCCCAAATACCACCAATCCTTAGGTCAGCTATGATGTCCTCCGCTTTGGCGAGCACTAAATCCAGAATGGCCTTACCCCTAGTAGGCCTTCTACAACCTGTGTCAGAAATAGGTCATCTATTGTTGCCAAGAAGTTGGCTGACCTTCTGGAGGCAGCTGAGTCATCCTCCCAACAGATGTCAAGGTACTTGATGTCATCCATGACAATCATATCTCTAGTACTAGCTGCCTCAGTCAGTTCCCTAGACAATTCCTGATCACTCTCATCTTCTTGGGAGAGAGACCTGGGAAGACTAGAGCTCATGGGATGATCAGAGCCTCAGGCGGCTTGTCCAGGAGCACAGAGGGGCTCCCATTGCTGTGTGCACACTGGGGCAGGCATGAGGGACACGTGTCCACCAGATTTGTATGCAGGGCAGAAGCAGGCTGCCACTGCACTCTGGGCTCTGCAGCCTACTGCTGCTGCCTCAGGAGCCGCCTGGGCTGGCTATGAGCGTCTGAGTCTGTGCTCCCCCCTCCCCCCACCCCCACTGCAGCCTCCCAGAGCCCTTGCCTGGGCTGCTCTGCAGCCCTACCTGCTGCCCCACACTTTGGGGGGCCTAAGCCCTGTTAGCCCATGCCTTCTGCTGCCTATGTTGCTGAGTATATCCTGGGTGCTTGTGATTATCTGGGAGCTGAAAGGGAGGAGAAGGGTAAACATCAAGGTTCTGACAGAACTTATCTGGGACATAGACACATGTCTTGGAGATGCACAAAAGGACACAGCTCTGATTAAGGGCTAACTTGGCACATCTACACATGTGCTTTAATGTGCAGTAGACCCCTTTTACTGCACATTAAAGCAGCACATAAAAATTGTGTCATTATGCTAATGTACAGTAAAATAGGCTACTGAGCATTAAGCATCACTGAAAAAATGTGTGCTTTTGGTAGGGCACATTAGGGCATCCTAATGCACATTTATTTTGTACCTCACATTAGAGGTACTAAATTTAATGCACATTAGGAAAAGTGCATCAATTGACATATAGATATGCTCACTTAAAAATATTAGGTGACTAATATAGACTTACTTAAAGACAAATTCAGACCTTGAGCCTGCAAGTCCCTATGTAATGAACAGCATGGACTGCTGTGTTCCCATGCAACAGGGAGGAAATTAAAGTTAGTTTAGCTTTAAGATAACTGCCATAAATCGAATGACCACATGATGGCTGCCTGATGTCATAAGAGAGCTATTGTTAGGCTATGAGTGGTTTTGATTGAGTGAATTGTGGGTTACTTTTTTTAACCTGAAAATTGGGGACTTTTTTTTAATCAGAGAAAACTAGGATCCCTGATCATCAGCAATTTCCTATCTATACTAGTCTCTCTTCTTTTATAGTGATTTGGAGGAGTCCTTAAAATAAACCCATCATTTCAATTTAGGGGTCAAATAGGGGTCAAATTCTAGTCTTTTTCTATGACCAGATTACGAAACGCCTGGACACAGGAGGAGGGGTGGATGTCGTATACTTAGACTTCAGGAAGGCCTTCGATACGGTATCCCACCCCATACTGGTGAACAAGTTAAGAGGCTGTGATGTGGATGACTACACAGTCCGGTGGGTGGCGAATTGGCTAGAGGGCCGCACCCAGAGAGTCGTGGTGGATGGGTTGGTCTCGACCTGGAAGGGTGTGGGCAGTGGGGTTCCGCAGGGTTCGGTCCTTGGACCGATACCCTTTAATGTCTTCATCAGTGACTTGGACGAGGGAGTGAAATGTACTCTGTCCAAGTCTGCAGATGACACAAAGCTATGGGGAGAAGTGGACACGCCGGAGGGCAGGGAACAGCTGTAGGCAGACCTGGATAGGTTGGACAAGTGGGCAGAAAACAACAGGATGCAGTTCAATAAGGAGAAATGCAAAGTGCTGCACCTAGGGAGGAAAAATGTCCAGCACACCTACAGCCTAGGGAATGACCTGCTGGGTGGCACAGAAGTGGAAAGGGATCTTGGAGTCCTAGTGGACTCCAAGATGAACATGAGTCGGCAGTGTGACGAAGCCATCAGAAAAGCCAATGGCACTTTATCATGCATCAGCAGATGCATGACAAATAGGTCCAAGGAGGTGATACTTCCCCTCTATCGGGCGCTGGTCAGACCGCAGTTGGAGTACTGCGTGCAATTCTGGGCGCCACACTTCAAGAAGGATGCGGATAACCTGGAGAGGGTCCAGAGAAGGGCAACTCGTATGGTCAAGGGCCTGCAGACCAAGCCCTACGAGGAGAGACTAGAGAAACTGGACCTTTTCAGCCTCCGCAAGAGAAGGTTGAGAGGCAACCTTGTGGCTGCCTTTAAGTTCATCAAGGGGGCACAGAAGGGTATTGGTGAGTACTTATTCACCAAGGCACCCCTGGGGGTTACAAGAAACAATGGCCACAAGCTAGCAGAGAGCAGATTTAGATTGGACATTAGAAGAACTTCTTCACAGTTCGAGTGGCCATGGTCTGGAACGGGCTCCCAAGGGAGGTGGTGCTCTCCCCTACCCTGGGGGTCTTCAAGAGGAGGTTAGATGAGTATCTAGCTGGGGTCATCTAGACCCAGCACTCTTTCCTGCTTATGCAAGGGGTTGGACTCGATGATCTATTGAGGTCTCTTCCGACCCTAACATCTATGAATCTATGAATCTATGAATGCAATCCTGAAGGACTAAACATCAATCACATATACAAGCACCTTGCGCTGCCTGCTCCCCCCTCCCCCCCGGTCTACTGTGTGCCACACACAAAGGCTGCCTCTGCCACTTGTGGCACACATGCCACAGGTTGGCTACCCCTGCATTAGTACAAAGTAACATAACATATGATAACAAAAATAAAGATTTTTCTTTGGTTGTTGGGATGATCTCAAGGAAAGGAGAAATAGTCCTCCTAAAATGTAGCGTTCTCCACGCTAACACTGAGTTATGTACTGACTTGTCATGCACCTTATTGCAAAATAAATTATTTTTACAGGTGTGTAAATAGTTTTGGCATCAGTATAATACTAGAGATAACATCCTCTATGCAATTTTGTTTCCTTTTTATTTCCTTAACTATATTATATTCCAAACCTAGCATATTAGGTCATTGCCAAAACTATTTTTTATGTGCGTGCTTTAGGATAGTATCCAGCTTGTGGTCTTGAGGGCTGGATCCAGACTGCTGGGCTTTTTGTAAAGACCATGGGGTTTCTCACAGGCCTGACCTAGATGACAGGGCTTCTGGCCATGGCTGTTAGCATTGCTGTGTCAGTTAATGTTGCCAAACTCCAGAGTAATGGCTGCTGGAGACATGGTGTCAGTGATGGGGTTGAAGACTGCTAATTCTAATTGCCAGTAGTGACTGGAAACACCAGTTCTGTGATTTTCATTCCAGGGGTGTTGGCCATATTGACACTGAGGCTCTGGCAGCTTGTGGTGACAAGCTTGAATAGCAGTGGTGTTATCTCTTTTCCTGCTGGCAGCTGTGGCAAAAAGCCCCACAGACCATAAATTTAATATCCTTGCTCTAGCACTTGTTGGTGAGGTAGAATTTTACACAGGTTTCCTCATGTTTTACAAAACCTCCCGTTTCCTGCTGACTTCAGCAAAATAAAAAAAGGTTTTATCATAATGTCATGGTTCCCTTTTTCCAAAAGGTGGGAAACATTGTGTTTTTTTCCTATTTTGCAATATGTTTCATGGGTCCTTGGTTAAAAAATGACAGAAGATAATGTAAGTAGATAATGTAAGTAAAATTAATCAGTTAAAATGACATAATAAATTGAAGATGTCTAGTACTTCTAATAAACTCTCGAGTGGGTTTCAATTTATGCCATTATCTTCCCTCTTAAAGCAATATGCCCCATGTACTCCAGTTCAATCCAGAAATTTATTCTAGAGTTTGCAGACTCCAGACTTTAAAGGACCAAAATCCTGGTGTTATAAATTACTGCAGTCTTGTGGGACTACAATGTGTATGGGATTATATCTGAGCCACTAAATGGCTTTGCAAGTAAGTCTGCCATTGTTCATATCTATTTGGAGCGCTGCTCCAAAGACAATTTTCTGTGTTTTGATAGTATCACTCTTCTTTTGCATCCTTCTGGTAACCTTCCCTTCGTATTAAACATAAGACAGTTGTCTTCCCTTCAAAGGCCTACCCCCTTTCACTGTTCCTATTACAATTTCCCATTCACTATTAAGATGTCTATCCAGCCTGCGATTGATCTACAATGCCAGGCTACATTGCCCATTTGCTAAAATCCAGGTCTGTACAAGCAATCAACTCTGGTTTCAAACTACATTTGTTGTGGATTTTCTGCTGAACTATTTCCTAATGTACAAGCATGCCTGAGACATTCAAGATATACAGTATACAAATTCACTGGGGAGGAAATGTAGGGGTCAGCAGGGAATAGGAGATGCTTTACCAGATGTGTTTACCAGGGCACCCCTTGGAATAACCGGGAACAACGGCCATAAACTGATAGAGAGTAGATTTAGGTTGGGTATCAGAATCTGCAACGGGCTTCCAAGGGAGAGGGCGCTCTCCCTTAAGTTGGGGGTCTTCAAGAGGAGACTGGACAAGCACCTGGTTGGGGTCACATGACCCCAGAACTTTTTCCTGCCATGGGCATGGGGTTGGACTCGATGATGAATTGAGGTCCCTTCTGCCCCTAGCATCTACGAATCTATGAATCTATATGGCAGACACTAACCTTTTTGGCTAGACAGATCAGCACTTGTTGACACACTATATCACAGACAGCATGTCTCTTTTCCTTTAGTGTACTTCTCCTTTTCTGCTTCTACAGGCTGCAGATTAGTTCCAGTCACAACCACATCTCATTTGTTCTCATGGGATGCTCATGAGCACAGCGGAGGTAGAGCAAGACATTGAGTCAACTATTTGTAGGGGAAGCAGAAGGGAGTTGTGGAGATGTTTGGTATCCTTAACTCCAAATTAAAAGGAAAGCATTATCAAGTCTGTGCGTAGTTGCATTTTTAAAAGCTTGCTGACAGAAACATATCTTTTTCCTTCAGAATAAAACCCAAGAGAAGAGCCCAGGCTGCTGTACTTAAACATATTTTTTAAACTGTAATCTGACTGTACTCTGGGAAAGATCTGAAGGAATTCTTACTCTAGATATTGTAGTCTTTGTTGGGCTGGCCTAAAAGGGTTAATCATAGACAATTAGGGTTGGAAGGGACTTCAGGAGGTCATCTAGTCCAGCCCCATGCTCAGAACAGAACCATTGCTAACTAGATCATCCTGATCAAGGCTTTGTCTAGCTAGGTCTTGTAAAGCTCTAAACAGAGATTCCACAAACTTCCTGGGTAGCCCGTTCCAAGGCTTTACTGCCCTCCAAGTGAGAATGTTTTTCCTAATATCTAACCTAAGCTTCCCTTGCTGCAACTTGAGACCATTGTTCCTTGTTCTGCAGTTGCCACAACTGAGAACAGCCTATCTTCATCCTCCTTGCAACCTCCTTTTAGGTTGTTGAAGGCTGCTATTAAATCCTCCCTCAGTCTTCTCTTCTCTAAACTAAATAAGCTCAGTTCCTTCAGCTTCTCTTCATAAGTCATGTGTCCCAGCCTCCTCACTATTTTTGTTGCCCTCCACTGGACTGTCTCCAATTTGTCCACATCCTTTCTGTAGTGTGGGGGGGGGGGGGGGGGGAAGGTGGTGGAGGGGGAAACTTACCATAGTACTCCAGATGCAGCCTCACCAGTGCTGAATAGAGGGGAATAATCACTTCCCTTCACCTTCTGACAACACTCGTACTAATACAGCCCAGTATGCTGTTGGCCTTCTTGGTAACGAGGCCACACTGTTGGGTCATATTCAGCTTATTTTCACTGTAACCCCCAGGTCCTTTTCTAAGGCTGCTGTTTAGCCAGTCAGTCCCCAAACTGTACCAATACATGATAATGTTCCGTCCTAAGTGCAGGAATTTGTACTTGTACTTATTGAACCTCCTTATATTTCTTGTAGTCCAATTCTTCAATTTGTCAAGGTCTCTTTGAATCCTAGCCCTACTCTCCAGCATATCTACTACTCCCCCTAGCTTGGTGTCATCTGCAAACTTTCTAAAGGTACACTCCATCCCATATTCCAGGTTGTTGATGAAGATACTGAACAAAACCAACCCCTGGGGCTCTCTACTTAATACCAGCCACCAACTATACATTGAACTATTGATTCCTACCCTCTGATCCTGATGATCCATTCAGTTTTCTATCCACCTTACAGTCTATTCTTCCAAGCTGTACTTCCTTAGCTTGCTTGCAGGAATGTTGTGGGACACTGTATTAAAAGCCTTGCTAAAGTCAAGATATATAATGTTCACAGCTCTTCCCACATCCATAGGGTCAGGCATCTCATCATAGAAGGCAATCAGGTTGGTCAGGAATGACTTTCCCTTGATAAATGTGTGCTGACTATTCCTAATCACTTTCTCCTATGATCATGTAATGGATGAAAGCAATACCAACTTTTATGATACAGGCTAATTTTTTTTTCTCTGAATTATCACATTGGGCCCATACCTGCAATCTTAGCTCATCTTAAACTCCAGCTGCTTTTTCTGGGTATGGCCTGTGGGAGTTGTCCACTGTAAACAATTACATTCTGAACAAGGACCATTTATACAATTAGCAAATCTATTACTTAATTTTTTACTTTGTACTTCATTCTTTCAATTCCTCCAGTGAATATTCTTTCCAGGTGGCTTCATTAAATTTTACGTCTAGTTGGTGCACAGAAAAGTATTCTTTCAACTGGCTCATAAATCTTTTTGCCTTATAAAATTATTTAAACCCAAGGCCTTAATTTTCACAGCTGCTATAGAACCCCAGGCCAACCTCTGTTAATACTGTTATCGTTTCATAAGAAGATAGTTTTAAAAGGCTGTTTCCTACCCTAGATCCCTGGAGTTTCATCACGGTGCTACCTTTCTGGATGCTAGAGAAAAAGCATTCATCTCATAAGTCTTTACAAAAGACTTGACAGGAAGTGCCCTAGTCACGTTGTTGAGTGCCTATAGTACAACCAGTAAAATCAATTTTATATCATGTGCAAATGGTGTTCCCACTGCAGATTCCCACTTTTGTCTCAGCTAAATTGGAGGAAAAAAAAATCCTACCACCTGCATATCCACCACTTCTAGCAGCAATATGCCAGATTTCTGAAAAGAAATAGTGCTTAAACAAAATATATAGCTCTCAGGGATCAGGACAAAGATAAGGTTTATTCCAAAGGAGAAACTTCCCTTTCTTTCCTCCTCTTTCAAGATACAGAAAGATAAGGATTTGTACAGAAAATAGCTTGTGTCCATCCCAACTCTGAAATACCTCAACTTCTTTCAGAGTGGACAATGAGACAAAAATATTGGCACAACCCATCCCCTGCAGGACTCCATGAATTTCCTGGTAAATTAAACTTCTTATCCTTCCAAAATGGGTTGGGAGTCAGGGGCACTAGCAGGGTTGGAGGATAGTGGGCTGTGGGTTAGGAGTGAGGGGTACCAGCAGGGCCAGGGGACTGTGAGCTGGGAGTAAAGGACAACAGCAGGGTCGGGGGGAGATGGGGGGTTGGGAATGAGAGGGGCCTTGAGTCCAAAAAGGTTAAAAACCACTGCTCTATATTATAAAAAAAGATGCCTCATTCCTCCACCTGGATAAAATTAAGATTCCAGCAGAGCTATTTGCTATCACTCTTAGACAAACTAAAAAGTAGTAACATAAGCTGTTTGTCACCTTCTCCTCACTCAGACAAAGCAGTTCCTGGGAACTGAATGCAGATTAGAAAATACTTGGTGATTAGAAGATAATTTTTAATTCTGGATTACTGGAACACTAACCAAAGCTGTTATTTCTGGCTAAGGCATGAGTAGGTAACATCCAAGAACTGAGAAATTTCATTAGTAATAAAAAGGAAGCAAAAAAGCATGTTGGTGTAAAATGAGACTGTGCTCAAGTATTCTACAGCAAGAAAAAGTCCCTTAGCTCAAAATATAAACGAATATCTCATAGAGGGTTGCAAGATCCTATCCATTCCATTCTGCAATCATAAGTTAATTAGAAACTAGGGAATTATAAAATCATTACATTTAATGGAAAGAAAAGCAATCTTCAGGAAAAGCAAGCTTTCTGGCACTGTGTACTTAGATGTTTGTAGCTTGACTTGTACAAGTGCACAATTATATGACACATGACTTGTCACATAAATTATAATATAAACACAGTTACACATTATAACAGTGATTCAGTTATTCTATAAGGTGCACCCCTACCCTGCCTTCTGCCTTTGTAATTAATTGTACTGTTCGAGGAAGTGGAGGGAAACCTAGAATCATTTTGAAATAACTCTACCCAAAATAAGTGTTGTGCAAAAGAGTATGATAAGTTGCCAAGAACTCTGGGCATTAACATCAGAACTGTTTATTCTGTCACAAACCACCTTTGTGTACAAAGAAGCTGGTTGCTCTTTGAATGATATAGACTGAACTGTTCTAACTACTTTTTTTTTCAAGCTCTTTTTAAACACTTTATATGCTGGTGAGGCTTTCTGAAGATTTTATTTCAGAATGATATTATCAACAGGTCTGCTTATTGCCCGAGCTGCTGCCCCTCTTGATTCTAAATTCAAGCACCATTTCCAGTAGACTGTTCAGGTCTTCTAAAATTATTATGGCTGTCTCTTTTGTTTCACAATTAGCTGTAAAATAATCAATGCTTGTTCCTGTGAAAGTAACAAATGATCTCTGAGTTTCAGTGTGGCAAACTATCGGTTTGTTGTAATATTTCTGTTTTAAAAGTTGTCATGTTGTTAGAATATTTTGTGCCTCAGTTTACCTGTAAAGCTAGTACATGGGGAAAGAGTTAATGGAGGCCCTTGTAGGTCTCTGCTCTTTAGAAAGCTGTCTACATGCAGGAGATGACAAGATGGACTTCCAGCATCTACAGAGACTTGAACAGCTGTGTTGACAAGGTGGGATTGGCTGTGACACCCAGAAAGAGATAAGTAAGACAATGGCCAGGCAGTGTCTGCCTGATGGGGGTTGATCTGAAGAGAAACCATCAGGGCAGCTTTGGGGCACATGGCCACTCAGGCTGGAGAGGAAACAGTTGAGCTACCTTTGGGGTGCTCGGAGCTGTGTGGGCTTGATTGTGGATAAAGGGGTTGTTTCCCTCTTCAGGGGAGCTTGAGGTGGCCTCCACCCCAGTAAATGCCTTTCTTGAAGAGGAAGTGTTTGTTTTGCTGCTTGAAACTTTGGGGTACAGTTTTGACTATCAAGAGGTAAAGCCCAGCATCCCAGGCCTCCTGCCACTGTGTGGGTCGAGTCTTTTGCTGAATCATACATGCGTACACTGGCAAAGCACACAGTGGGGTAGCACCGGGACTTCTGCCATGGCAGATGAGTGACAGCGTGTATATATATTAGGGATGCACCAATAGGGAATTTTTGGGCCGATACCAATGGCTGATTTTTAATGAGCCATAGTGGCTGATACGATCCAATTCCAATATGCAACCAGGCAGCATGGAGAGCAGTGTCCAGCTGTTGTGGGGGAAGGGGCGAGGAGGGAGCGAAGAGGCATGGAGGGGCAGATCAAGGCCCCTACATGAGGGAGGGAATGGGGCTAGGGCTGGGGCAGGTGCTGCACAGCCAGTGCAGAGCAGGGGATGACACTGAGAGCAGCTCATCCAGGGAGCACGGAGGAGGGGGGGCAGTTCCCACTAATGCACATACTCTGGGAGGGCATGGCGGGGCATGTGTCCCTGGATCTGTGTATGGGGGGAGAGCAGGCTACCACTGCAGGCTGGAGCCAGGGTGGTGCCAGGCTCTTCCCAACGGAGGGGTTGGGCCAGCCTGCACTCAGAGCAGGCAGTGAGGGAGCTATGGGGAGGGGTGGGGGCTACAGCCACCCCAAAATTCACCGTAGCCCCTGCTCCCAGTGCTGTTGACACTCACCCCAAGCACAGCCCAGCCCAGCCCCACACCGTGAAGAGCCCAGCACTGTCCACAGCCCCAGGCCACAGCAGCAGCACGCCCTTGCTCCATGTGCAGATCCAGGGGCACACGCCCCCCCATGACCTCCTGGGGGTGCACGTAGAAGTGGGAACTGCCCTTCCACCCCAACAAGCTGTTCACGGCTCTGTCCCCCACCCCTCCCCTGCTGTGTGGTTCCTACCCCAGCCCCAGCCTCACTCTCTCCCTCACCACTGGGGCCTCAATCTGCCCCCACCCATGCCCCTTCCCTTACAACAAACTTACCAGCCAGACCCGACTGCTCTCCATGCTGGGGACATTTATTTGCCATATTATTGACCACATCAGCCAAAAAAAGCCAATTGCCAATACAGTCAATTTTCCTTATATTGATGCCAATCTGATATGAGACCGATATATTGGTGCACCTCAAAAAAAAAAAAAATATATATATATACACATATACACGCTACATTGGGCTGGCTTCAGGAGGTATTCAGAGAGAACAGACAAGGCTGAATAAATCCCAGGAAAGTTCCCCCATTTGGGATCTGTGACACAAAACTTGTCTCATTTGAAATAAAATAATAGCAAATCACCAAAACTTTCTGCAGACTTAGGGAGGACAAGTAAGGAGCCAAGAATGTGAATTTACAGCATGTTTGCTGCTCCACAGTTACCGGTTATGTGCATGCTCTTATCCTGCAACAAATTTGAAATAATTTTCTCCTAAATAAAAGCAGGGTGAGCTGCCTCTCATTTATCATTGGCTAAGAACAGGCACATAGAAAGGTACTGAGTAGTCACTGATGTACTGCAAATCCATACTGTAGCTTGCCTCACAATGACTTGCTTACTTAGCCATACTCTTAGAAAAGCATCATTCATCCTTTTCTGCTTATCTTCAGAATTACAAGTCTAGAGACATTAAAAAACCATGAATATAAAGCAAATATTTATTTCTCACTGAGATTCCTCCCGTGCAAAGTTTGAGGGAATGGTTGATTCTGAATTTAAAAGTGTGGTAGCTGAGGAACAGCATCTATTTTTACTTCCCTTTAAACCACGTAAGTTTCATATACTTATCACATGAAACAAACTGGGAAGTGGTTAAAAGTTAATCTGATTTAATCAAACCTAAAAAAAATGGGGGCACCTCTCCGTGACAGCACAGAGCTGCCAGCAGTGGTATGAGTCTCCCCACCCAGGCCCACTCTGCCCTGCCATGCCGGGCAACCACTGAGCTTCAAAGGCCCCCAGGGGGAGGGCAGAAGGGTAGGGAGCCCTGAACCTGTAACGGGCAGCCCACACCTCCCCCTCCCCACCATCGGCTCTGTTTCATTGTAAATATATCATTGAAACATTGTGTTCAGCTGATACCTATATATATAGTGGTGTTTCATTTTAATTACATGTTTTGGGGGGTTTAATCAGAGAATTTGACATTTTTATCAGAGAATTTGCAGTTTTAAACAGAGAAAACCAGGATCCCTGGCAAGAACTATAATTTTTACATTTAAAGCTCCATAAAAGTAGATGAATTAATGGGTTTAAAGACTCACACACAGTGCAGTAGGATTGCACTTAGGGTGCCTATACATGTGCTGTGGGGGCGGGGAGGGGAGGGCATTTTGATTACAGCGGCTCCCAGACAACTCCTTTAATTAAAATGCTGCAGCGCAATGTGTATTCAGCACCCTGCATTTCAAAATGGCATTGGGGACACTTTAAACTAAACCTTATTCAACAACTTTTAATTAAAGCACCCCCTCTGCCATTTTGAAACATGAGGTACTGAATAAATGTGATGCCACAGCATGCTGGAGCATTCTAATTAGATTAATCAATTAATCAAGCCTGCTCTGACATGTTCTAATTAGAATGCATCAGAGCATGGATATAGGCACCCTTAGATGCCCTACAAGTGCCACTTTAGGTGCTGCATTAAGTACATCTTAAATTCCTATAAAAGTGGAATAGGATATGGCCTTGCTGTTCATAAAGCACTGTAGTCACATTTAAAGCTACATTAATACAGCAATTACATTAAAAAGCTACATAAACTTGGCAATTTGTCTTTGCTTTGTGAAATACCATGTTAGCATTTCAGATGTTCTATTGGGGGTGTCCCAACCCCTCCCTCCCCCCGGGTCAGATAGACTGCCTATCACCATCACTTCTGTTTTGTCTAGATTCAGGTTCAACTGGTTCACCCACATCTAATACCCAACTTCATCCAGGCACTGGGAAAGTACAGAGACTGTAGGGTCAAGGTCAGATGAGAAAGAAGAACTGGGTGTCATCAACGTACTGCTTATACCTCACTCCAAATGTCTGGAAATCTTGGAAGATCTCATTGCTTTACATCTGAAACCAAGGTCTCCTGTGCATTTTCACTAAACCATCACCAGGCCAGTTCTACATAAAATTTGCAAACAAAGGATTTGTTAATTCAAATTAAATCCAGGTTCTCTCAAATGTAATAGATATTCTTTAATAGTTTTATGTGCAGTGGGTCTGATGCCAGAACAAAAGTGATCACACAGGGAGTTACTCAAGAATCGTTCTTCCAGAAGAGTCACTGTTCTGGAATAGTTATTCAGGAAAAATTCCAGCTTTAGATAAACCATAAAATCATTTTTAATTCCCACCTTTTGGTATTCAGTATAAATCTTAGTGAAGACACTATGAAGTCAAAAGGTTCTAGATTTCAGCAAAAGCAAAGGAAGACAAATTTTATTCTACACTTTAGGAATCTGTATACAGAATTGGACTGGAATAATAAAAGGTAGTAATGAAAGCTGATCTATCAGCAGTCATCTTGATGCAGTTGCGGGGGGGGGTGTATTTTATATGTAAACAAAGATAAGGATGTTAATTTAGTAAACAATAGAATGTACTATCATTGTACAAAAATACTCTAGAAAATTCCATTTAACACAGCATTAACACAATATTAGAAACTGCAAAAATCAGTCACAGGAAATGCCACATACACGGTAGGCTACACTCCCCAAATTTGCTCCTTTGTGCGTATCCATCATGAGACAGTCTTTAAGTATATACTTGCATTGGATTTTTTTTCACAGAACACTGCATTTATTCATTCATTATGGTCATGGATCCATAAGGCAATCAATTGTTTGACTTTGTAAACTTAATTACACACTTAATGAGGGTTGGTGGGTCTTTGTATGCATGGGTAAATTATAGTTCAGCTACAGGAGTGTAAATTGAGGGTAAGGCCATTGTATATTTACTCCAGACTTATACCAATATGAGAGAAGAATCTAATTCATATATTCTGTAAAAGACATTGTGAAAGAAGGTGAGAAGAAAAAAGTACCTTACTTTTATACCATTTGTGAAATCTTCCACTTGGGAACAAATTACAGCTTCATTGTTCCTGCTGTGGCTGACTGAGGAATTGAATCACTGAAGCAAAAGAAACATCTGGCTGGAGTAGTATAAAGGAATACAGCTGTTCTTGCCCAACTCCCAAGATATCCAGGCATCCGGAAGCATTGTGGACCTTGTCTTCTTGTAGGCACTCTTTCTGTAAGAAGATAATATGTGCCTATAGTTAGAATCATGTGATGTGATTCTACTGCCACAACTCCAGAGACTAAAACTGAAGACTAAAAAAGATATACAAACAGAATCAGTTTGGGGGATCTAAAAGTGGCAAAATCAGAGAAATCTGAAGAGCAGGTAAAGATGTAGACTCTTTTGGACAGACACTAAGAATCTGTTTCTTCAGCCCAGCAGCGACTCCCTACCTTATTCAAGCTTATTTCAGGGGTCATCTTTATTTTTCAGCCTAAAATTTGGACAACACATCAAGCAGGATGACAGCTGCCCCCACCTGGCCCTACTACTGCTAGAGGTTCCTTCTTGTCCATCCCTCTTTTGCCAGAGCCTATTTCCCCATCACAGTACTCTTCTACTAATCCTTAAGGCATTCATAGGGAATACCTGAAAGCTTCCCAGATGAGTCTGATAACTGTACAGAGCCAGCTGTACATATATATGTCTCCTGCCCCATCAAGGGACAAGTCTACCTCCTTACAAAGGAACTATCTTTTTATTGTATATGTGTACAGCACCTAACGAAATAGGGCCTTGATCTCCTGATTGGGGTCCAAATGTGCAACTATCAGAAAAATAATTATAAACAATGTGAAACACTGTTTTTCATCCTTGGCTTGCACCAGTTTTCCTGTACTGAAAGTTTTAGAACATTAGAGGAAACCATACCACTCTAGAAACCCATGTAATAAATCAGCCCTGAAAGTAGTACAAACAATTTTAGTTATGATTATATTTATTTTAGTGCAGGGGTCAGCAACCCTTGGCATGCATGCTGAGCATGGCACGCAAGGCCATTTCGATCAGCACACCACTGCCAGCCTGGGCTCTAAGCAGCTGCTGCCAGCCACGAAGCTCAGGCTGCTCCCAGCAGGCAGTTGGGAGGCTGCAAGCCCTGCTGCAAGCAAACTGTGCTCTGTGGGCTGGCTGCAGCCGGGAGGCTGCAAATGGCTGGTCCGGGCTCCAGCATGTTGGCACTCCAGCACCTTACAAGGTAGACGTGTTTTTTTCAGCACTCCGGCCAAAAAATATTGCCTACCCCTGTCTTAGTGTGTTTCAAATAAAAGGTTTCTCTTGTTAAATTGACTTTTTCTTATCATAAAACAAATATGGCCTGCATTCCTACTTCTGACATATCCCTTAACAAAACAATGTTTACTTTTCCTTCCAATTATGCAAGTTTGAATGTCAGCTATAGGACCTGCTTCTTTTCACATGTACCATAGTGGAAATTAGAAGTCATTGTCCTGAAGCTAGTGAAATTTAACATTTGTGAAAACATTGTGAAGGGGGAATGCTAGCTGCTAGAATTCCTATTTCATGTTCAGCTGTTTTGTACTCTTGACTTCTCTTTATTGAAGCAGTCACTTTTGGCTATCCATACGGTAATCATAACAAATAGAAGTTCGTGTTTCCCAGGTACATTGCACACAATTTTACTGTACTCATTTAATCTGACAAGTCTTATCTAAAAGCTCTTTTAGGAACAATCAGTAACAAATGGTTTTATTTGTGGAAGTGAGGTTATTTGTAAAAAATATGTTTTCTAACTACACATTTACATCCCTTGGAGGTAGATCCAACAGTGCAAATGGAGCTAGATAGAATGGGAAGGAAGTTTAGTATAGTTTGTTAGTTTACTGCTTGCACATTTTATGCAAAATCATATATGTTGTGCAAATACAGAGATTAAGGAAGTTCAGAAAGCTACAGATAAATGACTAAAAAACTTACTCACTTTGTATCTTGCAACATTTCCTATCAACCAAATAAAGCGGAAAATAACAACTATAGACTAAGAAGTAAGAAAGGCTATGTTATAAATGCACTTGCATAACTTCAGATCCAAGCCATTCAAACCTTCCTGTGCTGGGCTACCTAGATATAACTACAACAGTTAAAAGAGATAAAATTGCTTTTCAAACAATTGGCAGGAGGTAAGTCTATTTTTGCTTCATCGGATACTATAACTTACAATTAAAAATATTTATAATGGAAAAAAGAGGTATAAGCTAGGCCCTTTTCTTATATTTAGCAAGGTCTACTATAGTTCCATTAATATTTTAACGTGAAATCTGAAGTTAAATATTTCCTAAATGTCAAAAAATGAGTGCTTAAATTTCGAGCATTGCCTGCCACCTCAGGGAAAGACATTAATAATCTTTTTCCTCATTTGTGTTTCTTTGTCTCATCTGACATGTATTTTGCAATATCCACATGAAAGCTTATAAGCTGAATTGAATTCTTTTTGGAAAAAAAGAAGAAACTATTTGGCTATTGCCTCCTATATGTCAGAAAGTCAGATATCACTATCATTCATATTAGTCTGAGCACCAGACAAGTATCAGGACTGTTTGATAACATTCAAGACAATGTGATAACAGTTTTACGTTCCCTGCTAGTAAATACAAGACAGAGCCCAATGGAAGGGATGATAATAATTTCAACCTCTTAGATACATTTCTGAATTTTAAATTAACCATAATCACCCCTATATCAGCTTTCACTCAGCAATGGTCAAAAAGCAACCAAAATGCATTCAAACAATGGAATAGAAAGTAATATTGAAAATATTTCAGGGTATTTATTAAATATTTATATTAAATATTAAATATTTATTAAATATTTCAGGGTAAAACCAATAGTATGCCATAAGTTAGAATGTTGTGTCCTGATCATTCTCTCTCAAAAGAAATCAGAAACTGTACTTCAGGGAATTGATCCATATATAATAGAGCTGTGAAGATACTGCTGTACAAAAAAAAAAAAAGATTGAAAAATCTTTATTGTTTCATTTAGGACTAGACCTCATAAAGGGCTTAGGGATCAGATGCATAGTGGTAAACCAGGATCTGAAACAGGAGTTAGGCAGAATTAAGGTGACTATCCCAGTCCGGTGGCCACAAAACCTCTTAAGCAACTGCAGACATTCCAGCACACCTAACACTAGGCTTCTACACAAGCAAGGGAATAATTCAGTAAGAGCAGATACACATAATACCTGCTGAAGCCCAAATGCAATTCAGAGTGAGAGTGCTAAATTCAGTGGGTGATATTCTGTTTTTCCTGTCATCTAAGAGTCCAAAATTGGTCATCTACATGTTTGTCCAATGCGCAGGTTGGAATTCTATTCCTGGATGTGTAGCTCTGCATGATGACCATGTACTTGTGCATGCTGGGCATGCATGCTGGCAACAAAGTGTGGGAAAATGTAAGAGCTCCCTGCTTTTCCTTCTAGGACACGTACCTGGGAAGCTGGGTCCCTTCACCCAGGTTGGGAAGTTTCTGTGACTTCCATGTACAATGTTCTAAGCATCAACCATTATCCAGTCCCTCCTCCAGCAGTCCTTTAGAAGCTGGCACACTAGGCTGGCATAAGAGGGAGGTATGTGAGAGAAATGTGAAGCCAGGAAGAAGGGAGCAAACCAGAGGGTGTGCAACTCAAATAGCTGTTGGCCTGGAAGGAAGAGGACATTTTGACTAATTCCATTTTGGGTGTCTAAGGCTGCTCTGCATCCACATGGGTGCATGCTCTGGTTTTCTCTGATTTAAAAAAATTCCCAGTTTTCAGTTAAAAAAAAGGAACCCCAATTCCACATTTTTCTGTGATTTAAATGAAACGCCATAGATAGATAGATAGATAGATAGATAGATAGATAGATAGATAGATAGATAGATAGATAGTGGTGTTTCATTTTAATCATGGAAAAATGTGGATTTGGGGTTACTTTTTCTTAACTGCAAATTGACAGGTTTTTTTAAATCAGAAAACCAGGATCCCTGTCTATTACATAGTTTCATACGGTGGTCTATATGTTCAGGGCTGCATGTCAAGGAATAGACTTTCAGCCTGTGTATAAGTGTTGTTTTGGACACTTATGCAACCCAAATCACATGTAGACAATGAAATCTGGACAATTAGATGACCAGAACAGAACAGAATCTCACCCTACAGACCCACGAGAGGCCAAATTGTGACAGTAGCTCCTGCTACGGATGCAAATTTTGTTTTAAAAATTATCCATTTAACAGCCTCTAATTAATAGGGTTGTGCGAAACAGCACCATTTTGTTTCAACTTCTATTTTGCCATTTTAAGGGGACAGTATTTTATTTCATCATTTCATTTCATTTTGAAGCACTGTTTCATTTTGTTTCATCAAAACTGTTTCACTGTTTCGAAGTGTTTCAACGTTTCACCCATAGTGTATAATGGGGAACCATTAAACTTTCTAAAACTCTGTCATTTCTTGCCTGATTCACATGAAAATTGCAGGGATGGTAGCCCCTTTGGAAGGCATGAAGCCTGACAAGTTTCAAGGACATAGGCACAGAGGTTCCTGGGAAAATGCACCTCAAACTGTTCAAAGCAAAATTCATGACATTTGCCGGTAGCAGCAGCCTCCTGTCATCTGGTGCGCAGATCCGGGGGCCCACACCTCCAAGATGACTGTAGGGATGTGCCAGAGTCCTCCCAGGGGTGTGGGCCCCCATATCTGCATGTCAGATGACAGGAGGCTGCCGCTGCCAGCTGGCACCAGTGCTAGGTGCAGCCCATGCTGAGCGCCGGGAAGACTGCTGCTGCTGCTTGCTCCCGCTGGCAGTGACAGCATGCTGTCATCCCGCGCACAGATCTGGGGTCCTGCACCCTTGGGAGTGCTGTGGGGCTGTCTTAGACTCCCCCTGGGGGGTGTGGGCCCCCAGATCTGCATATGGGATGACAGCAGGCTGCCGCTGCTGGCTAGGACCGGTGCTAAAGCCAAGTAAGCCTGGCTTCAAAACTTGAAACATTTCATAACTTCTGAAATGTTTCGAGTGCTCTTGTTTTATTTTAAAGGTATTTTGAAGCCTTTTGTTTCATTTTGATTTTGCTGTTTCAAGCTCGAAACGCATCAAAACAGCTTTGAAATGAAACACCCAGCAAAACGTCACACAGCCCTACTAATTATATTAGTTAAATAGTTAACCAATAGCACATAACTAGGTCTGCAATGGGGTAGGGTCTGCAGCTGACTGCCTGGAGCAGCATAGAGAACCAGGGGCTGTACACAGGTCCTCTTGCATGCAGCTGCTGCTAGGAGCTGCTCCCCAGGGCCTTAATAGTGGGGGGAGGAGGTGGCAGCAAACCCCGCCAGACAAGACAGTCCAACTGAAGATGGAGGCAGGAGCAGGAGGCAAGGGCTTCCCCAGCCCGCTGCAGCCACTGGCATGCTGAGAAGGAGGGAACAGGCAACATGGGTCAGGAATGGGTTTAAACTTTAAGTAGCCTGTCCCTCCAGCCAGCTTCCTGGCACCTGTGAATAAGCAGCTAATTTCTTAATTGATGAGTCAGTAGGCCATACACTGTTTTCTTTTTTTACCTCATAGCCTATTGTAACTAGTTCCCCTTGGCCCCTTCCTCCTCCCTCCTGCATGCCCTGCTGCCTTCCTGTTCCTAAGGCACTGCAATGCTTCCCTTCCCTGCCAGACTGTGCCTTGCACTAAATGTTAATCAGTAATGTATTACCAGTGTGCATATACATATCATTTAAACATTTAACCTTTCACATCCCTAGCTCCTGCCCTTTGAATAATTGCCTTGTAGATAGAACATTTGCTTAGGATGTACGAGATCTATGTTCAGTGCTTTCTTCACCCTTAAGAGGATTCAAACCACCAGTTTCTACTTCTCTAGACAATGTCCTAACCACCAAGCCACTGAATAATCTGGGTGTGGTACCCTGTGCCTTCCTATTAGAGGTTGGCCAGTTAACCACCAATTGTATAAGAGTCATGGGCTCAGAAGGAAAGCAAGCAAGAGCATCACCACCAACAACTCACCTGTTCAATAATGCACATACCCTAGAAGAGGATCTGATACTCTGGATCTAGAGTTAATGGAAGTGCCTAATGTGAAACCCTGAATCAGGTCTAAATTCCTAAGAAGGGCGGAAGCTCAGACACACCCATGTAGTTGGTGTTTGCTATTAGCTGTATTCATGACTCCCTACTCAGTGGGTAGGCACTCTAAGTAGTCCTTTGAAGGTGCCTAACTCTCTCCATGGATGGTGTGGGGAATTTAAGTGTCTAATCCTATTGTTTTGATTCATTTTCCTGAGGCTAGGTCCCTCATATCTAGATTATGTAACACCTAAACAGGAGAAGCCTAAAATACCAACCCTAGCCATGCTTTAATTTACTAGATTCTTCCATTTTTAACTCAAAGGCCATGAGGTGCTTAACATTCTCCACTGGCACATGTTCACAGCTGAGCCAGTCTGAGCAACTCAGACTTCGTTCTCACTTAAGCCTGATCAGCAGGGATCCTAGTTTTCTCTGATTAAAAAAAAATAAATATCCCCAATCTTTGAATTAGAAAAAGTAACCCAAAATCCACATTTTTCTGTGATTAAAGTGAAACACCACTAATATAGAGATATTATATTATAAATTATAAAATGAAACACCACTAATATATATATTATATTATATAATATCTCTATATTAGTGATGTTTCATTTTAATCATGGAAAAATGTGGATTTTGGGTTACTTTTTCTAATTCAAAGATTGGGGATATTTATTTTTTTTAATCAGAGAAAACTAGGATCCCTGCTGATCAGGATTCAGTCCTCAGTCCCCTAAAGGCCCAGTCCACTAGGTGTTCTTGGATAACAGTGCAATGCATACTAACATGTAGCTCACCACAGGAAATCATTAGCTAAGCTGAGAAAAGTGGGAATAATATTATAAGCATAAAGTATAAAGAATTGATAAAATGATAAAACTGGGTTTTGCTGAAAGAGGATGCACCCATCCTATTCAATGTTTTCATTAGTGACATTAATGCAATGGTTGTTTTGCAAATGTTGGAGATAACACATTGCCAATATAAAGAAGGATTCAATCATTATACCCAAAGAATTAGATCACCTCCTACTGCAGAGTTTACTAGTTTCATGCACCCTAAGAGGGTCACATATAGATGCTGAGTCATTTTAGTCATCTGTGCAGTAAGAGTCTCATATAGACATGCTCATAGAGTGGAAAATCATGTCCTTGAGGACTAACACCAAGAATTTTTGCTAAGGACTCATACACTAAAGGCAGCAGAGCGGGAGAGGAACCATAGTGTACTGGTCAATCATATGGCAACCATGAGCTGCCAACTGTGCTGCAGTCATGAAAAAGTTTAATGCAATTTTAGAATGTATTATGCAGGGTATTGCTACTAGAGAGAAGAGAAGATTATCAAGGCTGTATGAGGCATTTGTAGGAACTTGAAAATTATATTTAAACTGGAAATTAGAAGATTTCTAGTCTTTTAAAATAATCTTTAGAACAAAGTAGTGGAACAGGAAACTTGAATTACTTCAATATGGAGCTTGATAAGTTCATAGAAGTGACAGTATGTTAAGGATAGAAGTTATTCCTGAAGCAGTAAGATAAACATGTGATATGTACAGTACATTAGAGTATTTAATACCTACCTGAAGGGCTAGAAAGGAAAGTTAGTCTCTGGGAAGTGTCTGCAAATCTCATGCTTCAGGGCTTCTGCTCATCACCTAGAAGGGCTAAGAAAAATGTTTTCCACTTTAATTATTTGGCTTCTTTTGGGTGTTTGGGTTTTGTTTGGGGGTTTTGTTTTGTTTTGGGATTTTTTTTTTTTGTTTGGTTGGTTTCTTTCCCTTTCCTACGAAGTAGGGAACATTAGCTATGGCTAGACGTAGGAGTTTGGTTGTGGTGCACTGATTCTCCTAATGCTAATGATAAATTTCCCAAGTGCCTGGCTGGAGGGTTTTGTTTATATGCTTAGGATTATACTAGCTGCCAAAGCTGGATGAATGCAGGGGACTGGATTTAGTTGTCTGGGAGGCCCCTTTGTGTCCTATAGTATTATGTCTCTAAACCCCAATTCAATGCCTTAGCCATTGAACTCTGCTACTAGTAGGTACATGATAAATGCTTAGATGCCTTTAAACAATAGTTAGAAACAGCCTTTTTCCTTAAAAGAAATTATAGGAATCTAAGTGTTCCTTGTATCTTTCTTCTCTTGAAGTTTTCATTCCTGTGTTTCCAAAGGAGAGGGGAAAAAAAAGAAAGCATGATGGCTGTTCCAGGGCTCATTATGATGATCTGGTGCATCACGTCATTTTCTTCAGTGCAGGCTGTCCTCCAATGTACAGACTGTAAGTGAAATACATTGACTGAGATATTTTAAAAAATTGGGTTTTGTCATGTTATGCCTGATAGATAATGGCCTCTTCACTTGAAAACGTGAAGAAATCCTATCACATCTTTCTGATGTTCATTTCAGTAAATGACACACCCTCGCACATTACAAACATGAGGGTGAATCTGAGAAAACTAGAGATGACCTGGGAGAGCAGTCTCAATGTTACCCTATTCTCATGCACTCTGAAAAAGGACGAGGATTTTTTCATTCTTGATGTAAGTTTTCTGCTTACTGATTACTACAAGAAATTATTTTTTCCCCTTTATATATTTAATTTCTGAAACAAAAATGTATTTGTATTCAGTAAAATTATAACAACTAACAAAGTGACTCATGTTTAAGGACCTCCTGGAGATTTCAAGGTTGCTGGATATGAAAGTTGCTCAATGCAAAACCACCTTTTCATCTACTAACACAGGGGTCGGCAAAATATGGCCCGCAGGGTGGTGTCATCTGGTCTGAGGGCACCCACCAATTAATTGTACCCTCCTGTGTGGGATGGCTCCAGCCCCAGCCCCAGCCCCAGCCCCAGCCCCAGCCCCAGTCAGCATCCATAGCTTCCAGGCAGGGCCACTGCTGCAGCTGCTGGGAGACCTGCTTGGCTTCCCCGGCCTCCAGAGCCTCCTCCTGTATCCCTACTGCAGTGCTCCCTCTGGGCAGCAGGTAGGGAAGCTGCAGCTGGGTGGGACTGTGGAGCTTGGGGCTGGCAGGAGCGGGAAGCCCAGGGTCCATGACCAGCAGGGGAGTGGGAGCATGGAGCTCAGGTGGGCAGGCTGTGAATGTGTGTTAGGTGTGTGGGGTGTGATGGAGGGTGAGAGAGTGTGGAGACTCCCCTTCATGTCCCCCCCCCCCAATGCAAAGCCCCTGCCACTGGCGGCAGCAGTGGCAGCAGGCAGTGGACCCTCTGGGTGCTTGTGGCCTGCACAGGCACAGCTGCCCTGCAGTGCATGGCTCCAGCCAGTCCTAGGAGCTGCATGTGGCAGCAAGGAGCAGAGCCAAGCCAGCCCATCTCTATCACCCCTGGCTCCCTGCCACTCACATATCGCTCCAGGGACTCACGTGACACTGCGGGAAAGCTCTGCATCATGGAGGCGGCTGTCTTCCTCACTCCTTGCCACCACGTGCAGCTCACAGAACTCCGCCAGGAAGCAGTGCCACTTCCAGCAGAGTCCTGTGAGCTGCACAGGATGGCAGAGAGCAGGGAAGGCAGCCGGCTCCACCACTCCTGGAGCTGTACATGAGCCCCAAACAAGAAAGGCGGGCCAGCCTGGCTCTGCTCCTCACCAGCATGAGCAGCTCCTGGAACTGGCTGGAGTTGCGCGCTGTACAGTGGCTGTGCCTGTGTGGACCACAAGCACTTGGAGGGCCTGCTGCCTGTTGCTGCTGCCTCCACCAGCAGTGGGGGCTGTGTGCCATAGGGGGTGTGTATGTGGGGGGTACCCACACTCCCCCACCCCCTTCACACTCTACAAACCCCCCACACCCACACCACCCCCAAAACCTTCCCATGTATACACACACTCCCTAATATATCCCACATCCCCCCACAGACAGCTACACCCCCTCAAAAACCCCACATACCCACACACCCAACCATACACACACGCTCACTCCCCCGACCACACCGCACACTCTCCCTCACACACAATATACAAGAGTAAGACTATTTTTGACCTATTATGCAATCACCTCTATATATACTATGCAAATACACATAAATTAGGACAAAAATATTTTTTGAAAGAAAATTAAAATATGCTACATTAGATATTTGACATTTAGTATACGATTTGTTGTTTTTTTTCTGGTTCCAAGATGGCAACCCCCACCCTCCCAAAGTAGTACTACCATGGCAAGGAGAGAGACTTCTGGTAGCAAAGGTCAGGGGCCAGGGGATAGGACTTCCAGTCCCAAGATGGTGACCAGGGAGTGGGGTACTTGTCAAGGTGCAGGGCTAACATTGCAGCCCTTGACAACTCACCAAAACTCATTAAGCATCCCTCCAGCCAAAATAATTTCCCACCCCTATACTAACATCTATGAGTAAAATGTAAGCCTTTAGGCCGTGTGTAGATGAAACAAGAAGCATGTGTGCATGACACTTTAAAGTGGGCTAAATGCTTTTGCACCACTTTAATGGTGTTGGTGTTTGCACACCTCGGTGGCATATTGTGCATTCATTCCACCCGCTGTAGGAAATTTGGTGGTGTAATGTGCCTTAAAAGACTTGGGGCACAGCAAACTAAAACTGCTTTGAGGAGTTTTAGTTTACTGCCCCTACAGCCATGGAGTGAAGTGCCAGGCTCCGTGCAGCTCAGGGGCTCCACACAGACAGCCTGGCAGTAATCTGGAAAAGTAGGCTCCACCGAAGAAAAGCAGAGAGCCTGATCTTTTTGTTTCCCCTCCCCAGAGCCTGCCTGTCTGAGCTGCGTGGGGGCCCAGTGCTTCCCTCCATGGCTGCAGTGCCCCCTGAGATTGCCCAAGCCGGATGCCTGCAGGTGGGTGCTGCCTGGGGGGGGCACCACTGCTGCAGAGGGAAGCACCAGCCCCCCCTCCAGCTCAGGGACTGCTCTGCTGGCAGCTCACCCTCCACTCCTCGCGGAAGAGGAAGGCAAGTCAGCAGGGTGTGTGCATGACATGGGGGTTTAATCAGCCCTAAATTGAAGTAGAGTTTTTTAAAACCCACCGCTTCAGTTTAGGGCCCCTGTTTCATCTACAAGCACCCTTAGACCACAGTGTGGTATGACTTTTGAAGGGAGAATAGGTGGGTAAGCACAGGGGTCCCCTCTGTGCATGCAGATAAGGGTGCGATGGGATCTAACGAGTGATCCACACAATCACACCCGCCTCCTGCCATGCTACACATGCATGGGAGGAGACATGATTGTGGGCTTGTGACTCTGATCCCATCCTACCTTATTGCTGGTGCAGGGGGAACCCAATCCCATCCTGTTTTAATTTGCTGCTGTGGTCTCTCAGCTGCAGGGTGCGTGAGGCACCCCCGAGTCTAGGAGCTCTGTCAGCTGATTTTAGCTTGGGCTGTCCATAGAACAAGAGGCACCTAAAGCAGCAAATGAAAAATAAAGGACTAAAATGAATGTGTGTTATTTTTCAGGTCGATAATACAAGCTGCAGGTTTGAAAATTTAGAAGTTCTACCCCTACATAAAGGACTACTGTTTATAGTTGCAGCAGTCTACAACAATAATACATATTCAAGACAATGCAGGTTTATTCCTCAAGGTAATGCACTTGCACTTGTGAAAAGTTTTGAGGTTATTTGCAATATTTTTGTGGCAAGTCTCTCAGAATAGGTTTCTATCCTTTATTTCTATATATTATTACATATGTTTTTGTAAATCTGCTAACTGATTCAGTTTTGTAAAAAATTCTGGGCCTTATTCTGCAAGAACCACCATGCCGGTGAATGAGTCAATGTTTACAGAGTCAATTACATTTGTCACGATAATCCCTTACATACAGATCCAAGGGATTTAAGAGTTTATCAGTGGACTTAAACAAAGTTAACTACATATAGCCAGATCCAGGGGAGGTACAGTGATGACATTGCACCCTCTTTGATTGCTGCTCCACTCAAGCTTTAAAACCAACTGCCTAGGAGAGGTAGCACATTTCAATTCAGGCAGTGCTGAGAATATCGATAGACTCTCCCTGATTCCTCTCCATTTCAACTGTTAACAAACCTCTCTCCTTTTTAATGGGCTTGATGTTTCACTGTCCAATCTATCCTTTCTTCTGCAGTTTTGCAGTCTGATTGCCATTCCTTGTAATATCTCTCTTCTGCTTCATAATCCTGAAAACTGTTTTCAGCTCCAGCTAAAAACTTTAACTGGAGTGCTGTGAAACTAGCTCAGGTGTAGAAATGACTAACAGTGAAGTATCGGAGGCACTGTTAAAATGCTCAAGCAGGCTAGATGTTGTTTTATGAATCTGAATACGAGATGTACCTTTACTTATAATGACAACAGGACTGATACAATATCCTGTGACAATTTTTGCTGGGTTTGTTGTGGTTTTTTAAACTTAATATATACCCTAGCAAATGAGTGCGCATGACAATAGTTATATTTGTTTTTTGTTTTGATCTGCACCTGAATAGTATAGTGCTACCCTCCCTACCATATGTGCCAACTCTGCAGCCCCAGCAAGTGAACACACTTACTTCTGATTCCAGATATACAGCACATGCCTGCTGTGGCTCAGGCCAGAAGCCAGGGGGTGCTAAAGCATGCCTCCCAGCCACTGCCAAAGGGCAGGGAAGAGGTTCAAGATTTCCCCCCTCCCTGCTCAAGTGGAGGGGGATGTGGCCCAGTATGCTAAGCCTGGGGGCTGGGGTTTTAACCCCCACTCCCTGGCCTGCAAAGGACCCCAGCCCATGTCTGTCTGGGTGGGGGAGTGTGCTGTTCCTCCCAGGCTTATCTCCCACTCCCCGCTCCAGGCCCAGGCCCCCATGCTGACAGGTGGAGAAGGGGATTTAAATCCCATTTCTGCCTACAAGGAACCCCCACTGGGGCCTGCCTGGTGCAGGGGGTGGTGCAGGCCATGCCAGCCTTTGCCCCCCCCCCCTGCTACTTGCTATGGGGCAGTCCCTGCCAGGCTTCCCCCCTCTTGAGTGAAGATGGGGGGGGACATGGCCACACCCCAGCCTGGGGCTTGCACACTAAGGTAGGGAGGCAGAGGGGTTTAAACTCCCTTCCAGTCCCACACAAGACCCTGGACAGGGTCTGATGGGGGCAGCCCCTATCAGGCTTTTGCCCCCCAGCTCAAGCAGAGAGTGGGGTGCTGGCCAGACCCCAGCCTGGGGCTGGCTCTCTGAGGTGAGTGGGAGGGAGATTTGAACTCCATGCCAGTCTGCCTGGGGGTTAGCCTCTGCCATGCTTCTGTGCCCCCCCTCCCCCTTCCCGTTCAGCAGGGGGAAAGTCCATGCCAGGGTTTTGCCCTCCCCTTGAGCAGAGAACAGGGGATGTGGCCATGCCCTGGCCAGGGGCTCACAAACTGAGGTTGGGAAGCCTTCTCTGGCTGCATGGAACCACAGCCTGGGTCTCCCTTGATGGGAGGGGTCAGCTCTTGCCAGGCCCCTACATGCTGCTTAAACGGACAGCAAGGGGTGTGGGCACACCCAAGCTGGGGGCTCACAGGGTTTGCCCAGGGGGGCAGCCTCGGCCAGGTTTTTGCCCCTCCCCTCACTACTCACTCTAGTGGAGGGAGGGAGCATTGCCACACCCCAGCCTGGGGCTCACACACTCAGGTGGGGAGGGAGGGGGTTTTAAGCCCCCTGCCTTCCTGCCTTAGCATGCCAGCCCTTGGCCAGGCCATAGCTAAGCCATAGCTAAGAGAACAGAGGTTCTCTGCTTAAGTGAGGGAAAAAATCCTGGCAAGGACTGCCTGCTTCCTCCCCCTCCGATCAGGGAGCAAACCACAGCTGATGTCCAGAATGAGTAAGGGGGCTTTCAACTCTCCTCCCTGCATCCACACAGGACCCCAGACAGGGTCTGCCTGGCAGGGGTAAATCAGTCCCTTCCTGGCTTTTCCTCTGCTTCCTACTCAAGCCAGTTGCAATCCAGGCTGGCACACTGAGGTGGGGGTTTCGTCCTCTCTGCCTTAGCATGCCAGCCTAGCTTGTGTTTGGTCACACACCCCTCCCCTCTGCTTCAGCAGGGACCAGGGAAAAAGCTGGGCAGGGGAGGGGGTTTAACCTCTCTTCAGACTGCCCCCTGATTTCTCCTTCTGTTACACACATTACATTCACACTGAACTTATTAGTAAAGCTTCTAGTTTCTCTTTAAGTGGAGAAAAATGTGTTGTGAAAAATGTGTGTTATGTGATGAAGCACCACACCATCTGCACCTGCCTTTGCAAAATCCTTGATCTGCCAATGGGTGCATCAGTCTACAAATGTGGTCCTAAAATTCCCTCTTTGACTGCTTGAACAAGTACTTTACACACTAGGGCCTAAGGGCCATTGAGAAAATGGTGGGTAGTATGACCACTTTCTCTTCCCTGCTTGGTTTGAGAATGAAAGAGCTTGTGATCTGGTATCACCCTAAATTGCATGCTGCTGTCAAGTTATGAGGTTATGTGGTCAGTTTGGATGGCCTTTATGTCCAGGTGCCTAATTTTTATGTGTTGCAGTGTCCAAGTGAAGATGCCTATGAGAATGACTTGATCTGGCTCTGTATCCTAAAGCAATATTTCATTGTTTTGCAATGTGGGGCCTTTTTTACTTCTAGGCCTCAGAGGAACTGTAAATTCAAATGGCATTTTCAATATAAAAGATATGGTGGCATATTCCAATATAAAAAATTATATTGGCATATTCCAATATGAAAGATATGGTGACAAAAAATGAATATCTGCACACTTAGATAACTGAACTATTCAGCTGGAGTCACAGATGCTATTATAAATTTGTGCAAAGATGTACCTGGTTTGGCCATTAGTTTTCTTGCTCCTCACAAATCCAGTGTAATGTATAAATTGACATGTCAACTTTCCTGTTTTTTTCCAGGCATGAATGGAACATCTGTGGAAAATTTCTCCTGCATGATTTACAACCTTTCCTTCATGAATTGCACTTGGAATGCTGGGAGAAATGCTCCAAAAGATACCCAATATTTTCTTTATCAGCAGTTCTCAAAGTACATAGCATTCACTGGTTTAAGAACATTTCCATTCTGATTTGTGAGGGGATGTTCTCGGTGTTTAATTGAACTATTTTGGTATTTGCAGGTCAAAAGATGAGATAGAATGTCAGCATTACATAAAAGATGCTCATGGAAGACATACTGGATGTATATTTCAACAAGTTGACAAACATAGTAAGGTTTATTTCCTGGTGAATGGGTCCAGCACAGAATCAGAGATTCAGTTTTATGATGAGTATGTCGAGCTGTATAAAACTGGTAAGAAAGAAGTTTCTTTTCACTTTTAAACAAAAGAGAATAGGGAAGAACCATGCTTTGTTGCAGAATTTTGCTCCAGAATATAAACTTTCCCACCTCATCCCCCAGTTTTCTTAGAAACTCATTTCTAGCCTTTATAATTGGAAAGGTATTCCCAATGTAAACCATGAATAAATTAATGCAGTGATGAGGAGTCTGCATAAGTGTTGAGACAGTCCAAAATAATACCTGTGACTAGTGGGAATAACTCCATTTATTTGAAATGGAGTATTAACTCTTAGACACAATAATGTAAATATTCTACACTATTTCATCAAAGACTTCATTAACAGAAATAACTATCTAATGGTCTTTTTCCATCATCTTGTAGTTCTTGGCCTCCCTAGCTGCAAAAAGTCACAATTATCTAGCTTCTCCTCTTTAAAATTGTGATGCTTATTGTCAATATAAAAGCCAGACATACTAGCCATTTAGGTCATGGGAAAAATGGAATTTATTAGGAAAATAAATGCCACAAAGGTTATATTGCTTCAGCTGACCTTTTTAGAAAAATTACAACTCAAACCATTACAAAAATTCCCCTCTACTGCACTGGGTTGTCACTGAAACTCAGGAGTCTTTTGCAGAAATTTGTTCCAGTTTACCACAGAATACAAGGATGTATTCTCTGAGGCACCCTTGCAAAGCAACACCATACACTTTTCTCCTGATACTGAAGCTTTATGATTCTTTAAGCTATTGACTCTTTAGGACCTGTAATATCAATGCTTTCTTTCAGAAATTCTCCCCCCTCCACTTAATATCACTGTAAAATGTGTTGAAGATCCACCACGTTGTATAGTGCAATGGAAAGAGCCCTTCGAGCATAACAGCTGTCTTGAATATGAAATTAACATACAAAGTAAAGGAAATGAGGTAAGAGTTATTTTGGGGACAGCTTTTGAAATTGGTATATATTCTATGTTTATGCATCCACACATGTGTGCACACAGACAAGTATACACACAACATTTACATAAAACTTCTATCCACTACTGAGGCAATAATCATACAAAGTATCATCCTTAATTTTAGATTCAGTCAACTATTCATGTATGATTCATATTTATTTCCTCATTTACTAATTCTGTTTCCATGACTGTCTTCCTATGCTTCAATTATTTATTCCCAGCCTTGGTTAACTGTGCTTCCATCTGGTATTTCACTTCCTATTACACTATTACTCCCACTAACCCAGAAAGACTGTAACTCTACTGTGGCAGGGCACTGTTTGTGCCTGCCACTTTAAGACCTGGGGCCAAGCAGCCGGCAGGTGCTTCATAGAATCATAGAAGTCGGGTCAGAAGGGCCCTTGTAGATCTTCAAGTCCGCCCCCCCTGCCTGGGCAGGAGGAAAACTGGGCTCAAATGACCCCAGCCAGGTAGGCATCAAGCCACTTCTTAAAGACCCCCAAGGTAGGAGCCAGCACCACTTCCCTTGGAAGTTGGTTCCAGATCCTAGCCACCCTGACTGTGAAGTAGTTCTTACGGATGTCTAATCTAAACCTACTCTCCAACAACTTGTGGCCATTATTCCTTGTTATCCCGGGGGGTGCTAGGGGAAACAAGGTCTCCCCCAAACCCTTCTGGTCCTCCCTAGTGAGTTTATAGATGGCCACAAGGTCCCCCCTCAGCCTTCTCTTGTGAAGGCTGAACAGGTTCAGGTCCCGTAGCCTCTCATTGTAGGGTCTGTCCTGCTGTTCCCGGATCATGTGGGTGGCCCTCTGGACCATCTCAATGTTGTCCACATCGCTCTTGAAGTGGGGTGCCCAGAACTGGACACAGTACTCCAGCTGTGGCCTGACCAGTGTCGTGTAGAGGGGGAGGATCACCTCCTTGGCCCTACTTGAGATGCACCTGTGGATGCACGATAAGGTCCGGTTAGCCCTGCCGACCGTGACCTTGCATTATCGACCTATATTCACCTTTCTGCCTCCGTGCTCTCAAGAAGGGAGTTTCCCATCTTATAAGTGTGCTGCTGGTTACTACTGCCCAAGTGCAGCACCCTGCACTTGTCAGTATTGAAACGCATCCTGTTTTTGTTAGCCCACACCTGCAACCTATCCAGGTCTTTCTGCAGGCTTTCCCTCCCTACCAGTGTGCCCACCTCACCCCAAATTTTGGTATCATCATCAAATTTAAACATGTTGCTTTTCACCGCGTCGTCCAAATCGCTGATAAAGAAATTGAACAATGTGGGCCCAAGGACCGAGCCCTGGGGGACTCCGCTGCCCACTTCTCCCCAGGTCGAATATGACCCATCCACCCCCACCCTCTGAGTATGACTCTTTAGCCAATTTGCAATCCATCTGACTGTGTAGGCATCAATGCCACAGTCGCCTAGTTTTTTTAATGAGGATGGGGTGGCCAACAGTGTCAAAGGCCTTGCTGAAGTCCAGAAAGACTACATCCACGGCAACACCTATATCCAATGCTTTTGTGACCTGATCGTAAAAGGCAATCAGGTTGGTCTGACATGACCTGCCCCTAATGAAATCGTGCTGGTTGCCCTTGAGCATCATCCCCGATGCCGGCCCATCACAGATGTGCTCCTTGATGATCTTCTCTAAGAGTTTCCCCAGGATTGAGGTAAAACTGATGGGCCTATAGTTGCCCGGGTCCTCCCTTTTTAAAGATGGGGACCACACTGACTATCTTCCAATCATCTGGCACCTGGCCCGAGCACCACGAGCGCTCATAAAGCCATGCCAAGGGCCCTGCAATAACCCCTGCTAGCTCCCTCAACACCCTGGGGTGGAGAGCATCTGGACCTGCTGACTTGAACACGTCCAGCCCCTCCAGAAGCACTCTAACCCGGTCCTCCTCAACCTGAGATCTGGAGGCGTTCCCCTCGAGTCTGTCTTGAATCACGGTGGGGGAGTCCCAGTCCCTGCACAAGAAAATGGAGGTGAAGAATTTGTTAAAGAGGTCTGCTTTCTCCTCTGGCGCAACCACCAGATTGCCCAGCGTATCTTGCAGGGGCCCCATGTTCCCTGGTGCCTTCTTCATCCTCCCTATATATTTGAAAAAGGACTTTTTATCATCTTTTATCTTGGACGCTAGTCCTAGCTCTGTGTCCACCTTAGCTTTCCTAACAGCCCCCCTACACTCCTCTTTGGAGATAGCCCCCCCATTCCACCTGGTGTACACCACCTTTTTGGCAACCAGGCATTCTCGGATGTCCTTGGTGAGCCAGGGGGGCTTTTGGGCACTCTTGCCCCCCTTGCTTCTTGTTGGGATCATCACCCCTTGGGCCCTGAGTATCGTCTCCTTAGGGACGACCACTCATCTTGGGCACTGAGTTCCCCTGCCCTCGAGAACCCCAGCGCCTCTCCCACCAAGCTCCTCAACTCGTTGAAGATGGCCCTCTTGAAGTCTAGGGCTACCGCCTTGCTGCAGGCCCTTGTCACCCTGTGCTGGATGATGAATTCCAGCAAGCGATGATCGCCATCACCCAGGTGGTCAAGGACCTGGAGCTCCCTTACCAGATCATCGCCTGTGGCCAGGACCAAGTCCAACAGGGCATTTCCTCTGGTGGGACTGTGCACCTCCTGGGTTAAGTGGAGGTGCTGTATCTCAGCCAGGAACCTCCTGGAACGGTCCGACCTGGCTGACTGCTCCTCCCAGCAGATGTCCGGGTAATTTAGATCACCCATGACAACTACATTCCTTGCCTTAAGTGCCTCTGCAAGCTGGCCTGAAAATACCCGGTCCAGCTCCTCCCCTTGGTTGCGGGGTCTGTAGTAGACCCCCACCATTAAATCCCTCTCCCCGCGACCCCCTTGTATCTTGACCCAGAGCACTTCAGCTTGCCCCTCCTCCAACCCCATTTTGCTGGCATAGGATGTGTATTGCTCTTTGACATAGAGCACCACACCCCCTCCCTTCCTTCCTTCTCTATGCCGCCTGTAGAGCCTATAGCCCCTAATGCTAACTGCCCAGTCATGGGATGAATCCCACCACGTTTCTGTAAGCCCTACTATGTCTGGGTTTGAACTGGCTATTCTGAGGGCGAGTTCCTCCTGTTTGTTCCCCATACTACGAGCATTGGTATACAGGCATTTAAGGCCTTGCATAGCTGCGCGTACCACCCCCTGATTAGGAAGACTATTTGGACCCCTGTTTCTTACCTGGGCACTCCTTGCATGTGTCACCTGTCTTGCTCAGGTGGTGTCTCCACGTCTTCCTGCAGCCCCCTCCCCTGGTGAGACTAGTTTAAAGCTTGCTGTACGAGATCAGCCAACCTGGAAGAGAAGACACACTTGCCTTTAGGAGAGAGGTGAAGCCCATCCTGCCCCAGCAAGTCCCCCGCCTGAAAGCATGGGTCATTATCTAGGTACCCAAGGCCCGCCTGGCGGCACCAACTCCATAAGCACCTGTTGACCTCACCAATGCAGGCCTCATGTCACCATCCCCGCCTACTAACCAGAAGAAGAGAGGAGAATACCACCTTTGCCCCCGTCTCCTTAAGCTTGGCCCCCAGAGCCTTGAAGTCCTTCATAATGCAGTTAGGGTTGCCCCTGGCCACGTCATTCATTCCCATGTGGATGACAACCATGGGGTGCTGGTCTGCAGGTCGGATATGGGCCGAGATCCTCTCCGTGATGTCCCAAACCTGAGCCCCAGGCATGAATCAGACCTCCCTCGTCATGGGGTCAGGCAGGCAGATGGGACCTTCCAGTCCTTGTAGGATGGAGACTCTGATGACGAGGGTGCGGCGTTTCTTCCTGCTGGTGTTCATTCTCTGCCCATTCCATGTCGTGTGGGGAGTGGTATCATCCCCACCAGAGGCATTTGCTCTGTCTTTCTCCATCACAGCTGCCAGGGCCTCAAACCTGTTCCCTGTTGCTTAATTGTGGTGGCCATTTTAGAGCTCTGGCTGCCCATAAAATCAGGGCATTTTGGCTGGTAGCAGCATCATCACCTGGCTGTGAGTCTTCATGGAACACTGGAAGTAAGGAAGGAGCTGTAGGGGATGGTCAGGAGGCTCCTGGTCCTGGGCATGACCTAAAACTGCACCCTACCAGGAGTGGGTGGCCCAGTGGTGCGGGAGCCCCCAGGAAATGTCAGGCCAGTTACCACCCCAGCGAAAGGCGGATTGGGGTGCCTTAACTTCAGCTCCCACAACTGGGTGGGTTACCCCCTTGTAGTGTCTGGCAGGTGGACCCCAGTGAGAGAGTGGGGCCATAGACTCAGAAACCTGTCTTAAAATCCCCCAACTGGTCAATGCTGGGGCCAAAACCAGAAGGGTCAAAGGGCTAGGGGCCCATGACAAGGGATGCCCAGAGCTGAGGGCCTGGGGTTCCAACTGGTCTGGAGGTGAGGCCAGGGCCAGTGTAGCCAAAGGTCCCAGAGGGACCACATCCATAAAAGGAAACAGCTCAGGGAGCTCTGCAGCCTAGAATGAAGGTGGAATAGGCTGCCTGAATGGAGGGATACAGGTGGGGTTCAAATAGTAGGATTCTGAGGCCCAGAGTGGGACCAGTGATGTTGACAACAGAGGATGCCATCTGTGAGGCATGGACTGCGGTGTAGGGGAGGTACAGAGCCGCAGATAGTACCCCCTGGCATCGGGGCAAGAAAATGGGCAGCCTCCTGCTTATTAAGATCATTAATTAATTAACATCAAGGTGTGGTGGTTGAGAAGGCAGGTGGTTGGCCCAGAGCAGGTGGGCAGGCCACAGGTAGATTAGCCCCGAGCAGGCCCCCTGTTACACCTACACATAAATCTGGGAGCCTGTTCCTGAAGATGTTCCAAACAAAAACAAAGAAGGCACTATAAAGTATTTTTCAGTATGACATGTAAGAAACTCAGCTTGTTCATATCTACCGTGCCCAAGCCTGCAGATCTCTAGACTATTGATTCCTTTTTTTAACCTACCTCCATCATCAACTATCTCTTCCTACAGTGAAGACCCTTAAGATATTTCATAGCAGATATAACTACACAGGCACAGTTATAGTTATGAGTGTCTGTGCATCTTCTTTATAACGGTCTTTTCACAGATATCTTTTGACATGTAAGACTATTCTAACTTCAGGTATAACCTACCCATTTTTGTTCCACATGAGATAAAACAAGTATAAATGTTGGCTTCAGAGTTGTGGGGCTTAATCAACTTGTTATCCCCTCCGTTCACCTGAGATGATTGCTGAATGCATCCTCGGTTACTGTGACTACCTGGGAATTGAGTGGAGGAGAAAGGTGAAATCAAATTATGACAGGACATTTATAGACCTGGATTCTGTCATGAAGAAAATGGGGGCTGCCTGTACTAACTTTGATGGGAGGTGCTTAGAGTTGAAGCCGGCCTATGGTATCTTCATCTCTATTAAATGGCCAAAAAAAATCAGCCAAAGCTAGATGTCATGCATCACCTGGTCATAGAAGGAAAGGAGGTTGGTCAGGCAAGACCTACCTACAACAAAGCCATGTTGGCTGTCTCTCAAAGTTGCCTTCCATTAACCAGTTGTTGATGGTTTTGATTTTTTTTTTCCCCATGATCTTTCCAGGGATTGAGGCCCAACTGATTGGGCTGAAGCTCCCTGGATCTTCCTTCCTCCCTTTCTTGAAGATAGGCACCACATTGGCCCTCTTCTAATCTTCAAGAACCTCTCCTGAGTGCCATGAGTTCTCAAATATCCTTGCCACTGGTCATGCTATGATGTCAGCCAACTGTTTTAGCACCCTTGGGTGCATTCCATCTGGACCAGATGACTTCTGGATGTCCAGCCTCTAAAGCTGTTCCCTCACAAGATCTTCACCAATTATAGGTGTTCCCCACCCAGCTCCATACTCACGTAGCTGAGCAGAGAACAAGTTCCCCAGCCTGTTCCCCACCTGCTCCACACTCGCAGAACTGAGCGAGCAACAAGCTCACCATCCTCCTCCCAGCATGCAGGGGCTGGGAACTGTCCTGATATGGGGCAGGTCCCAGCCCCATGTCCCAATCAGGTGATCAAGGCACGGGACTTGGAAAGAGCTGCAGGAGTGGGGTAGGTCCCAGTCCCCTGCCCTGATCTGCCAATGGGGCAGCTAGCAGCAAACTGGCTGCTGGAGCTTCCTCATCAGCTGATTGGGGCAGGAGGTTGAGACCAGCCCCTCCCCTGCAGCTTTTTCCAAGTCCCCTGCCCCTGATCAGAGAGCCAGGGCCAGGAGTTCCCTGCTGCTGGGGCAAAGACACATTGTCCCTGCAGCCCCCTGGAGCCAGGAAACAGCTGTCTCCTGGCTCAGTGCTGCCTGCCAGCCCCTGGGTTAGCACCTAGGGGGAGCTTAGAGCTCCCCACAGTGGCAGTAGGGGTTCATTGCAGGGCCCCAGGAAGTGGGAGCAGCTTGCTGCCATTGGCAGCAAATCTGCTCCTGCTTCCCTGCACTTGGAGACACCTGCCTAGGACCATTTACTCGTGGGTAGTTAACACATTATTATTTCTGTAGGATTCTAGGTAGCAACACACAACTCAATTGTTATTAAAAAGCAAACAATCAGTTGTTACTTTTAGCTGCCATTACACAATTTTCCAAAATTATTCATTGTTGCGTTAGTTTATTATTAATAGCTTCCATAAATAGATTCTTATTCTACTTTCCAGGCTCCTGTTTGTGACTTAAATGTAACCTTTAGAGGTGCACCGCTACATCGGTCCATATCGTATCAGCACTGCTAGAACAGAAATTGATGTTTTTTTGGGCTGATGTGACTGATAATGTCACTGATAAATGCTGTGTGCGTGCATGCTGTATATAAGCTGTATGCAGTCAGGAGTGCAGTCCGACAGCTTAGAGAGCAGGCTCTGGCCAGTAAGTCTGTGGGAAAGAAGGTGCATGGGAGAAGGAAGGGGCATGTAGGGGCAACCTGGCACTGTCTCCAGCCCTGAGAGTGTAGTGGGCATGCCTTCCCATGCCTTCCCTGGGGGTGCATGCATCAGTGGGAGCTGCCCCCACCCCCACCTGATGAGCTGCTCATGGCTCTGTTCCATGCCCTGCCCCACCCCAGCTGTGCAGTGCCTGTCCCTGCCCCTGCTTTAGCCCCAACCCCATTCCCTCCCTCACCCCTGGGAGCCTCAATCTGCCCCATCCCCTGACAGAATTACTAGCCTGACTCTGATCTCCAAGCTGCCGGACTGCATATCAGGAATCCGATCGGTATCAACCGATATGGCTAATTAATAATCAGCCATTGGTATTGGCCCAAAAAATCTTTATTGGTACACTCCTAGTAGCCTTGTTGATTAGTGATTGTGTACCAGCTTAAGCACGTATCATTTATAACTCAGGGTATGTACAGATGTGCCCTATGTGCATTTTACAGTGCTGTCATTTAGAGCATTTTTATAGCACTTTAAAGTTACAGCACTCTTAAACATGACAGAAGTACAGTGTTTGGTGTGGGGGGCTCTGAGCCTCCCTGAGCTTTCCAGGCTAAACAGCAGGAGGTGTGCTGCAGCTTTCTGGGGCTGCAGGAGACTGTATACAGCAACAGACCAGGTGAACTGGAGAAGGTGGAGCTGGGAAGAGAGGCTGTGAATAAGCTTCTCATCATACCCCTTGCTCCCCCACCCCTGTTCAGTTCTGCGAGCTGTGGGCAGGCTCCAGGGAACCCTGGCAGCTTTCCCTGTTTCAGCCTGTTCAGCTTTCCCTGCTCCTGGAACCACCTAGGGGGGGTCTCACCTGCTGGAACTCCCCTGGCCAATAGTGAAAGCCACCAGCAGGGGCACAGAGAGGGAAAACGGGGCAGGTAGAAGCTTGGAAACTGGCAGAAACTTGGAAAACATACCAGAGATACCTGAAAGTCTTGAAATGTTACTCTCAGCAGTGTTTTCAGAAAATTGTCCATATCAAGCTGAAAGATGGAAAAAGGAATGCCAGCATTCTGGCTCAAGCAAACACCATCAGCATTGAAGCCATGTTTATATGATACCACCTCCACTGGACAGGATATATATCACAAAGATACTTGACAACCAGCTCCCAAAACAGATTCTGTACTCCTAACTTACTGAAGGTTACTACTCTAGGGGTGAGCAAAAGAAGAGATGCAAGAACACTTTGAAGGCCAATCTGAAGAAATGCAATACTAACATCAATACACAGGAGCCTTAAGTACTGAAACATCCTTATTGGTGCCATGATATAAGACAAGGCATTGATCATTTTGAGTCAACTCACTTCACTAGAGGTGGATAAATGAGAGAGACAAAAGGAAAGAGTTGTGACTGGACACCACCAAGATCTGCTCTTTCCTCCCAGAACCATCTGCCACATGTGCAGGCAAACATATAGATCTCAGATCAGCTTCCTCAGTCATCTCTGGACTCACCGATGACTTCCTTATTTACTTCCTTATTTATTGGAAGGCTGTCATCCTCATTCATATTGAATAAGGACTTGATCAGAGAGCCTGATCAAGAACAGGACCACTGAAAGGAGAGAGATGAAATTGTCTGTAGAAAAAAGGGGGGAGGGGGGAGAGGAAGATCTTCATCTGCAGCCACTTGTAGATCCAGGAGATTGGCTTTACTCTTCCCCCAAGTCCCCCTTCCCCCCCGCCCCCCCACAATTCCTGGTGAATCAAAGAGGTCAGAGGAAAATTAGCCCCAGAGATCCACCAAACTGAAAAATCATTATTTGCACAACTCTAGCAGTGGGGTGCTACTAATATCATTTATCTAGTACAACCTATGGCATAATCTTCACAGCTAAGATATCTTACATTCTATTTGCACCTTCTTCTGCACTAGTCAAGCAAGGTAATGCTAATGGAAGAAATTGGCTTGTATTGCATCATAAATCATTTAAAAAAACATTTTCTTTGCTTGTCAGGTTGATCCAAACAAAGGAAGCAAAGATCCTCCCATAATTGTAAGTATTGCTCCTCCCATACTAATTTCCAGTTATGGGCTGGCATTGTGTTCAAACTATCACAGGGTTATTATTCCTAACACACAAAGGGTTTGATGTTAATATTACAAAACTGAACATGCAATGCTCTGTCTGTATTCACAAGTTTCTTAGATATATAACATTTTAGGCTTAAGGGATAATCAATAGTTTTGTAACTGGATGCTCTAGGACAAATCATGTGCTTTAGTCAAAGGTAGAACTTTCCGCAACAAAAAAAGGCTGTTTTATGGGCATAATTTGACACATCAATTTCTATGAAAGATGGCAAGCTTCCTTTTTCTTTCCCTTCTTCACATCAATTTAAGTAAATCTAAGAAAACACTGAGTGCTTGAGAAACTTTTGAATGCTTTTGAGTGAGGTTTAAATAAGGACCATAACCATCCTTTGTAGAACAATTTGCCCTATGACCCCACCTCAGTCCAGAAAATATATGAGAAGGCAGGGTAGATTTCCACCTTACAGAATAATCAAAGTGTGTGTGTGTGTATCACACACACATATAGATATCACAAGGTTTCATGAGCTGTAGTTCACTTAACATATGCCATGATAGTATGTTAACCATTTGATGGCCTTAAGCAATAATGTGTGACAGACAGTGAAGAGCATTGGGAAGGTATAGAAAGTTTACTCTTCTCAATATCACCTAACCCTGCAAACCTCTGATAAAACAAACTGATAGAAATACATCTCCCTTTTCAACTTTTGTTAAAGAGCTATTAGCAAGCAAGGGGAACAAGAAGTCTCCTTAGAGCACAAGAATTAAAATGAAGGTTGTGACCTTTCAAATTTTAATGGAGGGAAAATATCTTCCAAAAAGAAAACTGTCAGAGGAGGGATGGGCTACTTTATTAAGGGATAGTTCTGGAAGAAACTTGGCATTTAGCCGTACTCTTTTTACACCACAGAATAATAATGTTCTTCATATAAAGCTCAGATCAGTAAATGCAGACTTGCACATTATTAACATCTGTGCAGAGATTGAGTATTTTTGTTCCCCATAATTGTTTTGGTTTTAGGTAGACCAGGAAACCTACACATTTGAAAACTTCAATGTGAAGAAAAAATACCTCCTGCAAATCAGAGCCCATTCAAATACATGTCTCTTAAGCGAAAAATGGGGGGAGTGGAGCAAACCAGTTGAGTTTGGTAAGAATGAAAGACTGCATGTTCTTAACTTAATTTTATCCCAGTAGTCCCCTATCTACCTCACTTGCCATCTTGCATTCACAGAAACACAGATATATTAATTCTGTTCAGCCATTTCTTCTTTCTTCTTTCCAGTTGGTAATGAAGAGAGAGGATAGGTTTGTCTTGTAGTACTGGGGCAGCTTTTGTATAGTAGGAGAAGGGAAGCCAATATAAGAACCCAAATGGTTATGACCAGGGATCTGGGTTTACTCTGAGAAAAAAAATCCCAAATTTTCTGATTTAAAAAATAACAAACCCAAAATCCACATGTTTCTGAGACTAAAATGAAGTACCACTAAATGTGTGTGTACAATGCTTACTGAAACAACCAATCAAAGTGCTCCAGACAGACAGAATGAGTGTTATTATTATAGATCCTAAGGCATTTCAAACAGATATACAAGCAAGTCAGAGCTAGAATGAACCACCGGGCCCCCCAGCACCGCTGAAGGGTAAGGAAAAAAAAAGTGGTGAGGGGCCCAATCCCTTTTTTTTAATTTTCCCCAGAGCCTGCCCGCCTCTCCTGCAGCCAGGGGATGGAGTGGGGGGCAAGCTGCCAGCAGGTCCTGATCTGCAGGGGACCCCGGTGCTTCCCTCCATGGTGGTGGCACCCCTGGGACTTCCTGGGTAGGGTGCAAGCGGATAGGTGCTGCCCAGTGGGCACCGCTGCCGTGGAGGAAAGCGTTGGGATCCCCTGCAGCTTGGGGGCTGCATGACATGCTGGCAGCTTGCTCCCCAGCCATGGGAGATGCAGGCAGGCTCCAGGGGAAAAAAAAAAAATCAGGGTCCTCACCACGTTTTTGGTTTGTTTATTTTTTTTCCTCGGTGGATCCTGCCCACATGATCTGCTCCTGGGTCATGCAGCCTCTTAGCTGGGGGGTGGGGGGGGGGGGAGTGCTTCCCTCCTTAGTGGCAGTGTCCCTAGAGCTGCCCAGGCAGGGTGCTAGATGCACAGATACATCCCTAGCTCACAGGCAACACCCACCATATCCAACAGTGCTTGGGGCACTGGAAGCCTGGGTGTGCTTGGGGAAGTTTGGGCTTGGTGGACTTCCGGCGCCCCGTGCAACATCCCTGCCACCTTCCTTCCACCTGGGACCACCCAGGAATGGGATGGATGTCCCAGGAAGGCAGCAGGAGGGTGTCTGGGTGTGCTGGCAGCCAGAAGAGATGGTGGGAATGGGGCATTGGAAGCCCACCAAGCCTGAGCTTCCCCAAGCACGCCCAGGCTTGCAGTACCCCATGCACCCTCCCTGCCACCTTCTCTGGATAGGGCAATTGTACACGTGAGTAATATTGCTATAATTTGTTGCATAGCAAACTAGAATACATGGGATGTGTTTTAGTTTTCTATGTAAAAAGTCATTTAAATTGAAATACGCCACTGAACATATACACTGTTATGAAATTTTAATCGTAACATGCCGCCGAATGCGTACACTGTTACTCAATTAAACCATTAAAAAGGACAAATAAACCACTAAAAGGGGCAATTTCCTCACATGTTCAAGGGCCCTTAGTCACATACAAAGGCCCTCTTATTCTATGACTATAAACAAGTCACAAGGTCAGACAAAATATGTACTTATATTCCTAAGCCTGTGTTTACACACAGACACCTTTATGTAGCCTTTTCAAGAGTAAGAAGTTTTGATTCCATTAAAGTATTCAGTCAGAGGATAACTAGAAATCCTGGATTTAAAGAAATTCTTTTGCAATAAAAATGTAATCACAAATGTTTTGCAGGTTTCAGCAAGTGTGTGTGTGTTAGTGGTGTTTTACTTAAATTGTGGGAAAATGTGGATGGGGGGGTTTAAATCAGAAAATTTGGGATTTTTTTAATCAGAGAAAACTAGGATCCCTGGTTATGACTATAAACACCAACTGCTGCTTCAAACTCCATGTTCTCCTTTGCCAGCAGATCATTATTGTGGCCTTTCTTCATCTTTCTTCTCTCTCCTCTGCCTCCCTTCCTCTTTCTTTGGCCTCTTCATCTTCCTCTTTGTCCTTATCAGCAGGGTTGCCAACCCAAGGAATTTTTTCCTAGCTTTAATTAATATCCAACTTTTTTTTTTACTGATATGTCTTTTTATTGATAATGTAAATGTCACTTTTCTGCTAGGCCCTGCCCTGCCTCAAGGTCCCAGTTAGAAAGCCTGGGTTCACTTTTAGGGGTTTAACATCAACCATAGTAAAAATCTTTCTTTGTCAATAGAAAATTTGCAGTGAAAAGAAATGCCTTGGGTTGGCAATCTTGTTTGACTTCAGCAATGCTTTTACACTGTTCTGCCACCTATGTCCCTCCCTACCCAGGGCCCCCTACTCACCTTCACACCCTGATGCCCTGCACCATGCTGCCCCTCCAGCCCAACCCTCAGACTTACCCCCACTGGCCCCACTCTTCCCATCCCACCATGGACTCCCAAAGAAGCCTACCTGTGGTATATAGAGTCTGGGACACACAAGGAGTGGCACATGGCCAAGAGAACACTACAGTCCCTCTCGGACACCAGTGGCATAGCTGTGCTCTTTCTGTTGGCACTTCAATCAAGCTGTGGCAGCTTAGTGTTTTTATACTTCTTTCTCTTCCTGCTTTTGTATTTTTATCTTTTTCTCCTTGCCTCTTCAGTGTCTTTCCCTTCTCCATTCCTGTCTTGCCTCTTCTTCTGGAGGAATCCTCCTAAACCTCTGGGCTAGTGACAGAAGTTACACATAAACCAATTCAAGTGATCAGGAACCAGTTTAAACCTGTAACAGAACAGAAGTTCAATGCACATAAACCAGTTTCAAAATGGCCGAAACTCATTTAAGATAAACGTGGTTGAATGTAGTATCCTATTTAATTGACGTAACTCAAACCAGTACATGGAACTTCTGTCCCAGACCCGCTCCTGATTCAACTTAACTCACAGTCCTCCTATCCCTGGAGGCTGTTCAGCCCTGGGCTGTGCCCTCTGCTCCAATGGAGCAGGGCTGGCTGCATCCCCAGCTGCCAACAGGGACTTCTTCATTCCTGGAAGCTAGGAGCCCGATCACTGGACCATTCCCCCTGCTCAGCCAACAGGCCAGCTGAGAAGGGAGTGGGAGGAAAAACAGCCATGCTGAGGGCCTCTCCCCATGCACCTGGTACAACCCAGATGGGGTTCCAGAGATGGGTAGGGTGCCATTCCCCCTGCACTTCCTCCTCAGCTGGCTGCTGACCAAGGAGGGGGCATGGCCAGGTGATAGGCCCAATTCCTAGCTCTTGGTGCAGGGGGGAAGAGAAATGCCCCACTGGGGAGGTACCCCCTTCCCTGCTTCCACCCACACCAGAGAGACCCCAGCTGGGTGTCCAGTGCCAGGCAGAGCAGAGGGGAAGTTTCCCCCTACATCCCCTCCTCAACCAGCCTAGACTGAGGAGGGGGCATGGCTAAAGGAACCAGCTCCAGGCTTGGGGAGAAAGGATAATGCACCCTGCTGGGAGCTTCCCCCTCCCCCTGCATGGAGGACACACTGGGGCTGTAGTGTGGGGTGGAGGGGGGGGTTCCCCCCACGCCCCCTCCTCATCCAGCCCAGACTGAGGAGGGGGCATGTCTAGAGAGAGACCAGCTCTGGGGACAGAGAGAGAAGGGGAAACACCCTGTGGCAGAGCACCTTTGATGCCTGCCACTTTAATGGCTTAGACAGAGCAGCCTGCAGGTAGTTGCATTACCAATCGGGGGTTACATGGCCATCAGGAGGCTGCCTGATTAGGGAAAGGGCTCAGCTGCTGGCAATAAGGAAAGGCCTGAGCAGGGGAGCCAGCAGTTTGCTGCAAGCAGCTAAAGAAGGAACATCACCTGGCTGGAGCTGCTGCTCACATAACATCTTGGAGGTACAGGGCAGGAACTATGGGGATGGCAGGAGGTTCCTGGTCCTGGGGCATGACCTAAAACTACACCCTGCTAGGGATGGATAGTGTAGTGGGGCTGCTTGTGGTGGGGTGGTGCCCAGGAAATGCCAAAGCAGTTACCTCCCTAGTGAAAGTCAAGTATGGGGTGTCTTATATCCCCAGCCCCCACAATCTGGTTGATAACCCAGCAGCAGGGACAGGAAGGGGGCCAGGCATGTCTACATACACCTGAGCACCATGGGGTGTGAGACCCTGTGGCCCCAGTGAAGGAGGTCTGAAAAGTGACCCCAGTGAGGGGGCACAGTCTTGGCCTTAGCAGGGGGGGCAGAATAGGAGCCCTAGTGAGGGGGTAATAGAGTGCATGGAAGGGCCATGCAGAGCAGGGTCACAAGGGCAACCTAAAGGACTGCACATGTGGATGCAGAGTAGGGTCTGCATAGGTGGGCCTGAAGGGCTGCACAGAGTAGGGTTGCCAGTGGGTCCTGAAGGACTGCACACAGGCCAGCCCCACGAGTTGGATGAGAAGTTGAAGGCCCTAGTGAGAGGGCATAAATGGAGGCCTTAGTGAGAGGGCAGGAGGCCCAGGCACATGCGAGGATGCTTGTGGCAGAGTTACGATTTTGGATGCCATCTGCGTGGCATGGAACACTGTATAGGAGAGGTTGGAGCCATGTATAATGCCCTAGGCATTGAGGCACGTAATGGGCAGTCTCCCATATTTTTATATCCGTTTTAAAACAGCAAGACATGGCAGGAGAGACAGGGCAGACTGCTGTAGAAAGGTGGGCAGACCAGCACTGTGGCCAGCCTAGTGAAATCCCCCTGTCACACACCCCACTAGGGCCTACCCTCCTCCCCCCTGCTTCCCCAGCACTGGGGAGGCCCCAGCTGGGGGTCTGGTGGGAGAATCCCCCTCATGTCCCCTTCTGAGCTAAATGGAGGCTAAAGAAGAGGGATGGCTGGGGAAATCACCTATGTCCTGGCTCAGTTCAATCTAAGCAGTTTACAGAAACCTGCAGAGATTGAATCAATTCAGCCTCAGGCTTTTTGACTGTCTGTACGTAGCCCTAGGCTTCATAGAGTGGGTTCTTCTCTGCTTCTGAGGAAATTTTACCTTCCAGATGTTTCTCAATCCCCTGAAAAATACCTGGGTTAAAATATTCTTCAGATTATTAAAAGTTGCATAGATTTTTATATTAGTAGTTGATATTATTAAATATCAAAGCAGATATCTGACATCGTTGTATAAAAACCCACTTGCTTTGCTAATAATTTCTGACCTTTTTTATTGTCTTTCAGGTTCCGAAGAATATATGTCCAGTCTTACAATAACATTAATCTTTATAGCACTTGGAACAATCCTAGTGGTATTGTTTGTCTGTTTTCTCTGCAAAAGGTAAATCTAACTTATCAATACAGACACTTTTTTGTTTAATACGCACACATTTCCTACAAGCCAAATAACACGTTTATTTTGATATTTATTATGTTTGTTTTATGGTTTCAGTAAGACTGTGACAAGAAATAAGTTGTAAGGCAAGGGTTTTCTGGTATAAGTTTTATTGGCTCAACTGTATTTTTGAGAGAGATGTTGGACAAGCTTTCAGGCATGAGAGGCCTAGTCCGTTTCTTAAGTAACTGTTTTCACTCACATCAGGAGTGTCAGACTCACCTGATCCCCTAGGCTGCATATAGACCTCAGCAAGCCTTGTGTCTTGAATCCATTCCCACCTCCAGAGACAAGGTTAATGCAGCTGTCACTTGTCCTTTCACTGCTGAAACATGTCCCCTGAATTCTGGGAGAAGGTGGACCCCATCACCAAGTTCCCAGCCACTCCAGGAGAGCTGCAGGCTGGATAAAATAGTTGAAGGGACAGTTATCTTTGATACCTCCAATTTACATCAAATTAAACAATTGCTTTTTTTCAGTTAGTTAGCTTAGCCTGTGTCTGCTTCTTTCTCAGATCTGAATAAGGGCACTTTATTTCCAAGCACTTATCCAACATCTCTCCTAACTATATGGTTAATCCAATAAAAGCTATTCCAAAAAACCAAAAATTGCCTCTCTCAAACTTCCCGGACAGTCATGTCCACAACAAAACTTCAACCCTACTCATAAAAAAACAAGATAGTTGGGTAGTGTTGTTGAAGCCTACAGGTAAAAGGTCTACCTATGAGATCCATAGAAGCATTACTTCATAATTAATAATCAATAACAAATAATTAAAAAGAGTATTAATTTTACAGCTTTGTTCTCCTGGGTGGCTATTGGCTCTATTGTAAAATAAATATACAATTCTAATATCCTGGCTTGTTAGCATTTTCCATATACTTTGCACCGGTGGCACAGGGGCCAAAAGGCCATCTTGGCTTAATAGAGAAGTCGCAGATCTTCTGAAAAAGAAAAGGGAGACTTACCAATGATGGAAGCTAGAAATAGGTCCCATGGAGAACTGTATAAGATTGGCCCATGCCTGTAGGGGGCAGATTAGAAAAGCAAAGTTGGTGACCGAATTCAAGTTAGCAACCAAAATTAAGGACAATGAGAAGTCCTTCTATAGGTACATAGATAACAGGAGGATAACCAGTGGAAACATGGAACCGCTTCCCATTGCATCTGGTTCACCAACACCAAGGAGAAAACTGAATTCCTGAGTAAGTACTTCACATCTGTATTCCACCAGTCTAACAGTGATAGCCTACCGAATGCAAATATGACAAAGAATACAGGCAGTCCTCAGATTTACGATGCAATTGGTTCCTGAAAACCATGTCTGAAGTTGAAATGTCATAACTCGGAACCAATTTTCCCATAGGAACAATGCTACAAATGGGGGATTGGTTCCTTTACAACAGTTGATACTGCATGCAGATGGTAAGTGGTGGGGGGGGAGGGGGAAGGGAAGGGGCTTGGGGGTGCAGATCAATGCACTCCACAGTGAGGGAGGGGCTGGGGCTGGAACTGGGGCTGGGGCAAGTGCTGCCCAGCCGGGGCCAGGTGGGCGCGGGGGGAGGGTGGTGGTTCCCATTGCTGCACACTGCTCGTCTGGCATTTCTTCCAACAGTTCCCACCACTACTCCTGCCACTGATCCAGGAGGACACGGGGGGGGGAGGGGGTATGTGCCCCCAAATTTGCGCAGGGTGAGGCAGGTGGGGCCAGGGCTGCATTGGGCTGTGCTCCGGGTGGACAGTGGGCGCTATGATAAATTTTCAGATGGCTGCAGCACCCCACCTTCCCTTCCCCCTTCCCTTCCACCGCTTACCAGCTGCACGCAGTATCAACCATCGTAAAAATGAAACTCACGTTGGAACAGCAAAACAGGGTGTCAATTTATAAACATCATAAGTGACATTCATCACAATTCAAAGTTGTAAGTCGATGTAGAGCTGATGAGAGAACAGGTAGAAAGGCTAGCTATCTGTAAATCAGCAGGACCAGATGAACTCCATCTGAAAGTGCTGAACGACCTAGCCGAAGTCATCACAGGACCACTAGTGAGCCTCTTTGAGAATTCATGGTGCTTAGGAGAGGTCTCAGAAGACTGGAAGAGGGCCAATGTTGTATCCATCTTCAAGGAGAAGAGAGAGGACCCAGGGAACTACAGGCTGATTTAGCCTGACCTCAGTCCTCAAAAAATGTCTCAAGGAGTCCATATCCAATAAGCTAGTTGAAGGCAAAATTTTGAATGACAGCCAGTGTGGTTTTGTCATGAGTTAACCTCATCTCCTTTTATGACCAAGTTACTCACCACCTAGATAAGGGAGATGAGGTTGATGTCATTTACTTGGACTTTAGGAAGGCCTTTAACTTGGTGTCCCATGAGTCTATCAAGGTAAAACTAGAGAACTATGGGCTCAACAATTCAATGGTCAGATGGGTGGGAAACTGGCAGAGGTTGGACCCAGAGAGTACTAATAGATAGATCTGTGTTGGCCTAGTGGAAGGTAGCCAGTGGGGTCCCCCAGGGTTTGGTACTTGGACCAGTGTTTTTCAACATCTTCATCAATGATCTGGATATAAGGGTGAAAAGCACATGGTCAAAGTTTGCCAATGACACTAAGCTGTGGGGAAGTGTGGCCACGCATCAGGGTAGGCTGATGATCCAGATGGACCTAGACAGATTAGTCAGATGGGTGGACCAGAACCAGGTGCTATTCAACACTGAGAAGTGTAAAGTGTTCCATCTGGGAAGGAAAAATCCTCAACAAACTTACAGGCTCAGTGGTGCTACACTAGCTAGCACCATGTCCAAAAGGGACCTAGGGGTCATAATTGACCATAAAATGAATATGAGCCACCAGTGTGATGCTGCAGTTAACAAAGCAAACAATACACTAGCATGCATCAACCAGTTCATCTCAAGCAAAAATAAGGAAGTTATTCTCTCGCTCTACTCAGAATTGGTGAGGCTGTAGCTGGAGTATTGCATCCAGGTCTGGGCACCACACTTCAAGAAGGATGTGGAGAAGCTTGAGAGAGTCTAGAGAAGAACCACTCATATGCCTGATGAGCAAGCCATATGAGGAACAGTTGGCAGATATGGGACTCTTCAGCCTAGGAAAGAGAAGATTTTGGGTGGATCTGGTGGCAGCTTACAAATATATCAGGGTGAATATCAGAGGCTAGTCAAACAAGAATTCACCAAAGCACCCAAGAGGAAAACCAGGAGCAATGGTCATAAACTCCTAGAAGAAGGTTTCAGACTGGATATAAGGAAAATCTTCACGGTTTGTGTGACCCTAGAATAGACCCCAGATCTACTGGGTCGTATAAACATTATACGGGGGTGGTGAAGGCCTAGAGATCTTCAAAAGGAGACTGGACACGCATCTTGCTGGAGTTATTTGACCCCAACAGTCTTTCCTACCCAGAGCAGGGGGCTGGACCCAGTGATCTCACAAGGTGCTTTCTAGCCCTAAACGTATGTGAATTTCTCAAAGTACAAGACAATCAACTTATGATGCCCAATGGTTTCTTTATTCTTGTTAAGATCCTCAAGTAAGTTACAATATCTTAAAATAATTCAACATCACATTTTAGTTATGCATTGTTTCCTTTGATTGTAACAGAGAAAAATAAGATCTCTCTCTCCGACATACAATAGAAGACCAAATATTTAAACACATTCTGTGCTGAACCTGTTCTTTTCATCACTATTCCTTTTTGTTCCCTTAGGTACTGTAATTTGAAGAAAATATTTTCTCCAGTACCACAACCAAGAAATAAATTTAACATTCTTTTACATGATGAACAACCTATGCAGGTACAGTTTTTCCATTTGCATGGTATTTGCTGAATCTATCACATCATGGAAGAAATGGCAGAGTTTTCAATTCATAAACATCAGGGTAGCTGGTCTTTAATTCTTTTTTACTACTTTGCTGTGGTATGTACCGATAAACCAATTATCTTCAGCCACAAATTAAAGGTGGAATTAAGATTTTAGGTGGATAGATAATTTTTTGCCAGTTCTCCCAAGCTGACTTTTATGTCTCAGGGTAAAACAAACATTACCTGATGTATCATTTGTGCCACCATAATTTTTATGGTGGCACAAATGCTGAGCATATAGACATGACTACCCTTTTTGTGATGCATCAGAAATGAGACAAAAGGTTCTAATGAATTATGCTACTGCCAGTACTCTCTCACCACCCCAAGCAAGTGCTCTGGGGGCTTGAGGAGCCCAGTCTTGTGAACCCCAGGTAGGATCCAGCCCCAGATAAGCCCTTGCCTCACTTTCTCCTCTTAAAGAGATGTGCCTCAGGGGTGCATCTCCATAAGTTAAGAAAGCCCATGTGGGTCTGGGCATGGAGGCATGGGACCTGGGGTGCCTCTTCACTGGGACTTGTGCTAGCTGATGCTTACACATGAGGCATGGGTCAGTTCAGGACTAAAGGTGGAGCAGCAAGAGATCCAGGGAATCCCTTATCAAAGAGAATATATCACCCTTTGTTCTGCATCGGTCATGGGGCTGATGTGGGACAATGGGCAACATGCATGTCACCCAAAGCAGATCAGCTGTGGAAGGACATGTCATCTGTAGCTGATCTGCTACATTTTGGTAACCTCCCTTTCTACCTTTAAAGAAACTCAGAATGATGGAACAATCAACACTTGTAATCTGTGGATACTGACTGCGTAGTACAAGGAGTCCAACTCTTATAAATCTAAACATGAGACAAGGGCAAAAATATAAAGAACAGTATTTGGCCAAGACTCCCGTGCTATATTTTCATTATATTCTTATTCTACAGCAGGGGTAGGCAATGTTTTTTGGCCAGAGTGCCGAAAACCCCCACAATGCCTACCTTGGAAGGTGCCGGAGTGCCAGCATGTGAGGAAAATACAAAATGAGGGCAGGGGGTACATGACAGGATGCCCTGCTGCCCCTGGCCTGCCAGCCCAAGCTCTGTGGCTGTGAGCAGCTACCCAGAAATTGGGCCAGCTGCAAACATCTGCTGCCTCTCTGTCCTGGCCCCGGGCTCCAGGAAGGCAGGACATACTGGCAATGCTCCCTGCTGTGCTGCCCTCGCTGCTTCTGCAAAGCAGCTTTGGAACCCGGCATGGCAGGGCACAACAGGGGCTCAGAAAGCTGCCTGCTCCAAGCTCTCTGCTACCCTGCCACACTTCTGTATGTACGGGAGCAGTGTGGGCAGCAGTGCTGGGTTCTGCCCCTCACTGCTGCCCCTGCCTGCTGGGGAAATGTGGCAGAGGAGCTTGGAGCAGGCAGCTTTATGCACCTCCCGATGTGTCCTGCCGCGCCAGGTTCCCACACTGCTTTGCAAAAGCAGTGAGGGCAGCACAGTTGGGAGCACTGCCAGTATGTGCTGCCTCCCCAGAGCCTGGGACCGGGGCTGGGGCTGGGAGACAACTGGAGCCAGGGTGGAGAGGCAGCAGATGTTTGCAGTTGGCCCAGGTTCTGGGTAACTGCTGATAGCCACGGCGCCCAGGCTGCTTGCAGCAGGGCTTCCATGGGAGCAGTCTGGGCTCTGTGGCTATCAGCAGCTACCCAGAGCTGGGGCCAGTTGCAACCAGGAGGCTACAAACAGCTGCTGCCCTCCCACCCGGGCCCTAGCTGCTTCCTGGCCCTGGGTTCTGGGAAGGCAGCAGGTGCTGGCACTATACCCGTTGGGGCCGGAGCAGCAGCTGTTTGTAGCCTCCCGGCTGCAGCTGGCCCCATGGAGCCCAGGCTGCTCCCACAGGGCTTGCAGCATCCCAGATGCCTGCTGGTAGCACCCCAGGCTCCTGGCTGGCAGCAGCTACCCATAACTGGGGCTGGCTGCAGCCAGGAGGCTGCAAACAGCTGCTGCCTCCCCAACTCTAACACATGCCAAGGAAAATGGCCTCATGTGCCATGCTTGGCAAGCATGCCAGGGGTTGACAAACCCTGTCCTACAGTCTTCATCCAACACTCATTAAAGTTGTCATTTGGAATGTTGTCCAATGGGATGTTCGTACAACTTCCACAGAACTGCTGAAAGCTTTAAGCATACTTCAGGTATCCATCTATTCCAGATTTGCATGAGGCAAACCCAGCAATGAGGCATGGAAGTCATCCTGCAAGTTCCACCTGCTGATGCTCTTGAGATTTCTGACACCAGTATGCTTGAAAGTGGCAGTGGAGGTTTGGTCTCAGATCTGCTAAACTTTCTTGGGCTAGGCACATGTAGAGTGGGAGAAGGTGAACAGGCCACACTTGACAGTGGCACTGGAAAGAACCCCTGGAAATAATATAGATATGCCCTGGATTAAAGCTGTAGTGTAGCAACCACATAGTTTCACTCTGCCTACAATCGACCATAGTAACCAAGTGTGAAAAATCAGGAAACAGAATTTTGCAAGCTGAAATAATTTTTTTTCCCCTATCTTTGAGAACTGCTGGGGAATTTATGCGTACAAAGTGATACTTTTATTTTTACTCAGCTGGACATGAGTAGTTGACGTTATGCCCTTTTCTTTCACATGGCAATTGTGTGGGGATTCGAGATTGGGTTTAAGATGGATGATGAAAATGTACTGTCTTTTGGGAATATCTTTTATATTGCAAAGCATGGAATGTTGATTTTGCCTTTGGGGGACTATAATACTAAGGTACCTGTAGTAGTTTTCTATTTAAGGGTTACACTCTGATTTACAAGATATACATGGCTAAAGAAAAAAATGGTGAAGTACCACGAATTATTAATCAAATCAGCTGGGATCACAAGAGTTAAATCTGTAGCTACTCTCAGGCATGAACTTAATGCCTTTCTTTTTCTGGTTTCAACAGAAAGACTATGTGGATACAGAAATCAAATATGAAAGTGAAGAAATAGAAATAATTGCTGTTGAAGAAATGGCATTGCCTCCCAAAGAAAAATGAAGCATTTGGATTCCCTAATTCAAACACTAGCATAAACTTTTGGCGACCCTAGGATATTTTGTATGACTTTTCACACATTCTCCTTAGTTTTCACATGGATGGTAGCACTGAGTACGGTACTGATTTAGCTTGTCTGTTACTTTCATTGAATATAGCTTGCTTTTAGCTATGTCAAATTTTAACTTTTTCAGCTAAAATTTTCTGTTTGGGATTTCTACCTCAATGTGAATATCCTCTCTACATTTCAATAACAAATTTTCAGTAATTTATTGGTATGTCTTTAGGGGAAAAGATATGTTGTTCTGCCTACTTAAAAAAGAATCCTGTGGAAATATCAGAATCAGGAACCTAAATTTCACCTACAACCTGCTTTAGGGCATGGAAGTCCTTTATTGAACCTTGTCCTAAGTGACTGTTATGGAACTAGCTGTATGTCCTTCCATCAGAGAGAGTCTCTCTGCGTGCACCCTTTCAGGAGTCAGGCCTTGTGCTTTTACCTCCTAGACCAGGATCTGGCTACCATTTTCTGGCTATCAACCATTCTTAGTTGTGGCCCTTTTTTAATAACTTCAGAAAAATTATATTAAAAAAGGTTGACTTTGAAGCCTTTCTTTGAATAACTCTAGAGACGGGGAATGCCAGAATGAAAGTTGCCAATTTACCTTTAACTTGCCTTCCATGTGTGCCTTTTTCCACTCCTAGTCTGGATGCTGCTCACTGAATGGGTAGCTATTCAGTATTTTATTTAAGCCTCATTATTCCACATGTTCTTATAGCTCTGTGCCTTCCAAGCATTAATGAACTCATCTGCACAAAAGCTCTTGAGAAGCAGGCATAGAGTAATCTCATTTCTTTTACAGATGAGAAATTGAAAGAAATGAAAGCGGAGCAGCTAAAATTGTCGACTACCTGCAGCTTGAGTGCCTAGGTCAATGGTCTTCAACTTTTTTGAGATTCAAGGCACCCCTCAGAAAATAGCCACTCTTAGCTGTCACTCATTTTTGTTGCAAAAAATTCAGACAGAACACAAAAGAGGTCAGCATGTTTTTAAGACTGTGAATTCCTACTTTAAATCTCTGTTTATCTTGTGAATTAGGTTTGCACACCTAAAAGTGCTTACATTGCGTGGCACCTTGCAGCACACCTAGAAGGATCTCAGGACACCCTAGGGGGCCATCACACTATGGTTGAGAATCACTGGCCTAGCTTGAGATATCTAGGGTCCAGTTGTACTACATACATCTGCACTCCCTTTGTGCAATCAAAACTGGGTTAGCACATACATGGTTCATATAAAAGAAAGTGGCTCAATAGGTACAGTTGGAATGTTCACAATTAAAATTAAAAAAAATAAATGAAAGGGAGAAAGATGGTATTTATATACGTTTAAAGGCTAGCTTTAAAAATTGCCTAATATCTTAATTTTAAAGAATATTTTGTTTTTTATACCTTTTCAGGTATTTCATATGGTTCAAAATATAAATCCTATCTCTCTTATGGCCTTTAGCCTACCTCTTATATGTTCCATTATAAAAATAATGCTGGGGTTTGTTTTCCACTCTTTTTACTCATTTTTAGTGTGAATGTCTGGACATCTTGGGCATCTATACATATGTTTTGGAGTGGAGGTGGGGGGAGTGCTTCAAAATAGCTATGGGGCAATTTAACTAAAGCTTGTTTGATGAGCTTTACTTAAAGCATCCCTGCCACCATTTTGAAACAGGGGGACACTGAATACACGTGATGTGGAGGCTGCTGGATTAATTGAGTCTGCTCTGATGCTTGCTAGCCAGCATTCCCTCTAAGCTGTGTGGTATGCATGGCCACGCAAGCGCACCCGGCAGCGTGGCATGAGCGCACCTGTGTGACCACGCATGCCACACAGCTTAGAGGGTACGCTGTTGATAACTAGCATGTGTCGGAGCAGAGGTCTGTAATATGTATAGGTGCCCCTAAGTTATATCTCTTTTCCTATAAGAGCCTTCCTTTAAGGTTTTTAACTTTAATTTAATAGATATATTAGAAAAAAAGGTTTTTTGAACCATAATATGAAAACTTTGTAAAGTCTCATTTATCTCCTATAGTTTCCATACTGTGTTCCCACAGAATAACAAACTGCTAAACGTGATACTTAAAAAAACAAGTAACACACTGAAATTTATAGCAAGGATGAAAAAGATGCAAGATCTATTGAAGTTGCTTTTAATAACTCTTCCCCCACAATTGTAAAAGCTTGTTTCTTAAATAGAATTGCAAATACTTTTCCAAATCCACTGATTTTTTTTCAGCGGTAAAGACAGATTTTGAGCCTTCCATTCATGGGCTGGCAACAACATGCAAAGCATAATACATTAGTTCTGATTAGCTCAGCTCAGCAGCTATGTGAGTGTAACAGGGTGTCTATACCTTCAAGAAGGAACAGTCAGCCCTATTGAGAGAGCCCAACTGCAGGACACTTGAATGGGCAGGGAGTGTCCAACTCAAGGCTTTATAAAACTCCCAGAAGAGTAAGCAAGGGAGGAGGAAGTGAACTGTTAACAGGACAGCTTGCTGCACAGAGGGGCCAGGCTTCTGGCCTAGGACCAGGACCAACAGGCTCCCCTCCTTGTGCCCAGGACAGGGCTGAAGGGTTGGGTTTTGTTTGTGTATTTGGTTGCTTGTTTGCTGCTTAAAGGTTGTGTTTTATTTAGGAGGACTGCCTGAGGAATGCCTGTGGGAGCAAAACCCACCTGCAGAATCCAACAGCTTAGGCACCCTGCCTGGAGTCCCTGCCTACTACCATTAATTATAACAAATTCCAGGAAAACTAAGATCTGTGTAAGAAGCAGCAGAGAAATCTTTTGCCCCTTTTTTTCATCTTGTGAAGAAGGAAAAAAGAGTACAATTTCTTTTCTTTGCCACTAGCTCAGCAGGACACAGGGGCAGCATCCAGATGTGCAGGGGCATACAGATGCAGGGGCAAAAATAGTAGCAGCACAAATTTGCACCACTACTTTTTACTGCATCACATGCCCCTGTACGCACGCTTTGTTGAGGGATAAATTGTCCTGCTCTGGGCAAATTGACTTTGCCCAGTTCTTCCTGCCTCCCAGTGTGCTGGAGGAGCTGGAAAATAACTGAAGGAATGGAGATCTCTGGCCAGCAGCCTGAGCACCTCCTTTGAATAGTACCACACTTTGACCTTCATGTCTTCCAGTGCACACACCTGTTGCATGTGCCATTTCGTTCTTTTTCCCGGAGATTTTTTTTCTACTAGGATTTCCTGGTAGCAACTTTTGGCCCCCCTCCATAAATTTGTAGCATGGGGCAGGTTTTAACATTCCCCATGTACAGTCTGTGGTGTCACAAACTGCATGCCCTTGCTTCTCTGGAAACATCCAGGAAGATCACCTGAAATACATTTCAAAAACTCAGTTCAACTGCCACCTCTCAGTTGTATCTAAAGGTAGGTTGACTCTAGAGTCACTGCACCCCATGCATGCTTACCCAAGGCAGTATCAAACCAGTTGCCTGGGGGAAAGAGGTAGAAATGTTGCTGGCCCCATGGCTGTAGCAACACAGATCTTGGCCTGGTTTGCCAACCTGTTCTAGGGGTCTTGTCACACATTCACTTGCAACAATTACAAATCACTGGAATACAGTGACCTATTAAAGTTTGTAAGTGTTAGCACAGGAGTAGGCAAAATAGGGCCCACAGGCCAGATCTGCCCCATGAAGGAACTTTTCTGGCCCACAGCAGGTCCTTCCATCCCACCTGGCCCAGCCACCATCTGGCCCATGGTGTGTCCTGCTGCCCCCTGAGCACATAGCTGGACTGCCTTTCTAAGTAGACCAGGCGGTGGTGGCTCTTTCTGGCTGCCGCCACCACTGGCCTCAGCCCCATGGTATTGGCAGGGATCCATGTACACAGCCCCAACTCTGGCCTGCCCTGCACCCACTTTAGACTTGGCCCAGCAGACCAGCTCTGGACCAGCTGAAACCTGTTACACAGCCCCAACTCTGTCCCACCCTGCCTCTGCTCCAGACTCACCCGCCCATGCTGAGCAGGGGTAGTAGCAATAGCAACCAGGTAGAAGCTGCTGCTTAGCATGGGGGAAATGCAGCCCCTCCCCTTTGCCACTGTTGGTTGCTTCTTACTGCAGCTGCCTGGAGCCCATGCCTGGGCTGCCCTGTGGCTCCTCTGCACTGCCACCACTGCCCCACTGGATGGCCCAGAGGCAGCAGTGACAGCAGTGGAGAGGAGCCACAGGGCAGCCAAGGTATGGGCTCCAGGCAGCTGCAGCAAGAAGGGCCTGGCAGTGGTGAGGGGGAGGAACCATTTTTCCCCTATGCTGAGCAGCAGCTTCTGTCCGGCCGCAGCCACTGTTCAACATGGGCAGGTGGTCCAGAACAGGAGCGAGGCAGACCAGGGGCAGGGTTGTGCATGCAGGTTCTGGTTGTTGTGGTGAGGGTGAGTCCAAAGTGGGCACCGGTTGGGCCAGGGTTGGGGCCAGGGCTGTGCACTGTTGGTGTTGGCAGGAAGGAGCTGCAGGGTGCATGGGCTCTGGGCTATTGTGGTGGGGTAGGTCAGGGTGCTGAACAGCCCATGGCAGCTCCCCAGAACTGCTTATGTGGCCTGCAGGCCCAAATAATTGCCCACCCTTTGTCAGCAGATTACCCATAACTAAAAGGTAACAACTTTGCAATGCCACAAGGGCACATAACACATGCTACACTGCTTGAACATGCATCTGCTTGTATTTTAATTGCCCTCAGTAAGTTTTAAGTTGGATGTGTGACACCACCCACAGTGAAAGCCAGCTGTTGCTCACAAAAGCTTATCCCACCCTGGGCGCTTGTACACATGACAAAAGTTGTCCATTTTTGTGCTTTAATTGCATCACACTTTACACATATGGGGTTTTTTTGCAATTTAAATTAGTTTGTTACCTTGCAAACTAAACCACATCCTGATGTGTTTTAGTTCACAACAACACAAATTGCAACGATACAGCCATTAATCTGTCACATGCACATGGCAATTCACTGAATGACATGTAATGCGCTCCTTTGTCGAACAGATCTTGCTTCAATTTGCAGGTATTTGTGTGTAGAAGTTTTCAGATACCAGGTGTAGCTGCACAGCCCAACATAAATCAATCTTCTGCTGACCTGTTATTAGAATTTTATTAAATAAAGAACTCTAAGAACTTGTCTATTCTTATTTTGCTTTGTGTGGTGGGTGTTTCAGGGGTGTTGGGCATGGCCAGGTGTTGGGCACCTATTAGGGGGGCTTCTCATTCCTCACCCACAACCCACCTGGGCCCTGCTGCCCCTGGCTCCCCAAGGGGGGCTGTGATTGCTGGGGCCCCATCAGCCCATAATCCACCCCTGGTTAATGCAAGGGATTAATAACCACATGACTGGATTACTTGGGCACCTGAGAGTGGTTTCATTTGCTGTTCAAAACAAATGGTGGCCACCTGGTCCAGAACTGCAGGTTCATCCTGACATTTTCCCCCAGGAGCTGCCTTCAGTGTTCTGCCTTCAGCAGGCTCCTGCAGCTGGCTACCTGTCCCCATGGGCAGCGTGGGGCAGGGGGATGGGCTAGGGATGTCAGGAATGGTCAGGTGTCAGGCACCTGTTGGAGGGGCTCTCACTACCCACCCATGGCCTGCCTGGGCCATTCTGCCTCCGGCTCCCCAAGAGGGGCCTTAATTGCTGGGGGTCAGGTCAGCCTATAATCCACCCTTGGTTAATGCAAGGAATTAATACCATTTGGCTGCCTTACATGGGCACCTGGGAGCGGTTTTCATTTGCCAATCAAATCAAATGGTGGCTGCCTAGTCCTAGGACTGCAGATTCATTGTGCAAGGCTAGGTGTCAGGCACTTGTCATGGGGGCCTCTTGTGACAGGGGGCCATCTCAAGGCCAGTCATGACATCGGCCTGCTTACCTCTATAGGGCAGTCCGCCTTGTCTCACCTGCCATGCCTTGATGTATCAAAATAGATGGAAAATGCAGGAAGCTGCCCATTTAATTGCTCCAATGCCCAAGGCTTAATATATGGCTCCAAACCTCCCCTTACACCATGTCCCATGCCTTGCCGATGGCATCCAAAACCACTTCTGAATCCCCCAGCCCTTTAGCTGGGCCACACTCCACCTCCAGCCCACATTTGGTCTCAGGTGTCCTCAGACATACCTTGGACTCTCTGCCCCCTCACTGAGGCCACTATTCTGGACAGCTTATGCACTGGTCCCCAAAGAACCTTCTCTACATAGCCTCCAGACTTCTGTTCCACACCAGGTGAAACTTGGCCTCTAGCCCCTCTCTGGGCCATTATTTTGCCCCTCACTGGGGCCACTGCTCTGCCCCTCACTGGACTCCTGGGCCTTATTCCCCTTAGGCCTCAGGCCCTGCTAGGTGGACCTTGGTCCTGTCTCAGTCTCCAATCAATGGGCCTGGACCCTGCCTCAAACCCTACTCTGTGGACCTAGGCCCTGTGCTTTTCTGATGGGGTGTGCTCCCCTAGCCTTTCCCCCTTACAGGGTACCCACAAGGCAGCAGGGACTGAGGCTTTCCAGCCCCCCATCCTCACCTTTCACTGGTGAGGCATAGGTGTGGCATTTCCTGGAGACTGCCCTGCCACAGACAGCCCCACCACACGATCCAACCCCTGCAGGTTGTCATTTCAGGTCATGTCCCAGAACCAGGGACCTCCTCTATCCCCATAATTCCTACCTTGACCTTCAGGTGCTCTGAGAGCTGCTCTCCTCAGGCTTTGCAATGTTGCTCCTCTGGCTCCTTAGATATAACTTCTGGCTCTGCTCCTAAAGCTTGGGCTTATACTGAGGCTACCCAGCTCTCCTCCAATCCAGTGGCCCCCTTGTGGTCATGTGACTGCCTAACTAGACCTAACCACACCTGTCGGCTGCTCCACAGGCTGCTTGGACCCCTTAAAGTGGCCCACCACACCTCTCTATCATTCCCCACCCACAGCCCCCCCACAGCCCCAATAGTACCCCAGTATAGTCAGGGAAGGATGGGGATTTACCAGGTTTACCAGTTTTACCCACCCCTCTGCAAGTCCCTCTATTGATCTGGCAGTGAGGAGAACAAAGCCAGACAGCCTGGCTTGAGTATCTGCTAATTGCCCACATTGAAAGAAATATGTACCCACCCATTGGGTTTATCTAAGTCCTTCCCCTTTCCCTGTACTTAAGAGTATTTATAAGATAACGACAAGAAATAAGTGCTAGGGTGACAATGATTTGGATTTTTGGGGAGCATTGGATCTGTAGCTGGAACAAGGCTTTAATCTGTCTCTCAGCAAAACTGCTGACCACAAGGCAGAATAATGTATTAAAATAAACTTGCAGATGCTGAGGCAAGTAGTTTTTAACAAAGGAATAGTATGCTCTATAGTATGCAGGATGAATAAATCATTGTGCAACAGAAAACAGGATGTGAACCAACAACTATCGCTAGGAGATAACATAGAGACCAGACCTTGGGGAGGCTGCTGAAGTAAGCAGAAAACTGGAAAGAACCAGTGGTTGACCAAGAGTACCTGGGTTCATGGACTCATGCACATGCTCTTAGCAGAAAGGCAAGTAAATGAAGGAAATGCATAGACAATTCTATGCTGAGGAAGTAAACTGTAAACAGAGGTGAGCTCGATGGGAGGAGAAATAGGCGGAACAGGAGGAGGGACAAAGGTGGTGTGAATGTTGATGGACCTGAACTAGAGTATATAAATGTGGAAAAAACTATTGTTTGTGGCTGCTCCCCATGTTCATATACTGGGTGTCTGTGAGACAGTTCAACCGAAGCTGTCTCCATTCTGAAAAAAGCTGTTGCAAGCAATGTGTGCTGGTGTTTGCTCCCTGCTTTCTCTGGCTAATGAGTAACAGGATCCATGAGCAATTGGATCATTGTCTCCCTAGTCACTGGGCACCGCATGGAGTCGGGGTCTAACATCTTGGTGTAGTTGGCAGGATTTGACACACATTTGGAGGGGACTGATCATCCCAATCCTACCAAGGTAAGGCCTAGCAGGTGTATTGGGTTCTCTTGGGCCTGGGCCACCTCAGCGTGAACTAGGTTCTCTTGGGCCATCTCAGCTATCATACCCCATTTTTTACCTTTCCCCAGTAGCATGGCAGTGGGTTCAGAAGCTTTTCCTCTGTGTGTGTGGGGTCAGGGTGACCTCCGTGATTTTATTGAGAGTTGGGTTAAATGGAATGGGGCTCCACCACTGCAGGGGCCCCAGGAGAATCCATCTAGCCCAGCTTGAAGTGTGGCCCAGGATTGGGCTGAGGGAATTTTAAGTGAAAAAGTATGGAAGCAGACCTTCTGGAAAGCAGCTGCCCTCCAAGCATTGTCTTGGGGTGTTCAGGCCTTATGGCTTGATGTCAAGAACAGGAAAGGCTTTTTCAAGAAAAGGATGCTCTTATTTGTCAACTTAAAGAGGTTGTATCCCAGCTGCAATTATTCAATCATGCTTCAGTGCTGGCTGTTGAGATAAAGAAAAGAGACTCAGATGATTTATGAAGTGCAAAGCATGAGATCAAATCTCTCAGGTCTCTTATTGATAAGATGCAAGTGGAACGGCAGGCTTTGGGAAATGCAGCTGATTCCCAGAGAGTTGCTGTTCCAAAAGGCAAGCTGCCACCCACGGTAACACCATCCTCCCTGCCCTTTTATCCATCTTCTGCCCCCTACCCATCCCTCCCAATCTCCCTGACTGCCCAGCAGAAGTGCACACTGTTGAGCGAGTTGTACACCTGAACCCTCCCGCAGGTGCAGGTCCCATCCCAGCCGACAAGAGGCTGATGTGAGGATCAGGTGTAGCCATGCCTGAAGGGACTACTCAGATGCAACACGTTAGAATCCTTTCTCCTAGTCCCATGGAGCAAGAGGCATTAAAAGTTCAATTGGGCCCTATGCTCTTGGAATGGAATGCTTGGACCCATTGGCTCGTAAAGGCTGAAAAAAGTCTTGCTCTGTTCTCAAGCTCTGATTTGGCTGAAATTTTACCCGGGCTTACAAAAAGAGTCAGTCCTGCCATTCTAGGAACTGGACAGTGGCAGGTCCAAATGACAGATATTGCCTGAAAACTCTTTGGAATTTATACTGTGGGTGCGAGTCAAATGCATCCACTTCCAAAAGAACACCCCTGAGATATAATTGAATGAGTGCAGGCTTGGGCCTGAGTATGGGAGGATCCTCTAGCTGGGCAATGGGCATTGCCACCCAGGGCAGAGCCCAAAAGGGCCCACTGTCTATTTGACATGTGGATACAGCTGGCCCCCCCACAGCTAATCACTATGCTAGAAATGCAGGAGGGAACATTACGCATCACCCAGTTGCACCACAGGCTTAAGCGGGCTGAAGCTTGGTGGTGATTACAACAAATTGCCCAACCCCAGCAGAATCAAGGGGCTATGGAGTCCAAGTCACAGCTCCGCTGATTAGAATGCATGGTAGAAGATTTATCAGCTAAGATTGTTGGTTCCCCCGCCAAGCCACATGCTGAAAATCCTAGTCGTGGAGAGAGCAATGGAAGTGGTAACAATGGCAAGGGTCCCCGACTGTGCAGACCAGGGGATTGGGAATGCTCCCAGGGAGGGTGCCCTGTGATAAATTTTCCCAATAGGGTGACATGTTTCAAATGTGGCATGTGGCACCCCTTGCCCAGTACCTCAGTTTCTCACCCTTACTGCAGAGCCTGAAAATCCACCTGTGCCCCTTTGGGACTGAAACCACACCTCCTATGGTCCCATCAATGTCTCCCATTCCAATTCAATCAGGACGGGAGACCCTGGATCCAAGGCTGGGTAGAAGGAGGGGTGCCTAATGAAATTTTTCTATTAGATACCAGATCCATGCTAAATGTCAGCAAAACTATCTCCCCTATGGAGGGGGAAGAAAAATCCTTAGTTTCATTCTCAGGAGCCATGGGGGGTTCCAGTCAAAATTGGAATGTAACACATCTAGTGTCAGTGGACAACCTGCATCACCAAATGCAAAAGTTCCGATTGGCCTGGACCTGTCACCCATCCCTTAGTATTATTGAAATGCCACTCTTGCAACATTGCTGTGTACATTTAGCCAATCAGCTTCTATGGGTTAAGGGGGATACACAGCAACCCATGGAATTAGCCTGCCATTTCATTAAAGCGCTTAAGCCCACAGTCTTTCCCACGGGTTCGGAGACTTGAGGAGATGTATGGGCTACTGACAGTTTGGATGCAGGTTTGCTAAATAACCAGGCCCCAGTTTGGATTCCAGGAGGAACCCCCCTAAATCACTTCAATATCCCATTCTAAGGGAAGCAGTTCAAAGCATCTCCATAGTTATTCAAACCTTGTGAGATTGTAAAATTATCCAACCCCAAGTTTCTCCTGCCAATTCTCCTGTATGACCACTAAGAAAACCAAATGGTATGTGGTGACTCACCATCAATTATAGGAAATCAAATTCTGTTTCTACCCCCATGGCACCAGTAGTGGCTATGTTTCCTGAAATTCTTAGTCAGCTAAATAACCAGGCACAATGGTTTCCTGTTCTGGACATTAGTAATGGCTTTTGGAGTCTTCCTGTTCATCCAGATGATCAGTGGAAAACAGCATTTGCCTGGCAGGGATTACAGTTTGTCTGGACATGGCTACTGCAGGGGTACCACAATGCACCCACATTGTTCCATCAAGCATCGAATAAGGTGCTGTTGCCTGCATTGGAGCATTGCCTGCAATATGTAGATGATATCCTCATCTGGGGAGTTACACAGGAACAATGTCGCCACTGTACTGAAGCAATTCTGCAATTGCTACAGAATGCTGGCCTCAAAGAAAATATCCCAGATAATAAGGCAAGAAGTGCAGTATTTGGGGCTCATGATCACTTACCAGGGAAAACAAATTTTCACTGATCGGCTTTCCTTAATTTGTCAAATGCTGCCACCTACTAACCTAAAGTTGCTACAGTCCTTTATCAGTCTTGTAGGATTTAGCCAAGAGTTTATTCCTGATTGCAGTGAAATCATGGAGCAAGTCCACCAGGCTGTGCGGCAAACAAAATGGGAATGGTCCCCCGAGTGCCAAGCTGCATTCATAAAGCTAAAGGACTGGCTAAAGAGAGTTCCTACTCTTAGTGCTAGGATTCCCAACTTAGATGTGGAAATCTGGTGCCAAGCCACTGATTGGCATCTAATGGCAGTGGCCACTCAACAAATGGAAATGAATGAAGCTAATGTTCCTTTAACATTTGCTTCCTGGAGGCTTAGCCACACAGAGCAGAAATATGGAACTTGCAAAAAGGCATTGCTAAACATGTATTGGGCTTTACAAAAATTCAAGTATTTAATAGGTGGAGAAGCAGTGTGTATTCGAACACCACATGATCCCTGTCATCTGCTTTGAAATGGAAATGGAGAGTTGTTAAATGGAGGGCTAACAACTCCACAGACTGGTCATTTTTTGATGGCATTGGATAACCCAAGAATTCAGTTTCAACCTCTCCCTTCAGCAGAAATTAATATCTTGGCTGAATAACCCCTGAAAAGTTACATGCATGTTATCCAGGAAAAGCCACTTGGCCAGTATTCATTCACAGTGTATCTTCACAGAAAGTACAATCAGGAGAAATATTGTGGCTTATTGATGGAAGTTTTGCAGGAACATGAGATGAAGCTCAAGCAGTGTGTGCTGTAATGGGATGAGGCAGAGCACTGTGGGTGCCTGCCACTTTAAGGGCCTGAGCCAAGCTGCCAGCAGGTGCCTGATTGTGGCAGCCATTTTGGATCCCTGGCTGCTTTTATAACCAGATCAATTCCCTACTGGTAGGGGAGGTAGTAACATCACCTGGTTGCAGGGCTGCTGGTATCATCCAGGAGGTAAGAAAGGAGGTGTAGGGGATGGCTAGGAGGCTCCTTGGTCCTGGGCATGACCTAAAACTGCACTTTGCTGGGAGTGGGTGACCTGGTAGGGGTCTCAGTGATGTGGGAGCCCTCAGGAAATGCCAGGCCAGTTATCACCCTGGTGAAAGGTGAGCAGGGGCACCTTAACCCCAGCCCTCACATTCTGGAGGGTAGAAAGCAACACCAGCCACCAAGCACAATGACCTACTGCTCCAGGGGGGCGAGTGAAAGTCCCTGTGAGATCCTGGAACACCATTTGTGGTGTGTGCGAGGGAAATTACACCATGGGAGGAGTAGAGGCCAGGTAAGCTTTGGGAACCACCTGAGCCAGTTGGGGAGAGACCCCACAGGGCCAGGCATGCTCCCCAGAGCACCCAAGTTGGGAATGGGGAACCTCACTCCAGAAAATGCAGGCAGGAGGCAAAGACCCCACTGAAGGACTTGACTGGTCAATGCTAGGGCCAGGACCTAAGGGTCAAAAGGGCCAGGGGCCCATCGCAAGGGACACCCACAATAAGCGAGGGAGTTCAGGGTCCTGACTGGGCCTGAGATGGGGCTAGGGCTTACGGAAGCCAAACGTCCCCATGGTTGGGGGCCACAGCTAATGGACAAAGGTGAGGGTCCAACTTACTGCCTGAGATGCCATCTGTGAGGCTTTGACCATGGTGTAGGGGTGGTAAGGAGCTGCAGACACCCCCAAATATAAGGGTGCAACAACGCGCAGCCTCCCACCTTAGTTAAAAACTTACCAACAAGGTGTGGCAGGTGAGACAGGCGGGCGGCATGCCCAGAGGCAGGTGTGGAGCTAGCTGCAGCTAGCAAGGGATGCCTACGTCACCACATGGGACCCCAAGAAACAGAGGCTCGGCTACTTCCTGGGGCCACCAGCCAAGAGGCTGAAGCTGTAAGTCTTCTAATTTCACTTCAAAACATGTCTAACAATCCTTGTTTGTCTCATGTCATAGTCACGGACAGTGAATATGTGCATAAAGGAGCAACACGGATGCTAGGATGGTTGGTCGCCAATGAATTTAAAGATGCTCAAGGATCTCCAATTAAGCATCAAGCCATTTGGGAGCACATCTTCCAGGTGGCACAGGGAAAACAACTTAAAAGGGTCAAAGTCAAAAGCCATCGTAAAACTGAATGGGGGGGGCTACACAGAACAATGAAGTAGATGGATAGAGCAGCGTCATCTGCCATTAAGGTATGGCCACTATGGGATCAAGTTAGAGCTGCTATAATCAGTCAGGTTAACGCAATTGAGCAATGGGATGCTCAGTGTGATTGGATGGGTGATTTCCCCCCCGCCCCGAGGAAATACACCAAGTACGAGGAATATGGCTCACCAAAGAGTTACCAATAATTCCCTACATCCCTCAGCCATCATGTGAAATGCTGCTGAAATGGGCATATGGGTCCCAAATTGGGGGACACCCCAGTGTGTGAGGAAATCACCCACACAGTTTGATCTCTGGGATGGTGGCCCAACTTCAGACACGATACCATCACATGAGCCCAACGGTGTCTAAAGTGTGCACAGCACCAACCAAATCGGCTCCCCAACAAGGGCCAGCTAATGCATCAGGATTTAATCAGGCCATGGGAAAGAATTACAACTATGTAGGACCCTTGCCCACCAGTGCAAAGAAACACCATTTTGTCCTCTTAATAGCGGATTCTTTCACAAAATGGGTGGAAGCCTTCCCCACTCATAACGAACTTCTAAGACAACAGTCAAAGTGTTAGTGTACCAGGTGTTCACCCAATGGGGCATCCCCAACGTAAGAGACAGTGACCAGGGTCCAACATTCACGGCCACTCCCACTAAACAGATAAGTGAAATTTTAGGCATTAAATAGAAATGGCACATTCCCTATCACCCTCAGGCTGCAAGGCAAGTAGATCATATGAATCAAACCATTAAGCAGGAGTTGCAAAATGGAGTGTCCATCATGGGGAAAAAATTGGAATGAAATACTTCCCTTCATCCCAATGAGGATTCGGGCATATCCTGCTGCCAGCACTAAATATTCCCCTTTCAAGTTAATGATGGGCTGAGAAATGCCCCGTTGGGGAAATCTACTCAGCCTTATTCCCAAGGACATAATTGTATGGGAAGTCACTGACCAATGGATAGAAATGTTCATTGATGAGGTAAACAAAAGTCACCAAGATACAGCACTAGCGCAGCAACAAGTGCAAAAATACATGAAGCGGTGATACAGCCCTAAACACCCTATAGAGCAAGAAGTGGAAGTTGCAGATCAGGTAATGTATTGGGCACCAGGGTCTCCCACCTTTCCTAAGGCACAATGGGGAGGGCCCTACATCGTGGTGGCCAAGTTAGGCCCCAGCTTGCTCTAACTAGGAGGCCCACATAAAAGCTTTTGGTGGGCACACTGGTCACAAATAGAAAAGGTTAATCACTCACCTAATCAGTCCAAAGGAAAAGACAATTGTGTTTTACAAGATCCTAACAATCAGTCCCAAGATGCAGTGCAGCAAGACAGCAGCATACCTGAGCCTTTGGTGGATCATCAGCCAGAGCATCCTACCCCTAGTTGAAGAGTATGTTGGGTTTGCCTATTATCCAAAATATTCCCCAGTGACTGATAGCTCCAATCATCCACAGTATAATACGGAAGTTCCCTCTCACCCTAAAAACCCAGAGCTCACTGTACATCCCAGATCCATACCCCCCGTCTCGCACCCCCCCCCCATTACCATTGTGGAACAACTGGATGTAAACTGTAGGATTATAAATCCCCAGTGGGACCTACATATAAAGATCCAAAGGGGCATTATGTAACTGTTGAGCAAGTTGCAAATTGGCATTGGTGGGTAAGGCAAAATATCCCTTGGTGGCAAGGAGGTACCTGTAGTGGAGATGGTGGAATCGGGTGGTATTAGAGATTCATTCCCTATGCTAGGTATGCAACCTACTGGGATGCCACAGGGTGCTCTGGAGTTCTCTGTCTGGCACCCGAGAATCCCTCCCAACCAGGTCCTAAACCAGGAACATCCACCGCCCCCGCTCCAGTAGCAAAAGAAAGCATAAAGGAAATGATTGCGGAAAGGCCCATCGTACTTCTGCCTCAAAATGAATTTGGGGGAGGGGGGGGGAGGGTGCGTCACATACCTGTATGAACAAAAGGCACCGTGTGCTGGGAATACAAATCACCTGATAAGCCAATATCACTGATATCACATCAGAATGGAGGTCCCCAACCCAACGGTAGAATATCAGCTGGACAGCAGGGGAAAAATGAGTAATGGTAAGTCCAGGACTGTGTCAAGTGGTGCCAGATAGCAAGTCAGGTATTAATAGCTGCCACACGGAGTTTGAAAGCACCAACCATCGGGAAACGCAATGCAGGTCTCATTGGCTTTGTGATAACACCATGACCTTTCCTGGTGGTGTTGCATGTTCACTATTAATCCCATTATCTTCTATTCCCCACCCCAGTGGACATCTAAGCTGGGAGCACAATTTACCCTAGTGGGAAGGCAGCAAAGAGTGAGCAGTGCTGCTTAATGCATCCACAGTTCGAGTGTGAATTACGCTCGCCCCTGATGAGTGGTTTTAAAGGGTTATTTTTGCAATTGCATCAAAGGGAGTCATGCACAAGAACAGCTCCTCAAATGGGTCATGCCTGACTTGTTTCAAACAGACCCTGTCAAAAGGAAAAGAGATGCAGCCAGTACTATCTGGGATGGGTTAAACTCCACAATGGGAGTTTGGAACTCGTATAAGGGAGCCAATAACGCTGATCAGCTGAACCACTTAGAGCATGGCATCACATAAATAGACTGGGGGGGGAAGAATGCAAAGCCGAGTATTAATTGATGCTATCCAATGGACCTCCCACGTGGGGGTAAGCATAACCTATGCTTTGAGAGGTTTATCGCAGGTTGCACATACGGAGTTTCAAGACCTAACCTGGGATGAAGCACATGACAGCACACAGCAAGCACTCAATGCTCAGCTGATTGGTGCAGTAAAAGACATCAAGAAAGGACTCTGGCCAGAGGATTTAGACAACAGCAGCCTATCCATCACTCTGAAGTCTATTTGGCAGTTCAGACGTTATTGGACATTTACCTGGGAAGGATGTGAAAAGGGTCTCTGCCACTTCACAGCCATTGGACCTGGAGGTGGATTCTGGACAAAAAGTAGACTCTTGACTCTGGGAGTGGAAGGCAGTTGTCAATGGGAGTGGGTCATACATCGGGAGGTATGGGATGTGGCTACACCAGAAGGATCATTCGCAATCCCCTGTATTGGAACCATGGAATCTGGATAGGCATTGGAACAGTCTGGAGGGAGTGGCCCAAATAACCACCACAATTAAGTTGTGCCAAGCCATTGTCTGATGGGGAGGTGTGTGTTGTTGGAAACAGGGTGTGTTGGGATGGACCCACAGATTTCCCACAACCACAGCAGGCAGACAGGCATAACAAAATTCACAACTTTATTTAGCATCCCGTGTATGAGCGCCCAAAGCCCACGCAACTCAAGGCTTGCCAAAAAATTTTCCTTCACATCTAAAACATCCCTTTTTGGTTGGCTGTGGTGTAATTGTTCCTCTTATACCGCTTTCAGGTTTTACAGATACTTGACAAAAAGTGTTCTGTTAATCTGAATGAGTGTTAAGCAGGGATACTGGTTTTCTCTGATAGAAAAAATCCCCAATTTTTGGGTTAAAATGTAACCCCAAATCCACATTTCTCTGTGATTAAAATGAAATGCCTCTAAAACACAGATGTATATATAGTGGTGTTTCATTTTGATCATGGGAAAATGTGAATTTGGGGTTACTTTTTTTAACCTGAAAATTGGGGATTTTTTTATCAGAGAAAACCAGTATCCCTGGTGTTAAGGGTGCCCAATTCATGAATAATAGGTTAGTCCTGTCAGTATAGCTAGCCCATTGACCATATAACTCAAAGGTTGCCAAAACGATGTTTTCTATTGGCTTCACTTGATTGTTCACTTATAGATTATTGTTTATTGCTTATTGTTACCTTGTGGATGCTGCTTTGTGGTTTGTTAAATTATGTAAATTATGCTTAGTGTAGAAAGTGTTTAACTACTTAAATAAAGGTTTCTATTTGCTTCACTTCATGTTTCCTGTGTGTACAGGGCTAGAAGAGGGACTTGCATAAGTTTGATGGGCATGCATGTCTTTCAATGTGGGCAATTAGCAGATACTCAACCCAGGCTGCATGGCTTTGTTCTCCTCACTGCCAAATCAAAAGCAGCTGACAAAGGGGCTGGTAAAACTGGTAACACTGGAAAACCAAGTAAAACTGTAGGTTGGTTTCAGGGAGGTGGCGAAAATAAATGTTATGATGCCTGCAGGCTAGAACTTACAGTCCTGGGACCAGGTATCTACAATTTCCTTTTTAATGGCAAATGAAACCACTCAGCCACCCACATAAGGCAGCCATGCATTTACTAATTCCTTGAATTAACTGGTGATGGAATAAGGACTGATGGAGCCCCTGGCAATCAGGGGCTCCCTGGTGAGCCAGGAACAACATGGCCCAGGTGGACATCCTGGCCACAGCCATGCAGGGCAAGTGTCCCTGCAGGCAGCAGCAGCTTTCCTGGGATGTCTGCTTCCAGGAAGCACCATGGATGGCCCCTCACACCCTGCTATCTGTGGTCAGTCATTGGCATCAGTGCTACTCAGAAAGTACAGGGCAGCCCCATCCCACCCCACCATGCTGGCAGAGAGATCGGCAGAGGGGCATGTGGGTAGCTGGAGATAAAGCGACCATCCCTCACCCCCCAACTCCCTCCAGCTGTACCCGGAGGTACCTATATTCTGGGCAAACACCCCCACCCTCAGGCAATATTTTACAGCTAGGATGGCCAGAATCTGGAACCAACTTCCCAGGGAAGTGGTCCTTGCCCCTACCTTGGGCAAATTCAAGAGGAGGTTGGATGATCACCTGTCTGGAGTCTTGTGAACCCAGCATTCATTCCTGCCTGTGGCAGGGGGTCAGGCTAGATGATCTGTTCAGGTCCCTTCTGACCCTAGCTCCTATGAAACTATGAAACCCAGTGGGAACAAGCAACAGAAGACAGTTTTGAAATCTGAGCCTGCTTTCTGCCCTCGCCACTTCTTCTCCAGCCTTCACTCTGATTTTTTTGCACAAACTGAGGTAAACAGGTACAAACCAGTCAATGCATGAGCCCCTGCATTTGCAATCAGTGCCCAGAGAAACCCCTCTAGCCTCATGGCTCAGTTTCTTGTTAGGCCTTACCATACTGATCTGTGTATGGGCAGGGGCTTCTGATGTTTTAACTTTACTCCACTAAAGCAGGAGTATGGCAATTATTTTGGCTGGAGGGCCACTTAATGAGTTTTGGTGGCCTGTCAAGAGCCGCATCCATCTTTCTCTCTTCTCTTTTCTCTCTCTCTTTGCCTCTCTCTCCCTCTCCCCCTGCACGCTTCCTCTTTCAGTCTTGTCTCTTGTCTCCCTCCCTCCCTCCCTCCCTTCGTACCTCCAGAACCCAGTCAGAGCTGTAGTTCACTAGAAGCCGTGACACTGAGCTATAGAAAAAAGTTTTGAAATCTGATGGGGACTTCTGCCACAGAGGGCGGGTGGCAGCATCAGCTGTCGACACTGCCAGCAGGTTCTACTTGGGACCCCTGAATATGCTTGTGGCATCCACAGCTGACACTGCTGCCCTCCCACTACAGTAGAAGCCCTTGCCTGGGTCCATAGCTGATGCTTCCACATCAAGAGCTGATGCTGCTGGGCACCTACCTGGTGTGGTGGAAACAGCCCTGCCCACCTGCCTGGTGCCACGCAGAGGAGGCTGCAGCCAGAGCTGGAGCCACCAGCTGCCCATGAGCCAGATTCAATGAGTTGGTGACCTCCCACTTGCGGGCCAGATCCAATCTGTTAGCAGGCCAGATCTGGCCCACAGGCCATATTTTGCCCAACCCTGTGTGCAACTTAATTGCTTCTTCCAATTAGCATGAAGGAAATACAAGCAGCAACCCCATCATTCTGAATCCTAATAATGCAGTATTAAGATCTGGGAAAGTGACTCCAGGAGGGCTGTATGTGAGAAGCAGGATTTGTTTTAATATCTTTTACTACATGAACTACATAGTTGTGAAAGGTGTTAGACACATTTAATGCTCTCCTTCAGAGCTCAAGTCTTGGAGACCTGAGGAAAGGCATTTTGGGCTGGAAGTAATGTCTAACATCCCTTCCAATCATAAAGAGGCTCAATAAATGGTATTGTTAAATATGCCCTGCTTCTGAGATATTACCTGGACTGTCACAGCTACAAAAACACTTCAGCACAGTCCAGGAGAGGAAGGACTGACATGGTCACAGCAACAAACAAGAAAAATGATTTTAACCTTCCTAATTTTTATTTTTGGTGGGTAGGTGTGCCTGTGGATCTTCCCTTCATATAGCTAGCCTGCCTTGTAAAGAACCTACCTTCATTACTAAAAAAACATGAATACTCGGTATTTGAAGGTGTCTTGGGGTCTTCTACTCAGATAACCCCACAAAAATGTTTTGCAGTAATACTGGCTTCAGAAATAAGAATATATATTAATTAAAAAACAGCTGTTACCTTTTTTTGCATAAACCACATGCCAGTTTCAGATCTGGGGAAAACTAGGAAGTTACTCAAACCGAATGTGACTCAATTTTACCCAGAAAAAAATGCCTAAATATAAACTAAAGAAAAAATTTGGTTCTGTTATCTTACTCCTTACTCAGTTGTGCAACCTGTACAATAGAATAGGGTGAAAATATTTCAGGAACATAATTTTGTTTCTAAAATATATAGTTTTCACTCTACCAAAGCTATTCATGAATTCAAATCAAATTTGGTAAATACCTCTGGCTCCAAAACTGGGAAAAATTAGAAAGTCACTATATTTTGCATTTTTAAATGTAACTTTTTACTTTTTCATTTTAAAAAATATTTTTATTTCAAAACATGACTAAATGGAATATTTTTAAAGAAGGAAAAAAAGAATTATAAAGCCTGAAGATGACTTTCTACGGAAACTTAAAAACATAGACCACCTTCCCAGCAACACCCTCCTAGCCACCATGGATATTACCAGCCTATATACCAACATCCCACACCAGGATGGCATCCAAGCCTGCTTTACATATCTACAGGAACAAGATTACAACTCATAATACAGAGCCAAAGATATTACTGACCTTATACACTTCATCCTCACACACAACAATTTCACTTTTAATAACTAACACTTCCTTCAGAAGATGGGAACAGCTTTGGGCACCAAAATGGTCCCACAGTATGCCAACCTTTTTATGAGCCACCTGGAAGAAGACTTCCTCAAGAACTGCACCATCAAAACCTTGCTATACTTAAGATATATTGATGAAATCTTCATCATTTGGACTGAAAACCTACAATCTCTGATTGAGTTCCATCAGAAATTAAACAATCACCATCCCTCCATCCAACTATCTCTTAAATACTCCAGCACCAACATCTCCTTTTTAGACACAATGATCAGTATCCAGAACGATAAATTACAGACCACGTTATACAAGAAACTCACAGACCAACATATGTATCTGCACAGAACCAGCAATCACCCTAAACACACCAAAAAAGCTGCAATATACAGCCAAGCTCTCAGATACCACCAAATTTGCACTGAAGAGAACACCCAGGATTGCCACCTCACCAATCTTAAAAAAGGTTTTCACCCAACAAGGACACTCCTCACGAGAGATAAATTGCACATTTGAAAGAGCCACCCGGATACCACGTGCAGTACAGAAGAAACCCCCTCACAAATCGTGCACCACTGGTTATGACATATCACCCCTCCCTCAAACCCATACAGAAAATCCTCAAACAATTGTAATCCATACTAGAAAGAGATCCTATTCTTAAAGAGATCTTCCCAGAGACACCCATCATAGACTTCAAACAAGCACCGAACCTCGCTAACCTCATCACCAGAAGCAAACTTCCCCAATCCCAGAACACACCAAATGGATCCAGACCATGCCATGACAAGAAATGCAAAACCTGCCAACACATCTCCACCACCCCCACAATTACTACACCCCACAACAGAGCCATCAGCATCCCAGGATCTTACAGCTGCACCTCCAGAAATGTGATACATCTCATCTCATCTCAATGCACCAAATGCCCTGATGGAAAATATGTAGGAAGGACCAAACAACAACTGTGCACCAGAATGAAGGGACACTGGAAATCTATCAAAGGCAGAAATACCCAATTACCTGTGGGGGCACATTTCTCACAAGAAAACCACTCTCTCTCCAATCTCTCAGTCCTGATCCTCAAATGAAACTTACAAAACACTTCCCAAAGACGAGCCTATGAACTCCACTTCATCAACCTCCTGGACACTAAAAATCATGGACTAAATAGAGACATTGGATTTATGACACATTATAACCTGCCTGCCATCTGACTCCCCAGGTATCTCTCCACTTTCATCCCCCTTCTCTCTCTTCCCCCACCCCCCACAGCCCGTCTCTCACCCATTGACTTCTCAATCTACATCTTCACTGACTACCTGTCTTGTATGCATACCAGCCCAGCCTCTGGCTTCTTTAATTTTCATTCCATCCAGGAAGAGCACACACCAACTGCTGAAACTTCCTTAGCCTGATGAAGGGTTTTTGAACCCGAAAGCTTGCTTAATAACTATTTTTCAACTATCTGGGTTGGTCTAATAAAAGATATCAGATTCACCCAAGAAACCTTGTCTGCCTATGTCCTTAGACCAACAAGGCTACAACCTACACCCCTGTATTATTTGGTTTGGGATTTCAGAGAAGGGAGATAATTGGAAAGGCAGCTGAAGGAAAGGGCAAGGTTTAAAGATGAGGGATACTACAAATGCTCGTTGTGAAGGGAGGCCAGAGAGGTTGTAGAGGGCCATGGAGGTAAAAGGAAGGACTGAACAATGACGTTTCTTGTCCTTTTCAGGGAGCTGGAGGGATCTTGTTAACTTCCTTTTAACTATTTTCCAGCTATTTGGGTTGGCCTCATAAAAGATATCAGATTCACCCAAGGAACCTTGTCTGTCAATAAAACACTGCGTTCAACTGATACTTATATGTTTCATGGCAGAGAAATGTGGGTTTTGGCGGTCTTAATTAGAGAATTTGGGTGGGATTTTTAAACAGAAAACTAATGACTTTGCATCCATGGCTGGTCTAAATTTACTGTGCAATTAACCAGTTAATTGAGTAATGTATTCAATGTGTAGCATGGGTATACATGTTTTAAAGTCTCTTCCTGGGGAACCTGCTGGCATCCCATGACTGATGCAAGCCAGGAACTGAAACCCTGAAGAAATGAGGAAATAAAACACTGAAAAAGAGAAATTATCTGTCTGGATTGTACAGATAAAAGAATAGAGCTTCTACTTAGGGTCCAGCAGAAGGTCAGCCAGCACCCAGACTAGGCATGAAGCGATGCATCTCTTCACAGGAACTCCTTTGGTAAGATGTAATATGTGGCTATCATTGTAAAGTGGTGCTCTTTTAGGGGTGTAAATAGATTTAAGTGCCTAAATGCAATCCTATACCACCCTGCTAGAGCCTCTGAAAAAACTGTGCTCGCTGAAGTATACTGTTACAGGTTACCTTAATACCATTCTAAATCTGTGGGAAGTTATGCCGTCTTAAAGTTAGAACAAATTCAGAGCAGTCACAGGTTAAGGCTTAATGCTGTCTCAGACCTGCACAGCTATGATTTGCCCCTAGACAGCCTGGCCAGCATGGGCATGGACATTGGCTGGAGCCATGGGGTGGGAGAGGATGAGGAGGGTGGCATGTAGCTCAGAGGCAGAGAAACCAACATGAGATCTGTGACTTCCCTCCCTCTGCAGCAGCAGGAAGGGAGAAAGAACTAAGGGTAGGAGGGGAGAAATCTTGAAAAACTGTTCGAAATAAAGGTGTGGGGGGTGAAGTTGTTACTTTAAATTACCAATTGCCAAATCAAGAGCTAGACCTTATAAAGGGGGATAAGGCAAAATGTCGTGTATATTGATTACATGAATTAGATATAGAGGTTCGGACACACCACTCATATAGACGCACACAAATCATCACACAGACACAGACACACACACTACAACCATTCCATTCAGACATTATAGGTACCAGCAGCAGTTGTTCAATAATGGCACTGATCCTTTGTTTCAGCACTTCGGGGTTTTTCCACACCCAGCTTCTGTTTTTGCAGTTGTTCTTTATTCATCTTCAGCTTAACTCAGCCCGAGGTCAGTTTGGTCATCAAAGTTGGTATCTTAGACTTGGAGTGTTCTTGCTGCCCATCTGGCAGGATAGGTGCATTCCTCCTCCTCATTATCTTCTTTCGCTTGGCCTCAAAAGGATTCTTCAACCATTCATTAATTAGTTTACTGACTGGTAACTTAAATTTGGTGCCTTGTTGCTTACATAAATAGTTAAATCTTCTTTTCCCATCTCTATTCCATTCTCTCACCATTCACCCTTTTACACACACTTGTACATAAAGGCTATGCAGAGTTCATTCACTTATGTCAAGCAGAAGGATACAAAATGGAGTTTTCAAGTTGCTTACAGGACAAGATGAACATGGCAACTATAGGCCCATTAGTCTTACTTCAGTCCTGGGGAAACTCTTTGAGAAGATCATCAAGGAGCAAATCTGTGATGGGCCAGCAGCAGGGATGATGCTCAAGGGCAACCAGCACGGTTTCATTAGGGGCAGGTCCTGTCAAACCAACCTGATTGCCTTCTACGATCAGGTAACAAAAGCATTGGGTACAGGTGTCACGGTGGATGTAGTCTTTCTGGACTTCAGCAAGGCCTTTGACACTGTCTCCCACCACATTCTCATCAAAAAACTAGATGACTATGACATTGATGCCTACACAGTCAGATGGATTGCAAATTGGCTGAAGGGTAATACTCAGAGGGAAGTAGTGGATGGGTTTTTTTCGACCTGGAGGGAAGTGGGCAGTGGAGTCCCCCAGGGCTCGGTCCCTGGGCCCGCACTGTTCAATTTCTATATTAGTGACTTGAATGATGGGTTAAAAAGCAGCCTGTTTAAATTTGCTGATGATACCAAGATTTGGGGTGAGGTGGGTATGCTAGTAGGAAAGGACAGACTACAGCAGGACCTGGACAGGTTACAGGAGTGGGCTAATGAAAATAGGATGGGTTTCAATACTGACAAGTGCAGGGTGCTGTACTTGGGTAGTGGGAATCAGCAGCACACTTATAAGCTGGGAAACTCCCTTCTCAAGAACAAGGTGGCAGAAAGAGATCTTGGAGTCATTATTGACTCCAAGATGATCATGGGCTGACAATGCAAGTTCACGGTCAGTAGGGCTAACCGTACCTTTTTGTGCATCCACAAATGCATCTAAAGCAGGGCCAAGGAGGTGACCCTCCCCCTCTATGCATAGATTCATAGATTCATAGATGTTAGGGTCGGAAGGGACCTCAATAGATCATCGAGTCCGACTCCCTGCATAGGCAGGAAAGAGTGCTGGGTTCAGATGACCCCAGCTAGATGCTCATCTAACCTCCTCGTGAAGACCCCCAGGGTAGGGGAGAGCACCACCTCCCTTGGAAGCCCATTCCAGACCTTGGCCACTCGAACTGTAAAGAAGTTCTTCCTAATGTCCAATCTAAATCTGCTCTCTGCTAGCTTGTGGCCATTATTTCTTGTAACCCCCGGGGGCGCCTTGGTGAATAAAACCTCACCAATTCCCTTCTGTGCCCCCGTGATGAACTTATAGGCAGCCACAAGGTCACCTCTCAACCTTCTCTTGCGGAGGCTGAAGAAGTCCAGGTGCCCTAGTCTCTCCTCGTAGGGCTTGGTCTGAAAGCCCTCAACCATACGAGTGGCTTCTCTGGACTCTCTCCAAGTTATCCGCATCCCTCTTGAAGTGCGGCGCCCAGAATTGCATGCAATACTCCAACTGTGGTCTGACCAGCGCCCGATAGAGGGGAAGTATCACCTCCTTGGACCTATTTGTCATGCATCTGCTGAAGCACGATAAAATGCCATTAGTTTTTCTGATGGCTTCGTCACACTGCCGACTCACGTTCATCTTGGAGTCCACTAGGACTCCAAGATCCCTTTCCACTTCCGTGCCACCCAGCAGGTCATTCCCTAGGCTGTTGGTGTGCTGGATATTTTTCCTCCCTAGGTGCAGCACCTTGCATTTCTCCTTGTTGAACTGCATTCTGTTGTTTTCTGCCCACTTGTCCAACCTGTCCAGGTCTGCCTGTAGTTGTTCCCTGCCCTCCGGCATGTCATCTGCAAACTTGGACAGAGTACATTTCACTCCCTCGTCCAAGTCACTGATGAAGACATTAAAGAGTATCAGTCCAAGGACTGAGCTCTGCGGGACCCCACTGCCCACACCCTTCCAGGTCAAAACCCACCCATCCACCATGACTCTCTGGGTACGACCCTCCAGCCAATTCGCCACCCACCGGACTGTGTAGTCATCCAGGTCACAGCCTCTTAACTTGTTCACCAGTATGGGGTGGGATACCGTATCAAAGGCTTTCCTGAAATCTAAGTATACGACATCCACCCCTCCTCCTATGTCCAGGCGTTTCGTAACCTGGTCATAAAAAGAAACTAGATTGGTCAGGCACGATCTGCCTGCCACGAACCTGTGCTGATTTCCCCTCAGCATAATTTGTCCTGCCGGGCTCTCACAAATGTGAGCCTTGATAATTTTTTCAAAGACTTTGCCAAGGATGGAGGTGAGACTGACAAGTCTATAGTTGCCCAGGTCCTCCTTCCTCCCCTTTTTGAAAATGGGGACCACATTGGCCCTTTTCCAGTCCTCCGGGACTTGGCCCGTGTGCCACGAGCTTTCAAATATTCCCGCCAGTGGCTCTGCAATGATGTCCGCCAGTGCCTTCAGCACCCTTGGATGGAGCTCATCCGGGCCTGCCGACTTAAAGGCATCCAGTTCTTCCAAATGACTCTGCATCATTTCAGGGTCTACGCATGGAAGTCTGGCGCCTTGCTGCTGCCTCTCTACAACCCCAGCGAGAGACTTGTCGTGCCCCTCACTTAGGAACACTGAGGCAAAGAACTCATTGAGGAGTTCAGCCTTGTCCCCCTGTCCGTCACCAATTGCTTCTGCCCATTTAGCAGGGGTCCTATTCCTCCCTGGGCCTTCCTTTTACTCCCTATATATCTAAAAAACAATTTCTTGTTGTCTTTTACTTGGATTGCCATCCTCAGCTCCATGGTAGCTTTGGCCCGTCTAACTGCCTCCCTACAAGCATGAGCAGAGGAGGTATATTCATCTTTGGTGATCTCTCCCTGTTTCCACTTTTTATGTGCTCCCCTTTTGTCCCTTAGGCTGCTCTGGATTTCTCTGGTCAGCCAGGGAAGCCTCCTGGCCCCTTTCCCTCTTTTGCCTCGCTCGGGGATCGTCTTGCATCGTGCCCGAAGGATCGTTTCCTTAAGGCACAGCCACCCTTCTTCGGCTTCCATCTCTTCAAATCTCCTACTCTGCAGTGCGTCCTTGACTAATCGCCTGAGTTCATTGAAATCAGCTTTCCTAAAGTCTAGCACTTTCACCCTACTAGTTACCTTACCCACTCGCCATCTTATGGTGAATTCTATTATTAGGTGATCACTGTCCCCCAGATGGCTACCGATCTGGAGGTCCGCTACCATGTCATCTCCCGTTGCCAATACCAGATCCAGTATGGCATTCCCCATAGTGGGACCGTGTACCTCCTGAGTCAGGTGGAGGTCCTGTACACAGGTTAGAAACCTGCGTGAGCGGTGGGACCTTGCTGTCTGTGACTCCCAACAGATGTCCGGGTAGTTTAGGTCCCCCATGACTACCACCTCTTTAGCTTTTATGGTCTCCGAGATTTGCCTCAGGAGCCCCGAATCTCTTTCTTCCCCTTGATGTGGGGGTCTGTAGCAGACCCCTACCACCAAATCCCTTTCTCCTTGCCCCCCATGTAGCCTAACCCACAATCCTTCTACTTCCTCATCCTTGGATTCCGTCTTGATGAGGGTTGATGTATAATGCTCACTGACATAGAGCGCAACCCCTCCCCCTTTCTTCCCCATCCTGTCCTTTCTGTACAGTCTATAACCCTCAATATGTACCGCCCAGTCATGGAATGAATCCCACCAGGTTTCCGTTAGCCCCACCAAGTCATAGGTGTTTAGTGCAAGCAGGAGCACTAGTTCATCCTGCTTGTTTCCCATGCTCCTAGCATTAGTATATAGGCACTTGAGCCCTGCGACTGGTGCCTTTGCTGCCCCCCCGCTCCGAGTCCCAAGGGGCCCTTTGATTCTTACCTTCTCATTTCTTACCTGTGCCATAGTGCTGGCCTCCCCATGGCTTTCAGGTTCCCAATGCTCTCTTTCTTCAGGCTGGGCTGTCCTTGTGGGTGCCACATGGTTTGGTGGTCCACAGCTTCCCCTGCCCTCATCTTCCCCTCCCCCCGGTGAGCCTAGTTTAAAGCCCACCAGAGGAGATCCGCCAACCTAGAAGAAAACACATGTTTACCTTTGGGGGACAGGTGAAGCCCATCCCAGCTGAGCATGTCCCTCGTCGTGATGTGCGGGTCGTTGTCCAGGAAGCCGAAGCCTGCCTCGAGACACCACTGCCGAAGCCGCCAGTTGGTCTCTCGGATGCAGTTCTCCTGCCGTCTTCCGCGTCCGTTCACTGGTAGGATGGAAGAGAATACCACATGTGCACCGAACTCCTTCAGCACGCCACCCAAAGCACTGTAGTCCGCCATCAGGTGATCGGGGGTTCTCCTGGCCGCATCATTAGTACCCACATGGACTAGGATCATGGGGTAGTAATCAGTGGACTTGATCCTGGCCTGGATTACCTCCATCACATCCCGAATCTTTGCTCCAGGGAGACAGCATACCTCTCATGCTGAGGGGTCCTGGCGACAGATGGGCCCTTCCATACCTCTCAGGATGGAGTCGCCTATGATGAGCACTCGTTGCCTCCTCCTCTGGGTCCGCTTGGATCTCTTGATCTGTTTGGAGTGTGAAGAATGTGGTGTTTCTTCCTGCCCAAGGGTTTCCTCCTCCCCTTCCATCTCCTGCAGGATTGCCAGGGCCTCGTACTGGTTCTCCAGTCGAACTGGAGAAGCTGGTACCGATTCTCTGCGAGCTGCTCCGGTCCTGGCTGTGACCGTCTGCCACTCTGCTGCGGAGGGCATTCCCCAGGCTGCTTCTTCCTTTGGTGCCTCGTCCTGCAGGGAAAGGAAATATCTGTCAATTTCATCCTCCGCCTCCCTGATTCCCCTCAGCCTGCTAACCTCCCCCCGGAGCTCCCTCACCTGCGCCTCCAGAGCCCCAAGACAGGCACCTGCCGGACAGGTGTGGGGACCCCCAATCTCTGCCCCCCCGGCCCTGCTGGGGATCCCCCACAGGCCAGGAGGTAGGGGGACATCAGCTCCCCCATGGGCTCGGTCTGGGTGGAGGCCTCAGACCAGCCCTGGTTAGCCTTGTCCCCCTGGGTAGAGGCCCTAGCAGCACTCCTCATAGACACCATTCTGAGCTGCCGTTTGTAGACCTGTGTGGTGTCTACTCCCTACCCCTACAGGAGTCTCACTCCTGGCCCTCCCGGCCCGCCCACCAGCGTGAACGCCTGCGCAAACGCCGGCGTGCTCTTACAGAGCGCGCCTGTTTGCGCACTCTGTTCGTGCTGTGCGGCTCGGGAGCGCGGCTCCCTACCGGCTCAGCTATATGGGACCCGGGGGGCTTCCCCTCCGGATCCGGCTCAGCTGCGCCGGGTCCCTCCGCCCCACTTAGCTTCGAGGGATCAGCTGTTGCTGCCCCCGCTGCTGATTCCTCCACTGCTGCTGCTGCTGCTGCTGCTGCCGCTGCCGCCTCCAGTCAGTCAGTTGGTTAAGGGAGCACACGTGCGTGCGGGACACACGTGTGCCTGGCTCCTCTCCTTCCCGCTGCTGGTTCCTGAGTGCTGGGAACTACGTCACCCCATGGCTTTAAAGCCCGCAGTTTGAATTACCCGCCCCTGCTCCAATGGCCAATCAGGCGCCCCGGTCTACCCGGAAGCGCCTGCCGGCAGTTCCGCCCCCTACGCTCCCCTGCTGGGGGGATCCACTGCCGCCGGAGCCTGCTCCCCAAGGGTTAGCCCCGGGGGTGCTCCCTGGCCTGGGGGGACAGTCCCCTCCCTAGCCCTCCCTGTTTGCACGTTCTGTTCGCGCTGCGCGGCTCCCTACCGGCTCAGCTATATGAGACCCGGGGGGCTTCCCCTCCGGATCCAGCTCAGTTGTGCCAGGTCCCTCCTCCCCACTTACCTTCGGGGGATCAGCTGTTGCTGCCCCTGCTGCCGATTCCTCTGCTGCTGCTGCTGCTGCCGCCGCCGCCACCTCCAGTCAGTCAGTTGGTTAAGGGGGCACACGTGTGTGCAGGACACACATGTGCCTGGCTCCTCTCCTTCCCGCTGCTGGTTCCCAAGTTGAGACTGGAGGTGAGACTGACTGGCCTATAGTTGCCCGGGTCCTCCTTCCTCCCCTTCTTGAAAATGGGGACCACATTGGCCCTTTTCCAGTCCTCTGGGACTTGGCCCGTGCGCCACAAGTGTTCAAATATTCCCGCCAGTGGCTTTGCAATGATGTCGGCCAGTGCCTTCAGCACCCTCAGATGGAGCTCATCCGGGCCTGCCGACTTAAAGGCATCCAGTTCTTCCAAGTGACTCTGCACCATCTCATTGGTCAGGCTGCAGCTGGAGGACTGTGTTCAGTTCTGGGCACCGCACTTCAGGAGGGATGTGGACAGCATTGAGAGGGTCCAGAGGAGGGCCACCCACATGATCCGGGGACAGCAGGGCAGACCCTATGAAGAGAGGCTACGGGACCTTAACCTGTTCAGCCTTCACAAGAGAAGGCTGAGGGGGGACCTGGTGGCTGTCTATAAACTCACCAGGGGGGCCAGCAGGGTTTGGGAGAGACCCTGTTCCCCCTAGTGCCCCCCGGGGTAACAAGGAATAACGGCCACAAATTGTTAGAGAGTAGGTGTAAACTAGACATCTGAAGGCACTACTTTACAGTCAGGGCAGCTAGGATCTGGAACCAACTTCCAAGGGAAGTGGTGATGGCTTCTACTCTGGGGGTCTTTAAGAGGAGGCGTGATGTCTACCTGGCTGGTGTCATTTGAGCCCGGTTTTCTCTCCTGCCCAGGGCAGGGGGTCAGACTTGATGATCTACAAGGTCCCTTCCGACCCTACTTCTATGAATCTATGGTTACATTTCACTATTATTGCACTCTATGTTAACATCAACTGCATTAGTTCAGTTCCTGCTACAAAGTAAAGAGAAAATAGTGAAAAAGAAGCTTTTTTTTAAATTAAAGGATCAAAATCTTGCATGCATCACAGACAATTGGGATTAGTTGGGAAGGGGAAGGGGAGTTCCGTGAGGGGTCAGGTGACTGGGATGGGGGAGCTGTGCCGGCCCAGGGAGCTGGGGGAAAAGAGACGTAGCCACAGGCGTAGCTGGGGGAAAAGAGATGTAGCACAGGTCTGAGAACCAGCATGCTTATTGCGTGGCACAGCACACACCAGGGCAGGGATGAGAAGTTTGTAGGGCCAGCTAAACTGAGACACAATGAAGTGGCCAGACAGCCAGCAGAAGGGGGAGATGGGATGTAGAGGGTCCTGGCTGGCATGGGGAGGGGTGGCACAGCCAGTGGCTGTGGTGCCAGTGGGGAAGGGAGGGGGCTGGTACAACAAGGAGGTAAGCCCAGACCCTGCAAGCAGCTGACAATGAGATTCTGGAAGCTGGTGAGGAAATATTGCCTGGCAGGAAGGTTGCAGCTCCTCAATGAGAGCAGGGATAAAACAGTAAGAAGCCTGGAGGTCTGGGAAGGAACTATAGGGATGGAGGTTTCAGGGGACCCAGTGTGGGGTCTGTAGCCCTGAGAAAGGTTCTGCATGTCTGGGGGCCTATTTAGGGGTCTGGATGAGCCCAGAGTGGGGGGCTGTGTTTGTGTGACATACGGAGGGATCTGGAGCCTATTGAGGGGCTGAGTGTGGGAGCCCAGAGACCAGGGGAGGAAACCTGGGTCCACAGGGCCTAGAGGTGAGATGGACCTGGCCAGAAGACTTGGAGGTCTGTAGTAGTAGGGATGTGTGAAATGGGTTGTATTCAATTCAGATTCAGCCCAAATCAGGGACAGACATTCAATTCATTGATTCAGATCACTGTCTCTGATTCTATTTGGCTGAATCCAAATCTGAAGATTCAATGCTGATTTGGAAAATTAACGATTTGGCCATAGACACAACTTTAAATGTTTTTTCTACATACCTTGAGGTACCAGCCGTGGCTCGTAAATGCTGCAATGCTGAGGCAGATGAAGTGTCCCACAGGAGTGGGGACGGGGGCACATGTGCTTGGCAGCAAACCCAGAAGTGGGCCAGAAGTACTTCTGGTCCACTTCTGGGATGGTCTGCCGGGGAGCACATGGGGGGGGGGCCTCCCATGCCCCCCCCCCCAGCTCAGCAATCGGCCATGGGGAGACTCCAGGCACCCCCCCCAGACCTAGAAGGCACAAGTTGCCAAGCCAGGGAGGTGTGTGTGTGTGGGGGGGGGGGGGGTAGCAAACTCCCCAGCAGACCTGGAAGTGAACTAGAAGTGCTTCTGGTCCACTTCTGAGTCTGCTGCCAAGTGTGCTGGGGGAGCCCCCCATGCTTCTGTGGGATGCTCCAGCAGCCCCATCATCACAGCATTCATGAGCCACCTGGTACCTTGAGATATGTAGAAAAAAACATTTAAAGCTGTGTCTATGTCTGAATCACCAAATCTTGTCGAATCTCTCCAAATCAATTCAGAGGGTTCCAATTCAATTCAGAGAGATTAAAGAGTCTTCTGATTTGATTCAGATTGAGAGATTTGGCCACCAAATCAGGCCAAATCTCTGCCTAATTGAATCAGGGACCAAAGCTTCACACAGCCCTAGTCTATACCCCAAAAGGGGCAAGGAATGGGGCTGGAAGCCCATGCCCCACAAGGGGCATGTAACATCAGGATTACCAGGGCAGGATAATATGGAGGTGGGTCCTTGGTGTGACTGACAACTGCACCCTACTGAGCTTTGTGGTCACAGTGATAGGGATGCTTGTGGTAGGGTAGCCCCTAGAACAGGGGCGGGCAAAATATAGCCCATGGGATGGATCCAGCCCAGCAGGTGACTTCATGCCACCCAAGGGTAGGTGCCTATCAGTTCACTGTATCTGGCCCAGCTCCAGGTCATGCCTGTTGTGTTGGCATGGGAGTGAGCAGAGCTTGGCCCCATGGGGGCACTCTCGCCCTCACCTGAGGGACACCCCAACCCCAGCCCTGCAGGGTGGAAAGCGGTGGTAGTGAGCAGAGTAAGGGTGGAAGCAGTAGAGAGGAAGGTAGGGAAGCAACGGGGGAGTGGGGGCAGGCAGGCAGGTCAGCAGGGGAAGCAGTAGCAGAAGTGGGAGTACAGGGCCTGGGCTGGCAGAGTCCACCTGGCTCCATCACACAAGGCTCCTGGTGCTTGCATATAGTTCCCAGGTTCTCCACCTGAGCCATGTGCCTCTGTGGGGAGGTCCACACGATGCACCTGGTGGCCTGGCCCCGCTCATAACCTCGCAGAGGTCATGAGAAACGTCAGGGAATCAGGCTGGCTCCCCCCTGCTCCCTGCCACCCTAGCTAAGCCCCATGAACTGCATTGCCAGCTTCAACCTTGGGGCTCCCCTCAGCAGCACAAGGTTTGGGCATGTGAGTCCCCATGATGGAGCCAGCAGCCTGGCCATGTGCAGTCCTGGGGCTCACCAGTCCTGGAGCTTGCCAGGGGTTCACAGCTCCACTGGCTGCAGGGGCTGTGCACAATGGGAGGGGCCACACGCACCCCACCATACACATGCACACACACCTCCCCATGCACATCCCACACCTGCACCCCCCCCCACACACACCCAGCCACCATCCCTGTCTACACACCCCACATCCCCACACCCACAGCTCCCCCACAACTGCCCCACACACACACACCACAAATCCCCCATACCCATCCACCCTCCCAGATCCACATCCTCCCCCATAACCACCATGGCCCTGTCCCACATAGTGAGATTTGGGGGGGACCCAGTTCCCCTCCCCACTCACCACCCGAGTCCTCCATAGTCTTGTCCCAGCCTAAGAAGGGGGATGGTGAGTGGTGAGCTGACAAGGTCATCAGTTGCCTTCAAAGAGCCGTGCCAAACCAAATCCCAAGGCCCCCATTCCATTGCAGTGCTCCCAAGCCTTGCTAGGGTCTGTCCTATGCCTTTAAGCTGGGCACAACACATGGGAAATCTTAACCTAAGGTAAACTGAACTTAATTGAACTAGAATTTTCCATGCCTGTCTGGCCTTTTTCCCCTAGATGAAGGGAGGAAGGCATCACTACAGATAACCCCTGGCAGCAAGGGGTGGAGGCTTCCCCATCACCACAGATAACCCCTGGTGACAAGGAGTGGAGCTGCTACATAGCAAGGACATGGAGTCCAGGGAGGCATGGTTCTGCAGGCTGCATGCTGTTGCTGCAGTTAACCCCCAGTGGCTTGATGCTGGGAGCAGAGCTGTTGGGCAGCAAGACCAGGGAGACCACAGAAGCATGCTTTCCCAGGATCCACACTTCATGCCCTCACTGCAGTTAACCTCCTATGGCTCTGAATTAGGGGAAAAAATCAAGTTAAAAACAATTTTCCATTTGCTGCTTTTCTGTGGCTCACTCTCAAAGACAGAATGATGATGTTGCAAAAATAGCTGTATTGATAGATTTTTCATGTTGAGCAGGAGGAATAAGATTGCTCATAAATGCCTGTCTACTTTGAAGGTGAAATAGAATCTGCCCATAGGTGTCTAAATCCTTAGACACCTGAACACCCAACACCTGGCACACTTTTTTCTCACTAATCCGAACAGCAAGTGTATTCCACTGTATGGGTGGACTGTGTTGAGAGTTAAAGGAAGTTGACAGTTAAGGGAAATAGTGACTAAGTAATGCTATCACAAGACTTCCTATTGTATAAGGAAGAACAAAAGTTACTATACAGTGACAAAGTAGAAACCATATTATTGCTGCACCATTCCAGTGTCAGACTTGAGCACGGCAGTCCTCGCTGGGCATCATTGTTGCAACATTCTGTTAAATGAGCTAAAGGAGTTTTGAGAAGGTAGGCATTTTTGTCTATTTACTATTCCAACTCCCATAAATGTTTTCAGTGGAATGAATGTCTTGAATGAGCATTCTTTTTGCTTGAGAGAGGCTGAGACAAAGTATTTAGGATCTGTTTATATTTTCCCATATAACTGAAATATTTCTAAGAAATCAGTAAAAGAGTGCTCAACTTTTCAACACTACTGCAATGTCCAATAAAGATGATGCCAAGGCTTTCCCAGTGTGCATTGCTTTATTTCACTCAACACCTTTCTTTTTTTTAAGCTACAGAAAATCATAGAATCATAACAAAATCAGGGCAGGAAGGCAGGTTAGGATGTGATCTAGTCCAACCCCCTGCTCAAAGCAGGATCATCCCCAACTAGATCATCCCAGCCAAAGCTTTGTCTAGCTGGATCTTAAAAATCTCCAAGGATGGAGATTCTACAACCTCTCTGGGGAACCTTTTCCAGTGTTTTACTACCCTCCTACTCAGAGAATTCTTCCTAATATCGAACCTAAACTTCCCTTGCTACAACTTGATACCATTGCTACTTGTTCTGTCATCTGCCATCACCGAGAACAGTTTGGCTCCATCCTCTTTCGAACCCCCTTTCAGGTAGTTGAAGGCTGCTATTTAAATCCCTCTCAGTCTCCTTTTCTCTTGACTAAATACAAGCCCAGTTCCCTCCAGTCTTTCCTCATAAGTCATGTTCCCCAGTCCCCTCACCATTTTTGTCACCCTCTGCTGGACTCTCTCCAATTTATCTACATCTTTCCTGTGTTGGGGGGCCCAAAACTGAACACAGTACTCCAGACATGGCTTCACCAGTGTTGAATAGAGGGGAATAATCACTTCCCTTGATCTGCTAGCAACACTCCTACCAATGTAGCCCAGTGTGCCATTAGCCTTCTTGGCAACAAGGGCACACTGTTGGCTTATATTCAGCTTATTGTCCACTGTAACCCTTAGGTCCTTTTCTGCAGAGCTGCTGCCCAGCCAGTCAGCTGTACCAGTGCATGGGATTGTTCCATCCTAAGTGCAGGAATTTGCACTTGTCCTTGTTGAACCTCATGAGATTCCTTTTGGCCCAATCCTCCAATTTGTTTAAATCACTCTGAATCCTTGCCCTACCCTCTAGCATATCTACTACCCCCTTGCCTTCTCTAACTTACTGTCATCTGCAAACTTGCTGAGGGTGCACTCTATGCCATCTTTCAGGTCACCAATGAAGATCTTGAATAAAATTGGTCCCAGGACCAACCCCTGGGGCACTCCACTTCATAGTGGCTACCAACTAGATATTGAGGCATTTATTACTACCCTTTGAGCCCAATGCTCCAGCCAGTTTTCTGTCCAACTTAGAGTCCATTCATCCAGCTCTGTACTTCCTTAGCTTGCCTGCAAGAATGTTGTGGGGTATAATAAAAGCTTGCTAATATCAAGGTAAACCATATCCACCAGTCTTCCTGCACCCACAGAGCCAGTCATCTCATTATAGAAGGCAATCAGGTTAGTCAGGCATGACTTGCCCCTGGTAAATCCATGATGACTGTTCCTGATCATCTTTTTCTCCTCCAAGTGCTTAGAAATGGATTCCTGGAGGATCTGCTCCATGATTTTTTCAGGGACTGAGGTGAAGCTGACTGGTCTATAGTTCCCTGGAACTTCCTTTTTCCCTTTCTTAAATATGGACACTATGTTTGCCCTTTTCCAGTCATCCAGGACCTCTCCTAATCACCATGAGTTTTCAAAGATGATAGCCAAAGGCTCTGCAACTTCATCACCCAACTCCTTCAGCACTCTTTGGGGCATCCCATATGCCCCCATGTACTTGTACATGTCCAGCTCCTCTAAATAGTCCGTAATCTGTTCTTTTGTCACTGTTGGCCACTCACCTCCTCCCCAAATTGTGCTGTCAGGTGCAGTAGTCTAGGAGATGACCTTGCCTGTGAAAACTGGGGCAAAAAAAGGCATTGAGCACTTCAGCTTTTTCTGCATCCTCTGTCACAAGGTTGCTTCCCCCATTCAGTAAGGGACCCACACTTTCTCTATTCTTTCTCTGGCTACCAACATACATGTAGAAACCATTCTTGTTGCCTTCACATCTCTTGCTAGCTGCAAAACCAATTGCACTTTGGCCTTCCTGACTTCACGCCTGCATGCCCAAGCAACGCTCTTATATGCCTCCCTATTTATTTGTCCAAGTTTCCACTTCTTAGAAGCTTCCTTCTTGTGATTTAGTTTACTGAAGAGTTGCCTGCTAAGCCAAACTGCCTTTGCCATACTTGCTAGTCTTCCTGCACATCAGGATGGCTTGTTCCTGCACTTGTAGTAAGGCTTCTTTAAAATACAGCCAGCTCTCCTGGACTCCTCTCCCACTCAGTCTGGCTTCCCAGGGTATCCTGTCCTTGATTTCCCTGAGTGCGTCTAAGTCTGCTTTGCTGAAGTCCAGGGTCTTTACTCTGCTGCTTGCCTTCCTTCCTTTCCTTGGGATCCTGAACTCAATCATCTTGTGATCACTGCTGCCCAAGTTGCCATCCACTACTACATTCCCCACCAATTCTTCCCTGTTTGTGAGCAGCAGATCAAAAAGAGCACAGCCCCTAGTTTGCTGCTCCAGCACTAGCACCAGGAACTTATCCCTAATGTTCTTCAAACACATCCTAGGTTGCCTCCACACTGCTGTATTGCCCTCCCAGCAGATGTCAGGGTGACTAAAGTCCCCCATGAGAACCAGGGCTTGTAACTGGGAAACTTCTGCTACCTGTTTTGAGGGCCTCATCCACTACTTCCTCCTGATCGCAGTGGTCTATATCAGACCACCACTCCAACATCACCCTTATTGGTCTCCACTCTAACCTTAACCCAGAGGCCTATCTCCAGTTTCATACTAGAGCTCTGAGCAGTCATACAGATCTTTTACATAAAGTGCAACTCCTCCTCCTCTTCTCCCCTGCCTGTCCTTCCTGAACAGTTTGTACCCATCCATGACAGTGGTCCAGTCATGTGAGCTATCCCACCAAATCTCTGTTATTCCAATCACACCATAGTTCTGGGACTGTGCGAGAACTTCCAATTCTTCCTGCTTCTTTCCCAGGCTCCGTGAACTCGTGTACAGGCACCTATGGTAACTAATTGATTGCTCTAATTTCTCGGGAAGCATGAGAGCACCTTCCCTGTTGCCCCCTCCTGCTTGCTCTTCCTCCAGGTCTCCCACTTCCCAAATTACCTCAGGGCTTTGCTCTCCATCCCCAGGCAAACATAATTTTAAAGCCTTCCTCTAGGCTTAGGTTGGCAAGCCTGTCTGCGAAGACACTTTTCCGTCTCTCTGTCAGGTGGATCCCATCTCTTCCCAGCAATCTTTCTTCTTTGATGATGGGCTGGTGTTCCAAGAAGCTAAATCCCTGCTGGTGACAACACCTGCATAGCCAGGTATTGATCTGCAGGATACACCTATTCCTGCACAGGCCCTTTCCCTTGCCCAAAGGATCAATGAGAACACAACCTGAGCCCCAGGCCCCCTCACCCTTGCCCCTAGAGCACTGTTGACACTTTTGATCTGCTTAGGGTCTCCCCTGGCAGTATCATTGATGCCCACATGAATGAGCAGCATAGGGTAGTAGTCAGAGAGCCAGATGAGTCTCAATAATCCTTCCATGATGTATCTCTGATCTGGGCAAGCAGCATACTTCCCAAGACAACAGGTCAGGTGGGCAGATGGCTCCCTCTGTCCCCTGCAGAAGGGAATTTCCAACCACCACTGCCTGTTGCTTTTTTTGGTGGCAGTTGTCTCAGTTGTTCCAGCTTTGGTGAGGCCTGACCTGTCCTCCTCCACGAATGAAATGTGCTCTTTCCTCTCTGTTGCCAGGGCCGCATATCTGTTCTCCAGATGAATTGCTGCAGTTCTTCTGGAGAACAAATGCTGCTACCTGAATGCTTTAAAAAAATCTAATGGAAGTTTATAGAACACTTTCCCCTGCACTTGGTAAGATGGATATCATTACTCAGGCTGTATCTGGGATCAGATTCTCATCTACCTATTAGGCATATAACTGTACTTATGCTCCTAAGCATGATTCTGTTCCAACCTACTCAAGACCCTGAAAAACAGGTATCTGTTTCTCTTTTCCTTTCTCTTCTTTTTATTATTATTTTTTTAATGACTCCAGTCTTAAGGGTTGTATGACAGTAGTATGTTACAAAAGCAGAGGCTTTGGTGGATTCTCATCACTTGAACTGGGTGGAATAGTATCACGCACTGGCATTTATGTCCATTTATATACCTAATAGATGGAAGCGAGTCTGACTCATTGTACTCAGACACAGGAGACAGTTCAATGTTTGTTTATAAATCCTGGCTCTTAATTTCACTTCAGTACTATGATAGTGAATATTTCACATCATGGAAATATGTGAGTGCTTGTTTCTACCACTTGTGGAGATAAAAGTTTCCCCCTGCCCATAGATAATCTGACTTACTAACTGAACTGCATAACTGTATTTACCCCACCCTTCTTATCTTACCATTAGCCTTGATGCCCTACTTGTCCCTCTCTTTCTCTCCCTATTCTTCTCTACAATTTTCTCCAACATATAGAATAGTTCTCTCAGATGTGTGTGAAGCAAGCTGGAAAGCAGAAAGGATTTGTTGTGTCTAATTTTTAAAACTTTCTGTTCAGTTTTCCTGCTCTGTGTTAGTCACATGGACCCTTCTGTAAAGTCACATCCTGATAACTCACATTCGTGCTCTGTAACAACGACTCCCCAAAAGGAAATGATTCTGACTTATTTTTTTAATGTATTCAGTAACATCAAGAAGGGTTCATCAAGTTCAGTGTCAGACATTATAGCTGTCTTGACCTGGGCTCAGTTTTGGTTTTGCAGAATAGCTGTTCTACTTTTCCAGTTATCTGGGTACTCTCAAGTTATAACAAAGGTTTCCAGCATAGCATGATGGATGGTTATGTCTGCACTTCAAAATGGAATTGGATTGTAGCCTGTTCTTTTGAAATGGTTGTAAGTTGTAGTGTGGAATGGTATAACTACTCACAGAATATAACCTTGTGCTTACTTTTTCTGTAATTCAAGTTTTCCCTGAGGAGGTTAATCATCATGAAACCTTAACAGATTTTTTTCATAATAGGGGAAAATATGCACTAGTCTGATCTGTTTCCTAGTAATAATTCTTATAAGAAGAAAAATACATTTGACAGAAACAGATATTGAAAGAAGAAAGACCCATACTGTTCCAAGAAGGAATTTGTGGGTTTCTATACCAGTGAAATAAAGAACCTATAGTATTTTATGATCAGATTTGCATCTGAATTTCATAGATATCATAGATTTCCAGGGTCAGAAGGGACCTATTAGATCATTGAGTCTAACCCCCTGCTCTGGGGTCAAGTAACCCCAGCCAGGTGCTTGTCTAATCTCCTTTTGAACACCTCCAAGGTAGGGGAAAGCACCACCTCCCTTGGAAGCCCATTCTATATTTTGGCAACCCTCACCATAAAGAATTTCTTTCTGATATCCAAACTAAATCTATTCTCCTTCAATTTATGACCGTTGTTTCTAGTAACCCCAAAGGGTGCCCTGGTAAACAGAGTAGAAGAGTGCGCCTGTTTGCGGGGCCTGTTTGTGCGGCTCGGGAGTTTAGCTCCCACCCGGCACGGCTATATAGGGACGGGAGGGGAGAAAAACCCCTTCCTGATCCCCTACAGCTGGCCCAACTGGCCCAGCTCCCTCCCCTCCCCCCCGGCTTACCTGACTGCTGCTGCTGGCTTCTGCTGGCTCCTCACACACCGGTCTTGCCGCTCCGCTCGGTAGGGTCAGGGGGAGCCAAGGGCTCATGTGCACTGCTACACACGTGCTTCCTTTGGCGTCCTGGCTCAACGCAGATGAATTTTGAACTACATATCTAAGAGTATGTCTATCCATCAGCATGTCTTGGCACAGATACCCTGAACATGCCCCATGCACCTGCTCCTTTTCACATGCTCCAAACCCAAAAATACAACAGTCAGACTGATATCTCAGATTCTTATATAGCCCTGATGATAGTACAGGAGTACATCACACACTTGACAGTATCCCTGATGAGAAGGAAAATGCTATTAAGCTTTGATGCAGTGCAGAACTGAGATACAAGGGTGAGTCTACACATGCAATTAGGGTGGCTGAATAAACTTCGGTGCAGTTCACATTTGCATGTGCACCTGGAACCATAGCATGTTCAGCTGGGGCAGAGCAATCCTGGTTGGCAAGGAGCCTGCCAGCCTGGGGATGCTCTGACCTAGTTCAATGTGCTGCAGAGGGCTGGCTGGGGTAGGAGGTTTCTTTAGTGTTGGGCTTACCAGCAGGCAGCCCCTGCACTGAAACACCCTTGTGTCTCAGCCAGACCCATCAGCATTTACATGCGCATTGCAGTGGAGTAAATAACTCCACTGTAACATAGTCCTTGTGTTTGGTAGTACTATCCTAATGAGGAGTTGGTTACAGCTCCACAGTAAACATCTCATGTAGATGCACCCAAGGAGGCTAAGGATGAAAGTGTATTTCGCCATGACACTGAGGTGTGTAACTTACAGAGATATGTAAATGCAATTTTTGGCACCTGCTCACAACTTGAATTCCATGTGCACCTGTGCACAGAGCTGCCAGGAGTAAAATGGTAGTGATAAGCAAAGCGGTTGTGGGGCTAGGGCACATCCGTGGGATACAGAAAACCCATATTCTAGGGCCTCGACAGCTTACAGGGTTTGAAACTGCATCTCTTACTTTCCAGCAAAGTGCTCTAACTACCATGTGTCAATATATCAGGCATTGCCCCAAACTCCCTTCAGTCATCTCTTTGTCACTCTCCCACTGCACTTTGTATTTTATATGCACTACAAAAAAAAGGGGATTTAGAGCACCAGGAAAGTTTCTGCAGCCTTTGAAGCAGAATCTTAGCCAGAATTCAGCTTCTTTTCTTGAAAACAATCAAGTTTTACAGAAGTCCAAATGAATCCTAACATCTTTCCTTTTCTCCAGGTGTTATTCCTGTCTGTTTCCAAGCAACATCATGGTGATCACTCTAGGTGTGTCTGCCATGATCTGGTGCATCCTGCCATTTCATCCAGTGCATGCTACTATCCAGTGTACACACTGTAAGTGAAATCCTTTGATCTGAGGCATTAGGAAAAATTGAGTTTCACTTCATTTCACACTTAGGATATTTGTATTGAAGCAAAGGTTGGTTTTCTGCATGCCTAGATAAAGGCTTCTGCACCTAAAAACTTTGAAAGAATTTATCACATCTTTCTGATATTTATTTATAAAACTTTCAGCAAATGAGACAACCTCACCCATTACAAACTTGACGGTGAATCTGAAAAAACTAGAGCTGACTTGGGACAGCAGTCTCAACTTTACCAAATACCAATGTACTCTGAAAACAAAAAACAGCTCTGTAGAAAAAAAGGTAAGTTTGCTACTCACTTGCTACTAGAAACACTTACTTATTTCTTTCCCTTTTATAGCCTTAATTTCTTAAAAAAGAATGTGTGTAGGACTGGTAGAATCTTAGGGTGCCTGTACATGTCTCAACAAGGAGAAATGCAAAGTGCTGCACCTAGGGAGGAAAAATGTCCAGCATACCTACTGCCTAGGGAATGACCTGCTTGGTGGAACGGAAGCGGAAAGGGATCTTGGAGTCCTAGTGGACTTCAAGATGAACATGAGTCAGCAGTGTGACGAAGCCATCAGGAAAGCCAATGGCACTTTATCGTGCATCAGCAGATGCATGACGAACAGATCCAAGGAGGTGATACTTCCCCTCTATCGGGCGCTGGTCAGACCGCAGTTGGAGTACTGCGTGCAGTTTTGGGTGCCACACTTCAAGAGGCATGTGGATAACCTGGAGAGGGTCCAGAGAAGGGCCACTCGTATGGTTAAGGGCTTGCAGGCCAAGCCCTATGAGGAGAGACTGGGGCACCTGGACCTCTTCAGCCTCTGCAAGAGAAGGTTGAGAGGCGACCTTGTGGCTGCCTATAAGTTCATCACGGGGGCACAGAAGGGAATTGGTGAGTATTTATTCACCAAGGCGCCCCCGGGGGTTACAAGAAATAATGGCCACAAGCTAGCAGAGAGCAGATTTAGATTGGACATTAGGAAGAACTTCTTCAGAGTTCGAGTGGCCAAGGTCTGGAATGGGCTCCCAAGGGAGGTGATGCTCTCCCCTACCCTGGGGGTCTTCAAGAGGAGGTTAGATAAGCATCTAGCTGGGGTCATCTGAACCCAGCACTCTTTCCTGCCTATGCAGGGAGTCGGACTCAATGATCTATTGAGGTCCCTTCCGACCCTAACATCTATGAATCTATGAATCTCTGTGCAGGGGTGCAGCTCTTATGTGCTGTAACTACAGCGTGCTGGAGCAGACTCAATTAATTGAATCTGCTGGAGCATGCCAATTGGTATGCTCCGTCAGCCTTCGTGTCTTGTGTATCAGTATCCCTGTGCTTCAAAATGGCAGTGAGGGCACTTTAACTAAAGCTTGTTAAATGAGCCTTAGTTAAAGCACCCCCACCACCATTTTGAAGGGCAGTACACTGAATACACGAGCCCCTCTAATTAAAGATCCCACCTGGGAGCACATGTAAAAGCACATTTAATAGCCAACAAGATTACTCATTTTGTTTCCAAGACCTCCTGGAGGTCTCTGTACATAGTTAAGAATGAGGGACAATATCCAGAAAAGCAGTGATTCTGAAAATCACTGGGAGGAGAGCAAGACAAGGCTATGACCAACTGAGCATCCCATTTAGGTCCAGCAATATCATTGTGATGCTGTGGGAAAGGGTAAAAACAAATATCGCTTGATGTCATATTTGCATCACCATAACAACAACTTTTACTGCAGCACAAATGCTGAGCAAATAGATGTCCTGACCCTTTGTCATGCCACATTGGAAGCATGACTAAAGCTACTGGTAAATTGTGCCACTTCATTATGGCCATTTCCTTGGTCTATGGTGGTAGCATGTGGGAAGCCCAGAGCTGTCTGCACTCTCCTAGCACCCTGGGAAGGAGTCCAGGACTTGGGGGGCCAGATCCCAGGAAAACTGGGTTGGATTGGTTCCCTCAAGCCCCTGGAGCACCTGCCTTGCTTTTCCCACCTAGAGAAATGCACCCCAGGGCACATCTCTGCAAATGGAGTACTGTCAGCATGGGACCTAGTGAATCCTGGGCACCCTGTGTCTCCATGCTGGGATCAGAAGTGACCCATGCCTCATGTGGAGGCATGGGTCAGCATTAATCCTGCCAGGGACTGGGGTACGAATTGGGTAATCCCCAGCATCCCATGCCTCCATGTGAAGCTGATGATCTTTGTTGGGTGACACATAGGTCCCACCATAGTTGATCTGCTTCAGTTTGGCAATATGTTTCTACCCTAAGAGTTTAACATGATGTAAGTATTACTGAGTGACATTCAGTGTTTTGTGTGATGCAGGAGGTCAGCCACATGGTCACAAGGTCCCGGGGGGGGGGGGGGGGGGGGGGGGGGCACTGTGTGGAGTAGATTTTCCTTTGCCCTTCCAGAAGAGAAGGGAGCACACTGCTGCTATCCATAGTTCCCTACAAAATCTGCTAAAGCTCCTTAATGAAGGAGTTAGATGGACTTTAGTGGGAGAGAAGTGTTGGGGGAGCCAAAGAATAAACTGTTTGTACCCCTGGCACCAATGCCTGCAGTTCCCCCTGGATTTCTCCTTCAGGAATTAATGCAGCTGGGAACAGAGCAAATATAGGCCTGGACCCTCACAAGACTTACACACCTCTGTAACTTTGCCCACTGTGAGCTGTCCCACTAGCTGCAGTTGGCATTTTGATTGGGTTATTCCTGGGGCAATGGCCACCTACAATAGGAAAAGAAAAAAAAAGGATTGACACAAATGTATGTTGTTTTTCAGGAGAACAAGAAAAACTGCATATTTTCAAGGAAGCCTATACATGAAGGAGCAATCTTTAGAGTTGAAGGAAACTATGACATGGTCTCATATTCAAGTGAATGCACATTTATTCCTGAAGGTAACTTTCCAGTGTTTGAGACAGGTTTTTCTCTGTCTACAACACTGTTAAAATCAAACCCCTGAAAATACATTTCTTTATAGAAGTTATAATTTACTTCAGTTTCTTATTAAAAATCCTTTTGAAAATGTGCTACAATGGCTCTCTTGTGTAACAAATCTGGGGCTGAATTCTGCACAAGACATTAGGCCAGCAGAATGGCCCCTCTTTATTGAATCTAGAGATTCTCTGGACCTAGAAAGGAGCTTCTGGGCTTGCAATGTTCTGTGTGATACTGCTGCTTTTGTCTTTTAGTCTCCCTGGAAAGTATCCATACCCCCCCCCCCCCCACAAATAACCCCCCTTAAACTGAAACTAAATGTCCCTCATTTAGCTGCTGCAGGTGCCTAAGTCCAAAGGTTTTATAGTTTTCACCCACAAGGTTCCCCAGACACTAGAAATTTTCGTTTTGGATGTGGAAGAGGTGCATCAACTGTGACAGAGTTGAACACACTGGCATCCAACTACTCCTGCTGGGGTCCAGTAATGAATCATTCCTTTATCTTGCCTGAAAGGTTTGAACTAATAAGCCTTCCCAGGGCAAACATGTCTGACTAAGGTCCTTGGAAAAATGCAGTGGCAGCCACCAGTTTCCTTGAGAACCTTGCTGACTTTTTCAATAGCCTTCTAGTCACAGCATTCACTCTAGAAGTAGGAAACCCAGGCTCCATTCCTTCCATAGGGATTCAAACCCACATCTCCCATGTAAACTAACTGGCTACCCTCCATTTCCCCTGTTGAACCTGGGTTGCCAGGCATAAATTTAATGTGATTCTTTGATCCAGAAAGAGGAAACTAGAGTGAGCCTCTCTAACCTAGATACATACTCTAACGAATCACTAGGGGTGCCTACAGACATTCAGGATGATTAGGGGGAAGTTAGATCTGGTTAAAAATGGCTACCCTATCTAAGGGCAATCAGGGTGGGAAAGACTGAGGGTTAGCAGGGGGGAGGTTTAGGGGAGGGAATCAAGGGGGCAGGCAGGTTGCATGGGAGGTCATGGGGTTCAGGGAGGCAGGTGGGGTTCCTGCGTGGGGAGTAGGGTCTTCAGGAGGGATTGGGAAGCAAGTGGGATCAGCAGGGCAGGGTTGGTGGGGTCTGGAGGTGGGTGGGACGGTTCATGGGTTCAGGGGGCTTGCAGACTCTTCAGGAGCTTGAGGAGATGGGGGAAGGGGGGTGAAGCCTTCCCTACCCCTGGGACCGGGGGCTATTTTTGGTCCTCTAATTTCCCACACTCCCAGATGAACAACCACTTCAGTGAAAGAACCCTCCTCACCAGCTTCCCATCCCTTCTGGCCCTCCCCCTCATCCTGGCTTATTTCCTTGGCTCCTAGCACTGGCAAATGCCAGTAAAATGAGCACTAAGAGGACAGCTTGTGGGATGGGGGGTTGGGCTCAGGAGGAGGCCTGGCTGGTCTGCATGGGGGTGGTTTCCATCTGGGGGTATAGAGAAAGGCCAAGGGGCTCAAAGTAGCCCAGCGCGGGGTGGAGGGAGAAGGAAAAGTGCAGCCACAGGGCTGAGGTCAGCAGCTGTGCTTTCTTAGCCCTGGAGCTGTGCTGGGAACTGTACAAGAGTTCAGGACACTTAGATCAGTCTAAAAATAGATGGCCTGATCCAAATTGAGTGTACCTTGGAGGTAGGGTTAACTTAGATCAGATCGGCCATTTTTAGACTGATTTAAGTGTCCTGAATCTCTACAGTTAGTACTTAGATCGACTCAATGAGGCATCTAAGTTGTAGGTCTGTGCCTGGCTGAACTAAATTAGATTGGGTGGCCATTTTTAACATGATCTAACCCAGGAGCAGGCAAAGATTTCAAGCTGAGGGCTGCTTACTGAGTTTTGGCAAGTCGTCGAGGGCCGCATGACAGGCAGCCAGGGGCAGATAAGTATTAATTTTCTAAACTTTTTAGGGGCCCCATGGGCCAGATAGAATGACCTGGTGGGTCGCATTTTGCCCACCCCAATCTAACCTCTCTTTAACATCTATATGCACCCTAGGAGTAAGGAATTCTGGGTTTGAATCCCCTTAGGCAGAGGAGAAAAAATGGTCACCCTTTAAGGGGTTTGACCCAGGTTCAATGTTCTACCCCCTGAGTTGTTGGGTAAAAGGAAGGCACAAATTCTGACTTTCTATCCAGAATAGAGGGAGGTGACCAAGTGCCGCAAGATGTGAGGAATTGCAGAAAAATCCTTATTCTTCAGGTGGCTCTTCCCTCACTGTTCTGGTTTTGATGGACCCATTCTAGAGTTCCACTATCTCCATGGATTCATCAGGGATTTGGATTCTACTTAAGGGTTCAGGTGCCTAAAAATTAAGTGTTCCTTTGTTCATCAGTGAGATGGCTTAGAACAACTTCTGGTTAAAATAGTGCATTCTACATATATAAAGGGCTTAGTCCATCTGTCTGTGTGTCTCTCTGTCTGTCTGTATGAAATGTTCTTGAAGCACTCTGGTAGTCTCAGCAGCCCATCACAATACTTACTGAAACAACCAATCAGAGTGCTCTGCACAGACAGACAGACCCCGCACAGACCCTGCACTGCCGCCACCTCCAAGGAGCAGGGCTTGGGGGGAGGCCAGCAGTGCTGTCCTCACTCCCCCCGCCCCACCCCCAGTCCTGCTCCTTGGAGGTGGCAGCAGCATGGGATGCTGGCGGAGGGGGTTGGAGGGAACGGCAGGGATGGAGTGGAATGGCAGAGTGCCACCATAACTGCGAGGATGTTGGGGATGGAGCAGGAATGGAGGAGGGTGGACCAGAGACGAAGGGGACTGAGCACTCCCCCCACTCCTTGGAGGCGGTAGCAGCACAGGATGGTGGCAGCATGGCATTGGCCTCACCACCCCTGCTCCATCCCCTCTGCCCCTGCCATCATGGTTGTGCTCCATCCCCACCATAATTCTTGACAGGCAATTCGCTAGATGGTGGTGGGAATGGAAGCACAGAGGCAGGGGCAAGGCCAGTGCCATAGTGCCACCATCCCACACCACTGCTGCCTCCAAGAAGCAGAGCCAGGGGGAGAGTCAAGGCCAGCAGTGTTGGCCTTGTCTCCCCACTCCATCCCCGCCATCATGGCGGCACTCCAGACGTGGGGGCCAGATACGGAGCAGCGGCAGCGCGGGGCAGTGGGTGGTGGCAGCTGCCATATGCAAGCACCCCTCCCCCACCCCGACTCTTGGGAAGCAGCACAATGTGGTGGGTAGTGGTGCTCCATTCCCCGCCACTCCCGATCATTGTTGACAGACAATTCACTAGTTTCAAAATAAAACTCTGACTACAACTGGGATCTTCACTGAAGCAACTTATGATTAATATAAGCCATATTTCAACTGTCATAACTTCATCTGTGGGTAATAATTATATATGCTGCAATTTTAAAAAATGCAGTATCTACAATCAGGGGCCTGAACTAAACACTTGAAAATGATAATGCTCGAAACCTCTCAGGGTCAAACTAACATGAACAGAGATCTGCTTACTTTGACCATTATTTTGCTCAGCTAATTAGTTTTCTAGTTTTCTTGGTTAATCTAACCAGTAATGCATAACTAGACATACAATTCTCCTGTGCTTTTAGGTTTGAGTGGAACATCGGTGGAAAATTTTGCCTGTGTGATTTACAATGTTTCCTTCATGAATTGCACTTGGACTCCTGGCAGGAATACTCCAGAAGATACTCAATATTTTCTTTACCAGAAATTCTCAAAGTAAATCATTTTCATTGGCTCAAGAAAATTTTGCATTCTAATTTGATAGATGATGTTTTCAGGGCAAAAAGTACTTTGCCCATTGTGCCTGTAAAGGTGCACTTGGATGTCAAATTCTATCCTGGACAAATGCTGCTTCCCAGAGGTATAAGTGATGCTCAGTGCCATTTATGTAGATTTATCTCAGATTCTACTGTGCATAGTTAGGCCTGGCCATTTACACATGTTCAGAATCAATCCAATATGAGCAGAGTGCCATCTAACCCAGATCTACCTGGGAAAGTTAAAGGATTCAGTGCAAGTCTCTGAAACATGACTAGCAACTATTTTGACAGAGAAAGAGGGAAAGCTACAAAACCGTTCGCCTAACAAGCTAGTGGTTAGGACGCCTGCCCAGGAAGCATGAGCCCATACTTCTAGTCCTCTCTTATCTTTTTGGGTTTTTTTTAAACCTACATCTCTCACTTTTAACAAAATGTCCTAAACAAAAGGCAGGGCTAACTGAACCTCCACCTCTCCTATTGAAGCTGGCCCACTAGGAAACCAACATGTGAAAGGATGTGGGGCACAAGGGGTGCAGCAACATGAGATGCTTTGCTGCACATTAAATTAATATAATGCACAGTGAAGTGTCACTATCTACATGTACACAGCAAGTACTGCATAGCAGATTAGTCTAATCTGCCATTTTCTAAGTACCTGTAGATACAAGTACTGGAAATTGGTGCATTAAACTAATGTGCCAAAGCACACATGTAAACACTGACCGAGTGAAAATTGCTCCCACTTAGCCTAGGTAGCACGGGGCCACAGGAGGTAGGGAGAGCTGTCCCAGCTCAGTGGGACACCGCCTGCCAGTCCCGTGGATATCAGGACCCATCCAATCTCCATGGGGCAGAGAGAGCTGTTATGGCTGCTGGCACAGCTCTCCCATCCCGTGGAGATCAGGACTAACCCCCGTGTCCCCTGCCAGTCTGGAGCTGGCACCTGGGGGAGCCTGGAACTATGCCCAGAAAATTCAGGCACATTAATTGCATGTAGATGCACCCAAGGAGAATGAGAAGAGGGATCTTGATACTTCGGCTATTAAGGAGAGCACTAGCCTGGAAAGGAGAATTCCATGGATTCTGGTTCCTGCTCCCAATGCCGCGTTAAATTTGCAGTAGATAGCCACTGGATAAAATTATGTTAGTCTCCTGTTTCCAGGGCCATCTGTCCCAACCACAAAGCTTTTGGGTAAATGGTGGGTTCCTTTTGTTTTGTCAGTTTCAAGTTGTACCTTTACACCAATCAAAGTTTTGAAGAATTACAAAGAAAGTATGCCCTTTCTCTAAATGGATACCTAACCATATTGGGCAAAGCTAGTCACACAGGTTAGAATCTTAAGTAAAGTTTGGATGTCTAAGGCCTGTTCTGCCTCCCAGAGGTATGAGTGATGCTTGCAAATCTGGGAAACAGAATAAAGGTCTAAGTGGTACATGGATGTGCCATAGGAAAAGTAGATTCTTGCCCTTAGTGCTTTAACTGAAACAATTTGGTATTTGCAGGGAAGGTGAGAGGCAATGCCAACATTATATAAAAGATGCACATGGAAGACATACTGGATGTAGGTTTCAAGATGTGGTGATAAAAGACAATAATGTGGTTTACTTCCTGGTGAATGGATCCAGCAAAGAATCAAAGATTCAGTTTTATGATGAGTACATCACGCTGTATGAAATTGGTAAGCAGGAAGTTTCTTTCCACTCTGACACCAAGCAGATAAAGGAGAGCCCGCCCTTTGTTTTAGAATTATACACTGCTTTCTGCACATCCTTTTACAGCATCTGATGAAAGGAGCTTCAGGCCATGAAAGCTTGTGCTACATATGTATCTACCTGGTTAATCTTTAACGTGTAATTTGACCCTGCCTTCTACAATGTTCTTCTTCAGCTTTCATCTATAGAGAGCTGTGTTTTCTAGTCTTTATGACTATAAAGATATAATTCCAAATTGTAACCAATTACAAATTAATCCAGCAATCTTTGCCAAAATAAAAAAAATAGCAAGGAAAGGCAAGAGCTTTTTAATTTATTTGAAAATACACATTGTACTTCTGAAACTTAGTGGTGTCACTGTTCTAAACTACAGTACCCTTCATCCAAGTACATAATCTCAGGACTGAAAAAATTCTTACCCAGAGTATACACTTACCTAGATTTAATGTAAATAATGCTTATAAACAGGAATCCTAGTTTTCACTGATTAAAAAAAATCCCCAATTTTCAGGTTAAGTAACCCAAAATCCACATTTTTTATAATCAAAAGGAAACAGCACTCTGTGTGTGTGTGTGTGTGTGTGTGTGTGTGTGTATAAAAAATATTTATTATTTATTACTAGCATTTCCTTTTGATTATGGAAAAATGTGGATTTTGAGTTACCTTTTATAACCCGAAAATTGGTGATTTTTTTTTTTAGCAGAGAAAACCAGGATCCCTGCTTATAAAGTACCCACTGTTGTCAGTGCTGTGGCATTAGCAGTCCTGAAACCACCCTCATTTTCAAGGCTCAGCTCTCAAATTATCACAACCTGTGAAAATCAGAGGGGCTACTCAGTTTGGGGGCTGTTAGTACATACGAAGCATTATTCACAGTGATGTCAGTACTGTAGTATTAGCACCCCAAAAAGGACTAGCTTTCTATCATTTTCAAGGATTCTAATTTACCTACATACCACACACACCTTTTCTCCAAAAATTAGCCCTCCAAAATGGGTGCATTTTAATTGAGGAAGCTGATTTCCATGCCAGAATGGAAGCATGAGGATGCTGTAATGGCTCCATGAGGGAAGGTCAAATTCTATTTAAATAACTTCTAGCTATTTAAAACAAATTGTGGCTGCTCATCCAAAAGCTGTTGCCAATTTGGTAATGGTCATCACATGGTTAAAGCTTGAGCTGCAGAGTTTGCAAGAAGAGAGAGTGTGATGCTGAAGAGAAAACTCTGTCCCTGCTCTATGCATGCAGCCTCACTCAGCCATGACTCAGGACAAGTGATTTTTTTTTTTTATTCTGCCTTCCCAAAACAAGGTGTGTCTTATTTGGAAATGTGTGGTATGCAAGAAAATATGGTAGGTATAATGTAGGGAGATACAGTTACTGTGCAGGTAACTAGAGTACAATTAAATTGCACAGTAGATAGTGAGGCTGGAGGATGCTGTGCAATTGGTTTATGCCATACTTCCCTGACTGCCCCAAAGCCCAGGGACTAAATCCTATTTCATTGTATGAGCATAAATGGTATGTACATTGGCACCTAACTGCAGGTTTATCGCTTATGCATAGCTTCTGATTCAGATCCAGGCACACAAGCCCACCTACCCCTGCATATTCTTAGTAGGACTGTACTCAGATAGGGCATCTGTGTGGTGAAATAGGATCAACCCTGTATGTGCAAAAGACCAGGTAAGTCCCAGAAATCTAGTCACAGAAAAGCCACAACAAGAGGGGATTAGATGCATGTTGCAGCTCCAAACCTTAGTAGTTAGAGTGCTTATCCAGGGAGCAGACTGTAGTCCCTCTCACTCTTGGAGAGTCTGAAACTTCATCACTTGCTTTCCAATAAGTGCCATAATACAGACAGCTTCCAGGCTCCTTTGCAGCTATCTTCTTGAAGCTGGCCCTCTGGGCAACCAAAGGAAGAAGACACATGGAGCCAGGTAAAAGAAAACCAAGCAAAGTATATATGGCTCAATTATATGGATGCTATTGTAGGTGGGAAGGGATCCTAGGTTCCAGCATAGGCCTTTTCTTCCGCTGGGACACAAACTTTCCGAGGGCTGCTTGCTAAATGAAAAGGCAAATACAAGATGCAGTAGCCCAGTTTTAAAAAGGGGTCTGAAGAGGGTCCAGGATATGTAGAAACTTCAGCCTGCAAAGTAGGTGGTGCAGGTTCAAACCCCCTCTCGATGAGACAGGCCTAGAACCCCTTGCTCCCTGGACAAGTATCCTCACCATTTGGCTTCTGGGCTAAAACATGGATGGGTCCTCCATCCATATTTTACCTCCAGCCAATATGTGTTCAGATCAATGGTATTTAACTGCAGGGAGTTGCACATAATTGTGTGTAAGTGCTAAAAGCTGCAGTTATGCAGCCATATATATGCCATTTAGGATTTAGACCCAAGCATCACTGTGTTAAAAATGTCCAGCTTTTCACTTCTGAGATAGAAATGTAAGTTGTTAATACCACACACAGTTGCAAATTAGAAATTTAAGCTTAGATTAGAAGTATTTGAATGTAATATAAAAATAGATACCACAAAGCTTACTGGGCTGACTGGACCACTGAATTTAATAAAATAAAATAAAGCACTGGAGAATCACATAAAGCTCTATAGAGACTTTTGTTAAAAATTGCTCCAGTTTAACACAGTACAGAAATATATTCTCTCATACATGACTGCAGACTAGGCTGCAGGCTGCTGACCGTATCTTTTACCAAGGCAAACTGGTCCTTCATCAATTGTAATATGGATGGTTCTATTTCAGAACTTCTTACCACTCCAACAAATATCACTGTAAACTGTGAAGAGCCACCCCGTTGTATTGTGGAATGGGAACCACCCCGCAGAAGCCAGAGAAAAGGAAATCAGTGTTTTCAATATAACATAGACATACAAAGAAAAACAGCTATGGTAAGAGTAATTTTTCAGATGATTCTCAACACTAATCTGTCCTCTGTATTCACACACACACAGAATACATAAGTCTCTCTCTCCAGTCCTGTTATTCCTCATGTGTAGCACTAGCCTTCCTTTTAGATCCAACCATCCCAAATGTTACCTACTCTATTGCCTCTTTTGCTAACTCATGGCTGTCTTTCTTAAATAGCAATTATTTATGCTCACAATATTCTATCTTGGTTTTTTTTTTATTCTCTTATTCTTATATTCTGTGGGGCTTTTTTCGCTTCTGGTAGTCCATTTCTCTCTCTCACCATTAATAAACACCCAGATCCTGGGGAGACCTTAAAATAAGTTGACACTACAACTTGCTTTTCCTTGGGATGTTTGAAAAACTCGTCTTGCATTCTGTTCACTATCCCAAATTGTGAAAATGTTGTTTTTACCTCTGTCATCCATAGGTTCTTCCTGAGCCTCTGAAACCTCATCCTTTATGAACTGGGAGCTTCCTGAGTCCCCTTACCCATTAGTCAGTCTACCCATTAGACCTTACCTACTATTTCACTGAGTTGGTCAAAATCTGCCTGGTATCCTTGTTTAACTGCTCCCATGCCTTCCCTTTCTTAAAATGTCCTGGGTCCCTGTGGCTACCACAGGGTTTAGGTAAAGAACAAAAGGTTAAATTAAGGCTACCCAGCGGAGAAAGATAAAATTAAGGCTATGACAAGACATTTGTAGATCCAAATTCTATCCTGGGGAAAGCAGGTGTTGTTCTTAGTACCTCACAGAAAGTGCTCAGTGTTAAACCTGATCCATGGTGTATGAGTCTCTATTAAATGTCCTAGCAAATTGGGAAAAGCTTGGCATGTGATAGAACGTGCAAGGAGAGAGCTTGATTTGGAAGACATGAGTCAAAGGGGCCAGTGAGGGAATACTTAAAATATAGAGAATTATGCCTTTATGACTGTATTGAAACAGAACTTAAAATCTTAGAAGCACAGAAAATGAGGGTTGGAAGGGACCTCAGGAGATCATCTAGTCCAACCCCCTGCTCAAAGCAGGACCAGCCCCAACTAGATCATCCTAGCCAGGGCTTTGTCAAGCTGGGTCTTGAAAACCTCCAAGGATGGAGATTTCACCACTGCTCTAGGTCACTTTTTCCGATGCTTTATTACCCTCCTAGTGAGAAAGTTCTTCCCAATATCTAACCTAAACTTCCCTTACTGTAACTTGAAATCACTGCTCCTTGTTCTATCAGCTACCACCACTGAGAACAGTCTAGCTCCGTCCTCTGTGGAACCACCCTTAAGGTAGTTAAAGGCTGCTATTAAATCCCCCCTCAGTCTTCTCTTCTGCTGAATAAATAAACCCAGTTCCCCACCCCTCTAACCATTTTTGTTGCCCTCTGCTGGAATGTCTCCAACTTTTCCACATCCTTTCTGTAGTGGGGGGCCCAAAATTGGACACAATACTCCAGATGTGGTCTCACCAGTGCAGACTAGAGCAGAATAATTATTTCCCTCAGTCTGCTGGCAACGCTCCTACTAATGCAGCCCAGTATGCTATTAGCTTTCTTGGCAACAAGGTCACACTACTGGCTCATCTCCAGCTTATTGTCCACTAAGTCACACACTTTCTCTCACTCCATTCTCATTAAAAAACTAGGAGACTGTGGCATCGACACCTACACAGTCAATTAGGTCACTAACTGGCTGGAGGGCTGCACGCAGACAGTGGTGGTGGACGGGTCTTATTTGACCTGGAGGGATGTGGGCAGTGGGGTCCCCCGGGGCTCAGTCCTCGGGCCTGCACTGTTCAACATCTTCATCAGCGACTTGGATGAGGTTAAAAGCACCCTGTTCAAATTCGCAGACGACGCTAAGAAGTGGGGGGAAGTGGCCACGCTAGAAGGGAGGAATAGGCTGCAATCAGACCTAGACAGGTTACAGGGGTGGGCAGATGAGAACAGGATGGGTTTCAACACTGATAAGTGCAAGGTACTGCACCTGGAGGGAAGAACCAGAGGCACAACTACAGGCTGGGGAACTCCCTTCTCATCAGTGCAGAGGCAGAAAAGGATCTTGGAATCGTTACTGATACCAAATGAACATGATAGGGGACCTCCAGATCGGTAGCTATCTGGGAGACAGTGATCACCTTATAATAGAATTCAACATAAGACGGCGAGTGGGTAAGGTAACTAGTAGGGTAAAAGTGCTAGACTTTAGGAAAGCTGATCTCATTGCACTCAGGCGATTAGTCAAGGAAGCACTGCAGAGTAGGAGTTTTGATGGGATGGGTGCCCAAGAAGGGTGGCTGTGCCTAAAGGAAACGATCCTTTGGGCACAAAGCAAGACGATCCCCGAGCGAGGCAAAAGAGGGAAAGGGGCCAGGAGGCTTCCATGGCTGACCAGAGAAATCCAGAGCAGCCTAAGGGCCAAAAGGGGAGCACATAAAAAGTGGAAACAGGGTGAGATCACTAAAGATGAAAATACCTCCTCTGCTCGTGTTTGTAGGGAGGCAGTTAGGCGGGCCAAAGCTACCATGGAGCTGAGGATGGCAATCCAAGTAAAAGACAACAAGAAATTGTTTTTTAGATATATAGGGAGTAAAAGGAAGGCCCAGGGAGGAATAGGACCCCTGCTAAATGGGCAGAAACAATTGGTGACAGATAGGGGGGACAAGGCTGAACTCCTCAACGAGTTCTTTGCCTCAGTGTTCCTAAGCGAGGGGCACGACAAGTCTCTCACTGGGGTTGTAGAGAGGCAGCAGCAAGGCACCAGACTTCCATGCGTAGATCCTGAGGTGGTGCAGAGTCACTTGGAAGAACTGGATGCCTTTAAGTCGGCAGGCCCGGGTGGGCTCCATCCGAGGGTGCTGAAGGCACTGGCCGACGTCATTGCAGAGCCACTGGCGGGAATATTCGAATGCTCGTGGCGCACAGGCCAAGTCCTGGAGGACTGGAAAAGGGCTAATGTGGTCCCCATTTTCAAAAAGGGGAGGAAGGAGGACCCGGGCAACTATAGGCCGGTCAGTCTCACCTCCATCCTTGGTAAAGTATTTGAAAAAATTATCAAGGCTCACATTTGTGAGAGCCCGGCAGGACAAATTATGCTGAGGGGAAACCAGCATGGGTTTGTGGCGGGCAGATCGTGCCTGACCAACCTAGTCTCTTTCTATGACCAGGTTACAAAACGCCTGGACACAGGAGGGGTGGATGTCGTATACTTGGACTTCAGGAAGGCCTTCGATACGGTATCCCACCCCATACTGGTGAACAAATTAAGAGGCTGTGATGTGGATGACTGCACAGTCCGGTGGGTGGCGAATTGGCTAGAGGGTCGCACCCAAAGAGTCATGGTGGATGGGTCGGTCTCGACCTGGAAGGGTGTGGGCAGTGAGGTCCCGCAGGGTTTGGTCCTTGGACCGATACTCTTTAATGTCTTCATCAGCGAATTGGACGTGGGAGTGAAATGTACTCTGTCCAAGTTTGCAGATGACACAAAGCTATGGGGAGAAGTGGACACGCCGGAGGGCAGGGAACAGCTGCAGGCAGACCTGGATAGGCTGGACAAGTGGGCAGAAAACAACAGGATGCAGTTCAACAAGGAGAAATGCAAAGTGCTGCACCTAGGGAGGAAAAATGTCCAGCACACCTACAGCCTAGGGAATGACCTGCTGGGTGGCACAGAGGTGGAAAGGGATCTTGGAGTCCTAGTGGACTCCAAGTTGAACATGAGCCGGCAGTGTGACGAAGCCATCAGAAAAGCCAATGGCACTTTATCGTGCATCAGCAGATGCATGACAAATAGGTCCAGGGAGGTGATACTTCCCCTCTATAGGGCGTTGGTCAGACCGCAGGTGGAGTACTGCGTGCAATTCTGGGCGCCACACTTCAAGAAGGATGCGGATAACCTGGAGAGGGTACAGCGAAGGGCAACTCGTATGGTCAAGGGCCTGCAGACCAAGCCCTATGAGGAGAGATTAGAGAAACTGGACCTTTTCAGCCTCCGCAAGAGAAGGTTGAGAGGCTACCTTGTGGCTGCCTGTAAGTTCATCACGGGGGCACAGAAGGGAATTGGTGAGGATTTATTCACCAAGGCGCCCCCGGGGGTTACAAGAAACAATGGCCACAAGCTAGCAGAGAGCAGATTTAGACTGGACATTAGGAAGAACTTCTTCACAGTTCGAGTGGCCAAGGTCTGGAACGGGCTCCCAAGGGAGGTGGTGCTCTCCCCTACCCTGGGGGTCTTCAAGAGGAGGTTAGACGAGTATCTAGCTGGGGTTATCTAGACCCAGCACTCTTTCCTGCTTATGCAGGGGGTTGGACTTGATGATCTATTGAGGTCCCTTCCAACCCTAACATCTATGAATCTATGGGCCGACAGTGTGGGGACACGATCAGGAAGGCCAACCATACCTTGTCACGCATCTACAGATGCATCTCAAGCAGGTCCAAGGAGGTGATCCTCCCCCTCTATGCGGCACTGGTCAGGCCACAGCTGGAGTACTGAATCCAGTTCTGGGCGCTGCACTTCAGGAGGGATGTGGACAACATCGAAAGGGTCCAGAGGAGGGCCACCCGCATGATCAGGAGGCAGCAGGGCAGGCCCTACAAGGAGAGACTACGGGACCTGAACCTGTTCAGCCTCCACAAAAGAAGGCTGAGGGGGGATCTAGTGGCCGTTTACAAACTGATCAGGGGGGACCAGCAGGCATTGGGGGACTCCCTGTTCCCCCAAGCACTACCAGGAGTGACTAGAAATAACAGTCACAAGCTGGCAGAGGGTAGATTCAGACTAGACATCAGGAGGCACTACTTCACAATCAGGGTGGCTAGGATCTGGAACCAACTTCCAAGGGAAGTGGTGCTGGCTCCTACCCTGGGGGTCTTTAAGAGGAGGCTAGACGAACACCTTGCCGGGGTCGTTTGACCCCACTACTCTTTCCTGCCATAGCAGGGGATAGGACTTGATGATCTGCTCAGGTCCCTTCCCACCCTACCAACTAGGAAACTATAAAACTATAAGTGGACTTTGCACTTGTCCTTGTTGAACCTCATGAGACTTCCTTTGGCCCAATCCTTCAATTTTTCTAGGTCACTCCAAATCCTAGCCCTACCCTCCACTTTATGTGCTACACCCCTCCAGCTTGGTGTCATCTGTGAACTTGCTGAGGGTATAATCCATCTCATCTTCCAAATTGTTAATGGAGATACTGAACAAAAGGGACTCTCGGGGCACTCCATTTGATACTGGCTGCCAGTTAGATATTGAGCCATTGATTACTACCAATCCAGCCAGCTTTCTATCCACCTTATAGTCCATTCATCCAACCCAACTTCCCTTCTTACAGCCTGGATCCTGTGGATGTCACAAGAAAGAAACTGAATAGGAAAGCACAAGAGGACAACATTTGGGAAACTGGGCTAAAAGACCAGAGTAACTAACCAAATAATATTTGAGGGGGTTAATTAAGACCTACTGGGTGCAGCTACATATGCACCTTACTGCGTAGCTGATTAAGTACCATCTACATGTGTGCCCATTTTAGGGTGCAGGAAACAAATTGACTCCACTGTAAGAAAGTACTGAATGGAACAAATATTACCCTATGGCAGAGTCATTTAGCGTGCCGAAAAGCACGTGCAGACAGTGACTGGGGCTAGCTAGGGCACAAAAGTGCTACTGAGCAAAGGCTGCCTGCCAGCTAGCCCTGTGCTGTAGCACCCTTGGTGGATCCAGACAAGCATGGATTTGCAGTACCAAGCACCACAGACCTGTCAGCACCGCACATGCTGCACATGCAAGTGTTCCCTGTACTGCTAACTTGCAGCACAGGGGAGGGTGTTTGACCCCAGGAGATCCTGGAGTTGAAAAACCCATTCTTAAAAAAGTAGGGCAGCACACGTGGTGGCAGTGCATGCCATCCAAAACTGGAGCCTTGCTGGGCAGAGCCACACTCTGGCTCTTGGCCACGCTCCCTGCTGCAGGATTACCATGCTGCAGCTTCCAGAGGCCCCTAGCACTCCAGGTAAGGGTCAGCACGGGGGTCAGCACAGTTGCTAGCCCGAGGCTCTCCTACCCCACCTGGAGCAACATGCTGCATGCCAGAGGGTGCCTGGCATGGGCATTCCAGGGGGACAAGTAGCAGCAGCACACATTGTGCTGTGCTGTTTGTCCCTGGGGAAACCCATGTTCCTGCTCGTGGGGACAAGCCCTTTGTGCCCCAGCTAGCCTCTTCACCATCTTCTGCCACCACTTGGAGCCCAGGGCTGACTCCCATGCTCTCTGCCAGCCTGGGGCTGCTCCACCCTAGCTCAAACAGCTGCGGTACGCAGGTATACGTGAAGATGCTATGCCTAGGAACAGCTGACTCTGGCACAAACTATGCTGGAGTTTATTGCTACATGCTAATTACACGTGTAGATGCACCCACTGAATATTAAGTGACTAATTTAAGGGGCTAATTTAGACCTAATGAAAGACAAAGTCAGATCTAAAAGTCCTTGCATGATAGGATTGCTGTGCACCAGTGCAAGCATGCACCAACTTTAGCTTTGAATTTACTTTAGCTTTGAGACAATCAAACAGAATGACCACACGATGGCAGCCTAGCACCATAAATTGTATAAGTAGGTCTAAAAACTGTCTGATTTCAGCTACTTTCTGTGAGAGACAGCTGGAGAACTAATCTCAGATCCAACTGTTCCCTGATGTGGGGGAACAGCCTGTAATACAGGCTTTGAATTGTGCACTTTAATCCCACCTCCATACTTGGGCTCTGTCCCCACTCTGCAGAGTCCATTCCTTCTCCAAATATCTTAAATTCTTTGCCAGACTTCCTTTGTGCAAAAATGCACTGCCTCATTATAACATCCTTCATTTTCCCATCCTCCCAGTACCCTTGCTAAGTTGATTCCAGTCCAACCTTTCCAGCAAAACCTCCAAAGCCCCATCCCCTTGTGTGAGTGACAGCATCATTCAGCTAAGTTTTCCTCGTGTCTTTGTATGGATAAGAAAACACTTGGAATTGGTTCTTTAGGCCCTTACTTGTAAAAAATTCTCTATGCCTACAGACACTACCCTCACCTCTGTGTTGCTGCATTGTCTGGGGCTTCCAGCATCTCATAAGGCTTTCTGTGACCTTCATTAAAGGGGGTCAGTAAAGGGTCAGTTCCTTACTCCAGACCAATGTTAGATGTCTATTCTGTCTCTCTCCCCCACCTAATCCAGCAGCACAAAAAAGGCTTTTTGTCTCTAAATGTAATAGGTAAGTTAGATTTACTGCTATAGGTTAATTTGCATAGTTTATTCCTAGATGAGAAAAATGAACGAAAATAAACAACTCTTCACCATTCCCCACATGTAGCACATACTCTGTGGGTGTGTCTACATGTGCATTAGATCTGAGAGCAGTTTAATCATGAGTAAATGCTCCCAGGTAGGAGTCTACACATGTAGGGAAGTGGGAGATTTGCTGCTAATAGCAGCAAACTGCTCCTGCTTCCTAGGGCCCTGCAATGGGCCCCTAGTGCCACCAGGAGGAGCTCTAGGATTCCCCTGGGTGCTAGCCCAGGAGCTGGCATGGAGCACCAGGCCAGAAGACAGCTGTCTCTGGGCCAGAGCTGAGACATTGTTCCTTGCCCTCAGGGGCTGCCTGCTTCTGGGGCAGGGACAATGTCCCCCAGCCGGGGCTCCTAGCCCTGGCTCCCAGATCCGGGCAGGGGACTTGGAAAGAGCTTCAGGGGAGGGGCAGATCCCAGCTCCCTGCCACAATCCACCAGTGGGGCAGATAGCAATGAGCCCTTAGCGGGGTGGGGATTACTTGCTATTAGCTGCCCCACTAGTGGATGGGAGTAGAGGACTGGGACCTGCCCCACCTCTATCACCCATTTGGGGCATGGGGCTGGGACCTGCCCTTGACCAGGACAGTTCCTAGCCCCCACTCCACAATCACAGTGTGTGGGCTAGAGAGCTTGTTCCCTACTCAGTTCTGTGATCATGAAGCTGGGTAGGGAACAGACTCCTCAGTCCCTGCTAGCAGGGAGCTCCCAACGCCAACTCTATGGTCAAGGGGCAGGTGCTGGGAGATCCCGATATCCCAGCGCCAGCTCTGTAGTCACTGAGCTGGTGCTGGGATGTCAGGATCTCCAAGCACAGGCCCCGTGACCATGGAGCTGGTGCTGGGATCTCCCAGCCCCCCGCTCCCAGATCACATTCAATTCAGATTCAGCCCGAATCAGGGACAGTGATTTTATTCATTGATTTGGATCACTGTCCCAATTCAATTCAGCCGAATCTGAAAATTCGATGCTGATTCAGAGAATCAGCAATTCAGCCATAGACACGGCTTGAAATATTTTTTCTACATGTCTCGAGGTACCAGGCATGGCTCACGAACACTGTGAAGCTGGGGTGGATGGAGCATCCCACAGGAGAGTGGGGGGGCCCCCTGCGTGCTTGGCAGTGAACCCGAAAGTGGACTGGAAATACTTCCAGTCCACTTCCGGGTCTGCCGCTGAGCGCGCAGGGGAATCCCACTTTCACCGCCCCCCCCCCCAGCTCGACCATCAGCTGCTGGGGGCCCCCAAGTGCATCCCCAGACCCAGGAGGCACCGGTTGCTGAGCTGGGGGGTGGGGATCCCCCCGTGCTCCGTAACAGACCCAGAAGTAGACCAGAAGTGCTTCCAAGTCCACTGCTGAGTGTGTTGGGGACCCCCCTGTGCTCCCATGGGATGCTCCATCCACCCCAGCATCTCAGCATTCACGAGCCCCCTAGTACCTTGAGGTATGTAGAAAAAAAATTTAAAGCTGTGTCTATGTCCGAATCATAGAATCTTTACAAATCGATTTAGAGGGTTCCAATTCGATTCAGAGAGATTAAAGGGTCTCCTGATTCAATTCGGATTCAGAGATTTGGCCGCCAAATTGAACCGAATCTCTGCTGAATTGAATCAGCGACTGAAGCTTCACACAGCCCTACAGATTTGCTCCTGGTCAGGTGTCTACATGAGTGCTACTGCACAGTTAGTAATCGCAAGTAAATTTGCTACTTGCATTTGCAGATAGCAAATCTACTTGTGTTTAGCAAGTATCATAACTTATGATACGGACCAAAATGAGAGAAACAGGGCATGTTTACACATCACCATATGGTGACATTGTTACTGTGCCGTGTTCTAGTACTTTCTTTTGGAAGTACTAAGCACGGTGCAGTACAGGCTGTTACTGTGCCATGCAGGCGACACATGCTTAAATTGCGGGAAGCACATGACTAGCAGTGCACTATAGCCAGGAAGCATGTCACTATGGTGACATAACTGGCAATCACATGTAGATGCACATGATTGCTATGTCACTGTACAGCACCATGCAGTGATGTAGCATATCGTAGGCCTGTGTGAAGCGGGTAGTATTCACTTCAGATTCGGATTCAGCTAATTCAGGGGACAGAGATTCGATTTGGTGATTCAAGTCATTTTCCCAAATTCATTTGGCTGAATCTGATTTGGAAATTCGGCTGCTGCCAAATCACCAAATCTCCGAATCACGCAGGCCCCATCTCGTGCCTGCTCTCAATGGCTGCCCTGCCTGCCTCAACTCCTGACTCTTTGGGGGAAAAAAACCCCCACTCACTGGCTGCTGCCAGGCAGGGGGCAATTCCCACTGCCCCTCACTGCATGGGGGCCTCTGCCATGAAACCGCAGACTCCTGCCCACTCCCCCAGCTCCCCCATGGCTGTCCTGCCCGCCCCAGCTCCAGCCCTTAAAAAAATAAAAAAATACCCTGGAATCACTGGCTTCTGCCCAGCGTGGGGTGGGGGGGGGAGAGGATGATCCCCACTGCTACCCACTGCACTGTGCTGCATGCGGAGCTCTGCACGAGTCCCTAGAAGCCCCAAGACTGCTGTTGGAGCCAGTGAGTAGAGGGGTTTTTCTTTTGTTTTTTTTCTTAAAGTGCCAGAGCTGGGGTGGGCAGGGCAGTGATGGAGGGGGTTAGGGGAGCAGTCAGGGATTAGCAGGTGCTTGGGAGGGCTGGGGGAGCAGGCAAGGGATGGGGCCTGGCAGGGCCCCCCCATGGTCCCCTCCCCCAGTCCCTCCTCCCCCACCCCCTACTTACCAGCTCAGAGTCTGGGTCCGGCTCCCTGCTGCAGCGGGTGGAGACTGCCTGAATCACTGAAGCTCTCCAAATCTTTTCTGAATCATTTCGGCGAGCTTTGGATTGATTTAAACTTTTTAATTGGTCCCGATTCAGTTTGGATTCGGAGATTTGGTCACCAAATCAGGCCGAATCTCCTCTGAAATGAATCAGCACCAGAAGCTTCACAAAGTCCTAATGTATCACTATGTCGCTGTAGGGTGATGTGTTAGATGCACCCCCGGCTCGGCTTGGCAGTTGCCCACGTGCCTCAGGGGGCCTGGTGGGGAAGGGGCCCGGGGCTGCACTGCTGCAACAAAGATCGGGTCCCTTGCGGCTTCCCTGCTGCGTGCCCTTGGCATGCCAACATCTTTGAAGTCCAGGTTGCAGAGGTTTTTTTGGCACTTGGCCCAAAAACATTGCCAACCCCTGCTCTGGAAGTTTATTTCTGGAGAAATTAATTCTAAGCAAGCATAGTGGGGAAGGAGGAATGTGGTTAGGGAAGCAAAACTTGTGTGACACAATTAGATTACATTCATTTGGAAGAAATGGGAAGTCACGTCTCAAAACACATGGAGCGCTGCTTTATAGACATAAGTGTATTCAACGTATGCAGCGCTCCATGTGTTTTGAGACGTGACTTCCCATTTCTTCCAAATGAATGTAATCTAATTGTGTCACACAAGTTTTGCTTCCCTAACCACATTCCTCCTTCCCCACTATGCTTGCTTAGAATTAATTTCTCCAGAAATAAACTTCCAGAGCAGGGGTTGGCAATGTTTTTGGGCCAAGTGCCAAAAAAACCTCTGCAACCTGGACTTCAAAGATGTTGGCATGCCAAGGGCACGCAGCAGGGAAGCCGCAAGGGACCCGATCTTTGTTGCAGCAGTGCAGCCCCGGGCCCCTTCCCCACCAGGCCCCCTGAGGCATGTGGGCAATAACTATTTTTTTCACTGTTTCTCCCAACTGAAAAATCAAGTATTCGAAGACCTCTAGCAGAGGTAAATGAATGAGTTTTTATAATAACACTTACTGTATAATCCTCAGCGATCCTGGTTTTCTCTGATTTAAAAAAAATCCCCAATTTTTGGTTAAAAAAAAGTAATCCCAAATCCACATTTTTCCGTGATTTCAATGAAATGCTGCTAATATATAGATATGTATATATTGGTGTTTCATTTTCATCATGGCAAAAAGTGGATTTGGGGTTACTTTTTTAAACTGAAAATTGGGAATTTTTTTAAATCAGAGAAAACTGGGATCCCTCATAATCACCACAGTTTAAATATGTCAAATGCTATTGGTATTTTACCATGGGCCAATCAAGGAAAAGAAGAAAAGAAAAGAAATAGCTGTATTATTATGATTACTTGGTAATAAAATAATGATAAAGTAAAAATATATCTTTTGTTGTCAGGCTGATCCCGCAGAAAGGAGAGATGATTCTCCTACAATCGTAAGTCTTCTACTTCCATATGGATCTTCAGTTTTTTGCTGCCTTGATCTATACACTGTGTAAAATATTATTACGCGCGTGCAAATAATTTTCATGCCCAGGTGACAACTAAATATTTAATGCTCTTTATTATATACTTTTATTTACAAAATTCTGAAAAATTCCAGATCACTAAATCACAATCAGTGGATTTGGTAATAGAGATCTCCAACACATTTGATACTGTAGAGAGAGACCTTTCTACACACCTCATTTTCCACTGATTTCAGAAGGTAGTAAAACATCTTTTGATTATTATCTGATCTTGCATTTAGTTGAAGAAAAGGTGGCACACATGGTTTGTTTCCTTCTTTTAAGATAGTTTAACTAAAGACGCAGGCAAACTTGAGCTCACATAAAGCACTGGTGCTCTATTGAGGCACAAACATTTGCCATAACCTGCCTTCTTTAAGCAATTTACTTTACTTATCCTGCCTCAGTCCAGAAAACCATCCTAGACCTTAGAGGAATTAAATCCCAGCAAGAGTACTATAGATTTATAGAGTAATGTACATCTTGTGGGTCTATACAATATGTATGGGATAGTAATTATGACACATTATTGCCTGAGTCCTAAAGTAATAATGTATCACAAACACAGTGAAGAGTATTAGGAGAATGCAGGAATTTACTTCTCACAATATCACCTAACCCTGCAAATCTCTGATATGACAAACTGATAGAAGTCCATCTTCCTTTTCAGTTTCTGTTAAAGAGCCATTAGCAAGGAAGGGGACCAAGAAGTCTCTTTTGAGCACAAGAATTAAATTGCAGGTTGTGACCTTTCAAATTTTAACGGAGGAAAAATAACTTCCAAACAGAAAACTGTCAGTAGAGGGACATGCTTTGGAAGAAACTGCATATGTCCACACTTTTTACATTAGGGAGAAATGGTCTTCATGTAAAGCTTGCTTTAGAAAATGGAAATTTGTACATTATTAACATCTATGCAGAGACTGAGTACTTTTTTCCCATAATTGCTTTGATATTAGGTAAATGAGAACACCTACAGATTTGAAAATTTTAATGCAAAGAAAAAGCACTTCTTGAAAATCAGAGCCCGTGGATACAATTGTCCCATAAGTGAAAACTGGGGGGAATGGAGTGAAACAATTGAGTTTGGTAAGAATGGAAGACTGCATATTCTTGACTTAATTTTATCCCAATAATTCCCTATTTCACTTGCTATCTTGCACTCACAGGGCACACCTACACGAGACGCTTTACTGTGCATTAAACAAACTTAATGAGCAGCAAAATGTCACCACCTACACATGCGCAGGACTTTTTTTACTAAATGTTTAGGATTGTGAATCCAAAAAAGCTGACAAAGCCGGTAGGGAAATACATAGCGCCTGAGCGAGGGACTAACAATAGAAGGATGGGGGTGAGGAGGGGAACGCAACTAGGTTACAAGAGATACAATGTTAGCCAACTAAGCCCAGGGGTAGGGAGGAGGGGGGAAGGGGGGGAGGGGGTTCGCGACACTGAGAGAAAAAGAAGATGGATACACACAAACCCGTTACAACAGTCCGCAATGGTGGAAGAAGTGGTCTGAAGAAAAAGTGTCTTAGTCCATATAGAGTCTCACCGCAGGGGTCCTCTTTGGGTGGAGCAGGGTCATCCGTTGGTGAAGAATCGTCTTGAAGTGAAGGTCCATCTGGTGCAGAAGGGGGGGTTCAGGCAGTCCCCTCTGAGTCTGGTCCGGCGGCGGTTCATCTGGTGGGGTCAGTGTACTGACGGTGGCCCGTGATGTGTTCCACGTAGATGTCACAGGACCAACAGGTGGTATCGGACACCATGAGGCAGCGCATCAGCTTGGCATAGCGGCGGGAGACGCAGCAAGCATGCAGGATGCTCGTTGCTGGGTCCCAGGCTCCAAGCGTTCCCACGATGAGCGCGTTGACCGTCATGTCATAGCCGTGGCCCCTCAGGATGTCGGCCAGCAAGGCATACTTCTCCCGCTTGCATCAGTGAAGGCTTGGCGCCGGTTCTCAAAAGGGATGGTAACATCCATGATCACAACCTTCTTGGCCTCCTTGTTGGCGATGATGATGTCAGGACGCATCTGGCTCTCACAGCCCAGGACGGTGCGGTTCATGGAGACCTCCCCCACTGCGGCCGGGATGGCCCTCACCAGGTGGTCTGGACAGCGTTGCAACGGAGCTGCCAGGCTCTGGGGTGCGGCTCGCAGCTGCACAGCACGTGGGGGACGGTCTCTGCTGTGTAGCCGCACCATCGGCATCTCTTGTCCCACTGGCCAAAGCGGACAGCCCCATTCAGAGGCAGGCAGTTGAGGCGGGCGCAGTGGAGGAAGTGCCAGTCCACGAAGCGCGTGAAGCTCCCACTGGGCATGAAGTGGTTGCTGGAGTCCCACTTCGAAGCGACGTTGAAGATCTTGCCCTGATCGGGTTTGGCCCTCAGGTCGCTGGCGTGCTTGTTTCGGATGGCGTCCTTCAGGAAGCTCTCCAGGAAGGTCCTCGTGCAGGGCGTCATTGTCACGGGGTCACAGTAAATTAGTTTAATGCACAGTTTGCTAGTACCTGTAGATACAGTTACTAGATCAGGGGCGGGCAATTATTTTGGCTGGAGGGCTGGCTGCTTAATGAGTTTTGGTGAGCTGTTGAGGACCACAAGGGTAGCCCTGCTGCTTGACAGGTGGCTCCACATCCTGGTCACCACATGGGGATGAGAAGCACAGCCCAACTGGCCCACCTCTATCATGTGGGGCTCCATGTGGCACACATGCAGCTCTTGCACTCATGCACCATTGGAGGAAAGCCCCACAAGATGGAGCCAGCTGCTCTGCCACTCCCTGCCAGGCAGGCCTTGAGACTCCATGGTGAAGCATGTGCAGCGCTAGCTGGAGTCACACACCTCTGGCAGTAGCACCTGCACTGGGCACAAGTACCCCAAGCACCCCGACTTGGTGCTGCTGCCACCACTGGTGGGGGCTCTGTGCCATGGGTGGGGAATGAGTAGGGGATTCCCACACCTCCCGCCCCCCCCTTAAACCCACACCCTGCCACCCCAAGCACGGGCTCCGCACTGCTGCCAGCCCAAGTCCCACGCGCTGTGCTCCTGCCCAGGTGCAGCTTCCCTTCCCTTCCCTTCCTGCCCCCGCTCCTTCCCTATCCGGTGCCTGGAGTGAGTGGGATGCTGAAGAACCCGAGCAGGTCCCTCAGCAACTACAGCAGTGACAGCAGCAGCCCCGCTTGGAAGTTGCATGCTGGCAGGGCTGGGCCCTTCTGTGCACAAGGGTGGGAGCGAGGTACAATAGGGTATGTTACAGGGGTGTGTGTATATGTGGAATAGGCAATGCATTGGCTAGGGACAGGGGGACATGTGCCCCCCCTGAAATTGTCCCTCACTGGCTGGGGAGTGGGGAGCACTGGCTGGTGCCTCCCTGAGAAGCGCTAGCGGCATTTCCAGTTTTGCCAGCAACATTTCTGGGCTGCTGCCGGCGCTTCTGGTATTGGCCACTGCGGGACCCCAGCCGGCGCTTCTGGGATAGGCCACTGGTGCACCCCTAGAGCCAGAAGGCACCAGTTGCCCATGATATGTGGGCATCTCACTCCCACCCTCATGGGCAGAAGTGTTGGGTGAGGTACAATTAATTGGTGGGCGCCCATGGGCCAGATGAAATTGCCTGACAGGCTGGACCAAGCCTATCGGCTGTATTTTGCCTGCCCCTGTACTAGATTAACCACATATTAGCTACTGCACAGTAGCGCATGTGTAAACACTAACAGGTCCAAGGAGGTGATACTTCCCCTTTATACAGCATCGGTCAAGCTGCAGCTGGAGTACTGCGTCCAGTTTTGGGCGCCACACTTCAGGAGGGATGTGGACAACCTTGAAAGGGTTCAGAGGAGGGCCACTTATATGGTACGGGGCCTGCAGGCAAAACCTTACAAGGAGAGATTGAGGGCCCTGGATCTCTTTGGCCTCCACAAGAGAAAGCTGAGAGGTGATCTTGTGGCCTCCTACAAATTCATCAGGGGAGGGGAAAACAAGGAATAGGAGATGCTTTGTTTACCAGGGCACCCTTTGGAGTAACTAGGAACAACAGCCACAAACTGACAGAGCACAGGTTTAGGTTAGACATCAGGAAGAACTTCTCTACAGTAAGGGTTGCCAAAATCTGGAATGGGCTGCCAAGGGAGGTAAGTGCTCGTCACTTGGGGGTCTTTAAAAGGAGGCTAAACATGCACCTTGCTGGGATCATCTGACCCCAGCGCTTTCCTGCACAGAGCAGGGAGTCGGACTCGATGATCTACTATAGTCCCTTCTGACCCAAACATCTGTGAATCTATATAACAGAGAGCAAATCTGCCCCTAATTGTGACACCAGCAAGGGGCTAGCCTTGTACCTGGGGCAGAGTCACATGGCTAGGATGCCTCTGTAGCTGGCTCAGACTGGTCTCCAGATGCCTGACCTGAGCCCCCGGGGCCTATGCCCCTAGTTGTTGCCTGTCCCCAGGTACCATGTCCATCTGCTGTGGGCACGGGCCAGGTGCAGCAGTGTTGCAGACCCTGGCTCTTCCTCCTGGGGCCTGTGTCTCCACTGCCTGGCCCCCAAGCACCATGCCTCTGCTATGGGCACGTGGCAAGCCCTGATGGCACCCAGAGTCCCTGCCTGAGGCCTTGAAGCTCTTGGCAGCACAATCTCCAGTCTGGGGCTGCCCGCAGGACTATGTTCTTCAAGCAACAGCTGGACTGCATCCTGGCTACAAGGGACCCTAGTGAGGGCCGAGAGAGCACGAGGGATAGCTCTTCCTGCTTGTTCCCCATACTCCTAGCATTGGTTTACAGGCAGCTGAGGCCCCCAAATGACACCCTTGATTTCCTGAGATGCTATGGGAGAACCGTTCTGTTAACATTTTCAAAAACAGTTATCTTAGTGGACTCCACGTGGGAGTTTTCCTGTGTGCCAGTCCCCAGGCCTGCTCCACTTGGAGTTTCCCCACCCCCCCAGTCAGTTTAAAGCCCCGTTCAGGAGATCAGCCATCCTGGCTGAGAACAGGGACTTACCGCTCCACATGAGGTGGATGCCGTCTCATCCCAGGAGTCCTCTTTTCCCAAAATGCGTGCTGTGGTCAAAGAAACTGAAGCTCTCACGGTAGCACCACTGTTGGAGGCGTCTGTTTACTTCTTCCACACAGCCTTCCCTCTTGGATTCATGGCCTGCAACAGGGAGCACAGAAGAAAAAACTATTTTAGCCCCCTGTAGTCACTTACAACCCAGTCCAGATTACTCCTGGCCGTGTCGTTCGTTCCCGCGTGGATGACAAGCATGGAGTAGTAGTCAGAGGGACGGATGAACTTGGGCATCCTCTCCACAACGTCTTGGATGTGGGCCCCAGGAAGGCAGAAGATCTCTCAGGCCAGGGGGTCCAGATGGCAAATAGGGGCATGGAGAGACCTCAGGAGAGAGTCCCCACCACCACCACCATCTGGTGTCCCCTCCTAGGGGTGGGAGTACTTACCTCTGAAGTACTTACCTCCTCCTCTGGTGTCTCTGTTGGAGTCTCCTCATGTATGAGGGGAGCGTACCTATTATGCAGCGTCAGGGGAGGAGCAGCCCAAGCTTTATATGCTCTGGATGTGGAGACTACTGTCTTCCAGGTAGCTCCAGGAGGGTCTTTGTGGCCAGTCTTCTTTGTGGCCACCTTCTCCTTCACTCTTTTCTTCTCTACTTCTTTTTTCCTGGAGTAGGGCCTGGCAGTAGCTGTCAATTTAATCTTTGTGGGCCCTGATGGTGCATAGCTGACGTATCTCCTCCTCAAACTCCCACACTCGGCCCTCCAGAGACTCCACAAAGGACATACCTCTCAAGTGGGGGTGCCCCCATGCACAGTTGCCAGCAGCTGCACCAGGCAGCCCCCGCAGTCCGGGGCCACAGGGTCTGTCTGGGTGGAGGTCTCAGCGATGTTGGGATGCTTCCGGGTACGAGTCGCCACCATGCCCGAGGGTGATTGTGTGGTAATAGACCATACTACTACTCACAAACTGCCAGCAAACTGCTTCCCCTGTTGGCAGACCCTGCTCGCTGGCTCCCTGGTCACCTGGGGAATCTCCTTTTATATCTTTCTGGGTTTGGGCTGACTCAACCCCTTTGTTGGGCTTCTGTCAGGCCCAGGCAGCAATCACACAGCAGGCAGCAATCACACAACAATCAGCAATCAACACTCACTCAGCAATTGGCAGTCACTCCCAGCCTCTCAGGGCACACACCACACCAAACAAACAGTAAGCACAACCAAAGGTACAGGCAACTGGATCACTTACCTTTCCTGGGCAGGATCTGGTGCCTGGCTTCTCTCCTCCTTCCTCCTCTTGCCTCTAGCAACTGCCAGCAAACTGCTTTCCCTGTTGGCAGGCCCTGTTCACTTGGCAAGGTGTGTAGCATGTGTGTTCCCCAGGGACAAATAGTAGCAGCACAAGGTGTGCCACTGCTTCCTGTCCCCAGGAGAAACAAATGTCCACTCTTGTTTGGATGTGGCCTTGTATACTTGTTTTCACCCCTAAAGGTGCATGCCCACGAACCAGAACATGCATTTCCCTGGGGACAAATAGTAACGGCACATATTTGTGCTGTTGTTAGTTATCCCCAGGCATGCCCCTGCACATGCACTTTGGCATGCAGCAAATTGACCCAGGTGAAGTAAAGGCTGGCCCCAGCAGCCTTACCCGAAATCCTGAGGGCCTCCTGAGGAAGCAACAATGGTAATCTGACTGCTTGTGGTCTGGCCGGCAGCTGGAGCACAGCTCTGGCTGGTCATGTTCTGGCTACTCGTGGTGCATGCTGCTGCCATGTGTGCTGCGCCACTTTTTTTTTTTATGCAGTTTTTTTTAGATACCAGGATTTCCCAGTATCTAAGTTTGCTGCCGCACTGCAAATATGCAGCACGGTGAATGGATTACCATGCTTTGTATGTGTTTTGAGGCACCTCAAAGGGCTTTGGGGCACTACAAATCCTACATTCCCACTCATGGGGATGCAGCCCAATTTTCCTAATATTCCACAGCAACATACAGCATCCTTAAAATGATCTCCTAGCACCCCAGGATGCTCTGGCACCTTTGTTGAGAATCACTGCTGGAAAGTAGCAAGTTAAAGGATTCTAAAATAACACAGATTTTATACAATTATTCATTACTATCAAGCACCAAAGTGTTATTTTACTTCACTGTATAAGAACGCATTCACTATGCTAGTAATGACTAACTTTGTGATTACCTTTCAGGTAATGAAGAATCTGTCTCTTTAACCATAATAGTTTTAATCTTTATACTTGGAACAGTCACAGTGGCACTGCTTGTGCTTCTTCTCTCCAAAAGGTAACTGTAACTAACCCTAATCAATTGTAATTGTGTCTGTTTTATTTATATGGTTATTGTTAATTTTTTCACTAGCACTAAAGTTTGCTGACTTGTCAAAATTTTCATCCACTTTGTGCTGATGTAAATGACTTTGAAAAGTACAGGTCAATTGAATATGAGACCCAGTATTTCTTTACGGGAGTAAAGGCCCTAATTATACTTAGATGCATGACACTGTTATTCAGTAACAAAACAAATGACATCAATCAAAATTTGAGATAATTTAAGAATATCACTCCACTTTAAGTTAATCTAATCAATTTTTTTAGTTCCCCTGTTCTTTATCGCAGGAAAGAAAAATAAGAACATTCTCCAACATAGCAGAGAAAATATATGCACATGTTCTATATCAAATCTTTTCTTTTCCTCACCATCCTCTTTTCCTCCCATAGGTATTGTAAAATGAGAAGTTTTTTCCCTCCTATTCCACAACCAAAGAACAAATTTAGTGAACCTGCAGCCATTGATTCAAAAATACAGGTATGTATATTTGTTTGTCTGTGTGCTGCTTGCATTTCAATTTTTATACATTCTAGGAATTTCATATGAAGTAATATTTGGTGTTGGATGGAGTGTTTCATCCTAGAAGTGCACTTATTGTAGTGATGATAAACTAGTGATCCTTCAGTACATATCTGCCAGCAAAAGTAAAGATTGAATTATTAGATTTTTACTTGGGTTGGTAAATTTGCCTGTAATACCAGATAGATGTTTGTGTCTTGAAGATATCCAGAACAATACAACACTAGCCAATGGATCTGCTAGAATGACAAAAAGGGTAAATGTCACAATCTTGATTTAAAACATGGAATTAAATCAAAGAAATAAAGTCAAGTCTTTTGCCAGTAGTGATGTATTTTATCTTAATTACTGTCTTAAATTTAATTTGAATTTTACCCGACTAAAATTCTACTTTACCTACAGTATATGTGGGTTAGTTTCTACTATGGACAACTAGAAAACAGAAAGAGATCACCAGGGATTCTGGTTTTCTCTGATAAAAAGTCCCCAATTTTCAGGTTAAAAAAGTAACCCAAAGATCCATATTTTTCCATGATTAAAATGAAATGCCACTATTACACACACACACGTATTGTTTCATTTTGATCATGGAAAAATGTGGATTTTGGGTTTTTTAACCCAAAAATTGGGTAATTTTTTTTTTTTAAATCAAAGAAAACCAAGATCCCTGGAGATCACAAGCTGTAACTTTCTTTTTCATGTTTTGAGGAACAGATTAAATCACTTAAATGTCCAAGTCAACACCTTAATTTTTATTCAGTTTCACATAATTAATTGAGAGACAGTCCTGTGCTCTAACTTGCCAATAGTCCTGAAATAATCAGAGTTGGGTCTAAGGATATATATTTACACCTTTTTGGAAACATCCGATGCACTGCCAAGTATTTCATGCTCATTTTGCCATAGGATGGGGAGGAAGCTGTTATGCTATTCAATGTACTTTTTCCTTTTAATGGACAAACTATGGTATACAGGCAACCCCCGCTTAACAATGTTTCGCTTAGTGTTATTTTGCTATAATGCTTGTTTTTCATTGATACCTGATTCCACTTAGGCTTGAAAAGTTTCGTTATAATGCTCACAGTTGCCCATTGGTTTGTCAAAAACTTTCAGTTTCGCTTAACGCTATTTCTGCTTAACGCTCGTTTTTTCAAGAACCAATTGGAAGCGCTAAGCGGGGGTTGCGCCTGTACAAGAGAAAAATGACAGACAAAAAGATCAAATCTGTCTGTGAGAAATCCCAAGCACTATTGGATAAACTGGAGCTGCAAGAAGTAAATCTGTTCCTAATCCCATGTATGAAATACAGATTTTTTTTCCTCTTTCCTCAGAGAGAATTTGAGACTTCATTAATAAAATATGAAACTGAAGAAGTAATAACTACTGTGGAAGAAATATCTCCATTTCCAAAAGCAAACTGAAACATTTGGATTTCCCAGCTCAGACAATCAAGATACCCTTATGGAAACTGCAAGATATTTTGTGTCACTTTTAATGGATGGTAGAGCTATACATACATAAAGTTGCTTAAAACTTTAAAAATTTATCTTCAGTTGCTCCTAATTTTACAGTGAGCACTGGCAGAAAGCCATGGCTGTTGCTATGGGAACCTGGCTGCAGGCTCTCAGCCAGCAACTAGCCCCTCCCAGACTAACACTGAACTTCTGTTTGGTCTGGGGTTATTCTGTAACTCAGAATACTTTGCAAAAATCAGTCTGAGTTACAGCTGGGAGCTGCACTTCTGTCTGCAACCTTGGAGCAGTTTCAAATGCAGGGGGAGGGGAGGGGAGGGGGGAGCTGCTGCTGCTTCACTCTCTTTTCCCTGTGCACTAGCCTGTAGGAATGTAGGTGAGCTACACTGCCCAGCTGTAACCCTGGATGAAACAAATGTAGAGGTTTGGCTACATTTATGCATCTCCAGCAAAACCAAGGAAGTGATTCTTCCACTCTATTTGGCTTTGGTGAGACCACAGCTGGAGTACTGCATCCAATTCTGGGCACCGCACTTCAACATGGTTGTGGTAAAGCTTGAGAGAATCCAGAGAAGGGACACCCATACAATCAGGGACTTGCATGGCAAGCGACATAAGGAAAGGCTGAAGGACCCATAACTCTTCAGCCTTAAAAAGAGAAGGCTGACAGGGGAACTTGGTAACAGCTTACCACTGCATCAGGGGTGTACATCAAGGGCTCCAGGGCACCCTTGGGAAAACTAAGAGTAATGGTCACAAACTCCTAGAAAACCATTTCAGGCTCAACATTAAGAAAAACTTCTTCACAGTTAGGGTGAAATAAGCTCCCTTCAGAGGTGATACAATCATCTACCCAGGAAATCTTCAAGAGGAGACTGGACAGTCACCTCACTGGGGTCACCTGGCCCCAGTTGTCTTCCCTGTTTGGTGCAGGGGGCTGGACTTAATGATTGGCCAGGATCCCTTCCAGCCTCACAACCTATGAATCTATTTATATTTTTCCAGGCTTCTGTACATGCAGCTGTTACAACTGCAGCACAATCTACAGCAGAGCTGTCCAACTTCTAAGTTGCCAGGGGTAACATGCCATGAGACCCACATCAGTAAAGGCCACAATTGTGAGAGTCATGAGCCCCTGGGCCATACTGGCAACTGCATTGCATATATGAGCAACCCCCTTGCCCTCTTACCTGGAATTTTGGGTCAACATTAGGATGCACCAGGGTTTACAGGCCTCCCATCCTTAAATTTCCCAAAAATATATTTAGGAAATGAAAGCAGAAACTTGGAATCCACAATGATAACAGATTGAATCTAATGGCTAACTAGGATTCCCATTTTAGGAATGTGTAATGCAGTCATTTTGGGAAAGACAGACAGTGGACTTGGTGGTGTAATGAAACTCTGGAAAATGCACCCATGCAAAATCCCTGTGTTTTTTCTTGAGCATCTTCACAGGATGTGATGTAAAATACAAAGCATAAACAGATGGACAACATGCCAGAGAGAATGTACACTTCATCATCCTTAACACTATATGAAAGTTGGATCAAAGATAAACTCATTAGGTAGTAATATAATATGCTTATAGTTTGTGAAGGGTATCTAGGAAAAAAAAGTTTCCTTTTTTAACTTAATAACAATGAACATGCTGTTTGTTACTGCTACAGCTATTACTGTTACTTTTCCTGAATGCGATCTATAATTATTCTGCAAAAGACCAGCAGTAAGAAATATGGTAGGACAATTAATATGGCACATTGTAGTGCTTTTGTACATAGTAACCTTTATTGTCAGAAAGAGGGGAAGAGGTGTGTGAAAAGGGAAGAGACAGCCAACAGTCTTTCCCCATTTTCCCCAGGCTCCAGAATACGCAGAGAAACATGGGGATGGCAGGGTCACGCGTGGCAGTTCAAGAGCAGGCTAAGCCTGCAGATTGAAAGAAGGACGAAGCCTGGGAGCGGAGTGGGCCGGAAGAGAAGCAGGGAGAGAGCACTGAGTGGGGGAATGTGGGGAACAAATGTAGGCTGGAGCCGGGAAGTCACACAAGTCCTGGGAGGGGAGCCAGGCTGTTTGAGTAGCCCAGCAGAGGCACACAGAGGCAAAACCCCAGGAGAGAGTCCCGGAGAGGTATGCCAAATGGGGGGTGATGCAGAGCAAGGCCAGAGCAGGCTGCATCCAGTTAGACAGGTACCCCATGGGGAAGTGTGAGGAAAGGAGCTGAGGAGCACCGCTGAATGAGGCAGGGCAGTAACCTGGCCCCGGGCCAAGACAGAGAGAGAAAGAGAGCGTGAGGAGGTGGCTAGCAGGAAACCAGGAGACCCGGGTGCGGAGAGGCCTCTACAGAGGGGCAGAAGTTTAGGGTCGAGCCAGGCCGTGAAGCAACCAACGACACAGAGGCCTAGGATTGTGGATAAAGGGGTGGAGACAGAATAAGGGCTACAAGGACGCAGCAACCTGACAAGCCCATAGAGTACAAAGTAGCAAGGAATACAGCCACAAGTGAATCTCAGCGGAACCGGATTGGATTGTACTTTATGTTGGGTTTGTTTTGAGTTTTCTTTGCACGAACTTCCTCAGCACAAAGCTGTAGTGAGTCCAGTTACAGGGAGATATGCCTGTAGCCAAAAGATGGCCTAAAGGAACTGCCAGCCAAGAGGTCTCTCATCCCTGTAATGGCAGGACATGCAGGTGAGAAGTAATCACTGTTCCAGCCTTGGATGTAGTAAGGGTGGGGTAAAGGGGAGGCTGGAGCCCCATGAAGAAACCAAAGGTGTGGGACCTCATAAGCTACCTACAGGAACTGTCTCCCAGGAAGAACATCAAGTCATGACAGGCTAGCAGGCGCTACCAGAACCTGCAGGTGACACTACTTAGGATCCCACCCTGACATCACATGGGAGTAGGGCATCAGTTAAGAAGGGAATTAAGCCCTACAATACGTACCCATGATAAGGTACAATGGCTTTCTGAAAGTTACCCCAATAGCAAAATATATGTTCTATAAATGGTGTACTTAGCTTAGTACTAAAGATCAGTATTTGCCCTCCTCTTTCACCCCAATTCCAAAATAATCCTTATGTGAAATAGAGGTGCATTTTCCCTATACTGCAGTAATAACTTCCAGTAACTGTAGAAGTCAGGGTCTGATTCTAACCAGCTGGAATATAAACACACTTAGGTTTTGATTGTGCAGGAGATACAGAAAAAGTCTTTTAAGTGCACTACATACATCTACAGCGTTCTGGCTAATAAAAAATGTTCCAGATGGTGAAATATAGGATAGAATTGGGGGAAGGGGTAAATAAAAACAGTCAGATTCTTATTTATAATTCAATACTAAATAGACTCTAGTTCAGAAAATGTATCTGAAAACAGCATTTTCACTTAATTATCTATATTCTTAAAGGCATTGTGTTGTGGGAGTGAGGAGAATTTTAGGGCTATATGGCAAAAAACATATCCTGAAGGCTTATAATTCTTAAAGGAGCAAAGATATTTGTGGATGATGCATTTATTGTTTCAGCTATATAGCTGGCATAACATTAGACAAGTTTTCAAAGGAAGTTTTGGATTTGAAAGTTTATCTAGCTTTATCCCATCTATACAGTTGGTCCAATAAAAGATATCCAACTGACATTCTGTGGCATGTGTGACCTTATGTGCTAGGTACCTTTCCTTCCTGCTGAGATCATTGTTGTTTCACTTCTATTAATTAGTTTCTCCCCCCACTCCTCCCTTTTATTTTTAAGGCAAAACAAAATCATACACATATGAACTATGTACAGCCCCTGCCGGGCAGTTTCTGTTGCCCAGTGCTCCCCACCACACTTGCACAGCACAGGAGGGAAGCCCTGCAAGCAGTGCTGGATTATGACATGCTGAGGCCCTAAACTATGCCCAGTTGAAGAGGCCTTATATGATAAAAATATTCCATGAAATTCATGAAAATGGATTTTCATGGAATTTTAAAATGAATGATTATTTCTGCACAAATTTATGGACTCAATATGAATAACTGTGGAGCCATATATATGCATATTTTTGTCACAAAAAAAAAACTGGACATTTTCCTTCTAATTTAGAGGCCCCTCATATTGTGAGGCTCTAAACTGTACCTTAAGTAGTTTAAGCCTTAATCTGGCACTGCCCACAGCGGACAGGGAAATCAGCCGGCTCCAGCACATGGGGATTCCTCTCCGTGCTGCCCAAGTGCAGCGGGTAATGCAGTCAAGAGACCGCTCACAGCCCCCACAAATGTGCAGTGCTGGGCACAGCCATATGCCACTGGGCATCAGCGCCTGCACCAAACAAGAGCGCCCCTGCCTGCCATTATAACAGGGTCTTCCCAGCATGTACCTCTTGTAATTTGATATGGAAGTGAAGGCTTTTGAAATTAAACATCCCTCCCACTGGGAATCGGGACCCAGTGGGGAGTAAATGTGCAGGGGACAAGTCTAGGGTGTCTTGCCCCTTGCGCTGGCATGAGTACTGCTAGGCAGCATTTGGGTCACCATGACCTTAAGAATCTGGATAGTCTGAGTCTTATCTACCAATTGAGCTGAGGCAAGTTATCCATTTGGTTTCCCAAACACATATCCAGTCCCTGGTTGGTTTTGTTACAAATATTCATTAAAAACAGAGACTGGATCAGGAAGCCAGAAATAACTGACCAGAAGTGGAGATTTAGCTTGTAAAGCTAGTGGCAAGTCTCTGGACAATGACAGTAGTCCTGCTTCATGCTTATAGCAGAAAGGTATAGATAACATGGGCAAGTGATGGAACAAGATCCTGAATTCCACTGCGTCAAGCAGTGTATCACCTGGCTCGAGAGTAGTGCCATGACAGATAACACAAAGCAGGGGGAAAAGAAAAGCTCTCAATCAAAGGGCGTATCAAAATGCAATTGAACAAGCTGCAGGATTAGTACCAGAAAACAGTAAAAGAGAGCAGCAGAAATCAGTGGGAAGCCTGCTTCAAGCTGTGCGCATGCTGGGTCCAGAGTGAAAGAGACTCGGGGACCTGTTCAAGAACACGCACATGAAAGGTCTCAGAGACTGTCACACACTTGTACGGAGGACACTGCATGACTATGGAACATAGCTAAGCTACCACACAGTGGTCAAAAACAGAACTTGCATTGTACCATATCAAGTATCTAAAATGTGATATAATGTAGACATGCAGTATGTAATAAAATTAGTAGAAAAAGTAAAAATAAATCCCCCCCCCAAAAGAGAGGCATGATATAGAGAAGTTAAGCTAGTCTGTCGTTGAGTCCACATATGCCCAACCACTGCTGCTCAGCCCAGACAGACAAGCCCAGTGCTGACATGCGGTCAGGGCTGTTGCAGGGTGGAGGCTGACAGGTTCAGGGGGCTGAGCGAGGGCTCCTATGCACAGACCACATACCCCCCCACCACACACAGTTATACCCCACAAGTACAGCACCCACTGTGAAATCAGTGGAAATGCCAAATGGACCATGCTTACTGGAATTGAAGGTAAAGAAATACCAGATGATTAAGTAGTACAGAGTTGTGTCTGTATTACCATTGAATTATATGGAAAGCTAGGTTTTCAGATGGAAATATGCTTACTACATCTGCTGCAAACTTGAGAGCTATGAGTCATGGATACTTTTATCTTTACATAGCAAGCCAAAGAAAAAAGATTCCTCCCAATACACACCACTTACAACCTCAGCAATACTGCTGGAACACTTCTGCCTTCAGTTAGTTTAAATATAGCTATAAGGTAGTAAGCTATTCTCTTCACACACAGAAATCCTGTCTCTTGCCCCTAGCCGTTGAATGTGCTGTATTAAGAGCAGCAGCATAAAAAGCTCTAAAACTTCACTGTCTGGATTTTGAATGGGAAAGGGGCCAAAAGTAACCCGTAAATTAAATGTCAATAGCATCTCAACTAAACAGCAAATGAACAAGCTTGTTCACATTGTCTTCTGCCCATTTGTTAGATCTCCTACATAGTCCACACTGCTTTTGCTGTCTTCCCACAAGTGAGCATTAATGTGTGTACAAAGATCTGAAAATTGAGGTCTGATCTCCCTTAAAAAAGGCTCACGGGTGATCTGATGGCCACCTATAAGTTTATCAGGGGTGACCACCAGTATCTGGGAGAATGTTTGATTACCAGAGCGCCCCAAGGGGTGACAAGGTTGAACGGTTATAAACTACTGCAAGACTATTTCAGGCTGGACATAAGGAAGAATTTCTTTACTGTCCGAGCCCCCAAGGTCTGGAATAGCCTGCCATCGGAGGTGGTTCAAGCACCCACATTGAACACCTTCAAGAGTATATTGGATGCTTATCTTGCTGGGGTCCTATGACACCAGTTGACTTCCTGCCCTTTGGGCGGGGGGCTGGACTTGATGATCTTCCGAGGTCCCTTCCAGCCCTAATATCTATGAAAAAAAAAAAAAAAAAAAAAAAAAGGGGCCAATTTATCAAATCAAACTCCATGCAACTAGAGCATACAAAATGACAGATCAATATGGAGATCAAAACACTCCTCTCCCAAAGACTGTTGTCCCAAACCAAATCCCTTTTATAAACACACTGGGCACATCTACATATGCAACTAATGCGACTGACTTTACTGCACAATTTGCACTGGAGTAAACTAATCCAAGCACAGCATCTACACCTGTTTAAGTGCACTAATTTACTGTACTGATGGATACTAGTGGTCTGTGACAGGACTATCCGGCAGTGCAATAATTTAGGCTACAACAGAGAGAAAAGAAAAAAAAAAAACAAACCAACATGAACTTGTAGCTCAAGGTGACTGCTTTTGGGATTACCTAGAATGGGACCCTAAATACCTTGTTGAGATCCTTAGAACAATCATTACATTCCTTCATTATGGGCACATCCACACATGCACTTTACTGCCAAGTAGACTAATTAGCTCCACAGGAAAGCATCACAGACCACATGTGTGCTGGTATTAGGCTGCAGTAAACTAATTTCTCACTTGTAAGATAGTACTGTTCCCAGCAGTATTATCTTACAGTGGAGTCATTAAGTGCAGTTAAACACACATGTACACAGCGACAGTTGGTGGCAAATTGTGCCCAGTCAGCCCCTCCACCATCCAACCTCAAGACCTGGAGCTGACCCCCCCCCCCCCATGCTCCATTCTAGCCCAAGGCTGCTTCATCCCAGCTCAAACTGCTGCTGTCTCAGGTGCATCTGTGGGCAATATGCCTGGGAGCAGCTGACTCGAAGACAAAATGCTCCAGAGTTGATTATGTTGCATTAACAGTATGTGTAGATGCACTCTGTGCAAAGCAGTCAAGGACTAAGACTCCTCTGTAAAGCCATAGCCAGCAACCCAAGACACTCTTATCAAAGACGGAAATTTACAACCATTTAACTGACCCTATTTGTAAGTGAAAGTTTTCCTTGAAGATCTGGCATATATCAGGTATAAACCTATGTAACAGATGTACTGTCTTACAATCCATTGATCTGCCTGGTACAATTACCATTTCAAAGGAGGTATCTTCTGCTTTGGGAAACTGCTTGCAAGCTAGTCATGGGAGACCAAAACCTTATATAAAACCGTAAGTTCACCACAGTCCGAGTAAGTATTGTTTATTGTTTTACAGCAAAATACCCCAATTTAAAAACACAATTGCTAGATGTTCAGCTGTGCAAAATGTACTCAAGAGCATTATGTACCAAGTGGAAAAAGACATGATTTGTTAACAAGTACTTCTCAAATACAGTTTTATGGTCATAAGATAGGACTTGAAACTAGAGACAGATCCGAAAACAAAAATTTAGAAACAATTGTTGCCTAAATTGCTTGGTCAATCAACCATTTTGGGCCCAGAACTAGCGCTACTGATCCAATCGCCAATATGGAAAATTTGCTAGGCTGAACTGTCAGTTTCAGTGCCTTTATTCCAGACAAATCTTGAAGTGGATCAGTCCCTGGAAAATTTCTAGCCCCATCTACAAACATAATCTGGCCCCGATAAATAAGACTCAACACAGGAATTTCTTGAAGGTCAATGGTCCATAATGGTACAGTTATTCTACATGATCTGCTAAATTTTGTTTCCAAGTCTAGTTAGGGTCTTTTAAACAAATTTCTTGAATTCATCGTACAGCACAAGCACAAAGGCACCCCCCATGCCTCGGAGAACATTAGACCATGCGCCTTTGAAGAAAGCTTTTCCACCCTCGTCCCGTGCAATCTTCTTCCAACAATCAATTGTTCCTTTGTACATGATGTCAGCTGTAGAAAAACAAAGTATTTTGTTTGCGATTTACATAATTTGGGGCTGGAACAACCCTTATACTTGGTTTCATGCACCATAAAGTTGTTTTCTGTTTAAGCAAAACACATTGATGTAAATGCAAAAAGACATGCAAAAGCCCCCTAAAAAAGTCTGATTTCCCACCTGTTCTTTTGAGGTACTTAAATCCATCATGACCCCACTCCCTTTACAGACCAAAGAATCCTCCCCTTTGGAGTTCAGCTGTCCTGGCTATTGATATTTTTAGCAGATGTGAAGCCAAGTACAAACACAATAGCCAAGTGTCATTTTGGTAATATATCAGATTTATATAGCAGACAGCAGAATAGTTTCAAATTACACGGGAAAACTGAAGTTTACCTCCTTTACGCCCCGACTGCATCATCATTCGACGTCGCACCGTATCGAAAGGATAGGAAACAACACCAGCCACGGCAGTCACTGTTTGTGCAATCATCCAGCTTATCACAATGTGAGTGTTCCTGGGGTCTGGAAGCATTCCTGCAATTAAGATGCCACAATATAAATTCTTGTCTTACACCCACTCATAAAAATATTAAATGACAGGTGCTTTCCTAGGAACAGCAACAGTAATGGCATCTTCATCAACAACCAGAATCAAAACAAAAGGGTAAAGCAACTCATCTCCTGTGAAAAGGAGAGACATGCATGAAGTGCAACAACAGAACTGCACTCAGATTGCTGTTATAAACAGTGAAGAATATTCTGTTAGTAGTTCAGATTAAAGGCAGAAGTCCTGAGATAAAATTATCCATCAGAAATGTCTCCTCAAAAGTCAATTTTCCCAGATTTGAAAATGCCTCAATTCTAATATCTTTACAACTATTTGCAAGTTGACACAGGAGAGAATTCCATTCTTCAAGGCAGTTGTTCAACTACCAAATTAGGGCAATAGGCGTCTTTACTATGTGAATGTAACCAACTATAACATGTTAATTACTAGGGTCAATTAAATGGAGTGCCCCAAAATTGCTTAAACCCATTTAGAAGTGGGGGAAGGGGGACGTGTTGTTTCTGCTAAGAAGCAGCTCTTAAATTTTGCAAACCCTAACATCATAAAGTTGCATCCTGCATTCTCACAAGGGTCTAGTAAAGTCAGTATTATGCATTACTGCTCCAATACTACTCTGAAGCTTTTAGCAGGTCTAATTGGAAAAAATACTGGTTTCAGCAATTCAGACAAATAGCAGCAGAAGTATTTCAAACAGCCACTTGGCTCATTATATTAAAACTGCGAGCAGGCATTCAGAAATCAGGGAGTGTCATCATTAAGACTAATAATATAACCTACAGTTGCTTTACAAATTTACCTTTTGCTGTATCATAGATTCCAAAGTAAGCTGCCCTATAGATGATGATACCCTGTACTGAGACGTTGAACCCTTGATATAAGCCACGCAGACCATCAGACTTGGTGATTTTGACTAGACAGTCCCCAAGGCCAGCAAATTCTCTGTCAGCACCAGCTTTTCCAACATCAGCAGCTAAACGGGTTCTTGCAAAATCCAACGGGTAGACAAAGCAGAGAGAAGTGGCACCAGCTGCACCACCAGATGCCAGATTACCAGCAAAATACCTCCAGAACTGAGTGTGCTTGTCTACTCCACCTAGGAACACCTGCTTATACTTATCCTTGAAGGCAAAGTTGAGGGCCTGAGTGGGGAAATATCTGATGACATTTGCAAAATTTCCACGCCAGAAGGATAGCATTCCTTGCTCTTTTGGGATACGCACGACGCAATCAATGATGCCTTTGTACTGTTTATCAACAGCAATTTGTTTACTTGCATGTTGTACCTGCCAAAAAATAAAAATAAATAAAAGTATTATTGTTTTGACCATAAAGAAAGATGGCATGCAGAAAATACTTTAAGTTCAGACCAGGTTCCATATTTATACTGCAATACTAAAGAAATGAGAATTCCCAAGTTTGAGTGGCCTTACCCAATTATTTCTCAAAGCAGGCCTCCATTCACCACCAAAAACTACTTTTACAATCACTTCTGAAAGGGTAAAATAGGCAAAGTCAGATTGTTACATAAAGTAAATATATAAAATGAAGCTACCCATAGTCTAATTTTATAATGCAAGTATTTGCATTGGGAAACCACCACACAAATATTAATGCTTCGAATTGCCTCACCAAAAAAGGAAATTTAAGTAGTCCAACAATAACAACCGGCCCTTTCTCTTAAAAAAATACATTAAAAGACTTCAGATTTATTTTTCCCTACTAACACAGGAAAAAAAAAAAAAAATCAGGACTTACCAAAGCAGATACCAAAACTAGTACAATGCTGCAATCAAGTGCAAAACCCCAACATTCAGGGGTGAAGACATTTCAAAGTTTAAAGCTCTTTAGAAGGAGGTCAAGGTGGGTTAGTTCAAATACTGGAAACCTTTAATGCAGTGTTGCTTAACCTGTGGGTCACGACCCAGAAGTGGGTGACAAGAATACTCAAGAGAGTCACAAACAAACTTTACAAATGGTAAGTGTTGATGTTTATAAATGGGTTCCGGTACAAAAAAGGTTAAGAACCCCTGCTTTAATGCACTTGAGCCACTTGACCCCTAACATTCACCTCACAGCAATCAGTATGTCAACTCCTCCATCTTCTGACTGACTTCAGACTAAGAGGGGACTAACTTCCTCTCTCCCCTCCACCTTGACCCAATTTATCTTGCCAACGCCCCAGGGGGGGCTGCTCAATGGCTTTTATCCCCATCTGAGGTGAGAGGGGCAGAAGCAAAGAGCAACTGCCGTTTTCCCTCACAATGCCACAGGAAACCAGAAGCAAGAGAGGGAACTAGGACTCTGGCCCCAGAGCAGCTCTCTTACCACACGGGGCAGCTAGAGCTCACATACCAAATGGAAAAAAGAGGGAGCAAGAAACAGCTGGGAGGGTGCCTCCGGCGGCTCCACAGCCCTCCCTCTGCTTCCCAAGCAAGGCAGCTGCTCTCCCAGGGCCTGCAATCCCCTCTTCCCTCATCCATGCCTAGGTAGGGCTGGGCTGTAAAAGCAGGTCTGCTTCGCTGCAGCTGCGGCCTTTATAACGTCCCAGAAGGGGCAACCAATCAGCGGGGCGGGGAGGGGGAGCGCGCCAGATGCTCGGTCGAGGAGCTGCGGAAAGGGGGCGTCTCCATGGGAGCTAAGAGAGCGGAAGGGAAAAGTCCCCGACTGCAGACCCCGTGACATAAAGGCCGCGCGGCAGCCTCGGTGGTCACGTGACGGCCGGAAGCATGGCGGCCACCTCCCCCTCTGCTCTGCGCCGGGAGGAAGTGTGGGGGGGAATAGAACCCCCTCCATCAGGCAACACGTCACAGAGCGGAACCGGCTCCCAACCGCCGCGCGCCGCCACCCACGTGACCCCCGGGCCAGGCCGGGCTGCGCCTAATGCCTGTTGTTCCCGCCGGCGCGAGCGGCGCTCCCGGCAGGCCCCGCGCGTGCGTGGGGAGGCGGGGGGAAGTCACGCGCGCCCCAGGCTCCCGCACGCGGCGCCGACCTGCAGCAGCAGCTTGACCCGCTCAATGGGCGCCACCGCCGTCTTGCTGATGGCCGCGGCCACGCCGCCCGCCAGGAAGTCCTTGAGGAAGGAGATGGCCTGGTCTGCCATGTTGTTGCTAGTTGCCGCGGGGTAGTGGTAGTGGTGTGAGGGGTGATGCGCACAGAGACACCCACGGCCGCTCGCGCCGAAAGGGCCTCCTTGTTTGCGCGCATGAGCTAAATGCCCGGCGCCGTCGGCCCCGCCTCTCGCCGCATCCCGTTGGCTGCGCGGCGGGGCGAGAGGGCTGGGCCGCGCTGGCCTCAGGGCGCAGGACTCGCCCCCCACCCCGCGCCTCTGACTTGTCTGCCCAGGCCCCGCCCCCTCCTCGTCGGCCGGTGCCAGTTACTCCCTGCCCAACGCTCGCGCCTGCGGCTGTTGGCCGGTGTCCCCTCAGGCAGCGCCTGCCTGAGCCGTCTTGGTGCCCGAAAGCTTGCAAAGAATAATTATTCCAGCTTTTGAATTGGCCTAATAAAGATACCGGATTTACCCAAAGAACCTTGTCTGCTTGCGTCCTTATGTCAACACGGATACAACCTACACCCCTGAAAGGGGCTCGGGGTTCGGCACCCTGGCGCGCTGTGAGACCTGCCTTACGCAGTGCCTTTCCCTCCTCACACACTTCAAAGCAGAATGCGGGGTTGGAGCATGGGGCTGTCTTGCCAAGCTCCCGTGTCTGGCAGGGCAGGACCACAGTGACTAGGGGGTTAGCTCGCATCAATGAGCAGAGTTTCAATTAGCGGCATCCACTGACTCCCCGGGCTCATTTGAGGGCCGATAGAGGCTGTCTGGTGTGCTCTGCTCCGTTTCCCCCGCTCCTTGGGACCCCTTCTGGATCCCCCTTGGTACTCTTATGAGCCTGTGACCTCCACTCCTGTCCCTGTTTTTTATTGTTTGTCCCAAGGAGTCTTTTGTCATCTTTTCCTGTAGACTCCCTGCCTGAGGGAGGCCGGTAAGAAACTTGGTGGGCTAGGCTCAAGTGATTGAAGGATGACAAATAGGCCTGGTGTGTGTGACAGAGCAGGACCCCTGGTGGTCCTCCTGTCCCTCCTCTGCTTGCATCAACAGGCAGAGTTTCACTAGGCAGCATCCACTGGTTCCTTGGACATGTTTGAGGGCCGGTGGGCACTGTCCGGTGTGCTCTGCTCCCTGTCTCCCCTTGGCACTCTGATTATGAACCTTTGACTTCCACTCCTGTCCCTGTTTTCATTATTATTTGTCCCAAGTAGTCAGTAACACAACACTTGTGGCCCCCAGGCTAAAGGGAGCTTCCTGCCTTCTAGGCAGGAAGGGCCTGGGCCCATGAAATCCCTCCACATGTTAAAGTTCTACGTCTGACAGGGCAGGACCACCGTGACCCCCGGGTGGTTCTCCTTGCCGTCCTCTGCTCACAACTCTGGGCAGAGTTTCACTAGGTGCCATCCACTGGGTCCTTGGACTTGCTTGCAGGGCAGTGGGTGCTGGCTGGGGTGCTTTGCTCCATGTCACCTTCCAGATCCCTTATTTTGGACCTCTGGCCTCGCTCCCTTCCCTATTTTCTTTTTTTACTTTGTCTCAAAAAATTAATTGTTGCTTTCTCGGTAGTCCCCCCTTTTAAAGGAGGCTTGTAGTTTTTCTTGGTGGGCATTGGCCCACAGTCCCTTGAAAGTAGCAAATAGGCCTGTGTCACATAGTTGATGCGGGGAGGGAGTCATGCTTTAATGACAGGGAGAGGGAGGCTAACCATTGCTTTTTGCACATTAAGCCTATGTTAACTTTACATATCAAATAAGCCTATCTCTGAGAGTATAAGACCCCCAGTGACTGTGGGGCCTCCTTTCCCACCTCCACTCATGTCTCCAGGTAGAGTTTCACTGGGTGGCGTCTACTAGCTACTTGGACTCCTTCAGGGGCCACTGGGTGCTGGTCAGGGTGCTGTGCTCCTTGTCCCCTCTCAGCACACTCATTTTGAACCTGTGACCTCACTCCCACTCGTTTTCTCTTTAGTTCCCCAAAATCAATTAGCATGTACCCAATAGCTCCTCCCCCCCAGTAACAGGGTGGGGGGAGTAACTGTTGCTCCTTGGACATTAAGTCCACGTGAACTTTATGTGTCAAATATGCCTCTGACAGTGCAGGATCCCCAGTGAGTGTGGGGCCAACTTCCTGTCTCTTCTTCACTTATGTCACCTAGCGGAGTTTCACTGGCTCCTTGGACTCATTCAGATGTGCAGTGGGCACTGGCTCCTTGTCCCCTTCTGGATCTGTCATAATTTATCTATGACCCTCACTCCTTTCCCCATTTTCTTTTTACTTGTCCCAGTTAGGTGGGATGCCTGCAGTAGCCTCCCTTACTAAAGGAGGCTGATAGTTTCTCTACTGGGCCTTGGCCATGGATCCTTTGGCACAACAAATAGACCTGTCTCCAACAGCGAAGGGGACCATGGGGCCATCTTCCTGTGCCTCCTTTGCTCACATCTCCAGGCAGTTTCACTGTGTGGCATCCACTGGCTCCTTGGATTCATTTGGGGGGCAGTGGCTGCTGGCCAGTGTGCTCTGCACTGCAGCGCCCCCCCCCCCCACCTTTGGAGCACTCATTATTAATATTCCCACTCCCTTCCCTGTTTTCAGATTTGTTGTCCCACAAAATCCATTGTTGTGGCCCCAGTAGCTTCTCCAATTAAGGAACGCTTGAAGTTTTTCCAGTGGGCTTAGCCCACCCTTAAGATAGCATAACAAATAGACCTGTCGCCAACAGTTTCTGTCTCCTTTGCTCGTTTCCAGACAGAATCCACTGGCTCCTTGGATGTGTTCAAGGGCCGGTGGATGCTAGCCAATGTGCTCTGTGCCACAATTCCCCGTAGAGCACTCCTTGTATCACATGCATTCCTGTCCCTCGTTTTGCATTACTTGTCCCAAGACTGTTTCTGCAGACTTAGTGACCCCTTCTAGAAACAGAGGGGATTTCTGTGTGCGCTCATCATGCCCATGTTTTTGTAACAAATAGGCCTGTCTCCAACAGTTCCTGTCCCTTAGCCATTCATGTCTCTGGACAGTTTCACTGGCTGGCATCCACCAACTTCCTGGACTCATTTGTGGGGGCAATGGGCACTGGCCAGTATGCTCTGCTCAGTGTCAACCCCCCTTGTAGACATGGTCTAAATGTTGTTTCCTTAGGCATGCACATTGTGGTGCAATCTTCAAAAAACCCCAACCAACCAAACAAACAAAAAAAAAACAACACTTCCTCCTTCCCCCAGTAATAGGTACATTTTCTCTTTGACACTAAACATTTCTTGATAAAATCATGTAACCCATGACTTTATGTTATTCCATTGTCATAAAGTTTAACTTTTCAATTTAGAATTTTTGTTTCTAATGTGCAATTTAAGTTTTGTCAGCAGTCACATGCTATATATATTTTCTTTCCTAGCAGTCTTTGGCTCAGTGCAGGAAATGAGGCAGTAAACTACAAATCTAATTTAGCTGCATATACTTTATCTGCATAACAAGGTATTCAGGGGGTGATCAAACTTAGTATGAAGCTATCTCAGTTGAAATGCTTCAGTATGGTACAGGATGAGACAGTTGCCAATCAAGTTAATTTACAGGCCTGGGCAACAATGCACTCTATGCAGTCTTTATATGTAATCAGATACTCAGCTGCATGAAGCTCATTGCAGGATGTGGGCCTTTGCTGCAAACTTACATGACCTGTATATGTCATCAGATCCCACATAACTACTGAAAGTAATATTTTCAGCTTAAACACCACATTTCTATCTAAAATGATACCTATATTTTTTTTAAAAGACCCAAAATTAGTGTCTCTCTATAAAGGTTTAGCTTACTTTTGCATTTAGCAGCACTTCGTATGTCACTAGTTTCACTAATTAGCTTATGTGGAACTTTCATATACTGAAAGACAAAACAAAATATTTTTTTAACATAGGAAAGTAGGATTGTAGAACAGCAAAAAATTACAGTTGGAGAAATCTCTGTAACCAATGCCAACACATTCATGTAATTTACCAGATTTCAAAATGACTGTATCCCTTTATCATGTAGAAGGTTGTAGAAGTACAGCGTACTATGCACTTTGCCTGGACTCTGTCCTACCAGATGATGCATGACATGTATCAAAGCATGTAAAGAAAATTGTTTGGAATTTTACTTACTGATCTTGCAACTAGACTCACAGTGTCTGTATAGATTTAATTATGAGATCAACATTATATTGTATTATTTGAGAAACAATATGTGACTATGATCAAAAACTGCAAAACATATTCACAAGGATAGCCCATGCAGCCTTAACTATGGCACTTTCTGACTTTTGAATGCTTAACTATGACACTTTAACATCCTCCTAATATAATGATCTATAGGAGTTTGTAGTTTTTTTGTTTCTTCTTGATAAAACCAAAACTATTTTTAAAAGAACTTCATTTTCCAGGGCTTTGAGATTTTGTTAGCATACAAAATGAGAATATGGAGTAAATGTATGCCATTATAGGGAACTTTTGGGATAGACACAACTGAATGTCCTGTCCCATGCACTTTACACACTTAAATGGCATGTATGAGGCCAGATAACTGCCATTTTTAGTACTTACACACAATTTAGGATTCCATGGTACATCCTTATTCTGAGGGCCCTTACTATTTTATACCAATAGCCTAGCATTTACAGCACTTCCCCAGAGAGCAGTAGACCCAGGATTTAGGCCCCCAAAAGGGGGCTTGAATTAGCTTTTTACTAAGTACTCTAACCACAAATTAGGAATTATTGACAGCTTAGTTCTGCCTTTCTCTTGAAACTGAGCCACTGCAGAGGCAGTTGCAGGCCAGATGGGGGAAGCAGAACTCCCCTTCACTGCACCACCCAGGTGAGCTCTGCCACATCTGCCCCCTGCTCCCTCTCCCCACTCCTCCCCCCCTCAAGCTCCTGGGACCTACAGTGCAGGCAGCCCCCTCCACATCCTATTTTTCTGTACATCTGCCTGGCCACAGCACAGACCTCCTGAGCCTGCTCAGTGGCTGAGTGCATGCTTGTACACACAAAGATGAAGTGAGTGAGGCCTCACAAAAACCTATGCATCTCTGATTTAATCTGTAAGGTGCAGCTCTACGCTGCCTTCTCCTCAACTTCAGACTAACCCAGCTAACTACCTGTCTCTAAATCACAAACTGTGCATTAGTGCCGCAAACTGCAGTTACACAGTGTCATATGCGTCATTTAGGTGGGTAAAATGAACTAGGATTTATCACTACAAGCAGTTAATTTCTCCCAGGCTAGTTTACCATCATTCTTCACTGTTTCAGTACATGCTATTCTAAAGCCATCTTTTTTTCAGGCCCCTGCTATTTTTATCTTTATTTTTAGCTTCTTTTTCCTCCTTTTTAAATCATTGCCCCAATCACTCTTATCCTTCTTACTGTCCCCCTTCCACCTCCTTTCTTTCTCTTTCCTTCTGTGTTCGTACATGTAATTTAGATCCTCTGGAAAATCTGACTGTTCCACTCCACTTTACAAGATTTAGGTTTAACCACATGAAATTCTGAAACATATTATACAGGCTTGCTTGGACGTGGGGTAGAAGAGCTTGGTTATATGGAGGGAGAAGAAACAGGAAATAGATACAGAACTGACGCATGCTTCTGGGAAGGGTATTAGGGAAATAATCAATGAAGGTTTCCTGTTAAACACAGAAGATGAAGGGGGAAGGAAGGAACATGAGATGTTTCTACTGTGATGCAATTATAAAGGAGGCACCATCATGGCCAAGACAAGTGTTAACACAAAGGTATTAAATCCCAAGGCATACAGAACATGGTCAGTAAGCACTATGCTAACATGCATCAGTCTGTTCATGTATGGTAGGAGCACCTTGGATCAGGAGTCCCTTAGGCTGCAATATTTTTAACATCATTGTCTGAACAGGTCCGGCTCCCTCCCATTTTCTTTTCCTTTTATTTCTGACCTGGATTTCTTTATATATATATAAAATTGGATTTTCCTTCCTTAATATAACTCTGTCATCCACTTTCACAAGCCCACACATGAAGTAGTACTATCAGAGGTGAGCTGCTGGCTGATATTAAGCAAAATGAACTGGACACCACCCCTTTGCTCCTCCAATCGCTACTGCTTCAGAGTTTGTGCTTTGCCACTAGTCTGTTAGTTCCAGCAAATCTTACAACATGCAGAGAAGTCTGTCTTGAGTCTGCTACGGAGAATTGCTATCCTAGTTCTCGTTTCCAGTTTTGTTGGGATTACAGAGTCACAGCAGCATTTGTCCCTGATTTCTTTACTCTCTTAGCTAACCTCTGTAATATTTTACGGTGTGTAATATGGAAATTCTTTTCTGAGTAATAATTCATGCATAATAGTAAGTAAATATTCACTGGATCTCACAGAGCAGTGGCCAGATATGCATTTATCTGAACATAACTTTAATCTCCTTTCTGCAATACATATATCTCTGAACTATTTAATGTCCATGCCATCTGTGTGTTGATTCCAGAATGAATGAATGAAAAGTCAGACAAAAAAGCACAAAATATATTTGCATAGGGGGATGCACAAAAGGAGAGCCCTGTCAGGGCCACCTCAATTACATCTTTTTGCTCTTAAGTGCAGTTTTGCCATGAAAGGACATGATGTCACCCAAGGATTTTTCACCAACCTCATCTGTAACATATGTCTACTATGTCAGGGTACTTACCTTAGGGATGAACTTTGTACTTAAGACTCAAGTTTAATTTTACAAAGGTGAAGAAATAATTGCAGGAGCTATGACTCATTCCAGCTGTGTGCACAGATGATATGTACAGGTGAGGAAAGTGGAACAAGTTCAGTTGTACATAACTGTTGGTCTGATTTTTGTAATAAGGATTGATGATTAAAAGCATTGCATTCATCCCCGATCGATTTACAGATGGCATGGACATTAAATGCTGCAGGGATGAAAATGTCAATGATGAAAATTAACTGTAGGCATAAAGTCTTGTAGTCAATTTTATTAGAGAAATAACATTATAACTTTAATATTTTTATGCAGCTGATATTATATACTACAGATTTCCAAAGTAATTTAGTTCCAGACCTAGATTGGTACATTGTGTGCTTTACATAGGACCCAGGCTGACTTTAAATACCTATGTGCAACTCCAGATCCAGCAGACACAAAGCTTATTAGGCTTCTTTCATTCAGCACCTCTGCAAAGATCCCTAGGCACCTAAATTCAGGCTTCTGTGCATGGCTAGAACAGCCCCAGGCTGAGCCAAATTCCCACCATGCTCTCTTATGATCCACAATGGGGATGGGATTTCACCTAAATTCCCAGAAAGGCCCAATCTTGTTAGACACTGTCAGAGTATACCCAACACACACTGACAGTACTGGCTTCAGTAGAAAGTGCAGCGATTTATCTTTTTTCATAACAGGTTAGTGGTTAAAGCGCTCACTCGGGAAGTGGGAGACTGGGATTATAGGCCATGTGGAGTTACAGGACCAGAAGACGAAGCAGCAAGAACTGTTTATTCATTCCACCTTAGACTACTGGTTCTAAACCTTTATTTAGACTTGAGGCATCCTGTATTAGACTCAAGGTACCTGCTAGAATGTGTCAGCTCTTAGCTTTCACTTATTTTTTGACTACGGAAAAATACTAGAATGATTGTTCTGTTGCAAAGAATTTAGAAAGACCACAACGGGTCAGAATGTTTTTAACATTGTGGATTCTTGTTTGAAACCTCTTGGTTCATCTTGTGAATCATGTGCAGGAGTTTGCTCCTGAGGGCACCCTTAAAAGGATATAACAGCCCCATAGTTGAGAATCACTGCATTAACCAGTCTTTGGATAAAAATAAAAAAAATATTCCTGAAAACAGGGATCAGACTTCAGAATTCCTCCTTCTTCGCTAAATGGCCTTGTCATCATTGAACCATAGCATCAGGCTCCCTTCTGTTCGCTTCCTTATGCTCCCATGACTGTTGAGATGTCCTGGGCTCCAGTTTTAATGGTGGGGGAGGGGAGGGAAAAGGGGAGTAATGAGGGCTTTGAGCCACACTAGGACCTGGTGGTTAGGGCACTCCCTTGGAGGCAGGGGACGTACATTTGTATCCTTCAGGCTAAGGAAGGCCTACAGCTTAAGTTTCCCCACATTCAGTGCAAGTGCTCTAATCACCAAGCAATTATTCAAAAGGTGGGCTTCCTCCCCAGCTACCCTCAGCAGAGGACTGTACATGCTAGAACCCAAGGCACCAGAGACATATAAATATGCAGCCTTGACTCAAGCATTACGCTCAACATACCCGTGTGCTTTGTGTTTCCTACCAAGTATTGTACATGGCTTAGCATATAGGCAGTGCAAGTTAATTAACCCTCCCCATGTAGGCATCCCTGGCACCTACCCCATCTATTTGGGGCACCCTCTTGGGCAAAGTATCTATGAGGCTGAACTTGTTCTGGCTCTAAACTGATATTTATCATGGTAGTGCTACCATTCCCCCCCCCGCCCCCACCAGGCCTACAGCTCATGAGACAGATCTGGCCCACAGGGAAGCCGTGGCAGCATTCCAACTGTAAGGGCAGAGGCTGGTAGTGGCACCAGCCACCTAGGACCCAAACTGGGTTATTTCAGCCCACCACTCAAAAGCACTGTGAATTGCTGCTTTAATCTAGTTTTACTTCCCCTCCCCCTGCCCCACCCCCATAGGCTCCGTTTCTTTTTTTAGATCATTATCTTTCCTACCTCTCATCTCAAAGCTTCAAATCTACCTCACTTCTTCCTTCTAATCTTCTACTTATATAATTTGTCCTCATTATTTTCCATATCTGTTTTTTTCTTATCTTTTGCTGCTGTTCCCTTTTTCTGTCTCTTCACAATCTTCCCCAGCTGACCTTGGAAATGCAAGGATTAGTACTTGTGTCCATTCATCATTTACCTTATACTGTCTTCCACTTGCAGGTCTCTTTCTAAATCCACATCCCCCACCCTGCTGTTTCTGCTAAAAGTCTTTTAAAGACTATTAAGACTATGTAGAAACCATATGGACACAGGGGGTGCGTCTACAAATCCAATTAATGCTACTGAATATACTCCACTCAGTTTGAGCCAGAGTAAATTAATCCCAATGTCACTGTCTATGTGTGTTTAAGCATGGTAATTTACTGGGCTGCTGGATACCACTTGCATCTGACAGGACTATCCAATAGTGCAGTTAATTAGTCTGCTGCCCCCCACATTTCGCACGTATAGACGGTGATGCTTTGTTGCACAGCAAATTAGTCTGCTGCACAGTAAAGAATATTGTGCAGATGTACCCAGGGGTTCCAAATAACTGCTTACTAGCCAAATTAAAACTTGAATGTTTGCTATTAGCAGGGATCCTGGTTTTCTCCGACTAAAAAAATCCCCAATTTTCGGATTAAGAAAAGTAACCTAAAATCCATGTTTTTCCATGATTAAAATGAAACATTATATAACTATCAATTAATGGTGCTTCATTTTAATCATGGAAAAAATGTGGATTTTGGGTTACTTTTTTAAAGCTAAATATTGGGGATTTTATCAGAGAAAACCAGGATCCCTGGCTATAAGGTTCTAGTGCTACTGAAGACAAGAAGTCCTACTACACAGCTTCCACTCACCCATAACTCCCTACTTTAAGCCTATCTCCAAACATCCCCTCGGTGAAAGCATATGGTAGCATGAGCTGGTTTAGAAATAAAGTCACTCTAATCCAGGGGTGGGCAAAATACGGCCCGGGGGCCAGATGCGGCCCACTAGGCCATTCTATCCGGCCCACGGGGCCCCTAAAAAATTTAGAAAATTAATCTGCCCTGGGCTGCCTATCATGCAGCCCTCAATGGCTTGCCAAAACTCAGCAAGCGGCCCTCTGCCCAAAATAATTGCCTGCTGCTCTAATCTGACCCAACAACAGAAAAGGGGTTCATTAATGATTCCAAAGTTACAATATAATCAAACAGCCACATAAGAATTGTGGGTGATTTTTGGAAGTACTAGCAACTCCACATGATCAAAACATCACTGCTGCAAAATGAAGAAAATAATCCTGAAATTTTATTCACATTTCAGAACATTTATATTTTTCAGTTCTTGAAATACAGTAATTTATGAAATTTCCAAAGTCATCTATTAATTACTTAAGATGCTAATGGGAAACCAATTATAGATCTACATAATTAAAAAGACATCAGACATGATGTCAGACTGATGTGCCCCAAGTTAAATTGCTGAATACAATTTTTCTAACATTTGGTACAAAAGATAGCATCTAACAAACTTCCTGTCAGTCTAATTTTTACACTTGTGAATCCATGGTGTTCTAGTAAACTTTGGTATTCAGATCCACTTCTCTCCTTTCCCTCTGTCTGCACAAGCATGTTTAAAGACTGCAGTAAAGCTGTGCTTCTGTTTTTCTTCTCATCATCCAACACCATTTCAGACAGCAGAAGACCACAGCCTAATTTAAAACAAAAGATGCCAGAATTCTAGTCTGTGATTAGATTGAAAACAATTACAGATACCCTGAAAAATGTAAAAGATACAATACTAGTAGCATTTTCAATTATTCACTCACAAGTTTCTAGACCAAACAACTATATGCAATCAAACTATTATATATGTTAATCCCTTTAAAAACAACATCTCAATACCAAGGGGGTAAATATAACTGGTTATTAAATCACATTTGAATCTCTCTCCTCTCCTAAGGCAAACATGTGCTGGACCTGAAATGAAGGTTGTGAGAAAAAACAGAAGTAACACTTGTATTTTCTCTGAAACAGCCATTACTTAATATTTACACTGTAATAGTGTCTAAAAGACAAATGGATGGAGGGAAGTATTTTGCTAGGTAGCGTAGATACAGAAAATAACTGTTCTATAGAAGCCACCTCCACTTTTGCTGTGGGGATCAGGCTCTTTGTGCTAAGCAAGGATCCTTAAAAAAATTCCCAATTTTCTGATTTAAAAAAGTAACCCCAAATACACATTTTTCTGTGATTAAAATGAAACACCACTATATATATATATTTCTATATACTAGTGATGTTTCATTTTAATCATGGAAAAATGTAGATTTGGGTTTACTTTTTTTAATCTGAAAATATATATTAGTGGTGTTTCATTTTAATCACAGAAAAATGAAAGATTGGTCAGATTGGTATAGACTGTGGGGGTTTTTGCCTTTCTCTATGGTAAAGGGCATGGTCCTCTTCCTGGGATCTCCTGGACACATTCTAACAACTATTATAGCAGAGCCCCTCCTTTACTTGTTTGGGTCTTGTCTTGTTCCAGGGCCGACTGTGTAGTTTTGCCAATAGGTTAGACGATGGATTCATCTAGGATGATCCTGCCTCAGGCAGTGGGTTGGACTAGATGACCTCTTGAGGTCCCTTCCAGCCCTACTTGTTTATAATTCTATGAAAGTATTTATTTGGCCACATAGCCTGTATGGATAAGAGATCGTGTATGAGAATTTTTTTCCTCAAATCACAATTTCTCTCTGCCTCACTGGCCAAATTAAAAATTGCTGCTCCTGATCACATAGAAGGCTAGATTATCATTTCTAAACAACTGAGCTTGCTTTGACTTAAAACAGCTGAAGCAACAACCTGGACAGGAAAACATGAACAGAAAAGAAACTAAATTTGCTAGGGGGGAATAACTTCAAACAACAAGAACACGGAATTGCCATCCATAAAACCTTGACAAAATATAGTCAAGAAATAAATACACTGCCACCCTGGGTATGATGCCTGTATATGGCAAAAGTTGCATGTGAAGATTATCATTGTTGAAGGGGAGATTTATAGTTAAGGATACTTTTTAAATAAAAATGAAGTTCTTCTCTGGTGTTGGCTATGCAGGAAGTAAACTAGATCCTCATAATGGTCTCTTCTAGTCTTAACATCTATTAACCCAGATTGCCATAGCTTGAAGGCAGTAAATCTTTCAGGCAGTGGGTAGAAACACATGTATAGGACAGTGGCAAAAATGAATTTTAAGTTTTCACAGCTGACAAAAAACAGCACACATTTTGAATGGCGTTAAGATAAAAACAAATGTGCAGTGAGTCCATTTAATATACAGAGAGAAAGAACAAAAAAAGTGATATTACACAAAATATATGGATGTCTCAAGTAAAAGAGGATGATGACCTATGTGTTGGGACCACTTCAGATCTTCTTCCTAAGAACAGCAGCTAATAGTGGTACCAATTCCAGCCAAATTTGTTTTAAATTTAGTCACTCAGGAAAATGCACATGGCTACCATCATCTCCTTGCAACCTCAACCAGACTAAATTTGGACTCATGGGCTGTGTCCAGATAAGCATGGATGTATTTCTCCAGGGACGAGTAGCAGCAGCACACCTTGCGCCACTACTGTTTGTCCCCCAGGAATGCCTGTGCACGTGGCAGGTTATCACGGGTGGGGTAGGGGAGGCTGAGGCCAGCAACTTTACTAGTGGTCTCCTGGGGCTGCAGCCGCGGCAGGAAGCCTGGCTGGCAACCAGAGTATGGCTCTGGCCAGCCAGGCTCAAATTTTGGATGGCATGCCATTGATGCCACGTGTTTTTTTGACCCCAGGATCTCCCAGGGTCAAATCCCCCTCCTCCATGCTGCAAGGTAGCAGTGCAGAGTATGCCTGCATGTACAGTCTGTGGCACCACATACCGCATGACTAAGCTTGTCTGGACACAGCCCTGAAGGTTTTTTATTTTTTCGCTCCAAGCAGCTAGAGTCCTCCAAAAAGAAAGAACGATACAGCTGCTTTGTAGTGTTGTTCCTATCAACTACTCTAAGCCCTGTCATTGACTATATCAAGGGAAAACTATCACTAAATTCAGTGGTAGTAGGTTTTGGTTGACACTTTGGGTTGGGGATGTCAGTGTTTCTTGGTAGGGAGGGTTTGGACATGAAAGGACAGGCTTTCCTGGGCAGAATATATTAAATGTTTTCCCAGAAATGAAGTCTTCACTTCTACCTTTAATGCTAAATAAGGCAAGTGGATGTTGGAAAACACTACGGAGAAGCAACCTATGGCATCAAGGTGATGGCAAGGGAGACCGAAAACTTCTCTGCTGCCCATCCAGCCCAAGAATCAGCTAACAAATCCAAAGTTGAAGTGGAGCCCAAGAAAAGGGAGGACCACCGTTCCTAAACTCTGACACTGGTCAACTGATACTGAGATATCCATTACCACAACCCCTTTGGTCTCCTTGATAGAAAAAATATTTCACTTCTGCAATGGAATCAGTATGTTTAATTCAGTAGAAAAGTGGAAACTGAAAAGACGACATTATGTTATCACTTCAATCACACTTTACTCTCTAATACTCTTTTCCAATTTCCCTGTCTCTATCCCTTACTTTAATCTTATTGTTTTGCAGATCTCTTCCACCTTTTGCACTGATCCCTTTGGTGTTTCAGCCACAAGGAAATCATTAACCCATTTTTCAGCACTGTATTTCCTCTACGCTATTTATAAAAGATAATGGTGACTCATCCCACACTCCAAAGTGAAATTCAGACAAATGAGCTGAATTCTGATGAACATGCACATGAGATCATACGTACAGATACATTCATTTCAATGGGTGAATCACCTCATATCAACACAGGTATTCTTCAGTGCCATAAAGCAATTTACCAAAACAGCAAGAAGAGAACAAGCAGGCTTTATTGCTGGTATCAGTTCAGACATGTTATTTTTCCCCCCCAACATAATCCCTCATTACAGTTAATTAAAGTCTTCCTCATCTTGAATGTCCCCAAATTATCCATGAATATAATCATTGTTCAGACAGCTTTTTCACAATAGAAGACAAATTTAAGACCTAGTCAGCAGTGAATATACACAAAGTTCTGTCTAGGAAGCTGCATATTTATGTCTGCAATTTGTGACAGACCATCTGTCTAACTTCTCCCCAATTTGGGATACTTAAACTGATCATACAGTCCTGCCCCTAACTGCTTTTACCATGTCCAATTTTGAATCTCTTGCGCACAGCATAATTCCAGGCATTCATTAGGAATCTTGGGTGCAAACTGGGATTATGAAAAGCAAGTGAAAACACTGTTGATGTCCTTTCCCACTCTGCTTTCTGAAAGGCAGCACTGCATCTTTTGTGCTCGTCAGCAAATCTCCCTTGTAACAGTGTGAGCACACTCTGACAATACAGACATCACCCGCAGCGCAAAACATATTTTCCTGCAACCTTCATTAGCCACCCTTTGTCAGACATTCAAAAGCAGTTAGCGAAAATTATTTTAAATGTGCCAGTTGACATAGAAAGCCACTTGTTACAACGGCGTCATGTCTTTGCTAAAATGGATGCTTCCGAGGTAAGTTCTCTGTTTTTAAAAAAAAACTTAGTAGTGATGCTCTTCTAATGCAAATGCCCAGTCTCAGTAAGTGAGTATGCAATACTCAGAGGGTTCCAATTTAATTATTTGACAGTAACAGTATTACAATCCTGGTACTTGCCTGCATCATCAATATGCTGTTTTTAACAGAATTAAGCTTCTATTTGTTGCAAGAATAACACTTGAAACTTGTTGGTATGATGCCTTACTGGAATGAGTCCTATTTAAATGTATATCAGTTAAAAGACAGAAATAAGACTTTTTTGTACTAGAGAGAAAGGAGTTTTAGACTTGTCTAGTAGCTAGACATTTTGAAAGAGGTCACTTGGTCTTTGAAATGCAATGCTTGCAATGCTTAAACCAGCCTTGCAAAATTTGACTCATTTACTGCTAACGGTGAATAAAGATTCTTACGTGGAAGAGATTGCTTGGTACAGTCGTGACCAACTTTTTGGCAGGAATGCCACAAATTAACTCTGCACCCTCTCAGGGTCCCACCCTGATCCCTTTCCCCTGCCTGCTCTTTCTGCCTCCTGCCCTGTACTACATGCCCAATCTGTTGCTCTGCTTTTCCTTTCTGCCCCATTTGCTGGTGCCCTGTCTGCCTGCCGTAGGCCACACATGTGGCAGGCTGGCCATGCCTGGAGTAGTACGTGACAAGTTTTTACAATGATTTTGCGTGGCTTTACTACAGATTGTAGTATGACCCCTACTGATAAGACTGATTCACCAGCTCACCTTTGCCCTGCTCAGTGCTCAATGAGCAAACTAACTAAGTTACTGACAGACATTTATGGTGCAAGATTAACTTGAAAAGACAAACTCTGCCAGACAAATCTATGTAATTGTTGCCCTTGTTCATAGAATCTTTAACAGTTGCTGAGCTTGACAGTTTAAAGTAGGCAGAGCCTCCCTTTCATCCTGGCTGAGTGGAGATATTGCTATGGAAATCTGATGCAGTGAGGTCTGAAGTCGACTATGGTCTTCAGCAAAGCTGTATTTGAGAGGAATGATTCAGGCCCTCAGTTTGAGAATGCATGTGCTGGACAATTCACTTACAGAATTTATGAAATTGCGATTTCTAGAGACCTGCAAATCTTCATCAACAAGAAACTAGTGACTTGATAGTTGTGTGGGTTTTTCAAAAGGTACCACAATGACCAAGGAGTAAGTGCATAGAATATTAAGACCCATTTCAAAATACCACCCTTTGTTTTGTTTTGACTTTTGGCTGCAAAAAAAGACATGCATCTCAGGGTTAAATCTTCCTCTTCTACTTCTGGACCAAACAGTAAAGGAAATTAAGGGCAGGGAAAGGATCACCAACACTTCAACACCCCCAAATTTCCATTGTTGGTAAAGTTGTTTCAAAACACTGTTTTTATGAAAACAAACAAAAATGGCTGATAGCAACTAAATATGTTGCTTAGTGAGGGAGAAAACTTCCTTTAGTTTTGAACAATTTTCCAGAGAACTGCAGCCAGAAAGTGTGCTTACAGCTCACATAGACATATCCAGGCTAACTTGAGTTTTTACAGCAATGTAGTTGCAGCAGCAGCAGAGAACTCACCTAGGCTGCAAAACCTACCCACGCAGCTGGGCAATTACAAAATGCTGAGCTCTGTGCTGCTGGAGCTACACAGCTGTCAGCTTATAGCATCTTGGATCTGTCTACATGAGCTGGGGCTGCATTTCTGGATGGGATACTGACATACCACAGGCCATTAGAAATTTCATACAAAGTCCTTGACATAGGTAGGCGGTTGGCAAAACAAAGCACGCTAGCTGATGGTTAATACATGTTGTCTAAATTATCAAAGCTTGGTACCCCGGTTATTTGTAGCATAAAAAACTAATGTGCAGAAAGTTTTCTGAAACCCAGAATAGTGTCTAGAAAGTTTCCAGTGATCTTTATTTGTACGCTGGTGAACCCATATTTTTCCAACAGCTGCTTATATTCAGAGGCACTTCTCTGCTTGCCTTCAGTCATACTGAGGGACTGCAGTACAGCTCTAGGAGGGTTTATCTTCTCTTCGCTGAGCACAATTTCTGCCACTAGCAAGGCACTTCCTGCATTTCCAAAACAACCAGAAATGGTTCAATAAGATATACTGGTCTTCAAAACATCGACAATGTCATTTCAAGCACTTATAATCATCAGGAAGTGTTCCTAATGTTGATGGGTTTTACATACAAACTTTTAGAGGGCATTTTCTTCCCATTTAAAGAAACTCTACCAGGGTGAGAAGAGACTGTTATTTTATTGTTGGAAAAAGGGGACTGTGGAGCACTCTCTCAGCCAAACCCTTCAGATTACCTCCTGATTTTGTGCCTGATGTCCAGCCTAATTTTTACAGGAACCAACCTATTTCTTATTCATTTGTCAGACTGGTTTTGAGCCAAGAAATTTATTCCAACATGGTCTTGCAGGACTGTCTTGAGGTATTCTGCATGGTCCAGATAAATACCTACTTCACAGGAAAGTGTAGCTCTCTAGGGGCTTGAACATTTCCTGTTAGGATACAGAATTAGTATAGCATACTAGCTGGTTTGGCCATGAGCAAGCATTCATTTCTAGTGGTAGAAATTTTGGAGAACTATCCCCCCCCAGTAGAAGTAATGTTTCTGGGAGAAGTAGTATAGCTGCTCAGTCTGCAACTGCCCTCTCTTCCCTGCTCCTTGTACCTTTCCCAGACTGGGGTGATCCCGGTCTGGGTAAGGCATGAGGAACAGTGGCTCCTCTACTCCTCCCGTTCCTGAAAAAGTGGAGCTGAGAAGAAAGCTCCCCGCACTTCCCTAAATAGGGGACAGCCACCACTCCATGACCCTCCTGTAGAACAGTAAGGTAAGGGAGTAGAACAGCAGGGCAAATCCCTTCCCCCACCCAATCCTCATCTCAGGCAAGGGTAACATCCCCTGCATTTTTTCCAAACTGGGGTGACCCCGGTCTGAGGAAGGCAGAGAAACCTTTCCCTGTTGCTTGACTCCTGCCAGGACCATGAGGTGGCACGCAGTAGTTGCTCCCCACACCTTCCCCAGACAAGGTGACACCAGTCTCAAGAAGGCACGGGGACCATTTCCATGGTGCTCAACTCCCCAGGTAGAAGTCTAGTGGCAGGGGAATTCTTTCCTGTGGTAGAAACTCCACCATAGGAGAAATCTTTATCAGCGAGAGGAAGATCTTTCTTCTGCAGAAGGCATTTTTCCCCAAAGGAAAAATTTGACAAATGCCTGTACACTTATGGTTCCTACATGAAGCACAACAATTTTCCCAAAAGAAATGAAATGACTGGACATGGCTCATTTTATGGTTGTACTCTTTATCATCTTTTAAAGATCTTTTATGCCATGCATGGGATATTACAGCACGCAGGGGAGGTTCATATATTGTGTTTTATATATAAAAGAGGTGCTGTGGCTTAGTTGGTTAAAGCACCTATCTAGTAAACAGGAGACCCTGGGTTCAAATTCCAGTGGTGCCTTGAGGATTAATTTTATTAGCACCCGGAATAATAGGCACTTTGTATATTCAGAGGAGAGCAGTCTCTGCCTGAAGATTTCACAAAGGTCCAAGTCTTCTAAAAGTTTACGCATATGTTTTGATTGAAGGAGTACAAGTAACTGCATTTGTTCAAAAACATTCGCTCACAACCTTTAGTGTTTGCAGTTATGGTCTAAGGCACTTAGCACCATATTAAAATTTCTAGGATAGGGATACAATCAAAAATAGGTATATTTATAGATCAACATATAAAGCTATACAGAAACAAGTGCACCCTTTGTATAATGCATGCACTGAAGGCTTTTTGTTTCTTTGTCTGTTAATATGGTGTGCCATTAATGATATGCATGAAGGCTTGTTTTAGGATAGAGAAGAGAAAGTTGATAGATTCAAGCATCTTTAATTGGCGATAGTCATAGAAGTTCTTAAAAGAAAATTTCAGGGTATTAAATACCCTATAACCTTAAAAAACCTCACAATATGAAAAAAATTCTTACCTGGTTTGCAAGCAGCCGATATTTTGCTTAACAGCACGTGAATCTTTTCATCAGTCCAGTCATGTAGAATGCGGGAAAGGATGTACAGATCTGCTGCTGGAAGATTATCTTTGAAGAAGTCACCTGTAAAAATATGTATTTGATAGATACAATTCTACAAAGCACACTGAAAAAACTGTTCAGGGAAAAAATTGTGTATAGTAAGAACTCTGTGTACAGAGTAAGAGTTAAGATAGCTTAGGATCAGTTTAGTTTCAGTGCATATGGGCTATGGACTTTCTGCTCTGTTTAGCAAGTCCATGGACAATTTTAGAGACAGAAAGCAATCTTAGTTTGCATCCTACAATAAAAGTAGACCCAATGGAGGTGACAGACATGGTTCTCTGAATGATTGAGGAGAATAGCAACCTACATTTTGGGAAGCTCAGAATTGGTGAAATCAAGGTTACAAGGACAAGTTGTCATGAATGAAGACTTCAGCGGAGGTAAACTAAAGGAAATGGAATATATAGAAGATATTCCAATTTTCAGTTATAGAAAAGATACATTAACATGAATAATTTATGGACTCCTAAGCCAAGAAGAAAGGTGGCATTTACTTAAGAATACTCTTGTCATCACTTAGTTAATTTTGCAAATAGGGAGTGCCCTGTCAAGTATCCCATTGATGCCTCACTAGTATTACTTAGTTCATCCACATTCCCTACTCACAGCCTAGTTTTTTTCTTTCACTTATCATAGAGGACTCTGCCTTATGTTTATCTTTACTTGTACCAAGGTGTCGGCTCTGCTTCCCTACTGTGGGAGTCAGCCATGGTGACTTATGCTGCAGTGCTTTATGACTGGCAGTATCAAAGTCCAATAATTGCACTTACCGGATGTGAATGTCACTGGAGCTGTATGCTGTCCGACAGGTTGAAAGTGAGAGACATTTGCAATGACTTCTGGAAGGTCAAACACAGTCACTTTGAGGTTTGGGTATTTTTGAACCAATTCATTAGCCAGAGCTCCAGTACAACCTGTGGAAATTAAAAACAAATTAAGGAAAAAAACCCCACACAAACAAACAAAAATTCCCCCCCTGTATTAGCAGACAGTTTAAAGTTTATATTGTTCTTTACTACAATTTTGTGGGGGAAAGAGGGCAGGCGATAGTCTAAGGGACACAGCACTGTCATAAGATTTGGGTTTTATCTTTTACTTCACCACTGATATACTGGGTGACTGGACAAGTCAAATCATTTAGCTTCTCAATACTCTGCTTTCCTTTTTTAGAAAGAGAGATAACAGCACTTGCCCCATTGACAATCTACACATGAAAAGAGCTATACAAGAAAAGAATGCATTATTATGGTTTTTACAAGGGCATTTGACAAGTGGAATGTGACAAGTGCTATCATTAAGATGCAAAGAGTACGGTCTCCAAACTCTACTGCAGAACTCCACTGGTAAAAGCAGCTCTAGCCTTGCAGTTTGTGTGTTTACACCTCTAAAGTGCTGGGGCATTGATAGGAACAGCATCCCTTCTTAGGCTGTCATCTACAGGGCTCTGAGGTAATACGACCCAGAGAATGTCTGGTGCCCAATTTGATGCCCTTATGAACTGGAATTGGTACATCCTAGTTCTGAGCTATGGGAAAAAAATAAACACAAAACACAAATGCCATGGAAGTGTGGTGGCCATCTTATTTTGTTCAATTTGTAATTTTACTCATTGAAAGCCTGAAATCTTTTAAAAATTCAGTGGAAATTTGAAATCTGTCCCATTTAAATCTAGGATTTCCACAGTGCTTTCCAGAAGTATGTCTCTAAGCTCCTTATGCAATCAATTGAACATTTTGCAGATTACAGAGGTCACGACTTTTGGAGATGATTAACAATTTTAAGCATCTAACTCAAGATGTTTTAAAGGGGCTTTCTTCTCAGTATTTTCTTAAAGTAAGCCACTGCAAAACATCAAGTTTGGCACTCAAAAATTTTGCACCATAAGTAAAATCACTGATAACTTCCGAAAAAAAATCTGAGCCTAAATGTTTTGTGAAGATTCCAGAATAAGATTCCAGTGGTAGGGTTGAAAATGGAACTATCTGGTCCTTTAACTACTGGATCATAATGTTTCCCATTGGAAAACACTAATTAGCTGTACTCAAAATTATTTTAAAAAAAATACTCAACTTCCAAGTCAGCTTCATTCTAGCACGTCTATTAAACAGTACAATACAATGCCAAGCTAATAACACTAGAAAACCTATCAGTTAGAGAAATCAATATTTTTAGAACTTAAGTAAATAAAGAAAATGGAACTGTGATATGATTATTTTTCATTGGCATGTTGGTAAAACACTACAATAGGCTTACCTCCTAAATCACAGGCAGATCTAAACTGGGAAAGATCAAAAGCTGTCACCACATCTTTTGCTGTCAATTTGGCAATACTGTGCATGGCTGCCATAAAACGCTGCTTAACTTCCATACTCTGGTAATAAGAGTCCTTAAAAAGGAAGTCAAAATTAAATAGATGCCTATCCAAAGCTGTAGGTGCTTTATTTATTTATTTATTTTTGGTAAATACATAGTTAACACTAAGTTTACAAAGATTAGTTCAGTAGGATGTCAGCCAGCAATCGCCAGCAACCAGCCCTTTCTATCCCTTCATTGCTATGGTAAGCATATCCTTGAGTGCTTTCCAAAATCCAGACTATACGCACCTTTTGCTACATCCCCAAAAGGACCACCACATTCAGTTGAAGTGCCATATAGACCTCCCTTATTATAACGAGGGAGGATCAATGGCTCTGTTACTTGAAACTACAGCAGCACAGCACAGAAAAAAACATGACAACCCTTCTGATGCTGACAAGAAGCCTTTTTAAAACAAATAATATACCTTCATATATTAAATTAGTAACCATAATTGTATAATGCCTGGAATAGCCAGGTGTCTTTCTACTGTAGCTTGTTTTCAAATCCTTCCCATTATTTTGTTTTTTTGTTCCCTACCAGGCTTCCAAAATGATTTCTCTGAAAAAAGAAATAGGTATCTTTTTTTTTTCTTTTTGTTAGCAGGACTTCTCTTAGCAGGCAGTGTGTAACTGGAAGTTACACAAAGAAAATAAATGCTTTAAGTGGTTTCCATAAGCTCCAAGGAGACTTTTAATAGTACAATTAGAGTAGATTATAATGTTGTACTTGTACACAGTTTTAGACATTTTAAGGTAAAAAAGAAAAAGAACAACAGAATGCAGTTAAACAACAGAATGCAGTTCAACAAGGAGAAATGACCTGCTGGGTGGCACAGAGGTGGAAAGGGATCTTGGAGTCCTAGTGGACTCCTAGATGAATATGAGTCGGCAGTGTGACGAAGCCATCAAAAAAGCCAATGGCACTTTATCGTGCATCAGCAGATGCATGACGAATAGGTCCAGGGAGGTGATACTTCCCCTCTATCGGGCGCTGGTCAGCCCTCAGTTGAAGTACTGCGTGCAATTCTGGGCGCCGCAATTCAACAGGGATGCAGATAACCTGGAGAGGGTCCAGAGAAGGGCCACTCGTATGGTTAAGGGCCTGCAGACCAAACCCTACGAGGAGAGACTAGAGAAACTGGATCTTTTCAGCCTCCGCAAGAGAAGGTTGAGAGGCGACCTTGTGGGTGCCTATAAGTTCATCATGGGGGCACAGAAGGGAATTGGTGAGTATTTATTCACCAAGGCGCCCCCGGGGGTTACAAGAAATAATGGCCACAAGCTAGCAGAGAGCAGATTTAGATTGGACATTAGGAAGAACTTCTTGACAGTTCGAGTGGCCAGGGTCTGGAACAGGCTCCCAAGGGAGGTGGTGCTCTCCCCTACCCTGGGGGTCTTCAAGAGGAGGTTAGATGAGCATCTAGCTGGGGTCATCTAGACCCAGCACTCTTTCCTGCTTATGCAGGGGGTCGGACTCGATGATCTATTGAGGTCCCTTCCAACTCTAACATCTATGAATCTATGAAAAGCTCTAAACTGCTTGTTTTATCCAGATTCTTGAGCAGGTTTTGTAGCCAGGACTGAATTTCATGTGGCTGTGGCTACACCATTACCAGTATGAAAGTTAACTTGCTGAAGAATCCCTACAAATAGAGGTGCACCAATACATCAGTCCATATCGTATCAGCACAGATAAAAGGAAAATTGACATTACTGGCAATTGGCTTTTATTCGGTGATGTGGCCGATAATGCCACCAATAAATGCCGTGTGCATGCACGCAGGCATGGCATGCATGCAGCCAGGAGTACAGCCCAGCAGCCTGGAGGGCAGTGTCTGGCTGGTAAGTCTGTTGGGGAAAGGGGGGGGGGGGGCAGATTGAGGCCCCTGAAGTGAAGGACGGAATGGGGCTGGGGGAGGGGCAAGCACTGCATGTCCACAGGGCACAGGGGGAGGGAGAGGGGCAGCTCCCCAGATCTGTGCACGGGACAAGGGTGGATTTTTATGTGAAAAGTTCATTTCACCTAAAAGTGAAATCAATTTCAAGGCCTTACACAGATTTTGTCCTAGCTGTTTTCCAGCCCTGAAGTCAGTGGGAGTTACTCAAAACCTAGGAAAAATAGAAGCTCTGAATCCCATCAAGCCAACAAGCTTCATCATCCTCCACTCAGTCAACCAGCCTCTACCACACATGCTGCTACATGCTCTTTGCTTCTTCATGCCCCAGTCATAGCACTCTTCCTATCCCAAATACATAAAAAGCAAGATAAAATATGGCAGAAAAATGTTAGGGAAACTTCCTTTTGGGTTAGGGTATAAACAAGCAAGGACATAAACTGAAGTTTCTTTCCAACCTGCTAAGCTGTGTTATACATAAGATCCTAATTACCATATTTAACCGAATCCAAATCAAGTTCCACCCCCCACCCTGCCATATTCAGCATGGGGAAAACAGCTCTCATCTTGGATTCAAGTACAAGGTTGGAGGGTAGGCAGCTGCTGAGGTTCCTATTGTGGACCCAACCCAGGTTTGGGGCTGGAGTTAGGCCCCCAACAGCTGCATGCTGCCTCTCCCCCTATAACCTTGTACTCAAATCCAATCTGAGGGGCTTCCCCCCCCCCAGTCTCCTGCCAGCTGATGGGGCAAAAAAAATCTCTCATCTTTGATGCAAGTAAATTCTAATATTATAAAAGCCTTAGTCTGTCTGTCTGTCCATAATGCTTTATTCACACTCTTACTGGCTGACTGAAACAGCCAATCAGAGCGCTCTAAGAGCACTGGGACAAGAGACTGTGCAGTAGAGCACCGCTATGAAAACAGAGACATAGGAGTAGCTGGCCTTGCTCCCCCACCACGAGGTGAAGAAGAGCAGACCGGCCCTGAAGCAGCAGGTGGGGCAGGTGGGAGGAGCGGGCCCATTCCCCGCCAAGCAAAGAAGAAACGGGGTCGGGGCCAGACATGAGGCTCGGTCTCCGTGTGCGCCTCCCTGTAATGGCAGCCCAGCCCCAAAGCAGCCCTGAGGTGGCAGCAATGGAAGGAATGGCGCAGTGGGGACAAGGCCAGTGGCACTGGCCTTCCCCTCCCCCCACCCACCTAAAACAGTGGGGGGCCAAAGGGGTGGGGGAGAAAATGGGCCCATACATGGCACAGCAGGGGGGGAGGGGGAGCAAGGGGAATGAGCACCAAATGAGAAAGGGGGGGTTTGGGATGGACACGCTCCATCCCTGCCTGTCCCCTCCCAACGAATGGCACCAGTGGCAGGACAGAATGGGGTAGTCACAGACGTAGTGCTCTGTCTCCGCCCACTGCCCCCACCCATCATTCTTGACAGGCAGTTGACTAGTATAGTATAAATGAGATGGGAATGAAACACACACTTTGAGGAAGAGCTGAAGCACAGAAATCCAGAAGTATTCTAGAATCAATGCAAAGTAGGTTTATCAACACAGATAAAAATCAGGGAAGAGTATATATGCAAATCCAAGCAGATTCTGACTTCAGAAGCAGAGTAAAGGTCAGATGTTTTCTGAATAACATTACATAAATGGCACAATATTTCATCTAACCAAAGGACCAGAATTTTGCGTAACAAGCTTTCAGCAAAGCAGCAGTATATCTATATTAGACATTGTTTTGGGTAACTATATAGTGACATCCATTTTTTGTGCCCAAGTTTAAAAAGACCAGGAAATCATATTTTAAGAGGCCTCGTTGATTATGACATGCTCATTCTACATTCTCAATCAAGTTTTTGGGATGCTCTGATTTTTTGGACTTAAAATTACTTTAATTAGTGCACAGGTGCCATAAACATAAAATAAACACCCAAGCCTATGTTACCTGAAATAAATTCTCCGATTTTTTCCCAAAAGCCCGGTAGTTCTGCATGGTTCCCTCTTTAACAGCAGACTCCAGATGTGTAAAGAGAGGCCAAAGATGGTCATTTGAGTGGATAATGTAGCCATGAAGTGAGTCCTCACTGTCTGATGCCAGATATGTGTTTGCTGAATCTGTATTACTGTAACCTTAACAGGAAGGGAACAAAACAAAACAACCCCCCCACCCCGCCTTACAATTAGTTTATGATACTAAATATTTAACTAAAAAAATATCCAATTTTCAGCTGGCACAGCTCCACTGACTCCAAGAGCTATGCAGATCTATCTATTTCAGCTGAAGATCTGCCTCTTGATTTGCATAATTAAAGTGAAAAATAAAGAGACTGATACAGTGTAAAGTATACATTTGATTTTCATTGAAATGTTATCTAAATTGCAGCAAGTCCAAACACAAAAACAGTCATTTGCATTCAAGATACCATTTTGTGTTACAGATTTAATGAACTAGGACTTGTTACAAGGGGTGCACCAATAAAGATTTTTTAGGCCAATACTGATGGTCGATTATTAACAAGTCACATCAGCCAATACTGATCTGATTGCTGATACGCAGCCCAGCAGCTTGGAGAGCAACGTCTGGATGGTAAGTCTGATGTGGGGGATGGGGCTGGGGGGAGGGAAGGGGTATAGGAAGGCCCTCATGGCTTTGTCCCATGCCCCATCCCATCTCAGCTAGGAAGTGCCTGCTCCTGCCTTAGCCCCAGCTCCACTCCCTCCTTCACCCTGGGGGCCTCGATCTGCCCCCCACACCATCTCCTTCTTCCACATCCCTTCCCCCCCCACAAACTTAATGGCCAGATGCTGCTCTCCACACTGCTGGGCTGCATCCTTGGCTGTGTTCATGTTACGGCTGGGCGCATGCACATGGCATTTAAATCGGCGAATTTATCAGCCACATCAGCCAGAAAAAGCCAATTGCCAATAATGTCAATTTTCCTTTTATCAGTGTCAATATGGTATGGACCGATGTATCAGCGCACCTCTGCGTATTACTGTGGTGGGCCTCTGTTCTGGTCCTTAATGTGTTCCCAAGGTATTTTCATTTCAAGATCACTCCTTTTTTCATGAAGATTTTGAAACCCAGTGAGCATTAAATATTATTAGTAAATACCCAGGCAACTACAGCATTCAACAGTCCTAATCAGGGTTGGGGGTAGGATGGTCCCAAGCAGTAGTGAGCTATGCACTGGCCAGGCATGGAAAGGAGGGCTGGGGGCTTCTCCCATATTTTAGTCCCCAAAGCTGAGTGGTTATGCGTCTTTTCCTTCCTAGGCGAATGCCCTGCTATAAGCCCCACCTTACAGGAAGGTTCGAACCTGCATCTCTAAATTGCCAGCACAGTGCATGAACTAGCACACTACAAGTTAGGCCAGCAGTCATCAAGGTTTTGAAGCCATGGGTCAAATCAATGTAGGTCAGGTGCCAGATGGGCTGGTGCTCCCAACTGTGCCCACTGCTGCTGCTTCTCTCCACTGGCCAGCCATGACAGCAAGACCCCACCCCTGAGAGATGTCTAGAAGCCCAGCCCTCCTGCTTTCTGGGCTGGTATCCCTAGCACCCAGCTATTGGAACTTAAATTCCTCCTCCTCATACCTGTTACTCATGGATTTCTGCCCATCTACTTTTTGTAACCTGGACATACTTGTTCACAAAGGCTAGGGACAGAAGGTACACATAACCCAGTTTAAGTGATCAGAAACTGGTTTAAACCTGCAACAGAACATAAGTTCAGTTCACATAAACCAGTTTCAAAAAGGCTGAACCTGGTTGGATGTAGTATCTGACTTAACTGACTTGGGTCAAATCAGTTTATGCAACTGCTGTCCCTGAACCCTTCCTGGTTTAGGTTAAACCAGAGTCCCCTAGCATCCCGGTATGCTTTTCAGCCCTGGACTGGGCTGTACTGTCTGCTCCAGAGAGGAGAGCTAGCCCCACCCCTCTGCTCTGTAGCCAGAGCAGGGGAGGGGGCATGGCCAGATACCAGCCAGCACGGCCCCCTAAGGCAAAGGGAGCAGCTTATTCACCCCTCCTCCAAGGTTCCACCAAGCAGGTCATTTTTTGTTATCATTTACTTGGGATGCCATCCTCAGCTCCATGGTAGCTTCGGCCCGTCTAACTGCCTCCCTACACATGCGAGCAGAGGAGGTATACTCCTCTTTGGTAATCTCTCCCCGTTTCCACTTTTTTCATGCTCCGCTTTTAGTCCGCAGGCTGCCCTGGATTTCTCTGGTCAGCCAAGGAAGCCTCCTGGCCCCCTTTCCCTCTTTTTGCTCGCATCGGGATCATCTCCCTCTGTGCCCGAAGGATCATTTCCTTAAGGTACAGCCACCCTTCCTGGGCTCCCATCTCCTCAAAACTCCTACTCTGCAGTGTGTCCTTGACTAATCACCTGAGCTCATTGAAATCAGCTTTCCTAAAGTCTAGCGCTTTCACCCTACTAGTTACCTTACCCACTCGACGTCTTATGATGAATTCTATTATTTGGTGATCACTGTCCCCCAGGTGACTACCAATCTGTAGGTCCCCTACCATATCATCCCCTGTTGCCAATACCAGGTCCAGTAAGGCATTCCCCCCTAGTGGGACCGTGTACCTCCTGCGTCAGGTGGAGGTCCTGTACGCAGGATAGGAACGTGTGTGAATGGTGGGATTTTGCTGTCTGTGTCTCCCAGCAGATGTCTGGGTAGTTTAGGTCCCCCATGACTACTGCCTCCTTAGTTTTTATGGTCTCTGAGAGCTGCCTCAGGAGCCCCGAATCTAGTTCTTCCCCTTGGTGTGGGGGTCTGTAGCAGACCCCTACCACCAAATCCCTTTCTCCTTGCCCCCCATGTCACTTAACCCACAATCCTTCTACTTTCTCCTCCTTCGATTCCATCTTGATGAGGGTTGAAGATTATTGCTCATTGACATAGAGCGCAACGCCTCCCCCTTTCTTCCCCACCCTGTCCTTTCTGTACAGCCTAAAACCCTCAATATGTACCGCCCAGTCGTGGGAAGAATCCCACCAGGTTTCAGTTAGCCCTACTAAGTCGTAGGTGTTCATAGGGCCACAGCTGCTAGACAGGGTCCTTCCTAGTGGCTGAGGCTCTGTGATAGCCTGGCCTGGCAGCACAGGCATAGGCTAGCCAGGTAGGGGGCTGGCTGGAGGTGCCAGTGAGCCCCAAGCCCGGCAGCTGCCTGCCACAGCCACTGCTACATCCCCTGCCCTGTGCAGCACCCGGCAGCTGTGGCTGCATCACAACCTGCCGGCTGGCCAAGGCCAGGTGGGTTGTTCTGCCCCCCTTGCCTCCAGCTGCTCCACTGCTGCTGCTGCCCCTGCCACACCATGCTGGGTGTGTGGGTGGGAAATTTCAGCCCAGCAACTTCTACCCAGGGCATGGAGTTCTGGCTCCAGCCCTGGCTGCCTTTAACCCACTGCACCCACCCACAGAGCCTGCTTATCGTGCAGGCAGAGCAGATAGAGGGCAACTGAGATCTGAAGCTGGAGCTCCATACACTGGGCAGAAGCCAGGGGGCTGAAGCTCCCCCAGCAGCACTATGTGGGGCCACAGGAGCCACAGCTGGTGGTCAAGGGAACAGAACAGCCCTGCCAGGCCTGTCCAGCTTCTCCTTGCCTCCAGAGGCTAGTCCCAGTCCCACTACTACCGCTGCTGCACTGCTCCAGGCAGTGGGGGGTGGGGGAAGCTTTAGCTCGTGGCTTCCACCCAGCACATGGAGCTCCAGCTCCAGCTCTCGGCTGTCTTCCACCTGCTCTGCTCGTGCAGAGCGATGAGAACCCCGTGTGGGTGCAGCTGGTGGAAGGCAGCTGGAGCTGGAGCCAGAGCTGGGCAGAATTCTCTCAGTTTATTAACACCAAAATATCACAAGTTGTTTTTGTGCAGCTCTACAGTAAAGATAGCTAGAGGTAAAGCACCTGCTTTTGGAGGTTCTTCCTCCTCCTTTTTCCATTATGTGATTTATTCATTCACAGTTAAGCTTCTTGTGATCAGCATTTTACCTTAGGGCTTTCTTTTTTGTTTGTCCTATAAAAAAGAAACAGCTGAGAAGGTTCTCAAATGTTTCTTTTCTGGGGCATCTTTTCCAGGTCTACCACAAAGGCAATGTGTATGCAAAAACTTAACATTATGCAGTGCAAAATTAAAAGCAGATCTTTTAAACACTGCCTGTTTGTTTCTTAAACACTAGCAATTTAAAACTGCTGTACTTAGTTGCTCAGTGTAAGATGGCAGTGTCTGAAATTCTTCCCTCACCTGTATCCATCCTATTTAAATAATATATATATTTTTTTTACTAAGGTCACATTCAGCAGAATTTAGCCCCCCATTTTGCAAATTTTAGTAATTAATCCTTATGCAACCCCAAGGAATAGGTATTAACACTCACGCAGTGGACAACTATTTACACTGACAAAACAGAGATGGTCGGAGTAGATGATGGAAGAGAAGCTAAGAGGTTGTTAACCTTGATAAAAAGTGAGAATTAAAGTGCTAACTAAAACTAGAACTAAGCAAAAGACCCTGCAAATAGGAACTAATGGAAAAAGTGAATTAACTAACAAAAGCAGAAGGGAAAGAACAGATGCACAGTGCCACCTAGGCCATTCAGGTTCCCTTTTGTGACAATACAGCACTGTTGTATGTTTTTTTAGGGTTATGCCCAATTTACCCAGCAATAAGCAGTAAACAATCAAGCGATTTACCCATAAATGGCAAACATTAAATATAATTTTTCCAGAATCACACATAACTTGGAACTTTAGATAATTAAATTATGAACTAATCTTTCTTCCATTTCTCTGTCCCCCATACATTAATTGGTTTTATTTAAGTTACCTTGAATGGTTTTCTCTAGCAATCCAAGAGCAGCACAAGCATCAAGCAGTCTTTCTGTTCCACACACAGAGGCATTTATTGTATTTGCGACATCCACAGACTGCAGTACACCTTTATTCTTCAAAAGATTGAACACTTTGAGCTTAGAGGCCACAAACAAAGCCTGTGTACATGAAAAAAACAGGAGCTTTGATGAATGGCACTGGGATAATTAAAATGATAGAAAAAGGTCAATATAATCAAGAGAGAGGAAAAGAAATAACTAACATTTTATATAAGAAAATCAAGTGGAAAGAATGAAGTTTAAATGAGGCAGAGTCTTCAAATAAATCTCACCAATATGCTCCAAACATGTTTTGTTATTTTTGCCCATGTGCATCCCTTTTCTACATTAAATTTTATCTGTCATTTAGTTGCTCATTCACTCAATAGTGCAAGATCCTTTGGTAGTTCCTCACAGTCCACCTTAGTCTCTTTGAATGTATGTCATCTGCAGATTTGGCCACATCACTATTCATCCCTTTTTCCAGGCCCTTTATATGTTAAGCAGCACCAGTCCCAACACTGACCCCTGGAGAACCCCAGTACTTCATTCCATCCTGAAAATTGACCATTTATACTCAGTCTTTGCTTTCTATCCTTAAACCAATTCCTAATCCATGAGTGGATTTTCCCTGTAATCCCATGACTACTTAACTTCATTAAAGAGGCTTTGATGAGGAGCCTTTGTCAAAGGCTTTTTGGAAGTCCACCTGCTTATTGACACCCTCAAAGAACTCCAGAAGGTTAGTGAGGTATGATTTCCCTTTGACAAGAGTCATACTGATTCCTCTAACAAGTCATTTTTATCTATGTGCCAAACAATTCTTTCTTTTCTTATTGTTTCTACCAAATTTCCAGGAACAAAATTTAGACTCACAAACCCGAAGTTCCCTGGAGTCCCCTTAGAGCCCTTTTTGCATATTGGAGTCACAATGGCAATCCTCCAGTCCTCTGGTACCAAGACTGGTGTTTAGTGATAGATTGCCTCCTACAGTTTGGAAACTGCCAAGCTCCTGTGTGAACTCCTGAGGACTTTAGGGTGAGCGCCACCAGGTCTTGGTAATTTCCTACTATTGGGCGCATCCACATGAGCACACATGTGCATCTTGCAGTGTCTCAAAGCCCTTTGAGACGCTGCAAGAGGCACATGCGGGAATGAAAAAATGTTCTCCGCACTGCAAATAAACCCCTGCATATCCAGGGATCAAAAAAACCACGGGGGAAAGAAGTGGGGCAGGGCACAGTCCCAGACCATGCCATGAGGCAACCGGAAGGTTGGTCCTCCAGAGATGCTCTAGTAGACACTCTGGCTGACTCTCTGGTTGGCCCTCGTCCTGGTGCTGAAGCACACTGCCTGCCCGTGCAGGACAGGCAGCATGCCAGCCACAGGGAGCTAAACTGGGGCTCCTGCTGGTGAAGCTGGGGTTGAGGGGGGAGGTGAGGCTGGAGAAGGAAGGAGGGCATCATGGAGGGACCCCTGCTATCCCAGCCCACTCCCCCAGCCCCCTGGATCACTGATCCACCCAGACCCATCTCCCCACCCACTCCCCCAACTCCCCAGTCATTGCTCCACCTGGCCCCATCCCTCACCTGCTCCCCAATTGCTGTCCCACCTGGCCCCAGCATCCCAGCTATTTAAAAAAAAAAAGCCCACACTCACCAGTAGCAGCTGCCATCGGGGTCACTGGGGCCACGTGGCAGAGCTCCCCCCCCCCAGGATGGGGCTGGGTGACAGTTGCAGTGGCTCCAGCTGCCCAACACTTCGCGGACCCATGGCAGGGCCCATGGGATGGGGCAATGACAGTGTGGGTGCCAGATGGCTCCATGGCTGGGGCTCTGCCACAAGGCCCCAGAGCCCTCACAGCCCCTGCTACTGCGAGGTGAGTGCAAGGCTTTTATTTATTTATTTTTTTAAGTACTGGAAAGCTAGGGCCAGTGGCAGCCATCAGGGGGCCTCGGAGTGCAAGCAAGAAATGGGGCCAGCCAGGGCAGCCATTGGGGGCCTGGGGGAGCAGGTGGGGCAGCCATCAGGGAGATATAGGAGCTGGCAGGGGATGGGGCCAGGCAGGGCAGCAATCTAGGGGGCTGGGGGAGCAAGCGGGGGTGGGCACATGGGCCCTGCAGGGGGAGATAGCCCCCCATAGGGGCCAGATGGCCCCTGTAGGGGGACTAACTCCTGTTGGGGGGCTGTGGCCCCTGTGGGGGGCAGCAAAACATATAGGTATTTAGAATCAATTTTATTATGATGACAGAAACACTGGTAGTCTTCCAAATTGCTTTAACACTGTAGATATATCAATAAAACATTGCCCAACTGATCTCTCTTCTCTCTCTCTCTCTCTCTCTATATATAGTGGTCTTTTGTTTTAATTGTGGAGGAACATGGGATTTCAGGGTATTTTACAGAGTGACTTTGGGATTTTTTTTATCAGGGATTTTTCAGTTTTCAAACAGGGAACATCAGAATCCCTGCGAGGAAGGCAAGTGACAGGACCCAGGAAGAGGAGCCTGCTCAGAGCTGGCACCTTGGACCCAGCTGGAAGTGGCCAGGAGGATGTGCTTTGGAAGTTCAAAGCAGGCCACCACACTGGGAACAGCTGCCCAGATGGCTAGGCAGGGGGCACCCATGGCAGTAGTGCTGCACAAAAGGTAACTTCGTAGCCACAGCCCACTGGCAGCTGGCCCGGAGGGGCAGATGCCTCATCCAGGTCTGGCAGGTGTGCAGCAGCCCCCACTGCCAGACTGCTGCAGTGGGTAAAGGATGCAGGAAACTCTCAGGGCTGCTTCATCAGTCCAGCTGGCACAAGGGGTACTGTCCCCAGGTACCAATTGGCTGGGCCCTAGAAGCTCCTGCGAGCGAGTAGGCCTGAGCTACTTGGCCAGGCAGCTTTTTGTACCGATGGAGCCAGGACAGGACAGGTTTTTATACTACTGGTGACAGAACAGGTGCTGACCCCAGGCTCTAACTTCCTGCTTGGCTGGATCTGCAGCCAGGGGGTTATTTTGCCCCAAGTGGCACAATTTGCCCCACATCAAAGTGCACGTCCGGACATATGCACTAAGGCAAAAAGCCCTGGCTCAAATTTGCACCACTTCTTTTTGAGCTGCTGCAGGCACACATGCTTGCATGTGCAGACGTCCCCATTCAGTTTATCAATTTCCTCTACAACCACATCTACTCAAACCTCAACTTGGGTCAGCTATACTGACTCAACCCTTAGAGGAGTGAATCTGCAAAGGGAATCTCTCTAATATCTTCTATAGCAAAGAAAAATGCAAAGAATGCATTTAGTTTCTCCCCAGTGTTCCTCTCATCTTTTAGTGCTCCTTTTATACCCTGATTATTAAAAGGCCCAAATGACTCCCTACCAGCTCTTTGGCTTCTAATGTACTTAAAGGCATTTTTATTGTTATCTTTTGTGTCTCTGACAAGTTGCTCCTCAAATTCTTTATTAGCTTATCTTATTACAATTCTACTTTTGATTTACCAGAGTTTATACTTTTTTTTTTTTTTCTGTATTAGGATTTGACTTCCATTTTTTGAAGGAAGCTTTTTGTCCAGTTATTGCCTCTGCAACTCTGCCATTGAATTATGCCAGCATTCTTTTGGTCCACCTTTTTATTTGCGATATGTAATGCTCCATGCCTCCAATAGAGTATTCACGAACAGCATGGGGAATTGCTTAAAAGTTCTTCACCAGATTACAGGCTTATTTTAACCTCCAGTTAGCTTCCTCATTTTGGTATAGTCTCCCTTTTCAAAGGGAAAGGCTACTGTGGTCGATTTCCTTCTCATCTCCCCTCCTACACGGGCGTCAATCCCAAATTTACTATTCCAAAGCAGCTCAGTAACACTTACCCATTGCATAAAATCCTGTGCACTACTTAGGAATAGGTCAAGAACGGACTTTCCTCTTGTAGTCTCCAGGACTAATTACTCCAGAAAGCAGTCTTTTATAATGTCAAGAAACGTGGTCTGCGCATCCCGGTATGAGGAGAGATTGACCCAGTCTGCTTGTGGATTGAAGCCATCCATTACTACTGTTGTTTTGGGGTTTTGTTTTTTTTTAATTTAGCAGCGTCTCTCAACTCCCTTAGCATTTCTAACTTGCTGCTGCTGCCCTGGGGTGGGGTGGGGTGGGAGGGGGAGGAGTCAACAGTAAATCCTCAGATGTACTTCTTTTCTATTGAAACACAACATTTCTATCCACAGAAATTCTATGGTATGCATTTTATCAGTTAAAAAAATCTTACCTATTTGATTCAATGCAGTTTTTGATACAGTTACTCCCTCACCAGTACAACCTATACCACCATGCCTACATAACTGTTTTGATTTTCCCCATTCCACCATGTTTCATCCCACTTTGATTTCAGACTGAATTGTGAAAATGGACTTAAAATGTAGTGATTAAGAAGTCATGCAATTTGCTGTAGAATAGCTGGTAATGTTAATATCACTATACTTTTAATTTTCCAATGGGGTAGGAATGTTGTGGCTGTGATAAGTTCAGGGAATATGCAAGGAGCAAGGATATTTCAAATCTCTTGGTAGACTTCCTTCTTTCTGCCTGTAAGTTTACCTAGACCAGTTCTAGGGTTGGAAGAGATGTTAATACGAGATATTATCAAAACACTTTGATACTTTAATCTTCATAATATTTTCTCCATCTTGCAGATAGAAAAAAGTGGAGGCAAAACCATCTTCCTCCGTATTGCCAAATCTTCTCACAGCCTTGGGAAACATGACATCCACAGTGACATCACACCATGAGTGGCTGCAGACACCTCTCCCTCTCCCCACACTTGGCAATTAGCAATGGTCCCTGCAAGGCCAGACTCCGATATAGTCCCTCATTTATTCATCCCATAGCTTCTCTGTTGATCCAATTTTCTTGATGACCTCAGATGTAACTCCAGTTTTGTTGAAAATTTGGGATATTACCTTCTGTTAGCCATACACAAAATAAAGCAAATACACAGCATCTTCTGTAACATTTTAATCTGAAAGAAGAAAGCTTAAAATACTGTTTAATATCCATGTCCAGCATTAATACAATAAGATGCTGAAAATGGTTTATTTTGGACATCAGAGATGCCTTAGCTTCTTCATACCTAGCTGGATTTGCTAGAGCTGCTGGGATGAGCCCAACTCTATACTGACTCTCTAATTCTGTGATGCTCAACCTATCTGGCCCGTGGTGCCTGACAAGTGGTACAGGGCTGGGCCACAGACTGGATCCAGCATGGGGTCAGTTCACATGGCTAGTCTGCAGGTATTATCAGGCTGCAGAGCAACCCTGCATCCTGGCCCAGCCTTGCACACTCAGATCAGGCTATGAAGTGACCCTGCACACTGGCCCAAACATGCACAAAACAAGATCTGGCCTGCAGGGCTCCCTGTGGGTTTGGCAGCAGGGAAGCAGCAATTAAACACTGCCACCACTCCCCCTGCCAACAAAGTTCTGGACCCATGGGAATCCACTGGGCCTAATATTTAGCTGTTCTACGTACGTGTTATTTACTGTGTCTATCCTGGTATTTGAAGTGCTCAACCCACTCCAGTCTCATTGCATTTGGAGAGGAACCCCTCTGCCATTTCAACAGCTGTAGATGTCACGATCGTAGCTCTTTTCACATCTCTAGACAAATTTTGTTCCTCTGCCTGTGATGACCCAATCATATCCGTCATCATCAACTCATCTCTCTCCTTTCATCATACCTGCAAAACAACCTCAACACAAAAGAAATTCCTTGCCCAGAAGAACTTTCCATCGCCAATCTTCTTGTGAAATATGTAACATCGTAACAAGAAAGAAGCATAACTCAACATCCTGCTTGCCATCACCTAAAAACCATTTATGCTTATAGATGTTCTCCGCAAGGCAGGCGGGAACCACACGCTTTAATTAGCACCGTTCTGAGAGCTGTGCTAATTAGTGTCCAGAGTGTCACATGTATCAGCATCCCTGCACTGAAAAATGGCATAGGGACAGTTTAACTAAAGCTTGAACAAGCTTTAGTTGAAGTGTTTCTGCCATTTTTCAGTGCAGGGATACCAATACACGTGATGCCCGAATCTGCTGCAGCATGGTAATTACCATGCTCCAGCAGACTCAATCAAGTCCGCTCCAATGTGCTGTAATTGCAGCACATCAGAACAGACTTCCTGCATGTGTATAGGAGTATGCTCTTCAGTTAATACGCATTAAGACAGGTTAATGTGCATTTTCCTAGTATATCACAATGGAGGGTACGTATACATGAACTGAGAGGCTGCTCTGACACACTGGAATTCCAGAGTGTCAGAGCTGACTTGACTGAGTCTGCCGGAGTGTGGCAATTACCATGCTCCAGCAACCTCCTGTATCTCACATATCATCATCCCCATGCTTCAAAATGGTGGCAGGGGCAATTCCTCTAAAGCTCACCATTTTGAACCACAGGGACTCAGATACATGAGATGCTCTGGGCGCTTTAGAATGGCTGTTGGAGCCAGTGTGATTAAAGCCCCCCCACCAGCACTCCCAAAGCTTATATATAAACACCTGGAAGTACTAAGTATAATGTGGAGAGACAGAGGCAGAGTATATCCACATTTCTTATAGGCACTTTTCTAAGATGCCCCTTAGCATCTCTTTGCATAACATGGATTTTGCCTGCTGGATCAGATGCGTACAGGAGGGGCCTCAGGACTTAATTGTATTAAACAGCTTCCCATTGGAATGTGCACTATGTAAATACAAATACTGCAGCCTGTGGCACTGGTGTAGATACAGCAACATATACATAGGCATATCAGGGAGCTGGCCTAATATGCCAGGGTATTTGCCAATTTTTTCTTTTTGAAAGGCCTGTTTCACATGCCATTTAGTAGTTTCCACAGCTTTTATTGTTAGAACCTATATATGTATTAAAGATTAGTAATATGGATTAATATTTTAATGCTAAAAAGAATATATCAGACTTGTTTACCTTTGAAGCTCTAAATCCATCCAGAAGTTCTACAATTTTAGATGGGAATTTATCTGGATTTTCCATCACTCTATTCCGATTTTCCACAGGCACCATGCAATTAGGCTTGATGATATTACTGCTTCCAGGGCTGCAAACACCTCCTGAAGAATGCGGCTTACTTCTGTCCATTTTGATAGCATCTTTATACTGTATGGGACTTGAAGAATCACTCTCCTCATCACTTAGGTTCTCAAAAGTCTCTACAGATGGGATAGAGTCATGCTTTATATGATGTAAAGTATGTTTGGGAGGTGGATAATACAACTCCACTAACTTTTTGCAAAAGTGATTCAGAGGAAATCCCACCACATTTAAAAAGTCTCCGTGAACATATTCCACTAACATTCCACCAAGGGCTTGGATTCCATAGCCTCCAGCTTTGTCCCTGGAGGAAAAAAAAAATGCAGTCATGATAACAGTTAGAAGGAAGGCTAGCAGTAACTGACAGTATCAATCATAGATCTCTGTTTGTAAACACGCTCTCACAAGAGAAATAGCAGAACCTGGCATTGTTTGAACCATCAGGTTAACACTAGGGATGGATTAAACCAACCTGTAATAGGTCAAAGTTCAACATTTCAGCTTTTGAGTTGCAATAGAAATACTGTACTCTATCATTACAGCCCCAACAGCTCAAGTACAGAAGGCATCAACATCTATCGAGCTTTTCAGCCTTGAGTAGCTCCATTGAAATCAAGGTGGCTCTTGTCCACTATTGATTCTTAATCTTTATTTACCCTAACTAAAAGTAATTTTGTAGATCTGATTTCAGTGTCCAGTGCATAGCAACTTCAGATTTCAATGGGCCAAATTCCACCTATGGAAGCATGCATGCAAATTTCACTAGATCAAATGGAATTTTCTAGGGGTGCATCAATAAAGATTCTCTTGGCCAATATCAATAGCCAATTATTATTAACCAACCATATTGGCCGATACCAATCCAATAACCAATATTTAGTATATTTAGCGCCCTAAGTGTAGGGAAGCCGATACAGGAGACACACCAGCACTTTAGTGTGGTTCTGAGAGCAGCTCTAATTAAAGCACCACCCCTCCCCACCTCATGGAGTACATGTAAAAGTACCTGTACCAGTTGCAGCAGGCAGGGCTAGCCTAGCAGTACCTGTGACTGCAGTGCCTGTGACTGGCTGTGCAGAGCCCTTCAACCCGTGGCCTATAACCCCAGCCTGCGGGCAGCTGCCTGAGCTTGCCTGGCTGCCTAGACCTGGGTGGTCTCTGGCCCAGGCTCCCTGCTCTCCCCCCTCTGCCCAGGGCAGGGCCATGTTCAGGGGCAACTGGTGCCTCCTGAAAATCGGGGGGGGCGGCGCACAATTTGTGGGTAGGCCCAGGGGCAGGCCAAAAGCCCCATATCCACTCGTATACTTCTGTGCCATGGCTTAGTGCCCCCCCCACCACCACACCACTAGCCTGCATGGCAAAAAAACTGCCCCATCCTGAGGGGTGCTGAGTCAGAGGCCAATCTCAGGGAGAACACATGCCCCCCCTCGCTCCTCCTACCAGTTGCCTGTGACCAGGGGACTGAATGGACCCAGCCCTGGGAAAGGCAGGACTCTGCTGCACACAGCAAGGGGGAGCAGCTGCCTCGGCCCCTGGGGCATAGACCCTCAGGCACTGCAGGTTGAGTCACACTGGGGTGGGCCGGACCAAGCCAGGCTGGGCAGCTCAGCTCTGCCCTACCCTCCCTAGTCAAGTCTATGGTATTTGGTGCCTTTTTACAGCAGCCACCCTGGCCTTAACCCCAGCCCACTTTTCAGGTTAAAAGCAGTAACCCCAAATCCACATTTTTCCATGATTAAAATGAAACACCACTAATACATAGATATATATGTATTGGTGTTTCATCTTGATCATGGAAAAATATGGATTTTGGGTTACTTTTTTAACCCTAGAATTGAGGATTTTTTTAATTAGACAAAGCCAGGATCCCTGCTCATTATCTCCCACTATAAGAACTATTGATTCAAACATCCAATTAATAGCGCCCACAGTTCACACCTGCTGCAGTGCCTCAGCACCTTCTTGTACAGAACTGCACACACTGCCACAATATCACTTGAACACAGTTTCTGTTTAGAAGATGAAAGGTCATGTGATTAAAACATAACCTTTGGTTAAAACTCCCTCCCACTCGTTTCCTAAATAACTCCTCCAGTGCTAGATTTTAAGTAACTGGTAAATATTTATACTTTCCAGTTTTAATAGTGAAAGACTTGCACCTCTCTGCCATTTGAAACTAGATGCAGTTACTCACACGTGGCTACTCATAGGTATTTTTTCCTCATTTAAGGTCAGAGGCAGCATATTATAACAGTTCAAATCTGTTAGATCCTGCAACCAAATAAAAATGACTGAGGCCCTGGTTTTCTGAAAAACAAATGTCCTTTTGTTTTGTGTTTAACACAGTATAAAGGTATCAGTGCTGTCAACAAAATACTCTTTACTGACTGCCGTCTAGATCATGGGTTACATTTTTCAATAGTGATCTAAGTCACTATTTTCTGCAAGCAAACAAAAGGAGACAGGATTTACATTTCAGAAAAATATTTCTCAGACATCTTTAGAAATATGGCAGAAAACACTCTTTTTGTCATTTGTTCAACTAGTAAAGCTTGCCCCCTTAAAACTGTTAGTTCCAATGTACTCCAACTGCTTAACAAAGCGCAAATGGGCAGGACAATCTCTCTGCTACATTGGCCACTGCAAAAGGCCATAGTGGACAAGCCAGGTAGTAGGATAATGTACTACCTCAGTTTGATTGAGATGTTTTATTTTTTGAGCAGACACAGTATTAGACTCCAGAAACCCTATGAGTTAAAGTTAGGTTCAGAATTAACTGTGGTTTGAAGTGGGTACAATTTCCCTGACTTCCATAAAGCTGTCCTTAAGCCTATACTCTTTGGGAAGAAAGGCTGAAAACCTAAAGCTCTCCCTTGCCAAATCTGCACTATGAATTTTAATTACTCACAGGTCTTGAAGAGTCTGCTTGCCTACACTAGAGGCAAACAGGAAATGTTTTCTGGAGATAAACACACATGATGGGAAGAGACCCAAATCATTTCCGTAGAAACTCAGTTTCATTACAGGAATTACTGATGAACAGTTCCGGCACTCATGCAGCAGCATCTCAGAGTTTTCTTAAGGTGCAACACAATCTCACAAGCTTTGACTGTCACCATTCAGAAGTCCATAGACTACAAGTCATCAGCCTGCAGCCTGCAAGCTGTACCCAGCCCAGGGAGCCATTTGATTCAACCTGCAGACACGGGTTTTGGCAGCAGGAGCTTTCCCCATGTTGCCACAGGGAGAAACAGCACTGGTGGCTGGGTCCTAGTGACCGTCTCTTCCCAGTGCTCATATTATTTTGCATGCATTTAATAGGTTGCCATCTTTAGTTTCTCCAACACAAACGCAGAGATCAGGCTTCTACTCCTTTCCCTTACACAGTTTTAAGCTGGACTGGCTTGTGCTAGAGGGAGAAGTAGAAGAGATGCTAAGAGCTTCTGACCCATCAAAGCACTCTTGGACACAGGGTAGTAGCAGAAACAACCATGCTGAAGATGTGTTCCTTTGCTCTTTCAGAGGCATAACCACAACATGCATGGTTCTCATGGCATGCCTGACATTCTAGCTAAAATTGCCAAGAATTTGCCCCTCAAATCTCAGTTTAATCAGTTGCATAGGCAAGGGAGATTAGATCAGTAAATCAAAGTTTCCAAAAGCATACTTCAAATTTCTATGTTAATCTGTACTCTACAAAATGCAATCCCTTCCACTCTTGGGCAGCTTAAGTGACCACGCATTCTTTGCAACAAACTGCTGATGCCTTAGGTTTCTTTTTTTTTTTTCCCTAGGAATGAATACACTTGTGCCCAGACTTAAGTGCTCTGGTTACATAGGTTCTTTTTACTCAGCTAAATATTAATTAATTAATTTTGTAGTAAATTGCTTAAAGCAAGGTTGATGCAACATTAAAGTTGAGATTTTAACGCAAAATGACTTAGGGAGTCGAGTCCTCGGGCCCAGATGAGCCATGTTTATTGAACCACGCTAGGGGATTATTATAAACCAGGTGAAAGTCACCTTTAACTTTCAGAACTGGAGTCAGCTGGAAACCAGGTGTAAACCAGGTGCTATGAACTGCCACAGACAGTTGGATGCACCCATTCACCAGCAGCATGTCTCCTGTAGAGGAAGAATCCAGCAACTGTGGGCATAGAGCTGGCAGAAATGCATTTCCGATTCCTTTACATGTCAGGAACAGTTGAAAAGAGAGAACTGAACTGAGAAGTCAGATCCATGGCTGGTCATTTGTAAGTTTAATTGATTAAAATAACTAAATAACTAAGTCACAACAGTGGACAGCATGACAGGAAAGCATGATCAATGATATAGGGAAGTGCTACATACAAGTGCCACACCTCTCACTCAGAAACCCAGGGCAAGTTAAGCTTGGTGTTTAGCTTATTTAGCCCTAGCAAAGTTCTTTTTGTTTGTTTTTTTTAAATACGAGATGGCATAGGATTGTTCTCTGTAAATACATGAGGAAAGGGGAAAACTTAAGCTAGCAGGCAATACTAGTGCAAGAACAAGTGGGTCTAAACTGGCCATGATTAAAAATATTTTTGAAAATTCAAGGAAGTTCAACTATCAGAGTTTAGAAATGGCGCAGTAGTAAGAGTAAAAAAGCTACCAAATTAGTGGTAAGATAGAGACTGATCAATGTATGGAGGAGATAGTATGCCATGACTGTATGCATGAGCAAGGAATTGGATTCAGTGCCTTACAGTTAGTGAGAAAAAGAATTGGGCTATATCTTGTGGGAAGCCAGAAAACAAAACAAATCTTACAGCATCCTCACATTGCTAATGGATTCTATACCATCAAGTAGCAAGCACTTCTGTGGGCATGGTCTACACATGCAACTGATACAAAGCAATAAACTCTGGTGCTTTTTGCACCAGTTTATTGCTCCTGAGCATCATGTCTTGATGTGCTGTGGTACCAGGTACACATTGAGCTGGGCTGAACAGCCCCCATTGGCAGGGGGCCCTAGGAGTCAGCCTGCCAGTCCAGGGCTGCTCTGACAGGCTGAATGTACTGCAGAGAGGCTGGCTGGGGCACAAGGGTACTCCAGTGTGGGGCTAGCCAACTGATAGCACTTCCTCCCTCCCCCCCCAAAAAGTATCCTCATGCCCCAGCCAGCCCCATCAGCATCTACAAGTGTGTTGCTGTGCACTAAAGAATGCTGCTGCAGGATAGTACTTGTATTTACAAGTACTAACCTTCAGTGGAGCTAATCAGTTTCCTGCAGCCTAAGAGGGCTGCACATGTAAATGATGGGACTTTACTGGATGGCTACTTAGGCAGTGCTACAATAAACATCTTGTGTACATGTGCCCTGTGAGGTGTTCCACACTTTCAAGACCTATTCTAGTCTTTTGGAGTGAAACTTTTTCAACACATCACAAAAGCAAGCATATGGCCAATTAGCATTGAGTGTTCCAGTTATGGATCCACTGACTGAAAGAACTCTTAAAGGAGACAAAACACTTTCTGACTTGCATTTGTTAGTAGAGAGCATGAAAACAAACCAGGCTTTATTCTGCAGCGATTGTCTAGGTTGGTACTGACAACAGAATCAGGATCCACAGAGAGCTGGAAAAAGTGCTTGCTTAAACTCAGTGTGATGAGACTTGAATTTAACCCCTTAGGTAGAAGACTTGTTGAAGGGACTGTATTAAAATTAGTGCATCTGTCTTCTAGGTTTAGATTTTAGGCTGGTAACACCTGCAAAATGTTACTATTTGCCTGCCCGGTCTAGTGGTCTCATCTGGTATTAAGACCCCTGTGGACAATTATCTATATGACCAGAATCAACACTGCAGATGGTACCTTCTATTTGCAGAGAGACTGACGGTTAAATGAGGCTGAGAAACCCTTCCAATCTTAGAAGCAGTCCATTTACGAACATATAGAAGAGGTTAAGTCTAAACTATACTTAGTGAGCCCACTCAGCAATCAGAAATTTGACTGATGCATAATAGCTGGTTGATAACTTTAGGCAGATCTCGATAGATCTCAATGCTATTGTATTACCAACCCTGAAGCCGAGTGGATCCTAGCAACTTGCAGGTTTTTATTAGTGATATACAGTTCTCTGACAACAGTAAAGGGACAAGCCCTAATCATGTGTAAGCAGCCGAGTATAATCTGGTACCACACTAATTGGCTTCCATGTTTAATTCCATTTAAAGTGGCAAGTGCCTTCTAATGTTGAAATCAATGGGATTTGGGCAGTTTACGTGGCTCATACTAAACAGTGGTTGGACTGTTTAGGTGAGTTTGTGGCGTTATCGCATGTCAACTATATTTTGTTAAGCAGAAAACTTCAGCCTTTTAAGGGACCTGACAGATGTTCTATTTATGGTGCAATTAATGGATTAATCTCACCATATGTTGTAGTGTGTCATGGATTCATCCAATTTATGGCATGATAAAATGGAACACCGTTGTAGCTGGTTTGGATTGCACTTTAAAGATTGAAGGTGTAGCATGTGCCAGACCTGTGACTGCCCAGTGCCTAGTTCTGATTTCTGAGCTGAGCATTGGGATTGAGGACTGGGTCTCAGGGTTCAGGACATAGTTGCTCCCTGACCAAACCCTGTCCTCGGGCAGGAGACCTGAACCACGACCCAGGGCTGCCCTGTGCCGAATCCTAACTTGACACTCAGGGCTGCATCCAGACAAGCAGAAGATAAGCGCGGCCGTGTGTACGTGGCACCACAGATCCACGGGCAGTACCACACACTGCCCATTCAGGCGTTCCCTGCGCTGCAAGGTAGCAGTGTGGGGGGTTCTTTTGTTTGTCTGTTTGATCCTGGGGTCAAAACACATGCAAAAATAAATAACATTTTTTTGGGGCGGGCACATGGCACCCAAAACCAGAGCCTGGCTGGCTGGAGCCACACTTCAGCTGCCAGCCAGGCTCCAAGCAGAAGGATCGCCATGGCTGCAGCTGCCCGAGATCCCCAGGACCCAGCTAAGGCTGCTGGGGCAAACAGAGATGCTGATTTCAGCCTACCCTACTCCATGTGGGGTAACTTCCTGCACACCAGAGAGCGTGGGGCGTAGGTGTTCCCCAGGGACAAATAACAGCATAAAGGTGTGCTGCTGCCTTTTGTGCTGAGGGAAACAAACATCTATGTTTATGTGGGTGCAGCCGAGATGAGCATCAGGACTAAGTACAGGGCAGCCTTGCATTCTGGGACACAGTTGCCTCCTACCCAATTGCTGGCTTAGGCTGGGAATAGCCCCAGCTCTAAAAACCTGAGGCTGGAGAGAGGCACTTGGGTTTTGGGTACCCTAGGCTTTAAACAGTTGGGCTGCACGTACACAAGGCTGCTCACATGTCTTAGACCCAGGACTACCCTGTGCTTGACCTTGTCACTCAGCTGAGCTTTGGGACAGGCATGAGACAGCCCTAAGGTCCGAGACAAAACTGTTCCCCCTGCCCAGTCCCTGGGATCAGGGTATAATACAGACATGGAAGTATCAGAAATCCCTCAACTGCTACAGCTAGGATTGCTTTTTGCCCATCATGGCTACACCATATTAGCAGTCTACTAATACCGTCTGCTATTGCTCCCCCCATCATTTCCAAAATGACAAAACTCAGTTTATAGCAGATTATTTTAGTCTAAATATACAATTTTGGGCTATTAATAGCTATAAAATTTGGATAAAATGCATCTAGTTTCTCTGACTTGAATGCATTAAGCATGTCAAGTTTTGCTTCTGCCTTTGATGTGGTAAAACTTCTGTTTCTGTAACATCCTTTCCATTAAGTATCTTTGCTCCCATGTTCTACACTACTGCCCATACTGAAGACTGGGGGAAGTCCTCTTTTAGTTTTTGAATCATACCCAGATCATTTAAATCTCAATGCCCCCCCTCCTTTTATTACATTCGTTTCTTTGGGCTCTTGTTATGTATATGGTTAAAAAGAGTAAGAGTGTTGCTCCTTGTTTTAAATACTCTTGCAAAAAACTCAGCTTCCAGCTATTACCACACTCCTATAACTATACCTGCTGACTGCCAAGGTAGGGTACAGACATTCAGTTTCTGGAAGAAAAAGTCACCACTATCCTGGTAGAAACCAGGAGTCTGCATCCATTCAAGCTTTTTCTACTGGAGCAAAGAAAATGGAGATGCCAGGAAAACAACATCACAACAACAAAACAAGGTAGAAGACTACCTTGCACACTTTCCTCTGGGTTAAGTCCTCCTGGGGACCAGGAGAAATGGAGCTAGGGGAAAGGCTACCATCCCTTGCAGAATGCATGGGAGGCAACTACTCCTGCCCCTCCCATAGACCAAGAGGGGAAGGGAAGAACAGCTTGCAAGTTGCTCCCCACCCAATTCTTATTCTGAGGTTCTTGGAGTGAGAAGCAAGCAGGGGCCTTTACCCGGCTGCTCCTGTCCCCCTGGGAATGAGGTAACTGAAACAGCTCACACCTTTCCCCAAACTGCAGTGATTCTGGTCTCAGGAAGGTGCAAGGGAGAAGGGGTGATTGCAGGCTGAATGCCTGTTCTGCTGCGCCCCCTCCCCCCAAATCATTTCTATGGGTGGACATTTCCACCACTAAAATTAAATGCTTACAAGCAGCCTAAGATGTAGTTCTCTTTGTTAACGAGTCCTTCCCACATCCATTTTTGTAAGTTCTCTGCTTACACCTAATACCATTTCTGAGCCAATTATCCAAGCAATTAGTTCTGGAGCTCTTCTCTACAATATTGTTTTCTTTGCCTGGGATACACATTCCAGTTTTTGCACATTTGACTTGAAGGAATTTTAAGCCATCTCCCCTTGCAAATACTCAGGCTGTTTAGTCTTGCCAACTTCAATAACTAGCTCCTTTAAATTTTTCTTGAATTAGTTTCTTTAACGGTCCATGATAGATTCTTCTATACTTTTAGTGAGCAGGGACGACTAAGTCTACAGAGAGCATCACCTCTAGTTGTTTCAAGTACTTTTTGATGCGATTCAGTTCCACTGAATTCAATAATATCATTTTTATTTCCCCAAGATCTTCAATAGCATTAGGCCCTTACACTGGTAAGTGACTCTGTAAGAAGATAATTAGCTAGTGTCCGCCATGTACATGCATTTCTGTAACATACAAAATACAAATTGGCTTATTGCAAAATATCACAGCATTTAACTGTGCCGTCTATTGCCTGAATTTTCAAATGAAGGGAGTATTGAAAATCTTCTTAGAAGTCTTGGGGAGAAAAAAAAAATCGTAGTTAATTTTTAAATTGGGAACTCCTGTACTAGTAAAATACTGAGAACACAATATCCACATCACTTGTTTCACACAAAACATCAGCTACTGTATATAGCTATGACCAATTTCTCCAGAACACATGGCAAAGTGCTTCTATATAATTGAGTTTCAGAGCTCTTTAAGTCCTTCACTCAAGTCAACGCTGCTGGCTTACATTGGTTCTCCACTGTGAATGTATTCCCATAAAAGCTCCTCAGACAGGTCAGCAAATTTAACTTTTGTCTCTTCATAGAAGTCAGTGACTTCAGTCTCTAGGCGATTATCTAAAACATTAAAAACAAATTTGAAAGAAATTAGATTAAAAAGGATAAAACAGGTATCGGTGTTTTACCTTTAGCCTATACTGCACCAGACACTGTTTACCTGACAAAAAACTCACAACAAAAATTGAACTGCTCTTTTTAAGACATATACAGAGATGTTCCTAGAATTAATGGGAACAAGTAGGGAGAGGGGAGGGAGATAAGTGGACCTACATGAACTTAAGCGAGTCAAAAAAAGTCTAAATGAGTAGAACTCCACAACCTCTTCTGAGGGTTCACCTCACAGCATCTCTCTCTACCCAGAGAGGTCATTATTTGCCAAAATCTGGACAGTAGTAGCTTCTCCTTAAATGGGAGGCTTGCAGAATTCTGTTCTTGCATAACTACGGGTGGTTGCTGTACAGGTTTCCCTTGCTTTATGCAGGTTCTTCATGTGCGAATTTGCTCTTACGCGATGACCCTCTTGATACTAAAATTTGTTATGTGGGGTAAATTCACTCTTATGCAATCAGTGTTGTGAAAACCTGCAGACAGCTACTTTGTGTGGTGCATTGTGGGAGTGACACGCACCAAAGTAGTCTCCTGTGTGGATCTGTGCTCCTTGCTCGTGGTCTGTGATGCGTGATTCTGTAGTTGCCATCCCCATTATGGTAGTGCCCAGTACTTGTGTGTACTGTCTGCTGTTGGAAAGTACCAAAATTGTCTTGTAAAAAAGTGGTAGAAATGTGTCTGGGGGTCAATACAGTTGAGGTCTTGGAATATATCCCTATTTATTTCATAGTAAAGTGGTTCAAATCACATTCATGGCACATGTCCAACACCAAGTAAAAGAAATACAGGTTTCCCTCACTTTATGCTGTACATACGTTCCTGGAAAACACTGCAACTCAAATTCACCTAAAGGGAACCCACTTTACTATGTAATAAATAGGGATACGTTCCAAGACCTCAACTGTATCGACCCCCAGGCCCATTTCTACCACTTTTACAAGACAATTTTGGTACTTTCCAACAGCGGACAGTACACACAAGCACTGGGCACTACCATAATGGGGATGGCAACTACAGAATCACGCATCACAGACCACGAGCAAGGAGCACAGATCCACACAGGAGACTACTTTGGTGCGTGTCACTTCCACAATGCACCACGAAGTAGCTGTCTGCGGGTTTTCACAACACTGATTGCATAAGAGTGAATTTACCCCACATAAATTTTAGTATCAAGAGGGTCATCGCGTAAGAGCAAATTCGCACATGAAGAACCTGCATAAAGCAAGGGAAACCTGTACAGCAACCACCCTCTAACACCACAGATGTCATCAAAGACCCATTATATCCAAGAGGGTGCTATATAACTGCAGCTATGTGCATGTGCATACAACAGCTGCATAAAAGCAATTCGTCATCCAGTAGTCCCCACTGCCCAATTGCTTCCTTTTAAAAATGTAACATCCCCTCCCCCCTTTTAAACCTTGCCTCAGGCTGGTTTGTAGAGCTGGATGAGGGGGGTGGCGTTGTTGTTTTTTTGTCTGAGAGAGCCTACAAGTCTTACATATACTGGTATCAAACCAGGTTTTTATTTCTTAGGGCATATTGATTTCCTTTCCTTCCCTTACCACATCAATATCTTCCTTTCATTTGCAGTGCAGAACTCCAGCTAGCATTCTGGTAGCAGCAGAAGTTCCTTAGGCAAAATATACAAGAGAACTGCAGCATGAATCAAAGTGAGGAATTTTATCTAAGGCTGTAGTGAGTAATGAAAAATTTAAAAACATTTCCCAGAAAGCACCCTTGTTTGTTTGTAACCATCTGGTTAAAATAAATACTGCGCAGGTATTTATATAGTATTGATAACATACAAACAGAATATACACTTAAAAAATTTGACTGCTGTTTAAAGATAACAATTCAATAACTAGGCTTCTAATGACCCATGAACTGAAAAACTACAATGCTGTAAAAGGATCTTGTCGGCTTTAATATTTTGGGAAGTATATTCATTTGAGTATACAATATTTTAATTACATTCTACTGTGACTTATGAATTCATATTTTTAATGAATCTAATGTAATGCCCTCAATATTACAGGACTAGTCTTCCTTACATAGACAGTCATTACTAGTATTTTATACTGTTTGTAGTAATCCCTTCTAAGTTTGTGGTATGTTGTTAGACAGCACTCTTTCCTGCATCTGCACATTATATTCATAAGAGCACTGGCCTACGGACAAACTTGGGTTTTTTTTTGTTTTTGAAGATTAAAAAAACCAAACCCCAAAAACCACCACATTCATTCTACCGGGGGGGAGGGGGGGGGGACGGATGACAAAAAACTTCCTTAAGTGTTATACAGAATCTATAAAGAGAGAGAAAGAACAACATATTTGGTCAAAATGCAGTGATCTGATCCTCATAAAGGGAGTTTCACTAGTGAACGACCTTCTCAAATTTTTAGACCGAGTTGCAACCAAGGTGAGGGAGGAGAAGAAATCAAGCCATGGAACAATACAACACAGAACAATATATATAAAAAAAAAAAAGAGAGAATCCCTTATTGATCATTTTTTTTTGTTTTTTTGTTTTTTTGTGGTTTTTTTTTTTTTTTACTTACTTTACTGTGATGTTAAGCACAATATGGTCCCATTCCAGTCTTACAGAATTAATGGCTTAATACACTGCCTTTTATTTAATCTAGCACCCAAGCAGACTTATTTAAAAAGGACTACTATTAAAAAGAAAAACTACTATTAAAAAAGAAAAACCATTTCTATTAATTCTAACACTTAAGTAGTGAAAAAAAAAACTAGATAATCTTCATGTTATGTCTACTCTATGGAACCACAAGTCTCATAATAAGCCAAACAAACACAAACAAGAAATTAGCTATGGGCCAGATTCTACCACCTTTCATATGTTCTACAGGATCACACTCCCAAATCTAATCCAATACCCACAACAGTGAAGAGATATTCTTGTACATTCAGCAACACTAAAGTGACTACTGTGCCTCATACTCCTTTGATGAAAACTGTGCAAAATGTACCAAGTGTTAGCAATAAAAACCTAGGATTCTGGACTAGTCCAGCGATTGACACGACACCTCATTCGATGAGTGACAGAAAGGCTTTATTTACTACAAGTATTTAAAATCAAGTTAAGTGAGCCTAAACCAAATCAAAGTCCAGTAATTAGCTACAAGGTGATGATTTCTCACCAAACAGGCAACAAAGAGGCGGTTTGTTTCTCTTCAACTTCTACGGTAAGTCGGGCGCATCAGCAACTGGTATCAGAGAGATTTCTCACTCTTGAAGAGCACATGCTGTTTTACTGCCTTTTTATACTTTTAGTTTAGCATCTTCAAAACATTCTTTAGTTGTATAAATCAAGAGAGAGTCCCAAGCAGTAATTGACAGGAAAAAAACCTGCTCATTACTGGTTATCAGAAATTTTTAATGAGAATGAGTTACCTTCTTCGGTAAGAAGAGGTTATGCGGTTTGAAACGTATCAAGAAACTGATTAACAGCCAGGAAAACATACTAAAAATCAGGAGGGAGACATCTATTACATATGGAGAATGTCTCTTTCTGTACATAAACACGAGTTAGGAAATTTACCATACTAATTGATCAAGGACAGACATTTCATACGGTTACACACCAGACAACTAAGAGTCTGCTTGAAATCATTCTGAATATAGCAAGAAAAGCTGGAAGAGATATTTCATTATTCCTTCTTAGATGGCCTAGCCATGAACTCACATCCTCTTGCAATATGCAGTTAGCATTATTCTGTATTTTAACGTTTGAGAGTAGGCCCAAGCTTAGCATGAGTTTCAGAGTCATCGGAAAGTTTGTGTTTTAGTGGGGTTGCTTATTTAATCAACTGACACAAGGGAAGCAGAAACAGACCCTCTACCAAAAGACTCCAACCTCCCATTTAGACTATGAATGCCTACAAAATACTTGGACTTTCATAAAGTGTATCTCTACTCTGCAATTACCTTTACTGTTGCAATGAACAATAGCCACTCCTGTAAAGACACTGTGTTCCTTCCCACTCAGCCTGCAAGGAGGAAAAAAAATACAATTCAGGCAATAACTTTATGAAATCTGTCATCTGCAAAAGTCTTAATACAGAGATGCATTACTTATACCAAAGTCTGTTGCCCGGTGAAATAAGCAAGGCCTGGAAAACATTGAACAGCTCTATGATTTCCTATACAGATTACACAGGGCTTGGATTCATACCTCCTTCTCCCCTCAAAAAGGATTAAAAAAAATCCCACTATGGAAGGTTTTTGGAACCTTCCAAATCCAACACACAGGGTATGTCCCCACAAGCAGGAACATGTATTTCCCCAGGGACACGTAGCAGTGCCACTACTTGTCCCCAGAAAACAACCCTGCAAGCACACACTGGTATGTGAAGAGTTGCCCGGGGGTGAACAGGAGGCTGGGGTCAGCACATGAGCTGGCCCCAGCAGCCTTACCTAGGGTCCTGGGGGCCTCCCACAACTGCAGCAATCTGGGTACTCAAAGCCCAGCTGGCAGCCAGATCATAGTTCTGTCTGTCCAGGCTCTGGTTTTGGGTGGTGCACGCTGCAGCCACATGCACCATCCTGCTTTTTTTCTGGCATGGGTTTTTTAAATGCCAGGAATTCCCAGTATCCAAATTTTGCCATTGTGCTACAAATATGCAGAAGGGCAAACATGCACCATGTGCATTTCACAGTGCCTCAAAAGGCTCTGAGGTGTCACATACCACACATTCCTGGGTGCATCCCCACAAGCAGCGTCTCAAAGGGATAAATGCCTGCTGGCTCTTCAGGGGTTAAATAGCTGGTGATGTCAGTGTTTACAATGCCAGAAGAGATGCAACCATCCCACCAAACAGAAAAAACCCACGTTATAATTTCTGTAACCTAGGTTATACAATCTTTTTTTGTGCCAAGTAGTACATACCCTTCTACATGAGTGAGTATTCCCACATATTTCAAGTCAGCCTACTGACAGCAGGTTACCACTAAAAAGTCAGAAATTTATTTGTGGGGAACCCCAGAACCTCATGTTTCTCCCAGTGTACTGCCTCTTGTACCAAGGAACAGACCGAGGTTGCCCTGGAATAACTCCTTACCCCAAAAAGCATCTGTTCCACTGCCCTTATACTAGACCCCACAGCCACAGTAAGGAGTCTGACAGCTCCAGATTGTGAAAGAAATGTTAGGTCCCCCTTTACATATAAAGAGCTAGTGTGAATCATCTGAAAATACTCTTTCCATAAGCAGTCAGTAAAGAGACAAAAGAACAGAAAGATTTATTACACACAGAAGAAAGTTATCCAAGGAGTATTTCTGGCATTCAGCTAGTGATTCTGCCAGCCCTGGCTCCTGGAACTACTAAACCTCAAAGCCTGGGATCAAAAAGCCCATGATTCTCTCCTACTAGACTGTAAAGAACCTCCAGGACAGCCCCTAACATTATACTAGTTGCTTATGAGTCATCAGAAGCATCTGGTCTTTGAGACATCTGGTATTCCTCCAGTTGTAATGGCACATCTCCCTCAGATGCCTTTCATATGGAGGAGTTGATTTTCCCATTACAGGTAGACAACGCCTTGAGTGCCAACTCAGTAATGTCTCCTTCTGCCTGTATCCAGGAGGAGCAATCATCTTTAAATATACATCCTTAAGTTCCTCAAGTTCTTTGGTTAAACCATGTCCAAAACTATGAAGACGTACATAAACCACATAACAATCTACACAGTGATAGGCGAAGTAAGTAGATACAACATAACATGTTCTTTCCAACAAGAATACAGATACAGCATGTGTACAACAAAATATTTGTGAAACTTCATGGACCCCCAAAACGTAACTGGGATACAAATATCTTCACTCATTGCTAGGGGGCGATGCTTTTAAAATTAGGCTTGAGTTGGTGGCAGGGCAGTATGCAAAGCCAAACTTGTTCTGGAGAATAAAATCCTTTTACTATAAAACAACAACTGATAGACGTTTCTCAGGGAACACTGAGCATATACTTACACAACTGCCAATAAACTTAAAACAAGTAGCTAATCATTACGGCTACACTCCATAGATAAAAAACAAAAATGTATACTAATAATGCAATATTAGAAAAACAAATATGGAATACTTTAAGATCATCTTTGACACACTTATTAAAAACAAAAAAAAAACCCCAAAATATTACAATGAGTGGTGTTAAAGTCAATGAGATTACTTGAAAAATAAAGTATTACTCCATGTAAGAAAATCTGCAACTGGCCCTTTAAAAGTCTGTATGACTGATCATGATGGTTAGTTTACACACACCAAACAAGAATTTGTATTAATAATACTGGGAGAATATTAATCCTAGAAGGGATTAACTGGAACTAAAGTTTCAAGTATACTGACTGAATATCTATGTTTTTTAAAAGATGGTTTGGGGTGACAGTAATGTAAATCAGAGATAATCCAATTCTGATACACAAAAGATTTTGTAAAATCCACTGGGGGGGGGGGGGAGGCGAGGGGGGAGGAAGAGGAATTGGTTTTGTTTTGGGTTTAAGCATTATAACTGTTTTCTGACAATTTCCAAACAGATTTGGCATTATTTAAGAAAACAGTATGTATTAGTGGGGATGCACTTATCATCTGAAAATCATGAAAGAGTCTAGCTGGCATCCAATTTCCTGCTTACATCACTTTCTACTCTTCATCCTCCCCTTTGACCAACATGTTATTTGATAGAGCACCACCAAGTGGAGAAACTACAAAATAATCTCATCCAAACAAAATAATATAGTACTACAGAGTAAAGAATACCCAAAGCCCTACACCTTGTATTGTCTAGTGATTTGGTTCCCAATTTATTGAAAGTGATCAGATGAATCAGGTGCACTAAGTCAGTTTGCCACACAACAGAAGTCACCACCCATCATTCTTTAAGACAGAAATATTTCTTTTGTTTTAGAAATGGGAGAATGAAACATCTTAAAGAACATGACCTTTATCTTCTTATATACGCCTCCTACTTAATTTAGTATCACATTACTATTATCCAATTATGCCCAAGTTTAATATTCTCTGTTGTAATACATTTATGATTTTTTCATAAAACAGAATATTGATATAATAAAGTTACATAAATCATAACCGTCTCACTGTTGACAAGCAGCATAGAAGTGTTAGATGTTTGTTATGGTATATTTTGTGCAAGCCCTCCAAAATAAAAGCACACCAAGTTTTCATGCAAGGCAAAGTGGTTTTCTTCAGATAAAGTACAAATCTGAATTCTCCTTTAAGCATCAGAACAGGATAAACAAGCCAACATTAGAGAGAGATCAAATAATAACTACCGTCTTAGCTTATCACAGCTTCCGGGACTGTGTAATTAGTGCTTAAAAGTGGTAGTGGTGGCCTTAGGGGTGTTGGGGCCCTGGGCAAGAGTCATTTGGGACCCCTTAGAGGCTTTAATTTTGATGACCTACAAGCAAGTCAGGCATTTGTTGCAAAATTTTAGGGCCCCCTAAAATGTGGGGGCCCTGGGCAGTCCCACAGTTTGCTCTCCCCCAAGGCCACCACTGAAAATGGCAACAAACTTTTTAATGAAACAGCTTGTAAATGCAAGAGAAAGAGGCTCCAAAATGGAGTGCATGGCATTGTTAAAACTTAAGGGATCAAAGTGTTCCACGGAGATGAATGGAGGCCCGAGATTACTGGAAAGATTCCAAGAATTGAGAGGAATAAAGTATAACAAGGTAAGCCAAAGAGAAAAAAAAAAAATTGCTCTTGGCTAAAGTATAATAAAAATACAGAACGTTTCAAATCAGAGATTTTGCCAATATACAGAAGAATACAAGTTCCTGATTAGCTTTCTCCAAATTCCTCACAAACACCAACTCTGTATCCAAGAGAAAGCAAGGGTCAAACAACTAAACATCTGCTTCATTTTAAGAGCTTATAATAGAGTAGGAGAACAGTAAAGACAGGAAGAAACTACACTAGTTGAGATTTTGAAAGGTCAGTTAGGAGGGTCAAAATAATGATCACTATATACACCATAACTCAAAAAACCTCCTTTAACATATTAATACTTTGTGATAATGCAAGTGGTAAGTATTACATATCTGCATGCATGAGTTTAGAGAATCTGCACATCTACAACTGCTTTTCAAAGCATTATTTTGAATAGCCCAACTCATTTAACAGCCTATTGAAAGCTACAAACCTTGACAGCATCCTGTATGCATCTTGTTTATCAACTGGTTTCTCCAGAATGTGTTCATCAACAGTCTGAAATGGAAAGACAAAAGTTCTCCCTCTCTGCTGAAACTGTGCTTAAACAGGTTTAATTCCATGGCATTACCCAGCCCTCTAAGCAATATCAGCCAACTAAAAACTTGTCAACAAACCTTGGAGAAGTAAGCCCCCCTGACCCTCCCCCTTTTTTGAAAATATAAAGTGGATATCAGTGCAAGCTTATTTTCCTTCTTCTGGCAGTTAGATCTGTAAGGGTGAGAGGATAATTTAGCCTCTACTGATATTGTCCTGCCTCCTGAGGCAACCAGTAAAAGAAAAAAAGTGCCACTTAAATGGCACTGCTAGACAGCCACCACAGGACACTGAGCATCATCCTCATTTCCCTATGTACACAACAGTCTCATAACCAAGTGCCTCTCCCCAAATACAGTGCTCAATATGGATTATGGAATAGAAGTCTCAAAAAAAATTCAGGTGGGGACCTACTCTGTCACTTGGTATTAGAAAGTATACAAGAAAGATAATGTAAAACTGGAAGAGAAGGGAAGGAAAAATTGAGTTTTGAGTCATTCATGTGCACCACAAGTGGGAAAAAAAAAACAAAACAGAATTCTTACCACAATAGTGTCTGCTCCTATGACAATATCTGGAGTTCTAAGGTGTTTCTAGAAAGGTAGAGAGAAAATATTTCTAAAAACAAACAAAAACAAACAAAAAAAAAAGGATTGCAAATCCACAACGTAAAACTGCGTTAAAGATAGTGATTCATATACCATCCATGAGAAGGACCAGTGGTTTACTCTCCCACATTATTTACAGATGTGCAAGCATTTTTCTATGGAGGAGGTCTGGACAGGTGTAACCAAGACCAGTATTTTACCTACAGGAAGTTATTGGCAAGAAGTACATAAAGCAAAGTGCTCAATTTGAGCCTCGGGGCTCATGTGGAGTTTCAGGATGGGCAGTAGAAAAATCAAATATTTTTTTCCGTAAGCCAAGTAGACTGCAAGTCACTAAGAGAGTAAAAGTTGGGGTCCTCACAATTCCAGTCATGTTTGAAACCAGAATTGTCGATTAGGTACATATCACTAGCACAATGCTCAGTCACCCAAATTTAAATATAAAAAACTCACAACAAACAGAAGTCTGGAGCTATAGGTTCCTCCCCACCCCTTCTTCTTTCCCTCTCTTGAACTGCAAGCTGTTTTTGTAGTCCAGTTCTGTTTTGCTTTCCTATACTTCATTTTGTTAATTCAAATACTAGCCCTATGATTTGCCAGATTAAGGCTAAACATAGCTAGGACTTGCATTTACTTATTTGAGATGGACACAACTCTAGATATAATATACTGTTTAAAACAGCTTGCTTTTATAAAATGAAGAGGATCTAGACTAACTATTAAAGTAGAAATAAAGAATATATCTGCTAGGAAGAATACAGCCAAGTCTGGAAAATAGTAACTATGGTTTAATATAAAGCAGCAGTAGTATTTTAAAATTTTGCAAGTTTTAACTAGAAATTTTGCAATTAAAAGTCCACTATCTGCTAACACAGCATACAGATCACCCAAAAAGAATGAGACATAAACAAGTACTATCTGAGTAACCGTTTACCATGGAGATATTGCAATATTTGCTCTGAGAAACCATGTAATTTGGCAACAGGGTTTATTTAAAGTTTTCAGCATCCCCAAGTTGACCCCCTCCAAAAGGGTCAATGAACCACTATTCCTATCTTCCAGGATAAAGGTCATCAAGGATATGTTGCCAAGTCCAGCAGGATATGACGTTCTGTAATCAGGTTTTCCAATTAGCTGGACTTCAGACTAGGTCATGGCACAGAAATAGCCACATTTGCTGGCTGATCATATTACAGGGTAATGGATCAAATCAAATATCCATAGCAATGCCATCCCAGGGTGTTGTTGCCTTCACTATGGAAGTTTACAGAGGGATAGACCAAGGTGTCTTTGCTCACTGTTGTGAGAAGGGAGGGCAAATGTTAGTTTTTCCCCTTCATTTATGAAGGCTTAGACTGCTCACTCTTGTTACATCTCTTATTCAATATTTCAAGACACTGAGGAACTAGGTATATTGTCAACATGTCTTCTGTGGGACCTAAATGAAACTGCATCTCTAATCATCAAGTACCTGAAAGAGACCACCACACAATCTGATGGTTTTAAAACTTAAACCAATTGGTCGTAGGCTCTTGAAAAGAACGGACAATTACACCTCTGCAAAAACAGCAGCAGACACTCTACAAGCTGAAGGCATTGCATTTCCTCCTGCAAAGACCAATCTATTTCAGGTAGTAATTGTCAGCAGCTACATGCAGGAAAAATATCAGTCCACCTTAAAATGAGTCAAGTGCGCTTTGCTCTGAACTTATCAATGTATTCAATTTAATAATAGCTACAACACCCACCTCACAAAAGTTGATTACTGAAATAAATGACTTACTACATGCATTCTATTTGCCACTTCAAGTGCCTTCTGCTTTGCTGTTTCTATTGCATACTTATAAGGGGTTGCAAAAGATGACTTCTCAAGTGTCTCTTTAAACCACGATGGAACCACCTCAAATCGGAGGCCCTACATGATAGAAAGTAAAAATAGAACAGTGAGCCTCACTCCAGTATATTAGAGGGAACCTGCAAAAGCAAGAAATTTAATGGGTGGAATAAATATGGTTTTTGCTTCGTTTTGTTGTTGTTTAAAGTAGTACTTAATCAAGAAGTATTAATAGTAAGAGAGAGCTGCATAGAAGCTAAAATAAATTTACCTGAGAAATAGTACAGAAAGCCTTCTGGTTTACCATGTTAAAGGTCAACTATAGATTGCCAAGCATCTTTAAAAATACAGATACATTTAAAAAAAAAAATATTATTACTAGTTTTTCTTTACTACTACAAATCTACTGAGAATTTCACAGTCCAATACAAACATTGTAAGTTTTACTCTTTAAGTCAGCAGAATGGTTTGTTTATTTTTTCTTATTTTATAAGCAATGTCCATTGCGTCAGCAATAGTCAGTAACACCGTTGTAAATTAAACTTTCAATAAGCAAACAGCTTCATATAAAAGTCAAGAAATACCACCCAGGAAAGCATTCAGCTTTACATTTGGTGTGCATGCAGTCTTTTTACTTCTATCACCTATTTATTTAAGCATATGCACAAAATACCTCTTCTGGTAGGATCTTCTGACATCTACCTGTATAAGATTTGTGTTCTTTCCAATTAAATTACATCTGTTTTATGGCCTTTATTGAGCATTTCTTTAGCCTCATGTATTCATCTGTGCAAAAGGTATTTTTACACAAGTTTTATAGTACATCCTTTAATGGAAACGGGGATCCAAAATATAGCAAACATTCATAATAACTAGATCACATACATGTAGCTTTATCACAGCAACCTGCTCCCCTTCACAAGTTTCTTCCTTGAGTCTGTAGCTTTGAGGCAAGATTTAATCTTGTTTTACTAATGACTTCAGTAGAAGCAAGACTGCACTCAAGAGACTTAAATCATTGTATGTACCAATTCTGTCACTACTTCAGTTCATCCATTTCTTCCTAACTTACTCTCATATCCCTTTTCATCCCCATGTATAATGTACATTCCAGCATTTCTTCCACCAAGTATACTAATGAGCCATCTTGCTTAGATGGATACAGCAGTTTACAAATGCATGTATCCCATGTAACCTCCCTAACTCAGGGTCTTCCCAATGAGTCTCTATTTGTTCCTTTTACACCATAAAGGCTGCTGCTTCAGTGTGTTTTTCAAAGTACTATGTACTTTGAGACTACTTTAAAAAAAAAGTAATATAAACTGTGGTGGATTGTCTTTCTTAATTATTACTTATGACACTTCACCTGAAGTCGCATTCATTTTCAGGTGATCCCCAGAGGCAATAAGAGTATCTTTAGCACCAGAGGCATAAATCCTTAACACACTAAAGAATCGTTAACCACCATATCCTATTAAATTATAAAAGTATTGTTTCAGCAAGTCTGGGACTTGCACTATTTTGCAACAGTAATTATTCCAGCAGTGACAAGACTATATGACTGGTCCTTTCATTCATTCATCTATTTTGCTGTATTACCCAAAGGTTAATAAGCGTATGGGATACATTATCAAATAGATAGCAAAGAGCAAAACAAGGTTGGAGAGAGAAACTTGGTTTTAGAGAAGAGATGATTGAGGGGCAGGGGCATAAAAACCCACAAAAACCAACCACATTAAAACACACCCTCCCCCCAAAAGGACTGAGGAAAAGCATATATTTATTGGAAGTGTTGACATATACACTCCTAAAAATGTAAAACTAGACCAGCAATTAATGTTTCTTCTTGCCTACCATCTCGCAGGTTACAGCAGCAATCACGATGTGCTCACCAGGATGCTTGATGGGTTCAAATATGAAAATGAGAGTAAGTACTACAGCACTGTATAACTAACATGAAAAGGGTTCCCCCCTCACCCCAGCCCCGGGATTCCAACCCATAGCAATACAAAACTAGTTTACTGTGTCACATCTTTAAGTGCAAAGAATCATAAATCTACCCATTAACACTAACTAATGGGTCCAGTCAGTCATTACCACCTATTATGGACCTGGCATCTTATTTTCTACCTTCACACATTTCACCGACTACAGGTTATACAAGTGACTGGCTCAGAAGATCCCTCTCCCCTCTGGCCTGGCAGCTCAGATCAAGACTGTCCTGCTGATAATGCACCTGCTCCCTTGACCCAACAGGCTCCATATGTTGCACTTTGGGCCCCGAGAACCCCAGACCTGCACAATTCCCAGAGCTTCCTTCCTGATAGGATCACAGAGAGGTTTAGCTGGCAAGGACCTCCAGGAGGTCATCTAAATTCCACTCCACACCCCTGCTTGAGGCAGGATCATCCCTATCTAAACCATCCTATATAGATCCATAATTGAAATGCCTTTAAAAAAAACAAACAAACAAAAAACAAACAAACAAAAAAAACTACCATCAACCCTGAAACAACATTGCAAGACAGTAATGTAACCAGCCACAGGTAAAAGCAGGAAGAATACAGCATCCTGCTTCTGTAAAAGGTTGTCAAGAGATCTCAGGTGGAGAGCTACTCCCTGGCTATAAAATCAAAAAGCCCTCACAGTCCTTACCATTCTGACCACAGGGTAAAATGCCTTCCTGACACTAAGCAGAGGAGCAACAGACCCTCTAGCCTGGAACTTGCAGCTTTAAGTCCCAGTAGGAGCACTGGGACACCCAAGGGCAGATTTGGGGGGGGGGCAGGGAGAAAGGAAGAGCAATACACTTGCACCTCCCTCCCATTTCTGCTCCACCCAAAGTTTAAAACCTGGTAGTAGCAGCAGCATTTCTAGACCAATAGAGCCGAGGGAGCTACTTCACTTCATGCCTCATAACCATCTACCTGATCCCTTCTAAACTCTTCCACAGGTGTTAGGTTATCATATTTCCAGGATAAAAAGAGGACACCAGGGCTGGGGGAGTGGGGGGGAAGCCAGCACCTTGCCCACTGCACCCAGTCCCAGGCATCCAAGCTGCTCATGCCCAGGAAAAGTGGAGGCAAAGCAAAAAACACAGGACATTTGCCCACATTATAAAAACCCTCCTAGACATGAGGAGAGGGGGCCCAAAAAAGAGGACATGCCCTGGAAAACCTGGATATATGGTAACCCTAACAGTTAAGGCCTCTTTCTCCTGTTTCAGGGTCTGGGTGTATGCCTAGTCAAGCTAGCCTTTCTTTTGCAGCTCTGCTGTCTGCTAGCCTCTCCAGGCCACACAGCTCTTATTTCACAGCGCTGCAGACTGGTTATAAGCAATCCCAATGAAGGCAGAATGGTTGTGGCTTCCATGCAAACCCAGTCCCACAGCCGATTAATAAAGCTTCTAGCTTCTTTTTAACTGGAGAAAAATAAGCGTTGTGCTAGGGCCTTGTCGCACACGAGTTTCAGGCAGCTCTTCACCCCTGGACCGCCTTGCACCTGGACGTTGGGAACTGGCCTTAAGTCCTCGAAGTGACACCGCTCCCGGCAGATTTCGCTCGGACCCGGCGTACCCAGCTTGTGCTGCTGGGCGAGAGCAGGCCGCAGCTTACTGCATTTCCCAACCCCAGAAGCGGGCCGCGAGAATATACACGAAAGGGTCAGCAACCAACTTTGAAAACGGATCCTCCTTTAAAGGACAACAACGTGGACGGGGGGGGGGGGTTGCCAGCTGCCGGGCAGGGGGCACTCACCACGTTGCAGAGGATCTCCTGCCGGCGGGGGGAGGCGCTGGCCAGCACCACCCGCTTGCTGCCCAGCTTCCCCAGCACCGGCTTCAGCGCCATGCCCGCCAACTGGCCGGACGGGCCAAGCTAGGCAACGCGGGGGCTGAGCGCGTTTATACGGCGCCGGGATGAGTCCCCCCGGCTGCGGCTACTCCGCCCCAGACTCCCGCGGCGCCTGACTGCCCGCATGCGCACGCGCTGTGCAGCCCTACACGCGCTCGCTGCCTGCATCAGCGCGTGCTGCACGTATTTACGTGTGTGTGTGTGTGTGTGTGTGTGTGTGTGTGTGTGTGTGTGTGTGTGAGAGAGAGATAGACATCTACCTTTCTCACACACACACACACACACACACACACACACACACACACATTTCATATACACATATACACTCTCCCTCCCATCTAAATCCTCCAAATACATTGGCATGGATTTTCAACAGCTGGAGAATATTAACCTTCTTCAGTACCTAGCCCAAATGCCTTGCCTGTTTGCAGACAACTGTGGGAAGTTATCATAGTCCATATAGATACACCTCGGTAGAAATTCTTTAGAAACATGAGATAACCTGCAGAAATAAGCAGGGAAATGATGCATTTAAAAAAAAAATCCCCACAACACACTGTGCAAATGCCTTGTATAGTGTTTAGACATACAGAAAAAAAAATGAGAAGTGTGCAAATGTATAACCATTTTTCTTTACAGGAATGAGACAGACATTTTGAATGAGGTGTTCTAGATATTATTATCTATAATTCCTTGTAGGCCAGTCTGTGACCTCACCTCTGAGCTGTTGATAATTACTAACAGGTCATCCCACGACAATGAGCCAAATTATTCTTATAAAATAATTTAATTAATTCAGAGATTTTAAGGTTCAGGGAGACATTTGAGATAGGCGAATGCTTTTACACTGAGATAGCCTAAATTAACACAACTCTTGCGAGAGCTTAAAGTTGTGGGGCAGAAACCACCATTACCTGCACAAGGGTGCAAAGTGCAACACCTCTCCGTATACCTCCAACTAATGACGATGATGTTTCAAAGAGACTTTGCAGAAATATATTCACAGTATATTTCAGTTGGCAGTTGTGGGTTCGCATGAAGGAATTAAGAACTGTCAGGAGCTTGAGTTTTCTAACAACTCACAGAAGTCTAAGTTGATGCTGAGATGTACTGGCATAACAGTAGCAGCATGGGTCCCACAGTGGGTGCTGCCTGTACCACAGCTGCGGTGGGTGCCGTGTACAGTGCATGTCCTAGGCCCAGTGCATAGGGTTGGTCTGGTGGCATGTGGGTCTGCTGAGACTCGGGTAGTGCTAGAGTCTGGGCAATGGGGCTCTGCGGGCTGAATCTGGCCCTCAAACCACATTTTTGACACCCCTCAAATAAGGCAAGCAATTTCCCCCCCCCCTTTGTCTACTCCTGTTTGTCATCTATCCTCTTGATTTGCAGTAGGATTTTTTTTGCTTTAAAAAACAAACAAACAAAAAAAAAAATCATGCAGGTAGTTGAGTTCCTATGCATTCTGGAAGTCTGTCTCATAAAAATGCAGACACCTCATACAAATAGAGAAGGTAACTGAAAGACTATAATTTCTCTGGTAACAAAAACAGATAGTTTACAGAGGTTCCTTTAGGTGAAAATCAGGAGGAATTTTGCCTTTATTATGTTTTGTCTATTGCTTTAATTTTGAAAAAGGGCATAGCTTCTAACCTTTTTTGTGCTACTTTGACATATTTTGTCCAGAAAAGGGTTGTATATTTAAGTGCACTACGAATGCAAAAAGTAACAAATAAAAACATTTTAAAGCCCCCCCCCCCCCCCCCCCGTTAATCTACCTAGCTGCTAAGTTACTTACGAAGGTCTACAAGTAGCAAAGTTCAAAAAATTCTTTGTGAACAAGCCAAGCAATATCACAAGTAAGCTAACACAGGAGGTGATGTGACAGGTAATCATTATAAACCACTCAATGGCAAATTTTCAGAAGTTAGAGGAATAAGTATAAGTCTCCATGAGTTGACTGAGATGAAGAACAATGACACTAGTAGTTATCAGAAAAGTACCTGTCTAGGCTGGCTGAGCTGGTCAAAGTTTAGCTTGTCCAAGGTTAGTTATGAAACTGTTGACTTTTTCAAATGCCTACTGTATTTTTAAAAAACAGAGTAAGAATTGGAGCTCTGAACTGCAGAGGTTTATCTTGTATCCTAAGATCTGTTATTTTAGTTCTATATTCCTGCTTTCTCATCTATGTTCTCACACCCGCCTCGTCTGTAAAGTGAGAGGATCAAGTTCTACTCTCATCTACAGCAGTATGGATTCAGAATAAATTTCTCCAGTTTAAATTTTCAGTTGTGTCACGGCAGGGTCCTTCAGGAGGGCCGTGATCTCCTTGAGGTCCCTCGCGCCGTGTCAAGGCGGGCCCAAGGGCACCCTCTAATTCTCGCCCGCCATGTCTTGTTGGAAAATGTAATAGGGAGGCTGCCTTGTGTCTTCCTTGGGCACGGCTACTCGGGACCTCTGTCCCCGCGGTTCTTCCGGACCCCCTGGGGGTCTCCCAATATAATGGGCGCTTCCCAGACACCCTAGCCTTATGGGCTATGCGTGGCTCCAACCTCCCATGATACCACGCCCCAAGCCTCGCAGATGGGATGGACGTTGTCCGGTCACAATACACTTATGCCCACTCTTGGGCCTTCTCTACAACAAGCTAGTCCCCTCTGGGACGTCCTCTCTGGCCACCGGTCTTTTGGGCCCACCACACTACCACCATCTCTGGTACGGGCTCACCGCGCTGCTATCCCCTTTTGCCAGGGACAACTGCAGCACCTTGCCCCTGTCCTGGGGTGCTGTGCCACTAACCCCTTCCATCGGGGTCCACCGCAGCACCCTGCCCTGGGTTTTCCTGCGGTGCAGGCCTATCACCGGGTCCACCACGCCCGTCCTGGGCTTCTTAAATATTGCCCCTCTTGGGCTCCTCAATATCACCCCGCTCTAGGGCTCCTCAGTAATCACCCCTCCCTGGGGCTGGGGTCTCTGCACCCTGCAAGTGATGCCCTTGCTGGCGTCTGCTGTGCCCGTCCTGGGCTTCCTAATATGGCGCTCCCCCTCTCTGGGGCTCGCCGCACCCACCTTGGGCATCTCAATGCTGCCCCGCTCTGGGGCTGGGGTCTACGTACCCCGCACACAACCCGGGGTCTCTGTTCCCCGCCCGCAACCCACTGGTTGCGCTCCTCGCCACCAGTTGCGCCTTCATTGGCGCACAAGCTGCGCCTTCCCTAGCGCTGGGTTCCCATACCACTGGGATACCTATGAGAATTATGCGCCTTCTTGGCGCTAGACTGCGCCCTCACTGGCGCTAGGGCACCCTACCCCTATGGGGGTCCCTATGAGGCCTCCTCCAACCCCTACAGCCTCACCCAAGCCTCTGGTATAATAAACAACCACAACACATACTGCAAGCCTCCTGGCTACAACTAAAACTTATGGCACCTAGCCACTACAAAGTAAGCCGCCTGGCTATAACCTAGCACCATTACTCCAACCTTCGGAGCTCTCATGAGCTGTACTGGCCATCGGGCTTCTACCCATCTCTCGGCCGAGGGAGCTCCTGCCTCTCCAGCTGCTGGCAGGGAACTGCCAGCTTGGCTTCAGCCCTGGGCTTTATAAGGGCCAGGCCCTGCCCCCTACAGGCAGCTGGCTCCCCTTAGTTGCTCCAGCAACCCGCAGCTGCGCTTGTTATCCTGGCAACCCTCAGCTGGGCTCGTTATGACATGCCAGGGCTCTCTCTCCCTGGCAGTTTCTCCTCTTTAGGAGCAGGAGCACCGAGGTGCCCTGCGACAAGTTGCTTTACTCAGATATACTGTCTCTGTCACGGCGGGGTCCTCGCGGAGGGCCGTGATCTCCTTGAGGCCCTCTCACCGCGCTACTCCGGCCCGAGGGCACCCTCCATGTCTTGATCGAATATGTAGTAGGGAGGCTGCCTTGTGTTTCCTCGGGCCTGTCAGCTCCTGGACCCCTCGTGGGTCTCCCCGTACAATGGGCGCTACCCAAGCGTCCTAGCCTTATGGGCTATGCGTGGCTCCTACCTCCCCTGATACCACGCCCCAAGCCTCGCGGATGTAAAGGACGTTGTCCGGTCTGTCTCTCTACTGTGGCCCACCCTGGGCTCCCTCTCTCATGCCCAGCCTCTTGCTGGGACTCTCGTCTGGCCCACTCTGGGCCTCCCCTGCCGGTGTGGTTCCGCTTCGGGACTCTCTAGCGGGCCTCCGGTCCTATGGGCCAACCGCACGGATACCCTCTCTGACTCTGGCTCCCCGCGCTGCTACTCCCCGTCTTCTCAGGGGCAATCGCAGCGCCCTGCCTTGGTCTGAGGGGGATTGCCGCACTAGCCTGCGGCCGGGCTCACTATGCCCGTGCGCCCACACTAGGCTACTCAATAATACACAAGGGCGTTCCCCCTCTCTGGGGGGCTCGCCGCACCCACACTGGGCTACTCAATAAAACACAATGGCATTCCCCCTCTCTGGGGCTCGCCGCGCCCACACTGGGCTACTCAATAAAACACAATGGCATTCCCCCTCTCTGGGGCTCGCCGCGCCCACACTGGGCTACTCAACAACATACAAGGGTGTTCCCCCTCTCTGGGGGCTCACCGCACCCACACTGGGCTACTCAGTAATACCGCCCCTTTCCTGGGGCCGGGGGCTATGTTCCCCCCACACGCAATCCGGGGTCTCGGTCCCCGTCCACAACTTACGGGTTGCGCCCGCGACCCACTGGCCGCGCTCCTCGCCGCCAGCTGCTTGCGCAGTGGTGTGCGAGCTGCGCCTTCAGGGTCTATGTTCCCCCACACGCAATCCGGGGTCTCGGTCCCCATCCACAACTTACGGGTTGCGCCCGCGACCCACTGGCCGCGCTCCTCGCCCCCAGTTGCTCACGCACTGGCGTGCGAGTAATTGAGGCCTCGTCCAACCCCTACAGCCTCGCCCAAGCCTCCGGGTGTAATAATACAAACACAAAGCAAAACCACAAGCCCCTAGGCTGTAACACAAATGCAAGCCGCCTGGCCATAACTCCTCATCTTAGCTCAAGCCTCCAGGGCTATCATGAGCTGTACTTGCAACTTAGGCTCCTTCCCATATCTCGGCCAAGGGAGCTCCTACCTCTCTAGCTACTGGCAGAGAACTGCCAGCCTGGCTTCAGCCCTGGGCTTTATAAGGGCCAGGCCCTGCCCCCTACAGGCAGCTGTCTCTGCTTAGTTGCTCCGGCAACCCACAGCTGTGCTCACTTGGTTCTGCCAGGGCTCTCTCCCTGGCAGTTTCTCCTCTCTTAGGAGCAGGCACTAAGGTGCCCTGCGACAGTCTCTACAAGTGCTAATACTTACTGTGCACCGGAACTATAAAGCCCCCTGCTCCTTCCCCATCCACCTGCACTTGGGCAATAAGCTTGCAGGATTCCAGTGAAGTTCCTAAAGAGGAGAAATATTACATGCTAAATACAAGATTCAGTTTTTCATGGAAAAATCTTCATTATAGGAATCCAGACTTTTTAAAGAACATCCTACAGAACCCTGAAGCCTTGCATTTGCTCATTTGCTGTGTCCTCACTATTCTTAAAAACAGTAAACATTTCCCTTATGTAATGTATGGGGATGTTTTAAGAATACACCAGTATTAGAGACAATCTATCTCTAGACAATCTGAGCCCATTTTTTACAGATCAGCTCCAGGGACCTCACACTCCCTTCTAGTTAAAATTGATATTGTTCAACAGAAGTTAAATATTAAAAAAGTGAGTTTACTTATGAGATTTACATCCAGCCCTTTCCAAAAGGCTCAAAGCAGCTGACAATAAACAAATGACAGGATTCACCAACACCCCAAAACCTGAGAACTCCAACTCCTCCTGCCCCCAAACACCACATCCCTGGCTGTCTCATACAAGCAAACCTTCCCATCAATCTCAGCTACACATCCCAGCTACCACTTGCATCCAGTTGCAAGAAACCAAGCCTCCGATTAATTCCTGGGGTCATGGTGAGTCTTGGAATAAAATTAAGATATCTTAGAGAAAAATCACTTTCACTAGATCCATTTTCACTAGGTACATTTGTTTTGCGTGATGCCTAAGTGAATTTTGTGAAGTTATTTGCAGTTTCACACATTTAGAGATTCTTGTAATAATGTTGTATGGATCAATATATCTTAGGCCCAAAGGAATCTAAATGAACCATTTCTTCACAAAAGTATTTACACTTAATAGTTTCCAAACTTGGAGTTGCAACCTTAAGTAGGTTATAACATATGAGTGGAATTACAGGTCCAACAGAACTGTATTTAATGACAAATTGGAAATAGGAAATCTCCAAAAATGAATAAATTAAATGTTATAGAATGTTATAGAATCAAAATGTTAATTTGAATTAGCCAGTTCTGTCACTATAGTGGGATATCCAATATAAGCTGTAATTGCTGGTTCAGAGATTTTTCTTTTCTGTAAACCTTGTTGTTATAACCCACTCTAGATCAGAAGAAGTGCTGCAGGAATAGCAGGAAATCCCTCTTTCCCAGAGTGTAAATGGTGGTGGCTATCTCCAGCCATCTTGTTTAGAATCAGCATGTCTGTGTAACCAGCTGCAGGATTGGATGAGTTAGCATCTGAATAAGTTGTTCTACAGTTGTGTTTACAGCACTGGTTAGTATGCAGATAACTGCTTTGATTTCTTGACATTGTCTTTTTTGAAGCCTGAACATTTAAAATAGAAAGAGAGATCATATGGGCTAAGTACAGACAATCAAAAGGCCCGAGGCTAAATTGCTTTAGTCTTTGCAGGTTAGTCTAAGATGCAAAAATTAAATTGAGAAACAACTGGACAGACATTCATTTTTGATTCGAGAAATGCAGCCACATACCTGCAGTATCTCAGGCGAGAAGCTGGGAGGGGGTGCTACATCACGGCTCTCTGTCATGTAGCCAGCATGGGCTGTGTGTTCTCTTTCACCGGATTGTTCATTATTTCACCTTTGCTGATCATAGAAGCACATAATAAAAGCACATAAACTTTAAGGTTGATCACTTCCTGTTCACGTGGTTGTCACCCTTTCTTTTTTCCTGATATTTATCTTACAACAACATCCTTTTGCCCAGAGTGGACTGCTACTTCACTTGTAGCAAATGATTTTTTTGGCAAATTTTCCTGCTGTACTATGGGGTAACTCTTTTGCATTTGTATTTTTTGGTTTGATTAACTTGGTGAATTGTTATCATTGTTCTTCATATTTATGGAGCAGAATCCTACTTAACTTTACATCCCCAAATGACATTTACTGAACTGTGAAAGTGCCACTTTTGGCACTTATTCATAATTGTGGAAGCCACTTTTGTATCACCAACAGACCATTCTCTACCTGGCTTCTGTTACAATTCTCTCTCTTCACTCGCTTACCATGCCTTTGATGGAAAAACAAATACAGAGAAAGAAAATAGATTTTCCTTTTGGGAGGTCGGATTTCCTGACTATAGTCAAGATAGTGGCTGGGACTACTTTACAGGGTTCCTTCACCCCCACACCCTGAGATCACCACACCTTAGATGTTCTGGGCATATGCCATCTTTGGAATCTAATATTACTCTTCTCACCAGATGCGAGATTCAGTAACAGTAACAGTTCACTCGCCTTTCTCATTTACTTACTTTGAGGCTGCTCTTACCACAGCCAGGAGTGAAACAGTTGAATTTGCTATCTTACTCATTTATTCCACGGCTGTTCTTTCTACAGCCAGGAATGAAAATGGTCTAGTTCACTTTCTGGGACATTTATTCCTTGGCTGTTCTCTCAACAGCCAAAATTAAAGCAGTCTAAGTCAATTCCTTCCTCACTCACTCCCTGAAGCTTGCCCCTTTATCCCAGGCTCTCCCAGGGAAGAAGTGCCTACCCTCTCATCTCTTAGTCCAGCAAGCTCTCCTCTTCTTTCTTTCCTTCCCTCAGGAAATATAACACCAAAACTGGCACTCACCAAATCACCGCTCACAGTTGATCCAGGACAATAGTGTTGCCACTTCATTCCGGTATGTAACTGTGGTGCCCACAGCTGGCACTTGTGAGTATTGTCCCACTCCGTGGTCTGGGCCCCCTGACTCACCTGCCATGACTTGATGGAATGATAAAAGGAGGGGTTCAGTGGTGTTCCTTCCCCTGACCCAAAGGCAGGGATACTCAGGAGTTCACCGTGGATGTTCTCAGGGCTCTGCCTCCCCTACACCCCATCCACTCACCAACCACATGGGTCTTTGTGTTACCACACCAATGCTGGGCTACAGCCCATCTGTTGCCCTGAGGGGCCTCCACCTTCTCTAATGTGGATTGGGCACAGGCTTGGGGATTCAGCCTGCCCGCCCATCTTCCTCTTGGGTCCACCCCAATTCTGGCACCAGCCTGAGGCCTCAGATGGGTGCTTTAGGGCTGGGGTGGATAGGTCGGTTGCGTTCCCTTATGGAGAAATGCCGACTGTGAGCCTCTCGTGCTCTGGGACTGAGGTTTATAATGTCCTGGGTGGCTTCCGACTGCTGCCCTTGCCCATTTGCAGAGCTGGAGAGCTGGTTTGTGCTAGTGTCCCAGGCCTCAGCCAGCCCGGAGTCTCACCAGCTGGCTACCCCCCCCTGCCCCCGCATCTGGCTTCTGGTGGGGTTTTTGAATCCCCTGTGGTGGCAGCCTCAGCTGACGTAATCAGCTGGCCACCACCCAGCTTAATCAACAGCTGCTTGAAAAGCGGTGTAGCACTGGCTCACACAGCTCTTTCTCCACCCACATCTGCCTCCTAGTAAGTTTGTGGTGGCATCAGGGTCCCTATTCCCCTCTCTGGGAGCATCGAGGTCTGCCCCCAGCACTTCCAGCCCTCGAGGGAGTATGTCGCTTGTAGGTGTTGTAGGGCTTCAACCCCTTCTCGATAGGTGCCTTGCTCCCAAACAACGCCAGGGTGAGATAGGGCTCTGGTGCCACCTCGATGGTGTGGGTGCTGCTCCTACTCTCCTGCCACATCTTCAGTGTTCTTTATTGGGGAGGCAATTCCCTTCAGGTGGCCCCCAAAGCAAAGAGATCTCGACCCTGGTCTTTCTTCATGGGGCTCCAAACCTCCCCTTTACCCCACCTTTACCACATCCATGGCCTGGGCAAATGCTGTACCCTGCAAATCTTTCCCTGGATGACCTCTTCTCATTTAAACCGCCTGCCTTGGAATGGGCCGGATCTTCTCAGTCAGCACAATCTTACCCACAGCCAGTTCCTCAGCTTTGGGTCAGCTTGGGCATCTAAACCTGCCCTGGCTTGGGGCTAACTGGAACTCAAAATAAATCCAACAGAAAATATCCGGCCCCTGCCAACGGACCCCTGGGATCCTGTCTCCCAGTGCCTGCTTGGTCACTCAGAAGGGTGGGGGAGGGGGGAGGGAAGAGAGAAAGGGGAACTCGCCTGTCCCTTCCCTCCTAGTAGTTGTTGGTGTGGGCAGCCACCCCGTGCCCCACCCTGATCCGTCTTCCCAGAGTAACCACCTCTGGGTCCCAGCTGACCTGTGGTCGATCTCCCATTCTTCCCAAGCTGGTGTGTCTCGTAGTTCCCACGCTGGTCTGTACCTTCCTCCCCGCTGAGTTACCTGTGAGGGCTAGCAGCTCCCTGCCACCATCCCCAGCCACCATACCTAGATTTCCTAATGGGGCTGTGATGCCACTCCCAGGTGTCCCTTGGCCCCCTGGGCTTGGGCTTCTTGTCCAATCTGCCAGAGCCCTCTGGCAGATGCTCCACTCTGTTTCCCTGCCATCCAGGCTTGTGATCCTTGGCTCTGCAGGCAGCATCTCCCAGACGGCGTCCCGCTCTTCCCCCACCAGCCACTCAGCTGTGCTCCCAGGTGCTTTTTGAGCAGCCTGCATCTCTTTGTAGCTCTGTCCCCGTTGATCACCAATACGCAGGCTCAGGCAGCTCTGGAATTGCGGAGCCTGCATCTGAGTTTCTTCCTGGCTGCTGCTCATTTGGATTCCTGGAGTGAGTATTGGAGTGCATGGGGCAAGGGTCTGGGACACACTAGAGGGGCTTTTACTGCCCCCTCATACTGTACCCCACTGCCAGAGTAAACTTTAATTTCCCCCAATTACCTAGGGTTCCCTGGTAGCCTGGGGCTACTTGGTATAAACCTGCACCTCTGCGCTGCTGGAGCGAGCTAATATTCTCATGCAGTCCCCTTTCTGGGGCAGTCAGTCCTAAGGACTTGCTTTGTCTTGAACTTCTGGCTTCCCCTTTCAGAGCCAGTAAGAGGCAGTGCAGCTCTCATGTGTACCCCACAATGGCTGGAGCAGAGTCCAATGGGGAACACCTGGATTCTTAACAGTGTACACCATCCCAGACCTTCAAGTGTGGGGTCTGATACATACAATCGCTCTCATCCTGTCTCGGGTCAGGTGCTACTGCTTCTACTGTAATGAGCATCAAGGTAGGACCCTTGTTACAGTAATTTACTATCTTATTCCACAGGGAATACAGACCTACAGGGTGACCTACCAGGAAGTGAAGGACCAGTGGTGGAATAGGGTGAGTAGAAATGGCAGCATCTGGGGCAGACAGAGTAGCCTCTGCGCCTGCCACATGGAAGAGCCAGGTCATGGGACCCCAGAGTCAGGTCCTATCGGCTGAAGGGAAAGCAGCTGGAAGATAAGGCCATGCCGGCTTTAGGGAAGACTCCCCAGAAAGGAGAACAGGAGCAAGAGAGAGCTCATCAGGCCTCGCAGATGGGCAGAACCAATGTTAGGAACTGGACCAGTGGATTGTGCCAGAGTCGTAGCTGGTCATCAAGGGCTGGATATTCCCTATAAGAGAGATGACCATAAAGCCACAGCAGAAGAGAAGGACCACTGGAGACCAGTAAGACAGAATCATGAAGGGTTCCTTTACAGGGATATTGTGCCCAGGTAGGTGGGTGGGTGCTGATGAGAAAAGGGGTATTTCCCCCAGTGGACTTAAACAAAATAGGAGCCTCATGAGACTTAATGAATGGAAGGGGATTGGGAAGAGTTAATTAACTGAATAAGGCTAAGACTGTCAATTGAATGGCTAGTTAAGAAGTTGATTGTTGATGAAATGAATGACAGATGAGTTAATTCATGCAACGTGAGCAAGAAAGTGATCACAGAGATGTCAGGTGCTTATAAGAGATACAAATTACTGAATTATAAAAATAAGGACGGGACTGCTCAGTTGATAAGAGACAAGTGATGACTAGCTATAATGTCAAAAATTCATCAAACAGTATGGTATTAAAGGCTGTCCTGGACCTGCTGGCAAAGGATTGCTGATGGAGGACTCCGGGGAGGAGGTCATAGGCCTGTGCCTATACAGATGTAGTAAGAATACGGTGTAGGGGAGGCAGAGCACTGCGGGGGAAGATTACGAACTACCCTTCTCACTTGCAGTAATGAACTTATCACCTCTCCTTATTCTCCTTTTGAACATCAAGGCATGGCAGAAAAGCATCATGAGAGGCAACCTAGAGCACCATCACACACAAAACCTTACAACAACCAATATAACCACAGAAGAAATTTTCATGAAAACTATGGGTAGCTGTAGAAAAAAAAATAAAATCCTCATTAACAACCCTATAGCTGGGTTTCTTAGTTTCTCTCCCATGCAAAAACAGTGGGTAACCATTAATTTTAGCAGGATATTTTGAGACAAATGTGCATACTTTATACAAAAGTGGCAGCATAGAGAAACCCCATTAGGTAAAAGTGACAAATTGCAAACCGTTGTGAGCAATTTTTACCCTACGGCAAATGACTACACCTTTTTTGCGTAAAGGAAAGATAGAATCTTCATATGGCATCTTCGCTAGCTCTTGACCAGTTATCAAAACTTAATCTTCCGTTTCTTCTCATTATCGTTTTTCCCATTCATACCAAAGAGAATGTATTCTTACAATCTGCCTTAGTTTAGGCAATGTGAGATCATGCTTGTCTCCCATATAGCTGCTGATTTTTAATGCTGGTTATAGATCAGACTTTCTGTGATTTCTGGATATAGATAAACCTCCCTCCCCCATATAATCTCTTTTAAAAGGTTGTATTCAAGACTAAATTAAAATTATTCTTTTGTATTGAATCACAAATCTGCTAGTAGTTTCACCGTCCGAACGGAACAAGATACACTCAGTCAATACCATGGGGTCCTGTTACTTTTTTGACCATTTCCTGCAGTTTGTAGCTGTTTTCTCACAGTCAGATCCTGTTAGGTCAGAAGAAAGACACAGGTAGTTTTCAATCCCCATGTAGCTGGGTGGGGGTGAATAATGAAATCTCTCTCCCTGGGGCTTGCCTGCCACGCTTCGGAATGATGGAAGAATAAGAAGTTAATTCCCCAATGAGAGAGGGTGTAGTAAATCACCCCAGAAGCAGGATAAAAGAAAATTGGTTTATTAGTAACTTCCCTGCAGGTTGTGGAGAACCCTTCACCTTCCTTTCGCCCTCCACAACTGTGTAGCCCGCTCCCCCAAGCCAGTCAGCTCCACTCCAGTCCCACTTTCTTTTCTCTTTCCTGCCCATACCAGCAGATCCTTTCTCCATGGTACCTTCTCTCAGCCAGTAAGTTTCTCCTCTCTTCCTCACCTCCATGCTTCGCCAGTCGCCTTGGTTACCTACACCCAGTCTGCCAATCTTATCAGCAAGCTGCTCCAGCTCTGGGTCTGCTGCTCCTGGCGTCCTGTTGAGTCCTTGCCAGGGGGCAAAGGAAAACCCCTTGCTGTGGACTTAAGTAGCTGCTGGTTCCTAATCAGTTAACATTCACCCAGGGTGTGATCCCCTTCCCAACTGTGTTTACTAAGTAATTAACTTTCCCCTGTCCCTGACCTGACTGTCTCCTGTATTTGCAACCTTGTAACATCAAAAGAAGCCGGCTGTTACACCTCACCAATTTACAGTCGACTTAACTCCATTCCTTCAAAGAGGGTCAGAAAAAAATAATCACATCACCCAACTTTTCAAGGATAACGTTGTTAATCTTTGAGACATCTTCCTTTAGGAGTTTCCTGTAGAAGATGGCTTTCTCAGTGCACAACTACAAATCTCCCCCTTACACACGAATATTCCTGGCCTCACAAAAACCTGCTCACTTTGCTTCTCTCATTCTCATAGAGGGGGCAGCTCCCATTTTTGTGTTGATTTTGGCACATATGTGCAGTTTTCAATACTATTCCACATGCAGAGTGATCACAGTCAGTCATTGAATAAAAATAAATAAAATGGAAAGCACTGGGGGAAGTTGCTGTCCAATTGAGACTAAGGGTGAAGTTACATTACACTCTGGCCATACTAAATGTGTGGAATGTTAAGCAGTGTCAAAGTTAAAATGTGCTTGTAAGGAGGAGCATGGCTAAGAGCCAAGATACCTGTGATTTATTCCTGTTTGGGGGTGAAGGAAGGGGTTTGGGAGGAGTGCACCCTGGGGTGCTGAATAGCTTGATTTCTCTCTGTGGAGTAGACTAAAGTTACCCTAACACAAACTAGGTAGTACAGCCCAGAGTTAACCCTTGCCTAAAAAGGTATAACTTTGGGATGCTCAGGGTGGTATTACAGGTTACCTGTAAATTATTCTAAAGGCACTTAAAATGGGACCATCCATGCATTAAAGTATGTTGAACTGTGCTAAGCACTCTCCAAGCCTCTTAAAGTTAGAGCACTTTGGGCAAGGGGTTATATTTGTGCTAAGCTAGGATATTGTTAGTCTGCTATGCAGAGATAAAGCAACCCATTCTCAGTCATCCAGCATCCCAGGATGTATGGCTTCCAGCCTGTCTACCCCGATAAACTTTCCACCCTCCCAAGCTCTACTGCCAAGGGGTGGTATTGGCCCCAAGGAAACACTCCCACCTGTTCCCAGTAGGTATGACCTTAACCCACATGGCACCATGCTGCCAGCTCCAAGGATACTAGGAGACATGATCCAGCCCCCTGAGCTGGGGGCCAGGTGTGCAGGCCACCCCTCAGAAAGTTAAACCTTTGCCCTACATTCAGGCAGGTCTCCAGGAGAATCTGTGGGCTTGTGGGGGTGGGATGTAGCTTCCTTCCCTAGCCTTGTGCATTCCTGAGGGGAAGGAGGAACCATCTGGACTGCCAAGCACAGAGAATGGCAAGAGCCTGGAGCCTGGGGATGCATGCTTTCCTGGGCTCCATGCTCTCATGGTGTTTAGCCCCTGCAGCTCCACTCTCAGAGGAGGGATAGAGTTCTGTTTTCCAGGCCATCTAGTGGCAAATCACAGTTGTGCAGGCTGGAGGTAGCATTAAGCCCGAACCTGGAACTGCTCTGAAACTGTCCTAATTTTAACACTGCCTATTGTTCCACGGATGTAGAATGGTTTAAAGGTAACCTGTCATAGGGCACTTAGTGTGAATTAACAAGCTCTAATGTGTTTTAAATGCCCATAGCATGGGCTAACTGTAATGTGTGTAAATGCACTCCAGAACAAAAGGCATCTAATCTTCTCGTTTGTTTTCCTCCCCTTAACCTCACATATCTGCTTCTCTTGGCTGCCCAGGAGACCAGTCATCAAAAGGAAGGCTGGAGAAAGGGACTGCAATGGATATCCTGTGGCATTTTGTCACACAACTCTGTAGTTTAATCATATACATAAATAGCTACCTAAAGCTTGTGCATTAAAAATCAGGCCAGTTTTAGAGAGGAAGACCTTAAGGGAAGGTCCCACACAAAATTAGTTGATGTACAACTGAATTAAAGAATTAGAAAAATATTAAACAAAATGATCAAACACTAAGTGACTATTAATCATTTTAATGGTGCCAAAAGCAAGTTATACAACAGGGTTAGTGCCATTTGGATGCTTAAAGAGAAAGAAGGATCTGCTCTTGGACTCATCTAAGAATCCCTATATGGTATTTTAGTGAGGTTATGGGTCTGGTGCAAGTTAAGGGTCTGACAGACCAAATGTATCTTATTTAAAGGTTGAGCTAGTGCTAGATGCACTAAATTAGCATCTGTGAGTGATTAGGTTTACAGTGTTTTAGCTCAGGGGTGGGCAAAATACAGCCCGTGGGCTGGATCCAGCCTGAAGTGGGTCTTTGTCCAGCCCATGGCAGGTCCCTCAGTCCTGCATGGCCTAGGCACAGTCCAGCTGTGACATCCTGTCACCACCTGGGCCTGCATCAGGGCTGGGGTGGCTCCGCAGATGGACTGCCTTTCTAGCCAGCCTAGGTGTCAGGCGGCTCCTTCCAGCTTCTGCTGCCCCCAGCCCCAACCCCAACCCTGTGGTACCAGCAGGGACCCAGGGTCCACTGCCTTAACCCTGCATGCCCCATGCCTGCTCCAGGATTGCCCACCCAGACACAGCAGCGCAGGCACCAGACAGAAGCTATCGTTTAGCACGGGTAAAAATGTCCCCTCCCCCTCCCACTGCCAGCAGTTCCTTGCTGCAACCATCCAGAGCTCATGCAGGGCTGCTCTGCATCTGCTCTGCTCTGCTGTCACCACTGCCTCTGGACTGCTACCACCCATACCCTCCCCCACACACCCCCTCTACACTCATACCTGTGTACCTCTGGGAAGAGCCCTGCTCACTGCTATACACACACACCCCAACACACATGCACCCACACCCCCCACACACACTCCACACACACCTCCAGCCGCCCTCCCCCTCCATACACCCCACAAAACCCATACCCACACACCCACACAGCCCCACAAACACACTCCCCACAACCCCCATACTCACCCACCCACATCCACACATACACCCACACCCTTCCCCCATTCCCCCCACACACACCCACAGCCCCCATACCCACCCACCCCTCAATACCCCCACCCCTCCACACCCCCTACAAAATACAAGAGTGAGACTTCATTTTGAGCTATTATGCAATCACCTCTATATACACCACACAAACACGCACAAATCAGGACAAAAGTATTTTTAAAAATAAAAGTAAAATATGTTATTGTTCATGTTCAATTTTTATTATACATTTTTTTTCTGGTTCCAAGATGGCAACCCCCCTTCCCAAAAGGAGTACTTCTAGGAGCAAGGGAAGGAACTTCTGGTGGCAAAGATCAGGGGTTAGGGGGGTGGGACTTCTGGTTGCAAAATGGCAACCAGGGGGCAGGGCACCTGTCAAGGGGCGGGGCTACCCTTCTGGCCCTCAAAGCTTACCACAGCTTGTTAAGCAGCTCTCCACCCAAAATAATTGCTTGCTCCTATTTTAGCTGTTCTGTCATCTAAATGATTGGATCGATCATTTTTCTCTTCTACTAATATAGTAAAACATTTTCAGAAATGTTTCATGTACTCCTTTTTCCAATGTACCCAAAATCATAACCCCAAGATCAAGAGCTTGACCAGGAGTTTACCAGGGAATTGGCTGAGGCCGCATGCTCCTGGTCCATTGTTATCATGGGAGATTTCAACTACCCGGACATCTCATGGGAAGAGCACTCAGTCAAATCTGAATGGTCGCAAAACTTTCTCTCGTGTGTGGATGAGCTCTATTTGATACAGGAAGTCTACGGGCCGATGAGAGGTAAAGCGCTGCTTGACCTGGTTCTGGCAATGGGGGACGACCTTATCAGTGACCTCATGATCGAAGGGAAGCTGGGTGACAGTGACCATGAGCTGATTACCTTCACCATCTGCCATTAAGCTGGCAAGTCAGTCAGTAATACAGAAGTCCTTGACTTCAGGAAAGCTGACTTTGACAAGCTCAGGAAGCTTGTCAGTGAGGCCCTAAGGGACCACAACCCAAAGGGGACAGGAGTTCAGGATGAGTGGTCACTCCTCAAGGGAGCCAGCTTGGATGCACAAGCAAAGTCTATCCCATCCTGGAGGAAAGGCAGCAAAAGGGCACAGTGGCCCCCTTGCCTCTGCACGGAACTAGCAGACCTCCTGAGTCTGAAAAGAAAGGCCTACAAAGGATGGGGGATGGGATCCACCTTCAAGGAGGAATATTCTGCACTTCAACTGGCTACAAGTATCAAGGACAATAAAAAGTCCTTTATTAGATATGTGGGGAGCCAGAGGAAAAGCAAGGGCAACATTGGACTCCTGCTAAATCAGACAGGACAGTTGACAACCGATGCCCAGGAAAAAGCCAACTTGCTAAATGGGTATTCCATGTCGGTCTTTCACCAGTCCCACGGGATACCCCTGCCTATTACAGGATGGGAAGGTCTGGGTGAGGGAGATTCCTTACTTTCCATCAATGCTGACATTGTGAAGGAACACCTTGAGAGGCTGGATACCTTCAAGTCATCCGGCCCTGACAGCTTACACTCCAGAGTACTCAAGAGGCTGGCAAGCATCATAGCTCAGCTCCTGGCATGGATCTTTGAGAACTCTTGGTGCTCTGGTGAAGTGCCCGATGATTGGAAGAAGGCTGGTGTGGTGTCTATCTTCAAGAAAGGGAGGAAAGTGGATCCAGCAAACTACAGGCCCATCAGCCTGACCTGTATCCCGGGGAAGATCCTAGAAAAGATTAGCAAAGAGACCATTCTCAACAGACTGGCCGATGGCAAAATCCTGAGGGATAGCCAGCACAGGTTTCTCACAGGTAGGTCTTGCTTGACCAATCTTACTTCCTTTTATGACCAGGTGACCTATCACCTGGACAAGGGGGAAGAGAATGATGTCATATATAATGACTTTGAAAACACTTTCAATCTGGTGTCCCATGATCACCTTTTAGCAAAACTGGCCAACTGTGGCCGTGGCTTCACCACAGTCCACTGGCTGGGGAATTGGCTCCGTGGTCAGACCCAGAGGGTGGTGGTTGACAGAAGTCAATCGTTGTGGTGCGCTGTGACCAGTGGGGTCCCTCAAGGCTCTGTCCTTGGGCCTATATTATTCAATGTCTTCATTAATGATGTGGACATTGGCATCAGAAGCGGACTGGCCAAGTTCGCCAATGACACCACACTTTGGGGTAAACCCTGAGGACAGGAGGATGGGGGGGCACCTGAGGACAGGAGGGTGATCCAGGCTGACCATAACAGGCTCAGGAAATGGGTGTATGAGAACCTGATGGTGTTTAACACTGAAAAATGCAAGGTTCTCCACCGTGGGGAGAAAATCCGCAGCATGCTTATAGGCTTGGCAGTGCTATGCTGGCTAGCACTACGGACAAAAGAGACTCGGGGATCATGACTGACCACAAGATGAACATGAGCCTTCAATGTGATGCTGCAGCTAGTAGAGTGAGCAAAATGCTGGTTTGCATCCATAGATGCTTCTCAAGCAAATCCTAGGACGTCATTCTCCCATTGTACTCGGCCTTGGTGAGGCCACAGCTGGAGTACTGCATCCAGTTTTGGGCTCCACAATTCAAAAAGCATGTGCAGAAGCTTAAGAGAGTCCAGAGGTGAGCCACACGCATGATCAGAGGTCAGGAAAATGGACCTTCTGATGACTGGCTGAGAGCTATGGGACTCTTCAGCCTGGAAAAGTGCAGGCTTATGGGTGATCTGGTGGCCACCTATAAGTTTATCAGGAGTGTTCACCAGGATCTGGGGGAACGTCTGATCACCAGAATGCCCCAAGGGATGACAAGATTGAACTGTCACAAACTCCTCCATGACCATTTCGGGCTGGACATAAGGAAGGAGGTCTTTACTGTTCGAGCCCCTAAGGTTTAGAATAGCCTGCCGCCGGAGGTTGTTCAAGCACCTACTTTGAATGCCTTCAAAAGACATTTCTATGTTTATCTTGCTGAGATCCTATGACCCCTGCTGACTTCCTGCCCCTGGGGCAGGGGGTTGGACTTGAAGATCTTCTGAGGTCCCGTCCAGCCCTAAAGTCTATGAAATCTAAATGTCTACGAAATAACACTAAACCCAGGGAAAAATGCTTTAAGAATATTTTTGTTTTCAGCACTGACATGCTGGCATATTTTTTTTTCTTTTCTTTTTTTTTTTTTCTCAAACCACAAATCAGTTTGTATCATTTGTTACCACAAATGTCCTAATATGACTTGCTCTGCTTCTACATTGTACCAATTCCTGCAAAACAAAATAAAACAAAACCAGGGCACAAACAATACCCCTCCCAAAACCACAGATCTTAGTTCTTTATAATGGAGTTATACAGGTAAACTGTTTAATTGACTTAGTCCACAGCCTACTGAGTGACCTTGGATGTCAGTTTCCCTTCTGTAAAATTGGGATAATAATACTGCCCTCTTTTGTAGAATGATTGGAGACCTAGGAATGAAAAGGGCTAGATATTACTATTCAGTTTTGTGAATTATCATTCTAATCTGCCAGAACAAGAAATTCAAGAATTAGTCCTTAAATAGTAAAAATGTAAAAAATAATAATATTACTCCCTACAGAAAAAATCCTCTCCCCACAAGAAATTTAAACAAAACAAAATATTCAGAGTTATTTATATTTACATCTTACATCTTAGAAATGTATCTTTTCGTTTTCCACAATGAAAATTATAAACTTTGAAAATAAAATCAAGTGCAAGTTTAATTATATTTTTGGCAAAATTAAACAAGTATCTGACTGTAAAACCAATTTGAAAACATTGTTTTAATTCCTAAATTGATCAGAGATGAATCTGTTAAAATAATTTAATTTGATGTGCTATTATAGAAAACAATATTGAAACAACAATATTGAAACAAACAATATTGAAAACAAAAATTTGAAATAAACAAGCTTATTCTATCTTAAAAGTCAGACTTGCCTTTTCTGCATTATGATATAAAAAGGAAATCAAGGTAAATTCAACAAATCTTTTGCAAAAGATATTGATTGCAGAATATTTATCGGTTAATCAGTAATACAAGTCCTACTTTAAAATGACTGACTAGCCCTTAGCTTCTTGTTTCCTAAATATATAGGTGGCATCATAAAGACTGACTTGTTCTGAAAGGCGTATGCAAGTTAGTCTTTAAGGGCATTTATACACATATCTTTTTGTCCTGCGATGTGCCAGATATCCGCTGCTTTGGAACAGATTTGATTAACTGAGTCTGCTTCACACACGAGCTGATGTGAACTGCATTGCACTGTGTGCAGTTGCATAAGCAGCAAAATGTGTGTCAGTATGTAGAAAATGGCAGCAGTGCACTTTTGAACTAGAGCACCTCTGATGTGTTTTAATTCAAAAGCATGCCACCACCATTTTCTCAGTGCTGACATGCATTTGGTAACTTATATAACTGTAAGCATCTGGTGCTGTGGCATGCACTTACATGTGTAAAAATGTCCTAAAGTGCCAACCCTGCCCTTCCTTTTGCTAACCTCAGACTAACAGGGCTAACTACCTCTGCTTAAATATCTAGTTTAGATATATAGTTTTTTTCAGATTACCAGTGGAGGGCAGTATATTACTGTTCTCTTTGTATTTCCTATGCTGTCTAATCTTCAAATAACATCTGTCACATACCTGTAACTTTTTTCTTTTTAATATCCTTGCAAAAGATTCCGATAAAGGTGCAACTCCTTCCAACATTTGCACATATGATTAATTTTAAGCATGCTAGCAGCCTTACTGAATATATCTCAAGGCTAATAATGTGTCTGCAAACATACTTAGAAGTTATGTGCTTGCAGGGCCACGGCCATAAGCAGCTACTTGACAGCTTCATAGATAAATTGCTTTAATATCTGGGTATAACAGGGATAAAAGTTAGGTCCAAGAAAGCACTTAAGTCATGGAAAACTTTAAGCACACACTTTTATGCTCCATACTAGACACATCTACATGAGATGTTTACTGCAGAGTAGACTTATTAGTTCCACAGGAAACATCTCACCTATAGGGCAATATTTATATTTCAATATTTCAGTATACTATCTCGATATTCCTTTCCGTGATGTTACATCTGACCACGAACAATCTTCCAGCCAGAGTGGAGACAAACTACCAAATGGATGGTAAACTATTTCATCTCAGCAGACTCTGAGCCAAAACCAAGACCACGCTGACCTCAATCATTGAGCTCCAGTACACTGGTGATGCTGTAGTGTGTGGTTACTCAGATGCAGACCTTCAGGCAATTGTTGACATTTTTACTGAGGCATACAAGAAAATGGGACTGATGCTTAGCATTCAGAAGACTAAGATCTTCTATCAACAAGCTCCTAATCATAGTCCCCAGCTCCAGTAATCCAAATCCATGATGAGACTCTGGAGAACATTGAGTATTTCCTGTACCTCAGATGCCATCTCACAGAAAGCTGACATCAATGAAGAAATACAACATCACCTCAGATGTTCAAGTGCAGCCCTTGGTCACCTGAAAGAAACAGGTGTTTGAAGATCATGATATCAGATCTGAAAACAAGCTCATGGTTTATCAAGCAGTCATGATCCCCACCTTGCTGTATGGAGCTGAGTTGTAGACAATGTACAGGAGATGTCTAAAGTTGCTGGGAAGTGACCCTCTCAGCAGTACAGAAGTGGAAAGGGATCTCAAAGTCATAGTGGACTCCAAAATGAACATGAGGCAGAAGTGTGACAAAATCATCAGCAAAGCTAACCACACTTTATCATGCATCAGCATATGTATGACAAGTAGAATCAAGGAGGTGATACTTCCCCTCTATGCGGCGTTGGTCAGACCACAGTTGGAGTACAGTGTCCAGTTTTGAGTGCCGTACTTCAAGAAGGATGTTGATAGACTCGAGGGTGTCCAGAGGAGGGCCACTCATATGGTAAGGGGCTTACAGAACAAGCCTTATGAGGAGAGACTGAGGGACCTGGACCTCTTTAGTCTCCACAAGAGAAGGCTAAGAGGTGATCTTGTGACCGCCTACAAATTCATTAGGGGGACACAGCAAGGGATCAGAGATGCTCTGTTCACCAGGGCGCCTCTTGGGGTAACAAAGAACAATGGTCACAAACTGACAGATAGCAGATTTAGGCTAGATATCAGGAAAAATTTCTTCACAGTAAGGGTGGCCAAAATTTGGAATGGGCTTCCAAGGGAGGTGGTGCTCTCCCCTACCTTGGGGGTCTTTAAGAGAAGGCTAGATAGGCATCTGGCTGAGGTCATCTGACCCCAGCACACTTTCCTGCCTAGGCAGGGGTTCAGACTCAATGATCTGTTGAGGTTCCTTCTGACCCTAGCATCTATAAATCTATGAATCCATGAATAAGTACCATTAACGCTGCCTGAGGAAGATCCTCTGAATCCAGTGGGATGACAGATGCACCAATGTGAGTGTCATCCTGCAAGCAAACACCACAACTATTGAGGCAATGGTCACCTGGCATCAACTTCATTGGGCCGGCCATGTCATCCAGATGTCTGACTCCAGACTCCTGAAGCAAATTTTATTCTCACACCTCAGCCAAGGTGTATGCTTAAGAGGAAGCCAGAGAAAGCACTTCAAGGACATCCTCAAGGCAAATGTAAAAACAAATACAACACTGTTGTCAACTCATGGGAGACTATTGCCCAGGACCAACCCAAAGGGAGGAAGAGTCTGCTGCAGGATTCTCAGTACTTCTCGAGCCCGGCAGGGCAAATTATGCTGAGGGGAAACCAGCACGGGTTTGTGGCGAGCAGATCGTGCCTGACCAATCTAGTCTCTTTCTATGACCAGGTTACAAAACGCCTGGACACAGGAGGAGGGGTGGATGTCGTATACTTAGACTTCAGGAAGGCCTTCGATACGGTATACTACCCCATACTGGTGAACAAGTTAAGAGGCTGTGATGTGGATGACTACACAGTCCGGTGGGTGGCGAATTGGCTAGAGGGTCGCACCCAAAGAGTCGTGGTGGATGGGTCGGTCTCGACCTGGAAGGGTGTGGGCAGTGGGGTCCCGCAGGGCTCGGTCCTTGGACCGATACTCTTTAATGTCTTCATCAGTGACTTGGACGAGGGAGTGAAATGTACTCTGTCCAAGTTTGCAGATGACACAAAGCTATGGGGAGAAGTGGACATGCTGGAGGGCAGGGAACAGCTGCAGGCAGACCTGGATAGGTTGGACAAGTGGGCAGAAAACAACAGGATGCAGTTCAACAAGGAGAAATGCAAAGTGCTGCACTTAGGGAGGAAAAATGTCCAGCACACCTACAGCCTAGGGAATGACCTGCTGGGTGGCACAGAGGTGGAAAGGGATCTTGGAGTCCTAGCGGACTCCAAGATGAACATGAGCCGGCAGTGTGACGAAGCCATCAGAAAAGCCAATGGCACTTTATCGTGCATCAGCAGATGCATGACGAATAGGTCCAGGGGGGTGATACTTCCCCTCTATAGGGCGCTGGTCAGACCGCAGTTGGAGTACTGCGTGCAATTCTGGGTGCCACACTTCAAGAAGGATGCGGATAACCTGGAGAGGGTCCAGAGAAGGGGAACTCGTATGGTCAAGGGCCTGCAGACCAAGCCCTATGAGGAGAGACTAGAGAAACTGGACCTTTTCAGCCTCCACAAGAGAAGGTTGAGAGGCGACCTTGTGGCTGCCTTTAAGTTCATCATGGGGGCACAGAAGGGAATTGATGAGTATTTATTCACCAAGGCGCCCCCGGGGGTTACAAGAAACAATGGCCACAAGCTAGCAGAGAGCAGATTTAGATTGGACATTAGGAAGATCTTCTTCACAGTTCGAGTGGCCAAGGTCTGGAACGGGCTCCCAAGGGAGGTGGTGCTCTCCCCTATCCTGGGGGTCTTCAAGAGGAGGTTAGATGAGTATCTAGCTGGGGTCATCTAGACCCAGCACTCTTTCCTGCTTATGCAGGGGGTCGGACTCGATGATCTATTGAGGTCCCTTCCGACCCTAACTTCTATGAATCTATGAATCTATGAATCTACTTTGACTCCTCATAACAACAGGAGAGGGAAAAGCAGGAGCAGCAAAAACAGTGTCATGGATCGAATCAACAATCCAAAGCCACCAAAACACACAGAAACATGTCTCAACTGCAGTAGAGTCTGTTGATCCCAGATAGGCCTCATCAACCATCTTTGGACACAGATAAAATGATCATAGAAGACAAACATCCTCCGCTCTGAGGGATTGCCAAAGAAGAAGAAACATCTCATGTCTATATGAGCAGCCCTAGTAGGCTGCAGGAAACTAATTAACTCTGCAACAGGGTAGTACTTGTAAATACACATAGTATTATTCTGTGGAGTTTTTTAAGTAGACACTGTTGTGGCTGGTTGGAGCATTAGGGTGCTTCAGTGTGGGGGATGCCTGCTGGCTGGTTCTGAACTGTAGCACCCTCATGACCCAGCCAGACCCTCCTCAGCATGTTGAACCAGGTCAGAGCAGCCCTGGGATAGCTGGGGCTGTTCCTGTCCAGCTCAATGTGCTGCAGTCTTGTGTACATGTGTAAACACAGTGCCTGGGAACAATAAACTATTGCACTGTTGTTTATTGCTTTGTCTTAATAGCATGTATAGACACACCCGCTGAAGCCTAAATCTTTTTTAAGTATAAAAATTAAATTAGATCATCAGAAAACTTACACTGAATATGCTTAATTTAAAAACATAATTTTCTGGAAAGTTTCAAGGACATTTTATCAGAACTGTATTTATCTGAAAGAATGTAAAAGTGCCTTTAAAAAATGTATCTCTTGTCCAATACTTAATTTCCATGTCCCTTTAATTTATACAAGACTGTATTCAGGGGTCAAAAAAACCCTCAGGAAAAAAAAACAACCAAGCAATGTACGCTCAGGCAGCACACCCTTGCAGTGCAGTGAACACCAGACTGTGTGGTATGTGGCGCTGCAAATGTGTTTGTAGCACCACATACCACACAACCATGCTTCCAAATTGTTTGTAATCTGAGTAATATGTTTGTTTAGCACCTCATGCTGTTTACTGCTTCTTTTCGTCTGAGGTTTCCTATCAGATGTATATAGTAACTTGCTGATAGACTCTACTTCCTGGTCCACAAATTTGTTGTTTTTAGATATATATCTTGCTTAGAGTATCTGCCACCAGTGATAAGCAGGGATGCTGTTTTTCTCTGATTAAAAAATATCCCAATTTTCAAGGTACAAAAGTAAACCAAAATCCACATTTTTCCATGATTAAAATGAAACACCACTATTACATAGATACATATATGGTGGTGTTTTATTTTGATCATGGTTAAAAATGTGTATTTTGGGTTACTTTTTTAACTGAAAAATTAGGGACTTTTTTTAAATCAGAGAAAACTGGGATCCCCAGTGATGACTTTTCTGGACAGACTCATTCCCTCATATCCTAGTGCTAAAGTCTTAATAAATAGAGTCTCAAGAGATTATCTAGCAGTGTCCACTTCTGAGAGGCCCGAGAAGGAGAGGATTTGTACCGATCCGTTATCCTGTCCGAATAGGCCAAAAACAACGAAGAGGTAATATGCCCCAAATGATGCCGTATTCTACCTAGATATGAACTTAGAAAGGGCCTGCTTTAAAGAATCAAATCGGGCCAACATTCAGGGCAAGAGATACCACAACTCTTGATCCCTCAACCTTACTGGGGCCCACTATTGAAGTTGGCCCATGAAAACCCCTTAGGAGGTCACATGGGAGAGGCAAAAAAGGAGGCTAGGCTGACTAAATGGTGTTTTTGGCCATACCTATACAAACAAGTGGACCGGGCTTTCCCTATTTGTCAGTGGGTCAGCCTCTGGCAGCCCCCTCGGGCTCCATTGCAGCCCATGCTGGTAGTGTCGGACCCATTTTCACAGATAGTACTAGACATAGTTGGACTGCTACCAAAAAGTTCAGCAGGCCACCAGTTTGTATTGGTACTGATCGACTACAACACTCAGTTTCCAGATGCAATCCCTTTACATACTGTTACAGGACCCCGCGCACCTAAGTACAGTTGTGTATCATCCCCAAACCAACGGGCTGGTGGAAAGGTTTAATGGGACCCTGAAAAATATATTACACCAGTGCACCGAAGAAGAACCCCGTAAATGGGACTTCGTAGATTTCTAGGGTTGGAAGAGACCTATTAGATCATCGTGTCTGACCTCCTGCTCTGGGCACGAAAGAGCGCTGGGGTCAAGTAACCCCAGCCAGGTGCTTGTCTAATCTCCTTTTGAACACCTCCAAGGTAGGGGAAAGAACCACCTGTCTTAGAAGACCATTCCATATTTTGGCAACCCTCACCATAAAGAATTTCTTAAGGAATGTCCAATCTAAATCTACTCTCCTTCAGTTTATGTCTGTTGTTTCTTGTAACCCCAAAGAGTGCCCTGGTAAACAGAGTATCTCCCTGCAGGGAAAGAGGAGCCTGCTGGGGAAAGGACAGCAGCAGGGGAAGAGAGAAGCACACCGTGGGAGCAACACTTCCAGAGCAGCTTCTCCATGAGAATAGAGCAGCCCTGGGTAAGGAGGGGCAGTGTGCCAGATGTGAAAGGGCAGAGAGAGATAGAAGGGGAAGCCTGGGACAGCGGGCGAGAGGGGGTGGATCCCCAAGAGCAGGCTCTGAGCGGGGAAGGGAGCTTAGCCGTGCTCTACTGAGCTGTGAGATTGCAGGTAAAGGTGTCACAACCCAAAGTTGTGAGTTTTTGTTTGTGTGTGCTTTGGCATCGCTAAATTATGTTCCCGCTAAATTGCAGCTTCCTTGCACGGTGGAGTTCTCTGCTGCAGAAGAGAACTCCAGTGCAACGGGGAATTTCCTGCCAATTTGTAGCTTTCTTTGCATGGTGCATTTCTTTTGCATCTCAGAAACGCACGGTGCAAAGGAGTTCCCGCCATTTGTATGAAGATTCATGCCACATTATTGGCCGATTCTAATATATGCACACGTAACGGCTAGCGATTGGCTTGCTAGCCATATAAAGAGCTTGAGTGGTTTCTGCCCAAGTTGGAGGACTCCACGAACACCAGGAGAGAAATCACTTAGAGAGCGTGAAGATCTCTAAGCGCTGAGGATCCTCACGGACCCAACGCATTTCTTAAACAGGCAACAGAGGTCTAAACAGCCTCTGGCCTCTCCCCGTCGCCGAGCGCAATCCTAGACGTATCCCTTTCCTATATACTCAATTTTCGAACCCACGGAGATTTAACAACTCCGGGGCCTGAGAACCGAACAGAGCCCACGGAGCTTCGACAACTCCATGGGAAAGAAATTGCCGAACCCGCGGAGCCTTAACAACTCCGGGGCCAAAGAACTGAATTTGTCGTAATTCTCCAATGAAGATTTAAGCGGAGCTGCACCTGGAAACTGTCCAGCCTACACCGCGACCATCTTGGGTGTAAGTAAATAATCTTTAAATCAACCATTACGCCACTGTGACTAATTCTAGCCCGTGCATGCCTTGCAGCCGCACAGTCTCCTCCGACCCCGTGTGCCCGGGCTGCTGGCCACAGCCCGCGTGCGCAAAGACGGGCCCGACTCACCCCCGGCCCGCACAAAAGGGACACCACTGAGAAGTGTGGCGCAAGGGAGAGGAGAGCTCCACCTGAGATAAGCACACCACAGGAGCAGCAGCTGCTCCTAGCAGGTTCCAGCAGAAGCTGGGTTATTTCTTTCTTTCTTTTTACTTGGTGGTAATTGAGGTAAGAGGGACTATCAGTGGCTCTGTGGAGTGAGGGTGTCAGAGTGGCTATGACACCACCTGAAACTCTTAAAGGGACAGAATTTGTTAGAGCTGCAGACTGTGGCTAGAGCCCAGCAAGAAGGGTAGTATGAACTGTCAGAGAAGCCACAAGTCGAGAGAGTGAGAGGGGAATAAACCCCAGGATTAAAAATCCTAGAAAGGGCTCTTTTTTAACTATTTAATTTACAATTCCGGGCGCGGCACCTTGAGATTGGGACACATCAGGCCCGAGCACAATAATAGGCAAGACTTACCTGATGCAGGTGGAAGCCAGTGAGTCTGTTTTCGTCTGGGTCATTGAGACATACACAGATAACACCTAGAATGAAAAGACAAAGAAAGAAAGTTATCTCACTTAAGAAAGTCTATGATTGCAATTGGCAATGGAACATCTGGGTGGCACTAGGACAGGGTGTGAGGGAGGTTGGAGCCCCGAAAGAAATCCTGGCAGAAGCTGCCAGGCACAAACTATGGTAGGACACAAGAAACACCGCCTGACTAATAATATCAAAGGAATTTAAAGACATGGAAGGTGAGAGTTGGAATGTACTGTAGCAAAGCAATGCTAGGCAATAACGGTAAGAAGCGATTATGCCATGAATATCCAAACTGCATTAGACTTATATTTAACCTGAGGTAACACCCTCACAGTCTTGCTGTAGCTCTTGCTGCTCTGGAGGGTTGTAGTACATTCGGACTGTTGCCTTGCCCGTAATACATCACAGTCTGTGAACTGGATCAAGGTTTCACAGCTTCTAATATGTATGAGCAGAATCTGGAAAGATGGTTGGCCACTTCCATAAATCTTATTACAGCCTTTGGTTTCGGCATTTCCTTAATGGCTCTTACTTTCTCTTGGTCTAGCCCAAGTCCTTCATAAGTCTACAGACATCCAAAGTGGGGGAAATCGGTTCTCCTGATCTAATTGGCCACACCCAGCCTAATAGTTCTCTCCTGCAGCATCAGTTCAACTTGGTGCCATGGCCCTGTATTATCTCTTCCTTTACATTTCATTTTCCCTCAGTAAGAATGTTCACAGCTCCAGTATTATCATAGACTCATAGAATCATAGAAGTAGTGTCGGAAGGGACCTTGTAGATCTTCAAGTCCGACCCCCTGCCTGGGCAGGAGGAAAACTGGGCTCAAATGACCCCAGCCAGGTAGGCATCAAGCCTCTTCTTAAAGACCCTCAGGGTAGGAGACAGCACCACTTCCCTTGGAAGTTGGTTCCAGATCCTAGCTGCCCTGACTGTGAAGTAGTTCTTATGGATGTCTAATCTAAACCTATTCTCCAACAACTTGTGGCCGTTATTCCTTGTTATTCCGGGGGGGGGGGGGGTGGCGCTAGGGGAAACAAGGTCTCCCCCAAGCCCTTCTGGTCCCCACTAGTGAGTTTATAGATGGTCACAAGGTCCCCCCTCAGTCTTCTCTTGTGAAGGCTGAACAGGTTTAGGTCCCGTAGCCTCTCAGTGTAGGGTATGCCCTGCTGTCCCCGGATCATGTGGTTGGCCCTCCTCTGGACCCTCTCAATGCTGTCCACATCCCTCTTGAAGTGGGGTGCCCAGAATTGGACACAGTACTCCAGCTGTGGCCTGACCAGTGTCGTGTAGACGGGGAGGATCACCTCCTTGGCCCTACTTGAGATGCACCTGTGGATGCACGATAAGGTCCGGTTAGCCCTGCCGACTGTAACCTCGCATTGTTGGCCCATGTTCATCTTGGAGTCAATAATGACTCCAAGATCCCTTTCTGCCTCCGTGCTCTCAAGAAGGGAGTTTCCCATCTTATAAGTGTGCTGCCAGTTACTACTGTCCAAGTGCAGCACCCTGCACTTGTCTGTATTGAAACGCATCCTGTTTTTTTAGACCACCCTTGCAACCTATCCAGGTCTTGCTGCAGTCTTTCCCTCCCTACTAGTGTGCCCACCTCACCCTAAATTTTGGTATCATCAGCAAATTTAAACAGGTTGCTTTTCACCCTGTCATCCAAATCACTGATAAAGAAATTGAACAGTGTGGGCCCAACGAACAAGCCCTGGGGGACTCTGCTGCCCACATCCCCCCAGGTCGAATATGACCCATCCACCACCACCCTCTGAGTACAACCCTTCAGCCAATTTGCAGTCCATCTGACTGTGTAGGCATCTATGCCACAGTTGCCTAGTTTTTTAATGAGGATGGGGTGGGAGACAGTGTCAAAGGTCTTGCTGAAGTCCAGAAAGACTACATCCATGGCGACACCTACATCCAATGCGTTTGTGACCTGATCGTAAAAGGCAATCAGGTTGGTCTGACATGACCTGCCCCTAATGAAGTCGTGCTGGTTGCCCTTGAGCATCATCCCTGATGCCAGCCCATCACAGATGTGCTTCTTGAAGATCTTCTCAAAGAGTTTCCCTAGGATTGAGGTAAGACTGACGGCCCTATAGTTGCCTGGGTCCTCCCTCCTCCCTTTTTTAAAAATGGGGACCACATTGGCTATCTTCCAATCATCTGGCACCTGGCCCGAGCACCACGACTGCTCGTAAAGCCATGCTAAGGGCCCTGCAATAACCCCTGCCGTCTCCCTCAACACCCTGGGGTGCAGAGCATCTGGACCTGCTGATTTGAACACATCCAGCCCCTCCAAAAGCACTCTAACCCTGTCCTCCTCAACCTTAGGTCTGGAGGCGTTCCCCTCGAATCCGTCTTGAATCACAATGGGGAAGTCCCGGTCCCTGCACAAGAAAACGGAGGTGAAGAATTTGTTAAAGAGGTCTGCTTTCTCCTCTGGCGCAACCACCAGATTGCCCAGCATATCTTGCAGGGGCCCCACGTTTCCCAGTGCCTTCTTCATCCTCCCTATTATATTTGAAAAAGGGCTTTTTATTATCTTTGATCTTGGATGCTAGTCCCAGCTCTATGTCCGCCTTAGCTTTCTTAACAGCCCCCCTACAGGCCCGAGCAGTGGAGGTATACTCTTCTTTGGAGATAGCCCCCCCATTCCACCGGGTGTACACTGCCTTTTTGGCAACCAGGCATTCTCAGATGTCCTTGGTGAGCCAGGGAGGCTTTTGGGCATTCTTGCCCCCCTTGCTTCTTGTTGGGATCGTCACCCCTTGGGCCCTGAGTATCGTCTCCTTAGGCATTTAAGGCCTTGCATAGCTGTGCATGCCACCCCCCAATTAGGAAGACTGTCTGGACCCCTGTTCCTTACCTGGGCACTTCTTGCTTGTGTTACCTGTCTTGCTCGGGTGGTGTCTCCATGTCTTCCTGCGGCCCCCTCCCCCGACGAGGCTAGTTTAAAGCTCACCGTACAAGTTCATCCAACCTGGAAGAGAAGACACCCTTGCCTTTAGGAGAGAGGTGAAGCCCATCCCACCCCAGCAAGTCCCCCGCCTGAAAGCATGGGTTATTATCTAGGAAACCAAGGCCTGCCTGGTGGCACCAACTCCGTAAGCGCCAGTTGACCTCGCCAATGCAGGCCTCGTGTCGCTGTCCCCGCCTACTCACCGGAAGAAGAGAGAAGAATTGAGATCAGGAAGTCTCTCTAGTGTGTATTTCAGTTTTCACAGGAACATCTTTAAGCTCAGGTTGAAACTCATAGGTATGTGAATCCAGCAGTATGTGACAGAAGGTAGTTTAGTTCAGCATGCCAGAAATCATTCTGGAAAATGTATTTTTTCCCATTGATAAATTAGGTGGCTTGTCTATAATAGCTTGTAACAGACAGTGATATCTTATTCACGTTCAGTTAACTAATTTGAGATCAGTGCAGATTCTCAGTATCCCTTGTGGTTATTTCACCACTGTTTGCTGATCCATGTTATGCTTGTTTCAGTCCTGTAATTAAACCTCTTCTGTCCAACCTTGCCAGTTCCTTCTGCAACCAATTCACTAAATTTAATGCTACAATGCAGTTTCGTAGTCTCAGGAAGTTTGAGTTGGTTTCAAATTCTGTTTTCCCCAAAAGCAAGTATCTCCTTAGAATATTTAAATATATTATTAAAATTTGTATTTTGTTGGAGAATACTGAACACAGCCCATTGTGACTGTTTATATTAGGGGCAAGCAAAATACAGCCTGCAGGCTGGATCTGGCCTTCCAGGCCATTCTATCTGGCCCATAGGGCCCCTACAAAAAACAACTATTACCAGCCTGCAGCTGCCCCTCTGAAAGCCAGCAGGGGCAGTTTTGGGGGAACAGACCAAATTAGGAGAAGGCCCGGAAGGCTACGTGGATGTGTGACCACAGAAAGATAGCCAACCAGAGATAGCCACAGATGAAGTCATCAGGAGTCATCAAAGGGGAAGGGGAATAGAAAAGCAGAGACTTGAGATTAATAAAGGGTCCCTCCCTGTTCTTTCTCAACCCTCCCTGTTCCTCCCCATATTTTTTCCCTGAAGAGGGGTCCCCATCCCTGTCCCCATCCTCGTCCCCATCCCCCGGAAAGGGTCCCCAAGGCCACCATGAACCAGCCTGTCTCAGACACCCCACTGGAAGGGGGCTGTGGGTCTTGGTATCCCACCTCCAGACTGCTGACACCTAAGAGAGAGAGCCTCACAGCGGAGTCTGAATCCTGATCAGATGTACCTTGACTCTGATGACAGCCCTAGGATTGGTAGATATAGAATTGCTTGATTGTTTGTATTGTTGCTTTCTTGTTATTTCTCTGTATCAATAAATTCACCTATTATCAACTGGCAGGTGTTGCGGTCGGTCTGAGGGTTGTGCTCCCCCAGAACCAAGGTATAGGGGCTGGGTCCAAATCCAGTGCCAACAAGGGGGTGAATGTGGGTTTTGTAGGTGAGTGTGGATCCCATGACAATCTGAACTCTCATTACATAAGTGTTACATGACTGTTCAGATGAAGGCATGCCAAAATGGCGCGTCTTCACAGCCCAGTCCTGCTCCTGGGTCTGTCTTCAGAATGGGAGAGGGGGAAGGGAGTGACGAAATTTTGCTGGAGGGTGGGGCAGGTAGATTGGAGCACTTCACCCTCCAGCAAAATGTTGCCAACCCTCAGATGGAACTTCCTCCTATTCCTTCCCCTCCCCCCCACCCCCCCGCCCTTCAATTCTGAAGACAGCCCTGGACTAGGAAAAGGAGGGACAGGGCTAGGGAAGAGCGGCTACAGACTTGCAGCCGCTCCAAACTGCAGCTCAGTCCCCCTGCTCCTGGGACCCAACAGTGAACGTCTGTTGGGTCCAGGAGTTGACTGTAACTCATGGCACTTCCTGCCAAGTGCCATGAGTTACAACATGTTGCTGCCTGTCAATTAATTTAAACTCCAGGTTGTAGTATCTGAGTAATACCAATGATGTTTGCAGTGGCTTCAGAATAACATTGTTTTCTAATTTCAATACTAAATTTGTTTGTAAACAGAGTTTTACCATGTGCTATTTTTTACTGAAATAACTCTTCCCTTTCCTACCCGCTCAAACTTTGTTTTCCTAGACTAAACAAGCCATGCTTTCCATGAGAATGGTTTCTTCATTCCATTAATCATTGTACTAGCCATTCATTTTACTTATTATCTTTTAAAGCTTTTTATGATCATTGATCCAGACATTCTAAACAGGGCCTTGCCACTGCCTTGTACAGTTGTACTAATATTTTCTTGTCTCATATATACTACCTACCCTTTTTCATGGCCTCCTCACACTAGTGGCTTATAGTCATCCTCTGATGAACCAGAACATTTAAGTCCCTCTCTTTCTATTTTTTGTCCAGTCTATAAAGCCCCAATTTATAGGAAAAGCCCTTCATCCTAAGTGCATTTGAATGGCATACTAATACACTCCATGCCAATTTATAATACTGAACTCCACAAGATTACCTACTTTTTCATATATAATGGCCTAATGCTATTCTATATTAGCAACATCTCCCCAACTTTGTATCAGCCACAAATTTCAGAATACAGATCCAGTTCTTGCATTAAGGTCACTATTGAAAATGTTGAACAGTTTGGGTATCAAAATCCACCCATAAGGGACTCCTCTTTAACTGTTCTCCAATCTGATAACATAACTTTCAACATGACACTTTGTAAGCTCACTTACAGGAGCTCACAGGACTATGACTGGGACATGGGTGGCCAGAGTTTGAACCTAGAAGGTCACAAACCAGGAACAGACCAAGTCAGGAAGCAAGGGTCTGAATTGGAGTTATAAATCATTAGTGGGTAAGGAGCCCAAGGTCTGCAAGGCACTGAGATACAGGTGGTCACCATGATACAGCCACGAACCAGAAGGGTATGTGCCTGGGGTCAAGGGGAGGAACTTCCGGTGGCAAAGGTTAGGGGTTAGGGGCAGAACTTCCAGTCCCAATATGCTGACCAGTGGGCGGGGCAACTGTCAAGGGGCGGGGGTACCCATGTAGCCCTCAACAGCTCACCAAAACCCATTAAGCAGCCTTCCATCCAAAATAATTGCCTGCCCCTGCACTGGGGCTTTTGCTTAAACATTTGTATCTATCAAGCGTGAGAAAAAACAATCCCTGATTAACATAGCTATGCTGGCAAAACTTGTAAGCACACATCAGGCTGATGTCTCAGAAGTTGCAGGAAGGCCATTGGCTTGGGACACTGGGGAGCTACAAGCAGAGAACTGTTAACACCCCCAGGGAGCTTCAGTTCCAAAGAGTGAATAAAATATCCCAGCATAAGCTGAGAAGCAGAAAAAAAAGTATCAAAACTGGTTTAGTAATTAGATGCTTTGAAGCAAAAAGAGTTAACTCGTCCCAGCCTCATCAGGGACTTGCTGCAGGAGAAAGACGAGGGAGACTGCCGTTGCCTTAATACAAGCAGACACTGGCCCAAACAGGAGGCTGAGATCTATCAGACAGGAGTTTGTGGTCAGGCCTTTGTTGTTTAGTGGCATCTATAACTCTTTGTACTGTCTTATTTCTTATTGTACCTGTCACATGGTCTATGAACTATGTATTTAGAAACCAGAAATCCCCTGCTAGGTAGACTGAGGAAGTAATGTATCTAAGCAACCAGGTGTTTGAGACCACTGTGGCATGACAGCAGTGTTTAAGGTGACTTGCAGCATTTCACTAGCCATGAGAGGAATAAGAAATGGGGTCTGCACCTGAGAGTATGCCTGAAAAAGGAAGAGCTAGCATGCCAGTCACTACTAAGACCCACAGAGCTTGGAAACATGTAGGATTTAGTGACTGACTCCACCCACTACAGACTAGTATCTAGCTAGTAAGCAAGACTGTAGTAGGATGTGACAGTGTCACCTCTAAAACCATTTTTTATTTGATACAGTGTGTTGTCAAGTATATTGGCACTATTTTTATGTTCCAAAGAGATAGCAAAATTCACAGCTATAGAGACTTAATATATATTTTTTCCAAATGGTAGTGAAAATGAATCACTGTGTAGATCCTGTGCAGAGAGGACAGTCTAATGGGGAGTCAATGACTTATTTTAGTGGTATTCTAAAATCTGTTTTTTTAATTCAGTTGTGGATAGTGTGTACGGCAATGTCAGCCCCTGGCTTTTAAAAAGTCAAGTAAAATTAACAGAAAGGCAAAAATCTCAGTCACCAAAGGTGCTTAGGAAACAAGAGAAAATGTTGAAGGAAATAGAAAAAATAGAAAAGCAGACAGAAATAGAAAATGAATACCTATTACTTCATACTTCCTTGGCCTGTATAGCTCCAAGCTTTGAAGTAACTTACATATGACATAGACACACAATGGAAACAACTTCCAATCATGTTTTTTGCCTTTTTTTGTATTTATTTTATTACACGCACACACAAACTGGCCGAAGTACTTTACAGCAATTAAAATAGTAGATCACACAAACCTAGAGAAAAAAATAGAAATCTATACAGTTATCCTGACATGACCCCTTCCCATAAAATTATCCCAGCCACGCAGAAAATAAAATAATCAAATATCTCTGAGCCATCTGTATCCCTTCAAATGAAGGTACCACCTGCAAGGACTCCTCATTAACATTGCAAACTATCTGATTCACCTCAAAAGAACTGGTTCCAAATCATACCTCACATAGAAAGGTTGGTAGACTTTAGGCATTTTAACCAAAAATTCAAATGATAGCAGTCATGGTAGGCCAACATATAAAGCCTCATCCAATATTCACAACTGTCAACTGAAAGTCTCCTAAATTAGCTCGCTCAGAGTTAAATCAACCTCAGTTAGAATCTACAAAGATATTGCTGAATTGTTTTGGCTCAGTTTTGTGGGAAACCTAGCATGTCCCTGACAAAAGTGGCATAAGCTCCTTTCCCCAAGATGAAACAAAGAAAAATGTTGGTGAGTGAGATCAGCTGTGGGGGGACTTCCCCCACCCGCCCCCGGTCAGGGAGAGCGGCCACTGGGGGACCACCCTGCCCCGGGTTGCTGACTGGTGTCAAGGGGGCCATGACTCAAGAGGCACCAGTCACCCATGTGTCAATAATTTTGTGGCATTCCACAAAAGACCTTTCCAAGGGTCAAAGGACAATACCCTTGTTCTTTGAATACATCAGTTATAGATCTACTAGGAAATTAGCTTTACAGTCCACACCACTGAGTCCAAAAGGCAATATACATAAGGCCAGGTTCTGCATTCCTTATGCAGCGAAATATTCTTTGACTTGAATGTGAGTTTCCCTGAGTACCTACTCCAAAGTTTAATGCACGTACTCCCTAGGGGTGGCCTGTGGGCTCTTGCCCAGTCACCACTCCCCTCATCACTGCCTGTGATAGCAGTTAAAGTCTCAGGGCTCCCTCCTCTCTTCTCCAGCTTCCACTTTTGGTGCCTGCTCCCAGGAGCAGACCAATGTGCAGTGCAGTGCAGGGAGCAGAGGGTGAGCCTGGGGCCGTGCAGGTCCATGGTGCAGTGGTGGCTGGGGGAGCATCTGCACAGATATATGGTGTAGCGGTGGGGTGGGGCACCTGCATGCCCACATGTTACATTGGGGTTACATCCATATGGCATGCAGCCTGGGAGACCTGTGGCTCACCTTGTCTAAGGCAAGTAATATTTTTACAAAGTTTTGTGCATGTATTATATTTTATACATCTTATTTTACTTTCTTTTTAGAAGTAGATGTTGGATAGCTTCCTACTCATTCAAAAATGTAAACTTTATATGAAACACTTTAAAATATCACTAGAATATTATATGAAATATTCAGATAATTTTAGAACAAAATCACTATACGCATTGTTTTTCATCTTGGGTATAATCTCCACTGGTACTTGACTTTTTGATTGGGGATTAAAGGCAGAAGGAAATCCTTACAAAGTTAGATACAAGTTTTTTTCTGTGTTTTTTGTTACTTAGCAAATATAACAAAAAATGGTCTTTAGAGTGTAGGCAGTGCAATAGTTTAATGATAGAACAAAGACCTATTCACCTCAGAAGGACTGGGTTCAAATCTTGCCTTAATTGGAAAGTCAGGTAGATGGCAGTGATCTAATCTTGAAACTGTTGATCAGAGGCAGGGGTTCTGTGTGATACCTTGTATTAGACCAATTGAATAGTTGGGAGAAACACCCAATAAGATTTTTGGAATCAAGGTTTTTTCCTCAGGCCTGAGAAAGATGCAGGTTCAGTTGTGCCACAAAGCTTGCTTGTTCCTTTTGCCAGAATGAAACAACATTTTAAATAAATAATTAGGAACAAATATTTTGAGAAGTTTAACAAAATCTTTAGTTACCATGTTTTCAATAATTATTCAGTTGCAGATCGAGGTAAAGTATGACACAATGTAGGTCAGGATATTGAAATAGGTAGTTCTGAACATATCGTTGTCCAATAATCCTGAGTACCTAATTAGTACCCAGGAAAGTGGTGCATGTCAACTGTCCATACTCTTTCTTTCGTTCCTTTTTTCATTTGTTTGTTCATTCCTTTATTCTTTCTCTTATCTCTCTGTCTTTCTTTCTTTCTGCTTGTTTGCCTGTCTGCCTCCTGAAACAAATGCAGTTCCAATGCGGGAAGATCAAAATCAAATCTAGTGATATCAGGACTTATGAGAAGAGTTTAGAGACAGGATCTTCAGGTGGGTTATATTAGCCAGATGGCCATGACTGGCAATATTGCCATTTCAAATTGTTAAGAATCTGGACCATAAACTTTGAGGAAAGTGAAAATTCTGTCCATAAATCAAATAATGCAATATTCTCATGATTTGTAATGGGAATTTAGTTTAAGGGGACCACAAAATTTGTTGTATTTTAAATTGGTGTAAAATAACCTGAGTAACAGCAGCAACATTATTACTGTAGTGGGTTGGTGTATGCAAATTGCTACTTAAACTATCCGTATCTCACTCTCAGAAATGTCAGTTTTTAAGAATGTTATGATATAACCTGTCTAGCAGTTGGGGTATTCATGTGGCTTAAGGTACTGATGTTGGTCTTCAATACTTTCTTTGTCTTACGAGATATTGTAATATTTGAAATTGAAATAAAAATATTAACCTAACTAACCACTTTTAAGATTAATGTGGTTAGTAAAGGATGTGTAAAAATCAAGAGTGCAAAATATCAGTGTTGTGATGACTTCACAGTGGCTATACATAATGCATTCATGATAAAATCATTCTTTTGCTATTACAAGATAAGAAAGCAATATCTAAATATACACATTATTTACAAAACTATCTCCCTGTGCCCAAACACATTCTAATATCATTTTTATACAGTCATTTTTAATAAACACTGGGAATAATTAACCTTTGATTGAAGGGTTTTTTTGCTTATTGTTTGCTATCTAATTACTGTTACACTCCATAAAATAATATCTTGCACTTGAATCCTTGGGGTTTCACTGGATCATTTCTCTCCTCTGATGACTTTGGTTCATCTTACTCCTTCTTATGCAGTCCTGTGTGTTTCCAAGATGAAATGGTAATTTAAGATAATGCATGAAATACTTTCTATTTGATGTCACTGGATTCCGATTGCTGTGGGAAAGGTTTTTGCAGGATACCAGGTAAAAATAATGTTCATGCTACTTTTCCACTTCTGGGGTCTGTGGTTAAAAAACACTTTCTTGCCTTTGCAAACATACCTTAACTCCCTCTATCCCTTCCATTGGCCCACTTGACATTGACCTGGCTGACATTGTCCTGGCAGAGAATAAACTTTCCCTCCTGATATCGAAATTGTCACTGACTGATACTTTACGACCAAACACCTGTTTGAATTTTTGGTAAAATTCTTTGGATGCAAAGTAGTAAATGAATGGATCAAGGCAATTGTTCAGGCAACTGAGGCACAGGGTGAGCTTGTAAGCAGGGTAGAAACTCTTGTTATAAAAGATACGGTTGATCATATGTACAAGTAAAATAAAGTTATTAGGAGCAAAGCAAGTGATAAACACCAAGAGGACTATTCCAGCCAGGTAAATAGATCTTGTTGTTTGTCTGTTACCATGGGTGTTAGAGGTCTGAACAAGCTTCCGAATAGTGCCAACGTAGCAGGCTACAGTCACGATGAACGGGATCAGGAAGAGGAAAACAAACAGGGTGAGAAGAAAGATTGCCCATTGTAACATGCTGGGTAGCATATCCCGTTTGAGAACATCAAAACAAGTTACAATCTTCAGTTCTTGCACATTGTAGGTTAGGTCTTTGATTGCCAGTGGGTGCAGGGCTATCATTAAAATGATCCATATTCCAACGCAGGCAGCAAATGCATATCTCTTCCTTCTCCACTTAATTAACTTCATAGGATACACTACACCCAAGTACCTCTCTACGCTGATGCAGGTCATGGTGAGTATAGAAGAATACATGTTGGAGTAGAACATCACTGTTACTAAGCTGCACAATTTCTTACCGAAGATCCAATGGTTGCCATATATATGGTAAATAATCTGGAAGGGAAAACAGCTTGCCAAGGCAAGATCTGTGATGCTGAGGTTGATCATGAAGATCACTGAGGGTGTTCTGGGTTTGATGTGCCAGCAGAGCACCCAAAGCGAGAACAGATTGCCGGGGATGCTGATTAAAGCTACCAAGCTGTATACTATTGGGAGGGTGTACATAATAGCTTTATTCTGAAGCATTGCCAGAGTATCATTGTCCAGGTGGTTTGTGTTATTATCCATTATTCACAAAAAAGTTGTTGATTCTGAAAATCCTGTTGGCTCATATCATGAATGTTCCATTAAAAATCTAGGGAACAAATGGAAGGGATAAGAAAGAGATATGTCAAATAGTAGATAAGAACAGACTCTTCCTATTAATGAAATGTAAAAAGTAGCATAATTCAAGTTTGTGTTTCAGTTCAATTTTGGATTGAACTATATTTTATATCAAAATGATTTCTTAAAAATATTATATGTGCAGTCCAGATACTATTAAAATCAATGGCAAAACTCCTATTAACTTTAATTTATCCTCAAAGTTCTGGTTGACCTTTATGATTTCAGCTGCATCTTCCTGTTTCTGTTCAACTAAAGCAATCCTGCCTCTTTTGGATTAGAATAGCTTTACCTCTTACGCCAATACTTTCCTGCTTTTGTCCAGTTCCATAGCAACGCAAATCAGTTAAGTACCAAAGATATTATTTACCTTAAAATGGAAAACTATTGAGTTATGGATCTTTAATACCTTCAAAACATAAACAAAAAAGGTAGAAAAGTACTAGCTAAGAGCATGCACACTCTAGCTTTCACAAGATGCAATTCACCAAATAAATGAGGAATGGTACCATAAAGGTTTGGATTGGCTTACAGGACAGAGGCATTAGCCAAACTAGAATTAATAAATTACATTCTAGTAAAAAGAAAAGCTGAAGGTGTTCTACTATATCCAGCCCTGTGTTTCCAAGATGAAAGTTATTAAAATATCTTATTTAACAATAATTGTTATCTGATAATAGGGATTTTGCAAAAATCTCAGTCATCTCCTTTCAGCTTTGTAGGCTCCAACCTACATGACCATTGGCTTTGTCCTTATATAGAAAGTTTTCCTTCAGCAGTACTATCACTTATGTCATCAGGTTATCATTATTTATTTCTTGTACTAGAACAGCAGCTTGCAGTTTTCCCTTTATTGTATCTGTTTTTGTTTACTTAGTATGTATTTTTCACATTAGTCTGTGTGATTTTATGACCCCATCTGTGACCAAACACATCCTCCTTTATGTCTTTAGTTGTCTAATCTGAAAATTCATTACATAAAGTTGAGAAGCAATGTTAATGTTTTTCAGTTTAAAACTTCATTAGGGATTGGTTTAGTATTAGATTCACCATCTATTTTCCTGAAGTTAACTGTTTCCAAAACAATTCAAATCAGTTAAGTTGTAGGATTAAAGAACAAGGAGATTTTTTCCAGAATTGTTTGAATATATTGACTCTGTGTTTATATTTGTACAAATAAAAACTTCGTCTGTCACACACTAAAAATATATAGTTCTGTCACCAAAATATATTTTATAATTGTGCTGGCATTTCAGTGGCAAGCACATTGAAACTGTGATTGACTAGAGCAGTGATTCTTACCTAGGTGCCTTGAGATCCTTTCAAGGGTGCCATGCAATGTTAGGTGTGCAAACGTGATTCACAACATAAATACAGAGATTTCAAATAGGAATTCATAGTTTCAAAACCATTCTGACCTGTTGTGGGCTTTCTGAATTCATTGCAACAGACAAATTGCTCTCTGTTTTTCTGTAGTCAAAAACTAAGAACCGGAATTTGGGAGGGGTGATCCCAAGACTATCACAGCATGCCTTGAGTAAAAAAAGGTTGAGAATCACTGCGCTAGAGAAACAGAACAATTGATCAACTGACTCAGGATTTTTCAAATAAGAAAACAAAGAGGAATCATTGCCAGTCACCTTGCTATCTGCACTGTCCAAAGGCAAGTGTTTAAACAGTGAATACAATTTGTATTTTTATGAAACATTGTATGGATTGATTTATATCAGTTTAACTTTTGATGATAAAACTGCATGGGTCTTCTGAGACACTCTGCAGACTCAGGATAGGAAGAATTACTTTCCGATTCCAGTTGTTTTTGGCCATTAATATGTAAAGAATTATGGTATTTGAATCCCAAAGTCTGTTTTTTCTTCTAAACTGTAACATCATGTAAAGATAGCAGGTGGTAGGAGGTAAGATATCTTTCCCTCCAATTGACAGAAAATGCAAATCAGATAGTAGAAGGAGTACGCTGAAGCCCTAGAAATAGACACAGGATAAGACCGGGGGTTTCTTGTCACGGAAGAGTAGCACTAAAAGAAATATGTCTACTTTCTTCATATTAAAAGCGCTAGAGAAAACAGATGTTTTTCTTTTTACACATTTGTTCTTTTCCTGTTGTTAATGTGAAATGCACCTATGAAAATTGTAGCAAGAACTGCTGAAAAATGGTATTACTGTTTCATGAAAAATACCATGATTTTTAATCATGGTACACTAATTATTCTATCCAAACTCAGGTTAGAGTATGAAACACAATGTTTCAAATCTTTTTATGAGACAAAAATTCAAAATGTTTCATTTATAATCTGTCAAAACATTCTTTCAATATTCTGATCCATTTTGTGTCAAAATAAAATGATTTATATAAAAATGTCAAAATACTTAATGTTCTTAGGTTTGATACATTTTGTGAGACAAGATGCAGCAATCAAAAACACAAAGGGCAGCATATGAGTATAGGAAAGATCAAAAAGGAATGGAAAACTGAAAAAAAACCCTCAAAAATAGAAAATCTAGAACAAAACAAAAGAAAATACAAGATTTTCTTCAATGGAATTTTTTTGTTGAAAAAATGTGTTAATGTGAACATGATTTTAAAAAAGACCCTTGCTTTCTACACAATTGCATTTGTCAATGGAAAAAGTTGTATTGACTTTTCTTTTTGATTAGGATTGATATACTTAATGCCCCATCAGGGTAGTGTAATTTAGGAACATGAATTTCTATTGTCATATGGGATGATGGGGCGACATTCACATGCATCTGTCTGATTCACCGATGTGATGTACCCATTTACAGTTGGGCCAACTGTGGTAGTACTTGTCAAAATCCCACCCAAAGCTTGACGCATGCCTCCGGAGCTATAGTATGATGCCTTAACTGCTCTGCCGCTATGCTCCAGCAATAGATTTTTTTTTTCATAGCCCGATAAAGTAAGCACATTGGACTGAACAGGAAAGCTTAAAATTTAAGCAACAGACAGGCATGGCAATTGGTTAAAAAGAAACAAATCAGCACTACACTTAAAGGACAGGATGTAGAAGGTAAATCATCTGCTGAGGATTTGATTTTAAATGGACCTCTCTGATTTCTCCCTTTGTAAGGTTTGACCTAGAAACTACTATGCAAAGCCTAAGCAAAAGTGAATGTTATGTGTCGAATGCCCATCTGCAATGATAAGGAGCAGACAGTCTTAGATAGAGGAAACCTGAAAACAAAAAACAGAATCAGAGGTACTGGAACAAAGGGCTCATTATAATACTAAAAATCACACCCCGAGGCGGGGAAGATATATGCTAATGGAACATATATGTACGTTAATGAGATACATAGCTAAAACACAGGTATAGAGACATGCTCAGTAAAGAACTCCTTGCGTCATTCCTTTATAACTAATTAGCAAACAAGGATGCTTATGAAGATTCAACCTCTGGTATATAAGGGGCTCAGTATTGAATGTGCTTGTGCTTGTCTTGTGAAATTATTCCGCTTGCACCTTTTATTGCTAGCAATAAATCTTTTTTATACTTTCACCCCTGGTATCTTTATTGGCCTTTGCATACCGGGCACGAACCCAGACTTGAGCTGGGGCCTAACACCTTGATAATATGGCTCTGGGCAAATATTGGAAATATGGTACTCAAGTGAATGGATTTTTTTCCAGAGGAGGAATGGAAGAAAGGTCATTGTGCAAGGAGAAGTAGCAATACTTTGGAAATAGCTTGCTAGAACAAGGGTTTCTTTAAATGAGGAAAAGAACACATCTTAGTCACTGTTCCTGGACCACAGGAATGTCAGTTTAGATTCCGATTAAACTAAGTTGAAATAATTATTTTAAACAAAAGAATGTATATTCTCTCACATACACTCACACTTCTTTTCCAGTGCATTGGGGGGCCATGGCAAAAAAGAGCAAGAAGAAAAGCACAGCTGTGCCACAAACTTCTGCCTCCATCAATGTAGATCCCTACTCACAGAGAGCAGAACAATGAGCAGGCTTGGCTCCCTA